>NC_087374.1:12804500-13409500 GCF_031761385.1 Necator americanus
AATGTCCAGTTTTTCCAGTGTCAAACTTACAACATTATTCTATTTCGTTATTTGCTCCAATTTTTGAACAGCTGTCAACAGCTTAGAATGAACGCTTAAGTCTCGCGATTCGGTGCTTGCCTAGAACTTTCTTTCCTTTACGAGAATTGAATTAGGCGCTAACATCGGATGAGAGCTAGACATGGTTTTCGAGTGACCAAATTGAGGAAATTTTCGTCTGTTTTCACAAAACAGAAATTTTTGCAACCTGTATGAATTTCTTCAGTACCTCAAATACCCAGTTCTTCTCACAAAAAGACGCTCTTTCGAATGATGTTGAATTCACTCTTATTTACAAACTTCAAAATTTCGACACTGACTCCGCCCTCTTATAGGGCAGGCGATATTCTATAGCTGGAATGGTTATCGCGGCCCAGGCACGGTCTGCCAGGCATCTCACACCTTCGATAGGTGACTCCTCTGGCGATTCGGCGTCACAGAGACAATAATGTTTGAACATAAATGAACGGTGACGAGAATTCTACACAGTTTTTAGTCATCGGAACCATACAGCTACTTCAATTTCACAAGCTTTCAGAAAGAAATAGAAACAAACGAAACAAACCTCCTGAAAAAGACAGACATGTAACAAATTAAGACGTTTAGGAGGAAAAATCGAAATTTTTTAAATTTTTGAATTTTTCGTGCTTGCAGTTCAATTCGAATAATATTCACTTTTCCTTTTTTCCCTCTCCTTTTCTTTTTGTTTCTTGGTTTAGTTTCGTCAGTCATTTTCCTTCCTAGCCGTTTCAAATTATCACTGCTGTTTTTACAAATAAGAACTCTTTAGAGTTCTCGTCACCGTTCATTTATGTTCAAACATTATTGTCTCTGTGACGCCGAATCGCCAGAGGAGTCACCTATCGAAGGTGTGAGATGCCTGGCAGACCGTGCCTGGGCCGCGATAACCATTCCAGCTATAGAATATCGCCTGCCCTATAAGAGGGCGGAGTCAGTGTCGAAATTTTGAAGTTTGTAAATAAGAGTGAATTCAACATCTTCGAAAGAGCGTTTTTGTGAGAAGAACTGGGTTTTGGGACTGAAGAAATTCATACAGGTTGCAAAAATTTTGTTTTGTGAAAACAGACGAAAATTTCCTCATTTGGTCACTCGAAAACCATGTCTAGTCTCATCCGATGTTAGCGCCTAATTCAATTCTCGTAAAGGAAAGAAAGTTCTAGGCAAGCACCGAATCGCGAGACTTAAGCGTTCATTCTAAGCTGTTGACAGCTGTTCAAAAATTGGAGCAAATAACGAAATAGAATAATGTTGTAAGTTTGACACTGGAAAAACTGGACATTTTCAAAGCTAGAAGCTTACAATATGAACTATTGTCAGTACAAGTTGTTTGCTGAAAATTTCCGAGAAGATTTTTAGCTTGAAAGTGTGCGTTTTATTAATCTTCGTGGAGCACTTCGTGATTTCTGAGAGAATGGAAATTTCGGACCAACATATGATGTGGGGTACCAAATGCTCTAAATAACCTCCTGATTACGGATGTATGAACATTTTGTCCAATTTCGGAAATAAGCGGAAATCCTATGACCCCTTCCTCCATGGGATGTATCCGCGGGTTGCCAATGGAAGGATTGCGGAGGTGTGAGTAATTAACGGGCTTGGGAAACTTTGCCCATTTCGGCCAATTTGTCAAAAGTAAATTCTCGAAGTTTTTGAAATCAGCAGCTCATTTACTTTCGAATGGTGCTTTCAAAATTTAATTTTGACCCCTTCCAAAATTCCCACGGTTTTGGGAGGAATAAACCCTCCGCGGGGGGTTTTTGGAAAAAAATTTATTTGGGTTTTTTAGACAGGCAATGAAGTGGTCCTGGCAAATTACGAAACTTTTCCGGATTCGCTCGCCCCTCTCATAATTTCACATCTTACATTCGTACTTTAATGTCCTTTCGTGCTATGGTTGTCCATACGGAAACCAGTTTTCGTCCGATTTTAGATGTTCAGCATCAAATTGCTGGTGCCTGAACAGGCGACGAAAAAACGTTTGTCACGTCCTTCTCTAATTATGCTCTCGAATTTCTCCTCCTTTAACATTAAGAGCATCCTGTTCTCTTTTTTTCTTCATTACCGAAGTGAATTTCCTGTAATATTATTTCCCATGAGTAATTATCGTCGTATGCTTTTTCTGGAACCGAAAAAAAAGAGACGCGTTCGTCGGCGGAGAAAGTTCTTGTCCCGTCGTAATCGCTACGTCGACGCTTGTCGGCACCATTTTCTCTCATTCCACCAGGTTTTTTTTTATCTCCCATCATTCTTTTCGTCATTGTGGCATATGTACAATAGAGCTACGCAATTATTTGGCTGAATATTTCATGGGAGACGCTCCAAAATAATCTCCCATATCTATCGATCGATTCCCGATTCTGCGTAGGAAATTTTATATGCGAATCAAGGGAGTATAGTTAATTTATAATGTAATAATGTAACTATGGCCTTCTAGTCTTTTAGCAACTATATCTGAAGTAGTTCAATCGTGGAACAAATCTGCAAATTGATTGGACTGATTCGATTGGTTTTCAAACTCTATTCAAATTCCAGTAATTTTATTACTTATCGTATTACCGTATTATTTTTGTTTATTGCCTATTATAAATTTTCGTATTTATTATAGTATAGTATTTGTTGCTATAACTATGCTATTATTATATTATGTTATATATTATTTTATATATTATTGTATTTATTATTATTTATAGTTTTATTACATTAGTCAGTTTCCATTCTATCAAACACGAGTCTTACTCGGATTATTCTAGTTTCCTACAACTCAGTTTTAACAAAATTCTTGCTTTTTTGTCAGTCCTCAACTCTGCGATGACTAAGAGTATGCGAAAGGCAACCAACACCAGCATTTTTCCATTCCCTCAAACCCGAACTACCAAACCGCTCCAATATTTCATTACTAAGGTTAGAAACCTACTACATTATGTAAATTCACTTGGAGAAAATTCTCTACGTCACATTTCGTGTGGTAGTCCTCCTATTTTATCCTGGAACAACGCTTGTAACGTTGTATTCGGTCATACCTACGCCTTTCGATCGGATTTAATAACTGAATATGACAAAAATATGCAATGCATCAAAAATACATCCTGGAATGATCACTGTATTGTAAGGAATTCCCATAACTGATTCAATAATTGAGAAGAATTGTGGAGAAGTGCGTCCTCATAGCTTTTTTTTCTTGGATAGTGATGGAACTGTTCCGAAGAACTGACGGAAATGGTGATTCCTCTATTATTACCTGTTGTTCGAAGAGCAGTAGTAGATATGCGAAAAAGTACAGGAGGGTGTTCTTCTTCCAACCAGATTAATTCTGAATAATTTTTACCATCGTTTATTCAATTCTTTAATATTTCTTTAATAATTAATTTAGTATTTAATAATAGAATAATTACTGTTTCTAGGAAAGATTTTCACATTTCTAGTACGTTGGTCACAATTTTCACTGCTGATGACCAGATATGGTCGTAGAAGTACAGTACATTTGACATGGATTGTCGAAACAAACTACCGAAAAGATTACGTTTTCATCATTTCTATCTTTATCCTGCCTCTAAAGAGTTTTTCACTCCAGAAATCTTCCAGTTGGACCCTTTTCCATCCTTTTGTAGTTGTCTTATTTATGCTTTTTCTAACGTTTTCCTCCCTGCTATTGACCTCAATCGTATCACAGCACAAACATTCCCATTCCCATTTCATGAAGTCATCCAGGTCCATGTCGAACACAGAAACAATAAGCGAGACCATCGAAGCAACCGGAGCAAACTACCTCAATATTTCCGTATCCTGGAGTGAAGTGCCATTTCCCTAAAATGGCACTTCACTGCAAAACCCAGCCGATTGACCTTTTTTGTCCTTGATCTTTTCTAAACAAATATCCTGAATGTAGTAAAGTTGAAACTACCTGAGGCTCAGTGTAAGCTTCCGCGCTCGCAGCAGTGCTGTGAAATTAGCTGTGGGACCCTCATTCGTCCCACATACCTGTGTAATCCGAGTCGCCGGCAACCGCCAAGTCAACCGCACCGCTACGACCGCAGTCGCCTATACCGGGCTTGCAGTTCTTTTAAGCGGATTATATAATTTATCACGAGTTACTTCCACTACGTTCGTTTTCGTTCCTTACGGAATCGTGGAGAAACTAATTCTCTCATTGCATCATGGCTGTTTTTATAGGATTGTGACATTCCCATTAGCCCACTTTCTGGTGAATCAGGTAACGCTTGTTTCCGTGAATACCTGTCAACGCGATAAGAAAAGTGAACGCTAAGACGTAGCGCGTTTCATTTTCTTGCGTGCTCTTATTCAGAGTATTCGTTCTAGAGTTTCTCGTTCGTTGCACCCATTCTTTCCGTCGATGTTCGCGCAACTCGTAAATTTGATGCAGTTGGTGTATTTGCACCAGAAATCAACATGTTTGCAGCAGCTAACGTTGGAATTGCTGGATATGATGATGAGGTTCTCAGATTACAACTCAGTGATCTTTATTTTAATTCTTCTGTTTTTCACTTCATATTCTTTCCATCGTCTTCTTTACCCTGCTGAGGAACCTCGTAGGAAACGGAAAGAACGAACCACACTTTCTCGGCTTTTGTCTCTCTGTTTTGTAATTTTCTTCATTTTTGACTTATAAGCAACCACAGCTCCCGTGTAGCTGCGCCAATGATCCCTCTCCGGTACATTGATGGCGGTAGGATGCATCGGCAGGTGACATGCACTTGGACATACGAGACAAGACGTGATTACGTACTGTCGGTGCTTATACTTGGGTCACGGACAGTTGCGTAAGCGGCTGCGCTCGAAGCGTAGCGGCACCCATCTCTGCAGTTCGCCATGGTTCCATCTCGATTCCAACCACTGTCTCCACCGCACCGCTTCGAGCGCAGCCGCCTACGCAACTGTCCGTGCTTCATGTCGTTTTGATCCGACTGCATGCTCTATTAGAGGAGGAAAAAATAATGCGAAACTGCCTAAAACCAGTAAAAAGCACCTAATACAATAGGACTGACATTGGACACAGTACCTTCCATTGGTGGTCCTACACTAGAATTCAAAAATAATGTTCTGGTCCCATTTTATGCGAAAATTGAAGAGTATATGGTTAATAGTGCACTAGAATCCACTGTTTCTCACTTGACGTAATTTGTTTTCATGATTGCTAATATGGATTAAAAAATCTACGACCTTCGAAGATCACTCATCTTAGGACATGAAAATAACATCAGGAATAGAAATATTAGGAGCAGATTCTGTTCAATGGCATATCGGACATTCTTTGATAATTACGTTCCACCATGACGCAACCACTGGGATTTGTTCTTCTTGAGTGTACTTCCTCTCTTTCTCGCCGAACACTTCTCATCTCGCTCGAACACAAGCGATTGGTCTTTATTGTGGAATTTGAGCTCCTTTGAAAGCGCAGCGTTCAAGAGCTTCAGGATCGCTGCCTAAGCCTCTGCCGCTCTGACTGTCGATGATGTTCTGGTGTTGAGTCACTCATTCTCTTGAATAACAAGGCGAAAAATAGCTGAGCCTCAATCCTCCTCGCCATTTCCATCAACACACTCATAAGACTTGCGCAATAATCCCCATATTTTCTCTTCTTGGACCATTAAGAAATGAATTTGTATGGTTTTTTTGTTCTTAAAACGAGGTTTCGGTGGAATTTTTCTCAAGACCTACGTTTTTTTTTTCGTCCTCATTAAAGTCCTTGAAATGTATGGTTTTTGATTATGTGTAGCAGACCAAACTTCTTCTCTCTCACTACCAAATATCGGCATGAAATTCGAGATCTTTGCCAAAGACAAAATTGTAAGATCTTCAGGCCTTAAATGAAGTCTCACTGAAATCTCGTCGGAAAAAAAAGAAAACTCGCGTGGCAACTTTGTAAAGTAATTTAAAGTAAGGTAAAGTTTGTAACTCTTCTGTAATTGTTCCCTGTGAACTGTTAACTGTAGTGAGAAAAACAAACCACCTTCACCTCTTTGTGCCACGTAAGGTCGAGACTAAATGTATTCAACCGCGCGACCGCAACGCGCCTGACGCATCGCACGCACTTTCTGTCTTTAGCACGTTCCCCTTCTTCCCTCTGCCCTGCCTCCAATCAGAAACATACCCAATTTCTGATTCCAGGACAACTAGACCCCGACCGTTCCATCATCTGTATGGAAAATAATATCGGATCTTTCGTCTGTCTTGTCTCATCGTCACGTTTACAGTAGGGTCAAAACGACATGAGCTCGTACGCATTTCGTGCGCGGCTTCTCTAAAGACGCTTCGGTGGAGCGCGGCGGCTACGAGCGTGGTGAAACCCGCGCCGCTTCGAGCGCGTTCGCAAATGCACCGTTCTTCGTGTAGTTTTGACCCGGCTATACTACACTGCTCAATCATATTGCTTACGGACGTTACCACAAGTATGGTATCCATTCTTTCATTTCGATGCAATCATGACACCCTTACTGTAGGAAAAGCATCCCTATCGATCTAAGCAAATTTTACAGTATGATATTGGTTGAGGTATTAATCACGAGTGTAACATTAATTTTTGTACAGTAACTTTTTTCAAAGGTGTGCAACGCTTTTGATAAATAGTAACTGTTTGAAACTTTTCAAGAGAAATATGTAGTTAATTTGGGGATTGTGTTTGTAATGAAACCCAGAAATAATTCCAATGCAATACGTATAGGATAAAGGATAAAGTGTCTGGCGTAATCAATCCGCTTGGGATGCGCCCCCACGGTTTCCGGTGTTCTGGCGCACTATTTTCAACAAGGAGTTCGACAGGAGCGCGCCAGCCTTGTGCGGCGCCGCATCTTCCGGGCCGTTTTTTACGGCAATTAGGAAGAAATGGACGGAATCACCCCCTCTCCATAGTCTCCCATCTCGTATACGAATACTCCACCTGAAATCCGCACCACCTCAGATTCGTGGGGTGATGCCTTTAACTTCAATTCAGAATCATTTGAGGTTTACGAACAGTAGTCTATACGGTGACTGGAATGGGGATGGCTAGCCGATGTATCGAGTCGGTGTTTTTATCCTCCCAGACAAGTCTGGTACCAGTTTATTGACCCCGGAGGGATGAAAGGCTTGGTGAGCACTAGGCCGGATTCGAACCTGCGATCGGGAAACGGTAAAGAGGGTCCCGGCAGATTCTCCGGGAATGCCTCCGAGACATTACGTGCACAGTGGATATGCCGTTGGATAAACATACATCGATGAGGACATAAAAATTGGGAATAACATTGATCTTGATTTATAATTATTGCATCATCGTCTTTTTCTTTGGCAGAAGCCTCAAAAGGTAAGATAAAAAAAAACACATGATTGATCTTTCCAATCTTGACTCACTTCACAAACCCTCTTCGCCAAACAGCCGTGCAGGGGTCTGATCACCCTCGAGCATGCATAATACTGAAGTCCAGAAAAAGACAAAATCGACGGTCGTGTTGAGGACCTATTTCAGTTGTTTGGTATAGTTTCGCTCGGTATTTCTAGAATAGGTTCTTTTCCAAAGAAAAACAACTCCGAAAAATCATCTGTAGCAAATTTTCGGGGTTTAGAGTCTTGTTTTGGGTTCACCTTATTATAAATGAAATCATTAGCTAACAGTTAACCTTTGCAAACCCGAGCATCTCCTGGAAATACAGCGCTCTAATCTCCACGTAATCTAAATACGTGAAGTAACGCGGTTCACTCCCACAAATTGAACTCCCTCGACTTTTGTTATCTCCCTCTCTCGTATTGGTGATGTATTAGAATTCTTCTGTATTAGAATTAGTGATAATTCGTTCTGTTTTGAATTAAATTGATTTTCTCTTCCATTCCTTTCATTATTCTCATTTTGGTTAAACGATGTGAACATTCCCGAAAATCCGAGTATTTGAAGAATTTTAAACAGTATGGATTGTTATGTTACCTCATTATTTATGTCTTAGCGACCTAGAATCTCTTAACTCTAGGTAGACGTTCTTTGATTTTCTTTGTTCCTCGTTTGTGCCTGTGGTTTTTATACTTTTTCTTCTTACCGCTGATTGGCACCGCTGCTGTCAGCACATTTCTCGCTTCATTGCATACAAGATGTATGGAAACTTTTTGTTCCCAGCTCTAATTACCGTTGAAAACTTTTTTACACAACGTTTGGTGATAGAATTCACCAGGCCATTTATTCAAAGAGCAGATCCGGAAAGCTCAGTGATCGAAATATCCAAGAAAATGGTGAGCCCACACACGAATTCTGACTTGAATGACATGGTGAACCGATATCGATCGATGGGACAGTGGTGAACTCTATCTCTGACCACGAGAGCAATTGACAGTTCGTTTTCCGTCATTTATCGTGAAAGGGACTCGAGTGCTTAGGGGAAAGGGATAGCATACCTGGGAACGCCAAGGTCTATTCAACAGTACCAATTTTGCCAGAACGACTGCGATCCATCTCTATCACTAGTGCGGACAGAATTAGGACGAAATATGGTTCAAGCAGGGAAGCTGCGTGTCTAGCGACAGACGCGTCGCGGTCATTCGAGCCGAGAAAAACCATGTGCCGCCGACTTCGCGCGTGTGTCGCGCTATGTATGATACATGGACAGCTGAATAAGATTGATGTTTCCGTCCCCGTTCACATTTTTCACATTTCCGGAGAAACGCTAGCTAGTATGAGATGCTACTGTTTGTAGTCGAAACCAAACATGGTCAACCGCCTAACGCGACGCCTCTGCTGCAAAGCCGAACAGCAAACAAGCCTTCGACGTACCCGCCGATCGACAGCGCACAACGCTATCGCAGTGGCATAGCACCTGAAGCGTGGAGCTGCGTGTATAAAACTAGGGGCCAGCTAACTTACAAAAGATACGCTTAAGTATATACTTCTATTTAATAACTTTGCCAATTGTATAGTCGGGTGAAAACGACATGAAGCACGGTGCATTTGCGTATGCGCTCGAAAGGGCGCTGTTCGATGCGCTGCTAACTGCTACGCTCCTCCGCCCCGCCGAAGCCGCGTACGCAAGTGCACCGTGCTTCATATCGTTTCGACTCTACTATATTTTCTTCTTTTTATTGATTTCGTCGGACTGTAGCTAAGATTAGTATTCGTCTTTCTTTATTAATACTTTATTAACTATTTATGTAATGTTCTTCAATACCAAAGCCAAGCGAGAATCTTGGAATGTAACACGTGGAAGGTAAAAATTGAGAATTTAAAGTGAAAATTAAGAAAACTGAATTCTATTCCTTAGTACTACAGTATAGGTTCAGCCCTATACTGTAGTACTAAGGAATTGAATTCAGTTAGCCTTACGAGATTACTTGAAATAGAAAATGTTAGGGTATAATGCAGGAAGGTTAGATTTTACGTCCTTGTGCTTTACTTCCCTTGCAGGAAGTGTAAGCACTACGTTTTCTAATTAATATTTAAGTAGGGTGGGCGTAGTGCAATGGAGCCGAGGTTCCGCTATGAATACATGATCAATGAATGGTTCGAAACCTCCCTAGTCCCAATCAGGCCTTTCATCTTTCCGATTTCGATTAATTGGTATCAGAGTTGTCTGGTAGGATAAAAAAACACTTGTGTGATGAACTGGGTAGCCTTTGCGTAGGTTAGGCTTTGCTATGGATCGAACTCATCTATTGTAGGGTCAGACCGACATAAAGCACGGTGCGTTGCATTACGCCGTTTCTCTCCCAGCTGCTGTGGAGCACAGCGGTTGAGGACGTACTGGGACCCTTTCTGGCACCACCAATCGCAGCAGTTTGCGATGGTCCTACCTGGGTTCCCATTTCTGCCTCCACCGCGCCGTTTCGAGCGCAAATGTACCGTGCTTCATGCCGTTTTCACCCGACTATACAGGGTGGTCCACATGAAGTGCGACGCAAAAAACTACCCACAACATTCCCCAATTAATCTTAACAGAATTTTTTCTTTGTATTCAATAGTCACAAAATTCTGTGTACGTTCTCACACATCACATTCAAAATGACCGCCTTTAGCTTCAGTACAAGCATCCAATCTCTTCCGGAAATTTTTGAGGATGCGCACGATCATTTTCCATGCCACATGCCTTATCCAAGGGTCTTTCCAGTGAGTTTAGTGACTTGTGCTCAAAAAAGAACGCTTTTTACCATAGAATCGACTAGACAGCAAAATCCAAAGGGACGAGTTTGACGGCCAAGCACTTTCGTCCACAAATCCGGAAGATTGGTCTCACACCACTGCCGTGTCTTCTTTGCGCCATGGGCTGGCTGCCGATCTCGGTGAAGGACCCAGTTAATGTCACTACCGTCCTCTTTGTCCCAAAAAAAATTGCTGCTTTCCTGGATTTCCCGTGGCCCTTCACACTTCATGTGGACCTCCCTGCGTAGCAACGCTTTGCGATGAGAATTAAGATATAGGTAGAGCTCGTAAAATTCAACCTATTCCGACAGTCTACTTGTACATTATGGAAATCACATTTTCGGAGAAACAGGTTTCCACTGACTTTATGTGCACACACTTTATGTGGTGTGTTTTGTCGCTTCGCTTCTTCCGACTATTTACAGATTTTGTCACTCACGTATATTTACCTGGAAGGTAGCACTCAGTGGTGAGAACGTTAGTCCTATTCTCAGTTATATTTGTATGGTACGTGTAAGTGACAGGAATGTCGGATCAGCCAATATTTCACACACAACCTTCCTTCACTCAGTCTTGTTTGAATTCTAGTGATTAGCGCGTGAGTTCAAAACTGAGTTCGAAGTGGAGTGTGTTCCAAGCGCATTTTTCAACATTTTGAGCGCACTTCTTGGGACACTGTCCAGCGGCAGGAAAACTTACAGACAACACCCTTTTTGATGCTTTCCCAAATCTTGGTAGACGAATCTTCTGTACGTGTGACTTCATTGTACAAAAAGTCAGTCAGTGTATAGTAGGGTGGAAACGAAGTTCGGTGCAGCTGCGTAAGCTCGTAGGCTGCGCTGGAAGCGGCGTGGTGGAGCGTTGCGGCTAGTATCCGGCTGGGACCTTTCCTAGCACCTCTCGTTGCTGCGATTCGCGATGGTCCCACCTCGATCCGAACTGCCATATCCACCGCGCCGCTTCGAGAGCAACCGCTTACGCAACTGAAATGAGCTTCGTGTCCTTTTTGTCCGACCATATCTAGTGGTTCCACAAAGACCGTATAATTTTATATTCAGTTTCGTGTAATTTACTTCAAAAGAAATCCATGTCCAGATGCACAACGAGTAACTTGGAGTTGTCAACGATAACTAACGGAGTACACTCACATGTTTACGACTAACAGTGGTATTAAAAACCTAGCAGGTTTACCAAGCGGTTATTTCGTTTATTGCGAGAAATGCGACATGCTGCATAAAATATCGTAACTTTCTTTCTTTTCTCTCTTTGCATATTCCTTTTTGGATTCTATTAGACCAAAATTTCACTTTTTTTACACGTAAGTTCAGATCCCGATATTCTCACGGTGTGATGGTTTGGTTGCTTTCTTTCGCCGAAAAGAACTGATTCTATTTGGCCTTGAAAGCCACTTTTATTATATTTATCGCCGATATTATTTGTTGAGTGCTTGCCTTCAGCTCGAAGGTCCAAAACTGGCTCTTATTTTCGTTTCCGTTTGTGCTATTTATTACTTTTTTATTGACTAATTTATGCTTTTAGTTTATCGTAAAGGACTTCTGGTTTCCACGTAGCAGGGCTGAGGCGCCTTAAAACTGTCCGTTTTCTATACTTTTTTAAACGTCTCCGTCTATTTTGGCGTCTTTTGTTGGTTATCGATCACCGCTTTTCTGTTTATCAAAGCGTCCGTCTCATCATTCCTCGATTATCTCAATTTCTTCTTTTAATTCACAAAACTATGAGTAGGAGATTTTCATACAATGCGAATTTCTTCTACGTGAAACGCGCTATTCTTGGCTTATCTATGGGTTATTTCGATGACGTCGGTGCACGAATAATGCCGTAATTTCTCGGGATCACATGGCCAGCCCAAGATTTATAGTCCTCCGTTTTATGAGTGTGGAATCATAACGAAGAAAATAGAAGTGTCTAGAAACAATCCTTCTAGATAGATTCGTAGATAGCTTTGAAGGATTGTTTCTAGGCACTTCTATTTTTTGTTATGACGTCATACTCATAAAACGGTAGTCCATAAAACGTTTTATGAGGATGACATCATAACAAATTCCGTTACTGAGGCGGGGATTTAGAAATTCACCGTCTAAACAGGAGATTTATTAGCGTTGTTTGATTTACAGCTGAATAAACATGAGAGGAGATGAGAAATTTTTCATTTGGAAAATTTTCTGAAAAAAAAAGTTTTTTGATATCTACCCAGGTGTTTTTGTCTCGATTTTTCTCAGATATTACGACTATTTTGCGATGTGCAAACTATTGATTCGTTAACTTTTTATTGGAAAATTAGAATTAAAAGTAATGTAGGCTACTTTTCTTACAAAAGTTACGATACAACCTCAAATCACGATTTATCAACTATATCAATTTTACTGATTTTGACCTACTTTTGTCTTGTGGTTCAATTCGGTAGAAATTTTTGTAAGTAGCTTCTTCTAAACGTGCCCATCACGAATACTAGAAATGATTCTTGCGAAAACAGCGTTCCAGTCTACATATCGATTTCCTTCCTTTTTTTTTTGCTCATCCCACTAAAACCTCGGCATGTTCAGATTCATGATCGTTAGAAATCATTCCACATCATCCATCCATGGGACGTGAATGAATGCCGCATGAGTCATCGCACCCTGACGTTAGCACTTCAGTTTTCTGTTGGTAATACGTACGGTTTCCCACATTGCTACACCTTCTGGAAATTTCTTTCCACTGAAACGTTAATTCTGTAACAGTCACACATGAAATGGTGAAAATAGTGAACTTTTTTGCATAAGAAATTTACTGTGGTAGTGTGAAAGTTTGAATCAGGGTTTTTTATTTATTTATTTATTTATTGGTTTTAGTATATAGCTTTGTGTTGTATCGGTAACAGTTAGCGTGATGAATACAAACGAATACAGTAAGATAGATGTATATGAAATATTTTGAAAGTTCCACTATTTGGATACGCATCCACGAGTGGATTCGAATATTTGATTATTGAATACTCGTATTTTTGGGATTCTAAAAAGTGCTTAAGTGGTACTCGATTCCAACGTCCCTGGAGTTCTCGAACTCGAGCATTCAAGTGCTGAAGCTTTCGAATACTCGATTACTCGAATATGTGAATGTTGGAGTTTATTGTATACTTATACGATAGCCGATACATATGCTCTGATCCTAGTCCAAGTGTTGTGTTTTGAGTATTCGAACATATTCGAGTGGATCTTCTCGATTATTCGGGATACAAAGTTCCGCTATTCGTCTCGTAGAGCTTCCAAGAAGACAATAACGGACATCTTTTTGTGTATGTACTGGAAATCTCCTTTAAGTGAAGTCAAAATTCATTAGTTTTCCGGTTCCTTCATTCTTTTAAGTAAATCAATAAATCCCCGTAGTCATCACGAAAATTCCGATGTGTGTATGACGGAAGCAATTTCATTCGGCGCCCACAATTTTCTACTATTTCCTCATTTTTGACCTAAAAAGCCGCAGGAACATTGTTTTCGTTATCCGTCGTCTTTTCTGTTCAGAGCAGAACTACTAATAACGTGCTGCGTTCTTTTCAACAGTGATTTTTCAGTGCTTCCCACTGTTTGCACCATTCTTCTAGGAAGTCATTTGCTTCTCGTAAATTTTCAAAGAAAAAATACAGGGAAACAGTGAATTTTTCCCTATAATTATCCTTGTTCCTTAATAAAAACGTAGGAAAGAGCAGTTTTTGGTTGTTCGGAATTTTCATGATGGTGGTGATTTTCATGTTTTCATGATCAGATCCTTTTTTTTTGTAGAGTTTTCCCAACAAACTAGTTAGTTTTTCTTGAATGCAATCATAGGAGGATTGGTTAGTACTGAACGCCTCATCCTCTATTCCTAATCTTACCTTTCCTTTTTAACTAGTAACTATAAGTCCCTGTATAGAAGGCTTCTGAAGCTCCCACACAATGGAGAGAATCCATCACGTTGTGCACATAGAACGTTGCACGTTCTTTGTGCTCGTACACAATTATACAGATGAGATAATGTAGCATACGGAGTGCAGACGTGCAGACGTCCGCTAATGCAACTTCCAAACTTCTATCGAAAATTCTTTGCTGCAGCACGCTTGGAACGAAGCGACTTGCAACGTGAAGAAGGCCGAACTCTTGTCTTACACGCGCACTTCTGCTAAAAAAAATTGCACCGAGAAAATCTTCGACGCTCAATCCGCGCCTCGAAAATATAAGCAGACTAGTTTTTTTGCTGATAAAGCACATTCCTAGTAGGGTATTCAAGATGAGATGAGTTTCTCTTAGAGATTGAATTCAGACTAAGCAGTAGAGTTTCGAGAAGGGAAGCCTTTTTCTCACGCCAGCTATTTTAGCCACTGTTCATTTTAGGACGAAGAAAAAGGACAGTTATCCTTCACTTCTTCACCACCAAACGAAGAGAACCCAGATAGTGTTTAGCTATCGGATATTTCGCAAATTTTTAGAACGAGCGACTCCACAACACTTTCAAATCTGCATGTTTTTACTCGCTACTTTTACTTTTTAGTAGCATTCCTACTTTTATCCTATTTTTGTCTTCGTTTTTTTTTTCTTCCTTTCCTCATTTTACTCCCATTGCTGTCTATATTATGGAAATGAAGTCGGAAATGAAATCTCGCTTCATTTTCAATTTCTTAACGGATGTTTTGTTGTTAATGTAAGTGCATTCTAGAAAGCGTAGGAGTCTTTTAAAAGATTTTTTTTTGCGTAATGGCTGTTCTCATTAGAAATTCCGACACTATGTTTTCATGCGACAATTCATCCATTTATTATTGAAATGCACATTAAAAGATCAACAGGATTAATTCACATTCAATCACTTTGTATGTGCTACTTTCAACAGTTTAAAAAAAGTGCAAAGAAGAAAAAGACGCAATGTTGCACTAAATCCTTCTTAGTAGCGTAAATTCACGCTTGGAAAAACAATAAGCTAAACGTAGGCCAAAGTCCCCCTGGGCCCTATGAAACCTGAGAGCTTAAAAACGCTACGGTTTATTTCTCACGCCCGGTGAATGCCCACGATGTGTAAGTGTTCCAACGTACGTTCCCAGGCGTGGTCCAGAAAACCCAAGCAAAACCAGGAATGTTTGATGGATTCGAAATATGTGCACATAACAAAGGAAGCTAATGTCCGTGGCTGCTATGGTTGTTTCTTTTTCTTTTCTTCTGGAACAACTAACATATCAAAAATAGCTTTTTATATGTGTGAAGTTGTGATTTATGTTTATTCCTGATTTCCAACCTCTTTAAAGGTCACCTTCTGTTTACTAAGGCAAATGAGTAAGTAGTTAACTATCACTACTTTACTATTACTATTATTACCTTATTATTACTATTGCTACTACTTTATTAGTTATTTTTCCTAGATACTTTTTCTATTCTTTTCTGTCCTTTGCGACATCCGTCAGCAAATCTTTAACATTTACTCAGATAACAACTTTTTCTACTTTTTATACTTAAAAGAATTTTAAAACTAAATTAATCATGACGTTATTGCAGGAAGTATACAGAAAATGATTAATTATTATTAATAGATGCATGATTAAATACGATTGAATGTGACGTCAAGCCGTGCTAAACTCACTTGAAATTAATCCAGGAACTTTCCCAAGCTGTTAGTCCTTAGGCTTCGCAGAGGAGCTTTATGAGGATGGGATTTAATTAGGGAAGAGATCATTCTTTTCAGTCATGCAGTCAGGCATCCTGCACATTTCGTTTCAACATCAATCCAGACTAATTCACATGATTTCCTTTTTCTTAATTCAGCGATAGAATTTCCTTGCAAATTTCTTACGGATAGAATTCCCTTACGATTTTCCTTGTCCAGGCGATAGGTTTGGGGTTTCAAGTTCTGCATGTTCGAATCGAGGGATTTGAGAGCGGCACTTTTTGTCTGAAACAGTCCAGAAGGATATGTCAATTAGTCGTTACATCGTTTCTGAGTTTAAGTGCTTCTTCGGCGGGAAAAAAATTGATTGCTGCATTCTATTCGCGACGGTTGTTCTGCCCTCTTTCGTTTATGGTTATCAGGCACGAATCGATACACCGTATCGCACGCTTTGTCTCTTTTTTTGTAGCTATATTGGTATTTCTATAGTCTCTCACACCTCTCCGTTTAGTCGTTCCTGGCCCGAAAGAATGCTAATCCACCGAACAGATGTTTCTGTTTTTTTGCTTGAACGTTAAACTTGTTGTAAGCCTAGTTAAAACAGCAGCAAACGATTGTCCTCAATCCATTAGTGCTCTACTTCGACTCGTTCCGTTACTTCTTCATACGATCGCGCCGATCTGTACTGAGAATGCCGACAAAACGACCGACACGTGCTTTTCATATCGACAACGACGACGACGACAACGTTTGTGTATTTTCCAATCTGTGGATGCTTCCACTATTTTCTATGAACGAATGCAAACAGCAGGGAAGAAGTGCCTCTGATCGTACATATGCAAATCGTAGAGGGACTCACGTTTCGCAGAATAATCGAATTCTAGCACACTTTGCATTTTATCTTTCGCATGTAGAAATTAATGAAAGGGGGAACTACGCCACTTATTTTCACCAAGAAGCTCGCTATTTGTAAAAAAAAATTGTGGAGTTGTAGATATGTTCATTCTTGACTTCTAACCTCTTCACTGCTCTCACTTGTTTACTGACACAAATAAGTAAATGTTGAACTATTAGCTCCGATTTCTTAGTGACTTTGATAAAAAGAAAATTAGCCATAGTGACTTCCCCAGTTACGGTATGATGGAGATCAATTTGTAAAATTTTCATTTCCTTCACTATATTCCTGCTAAGTAGTTGACTATCCGCGGTTTCCTTCAAATTCATGGCGCTATGGCTGACTACGGCATCTTTGTCATGAATAGAAATATGAATAAGGCACTTTTTCTGCTTCCAAGGAAGACTTGTCAAGAGAAATCTTTTAAGCATCTTTTAAATATATTTATTACAGCTCGGATATTACGATAGAATTACTACCGCTCTTGTATTGCTCTTTATTGTTGAATTATGTTAATTAAATTTCTTAATTCTTATTCGCAAAAGTTCTTATTTCGGGAAACTTTTCTCTCGATCCTTTACCTCCAAGCTTTTCGTATTTTTTTTTTCAAAAACTAACACCAATATTCGTATATTCGCACTCAATTAAATTACAGCTACAAAAAAAAAATTTATGTAGAAATGCATGTTGAGACTTGCGGTGGAAGCCGCACTTACTCTTGTTTTTCAGCCTCTTCATTCTGTAGAAAAGGTGGTGAAATTTTTGAATCCGGCTTGTTTTAAAATACTTACATAACATCTTTTTTTTTTATTTTATTATAGTACATTGTTTTTTTCTACAGAACCTATTTGCTCGCGAACGACGTTTTTTAGCACACCACAGGTCAAAATTGATAATTAGCCTCAACGAACACGTCCGCGTCTTGAGCTGGTCTGGAAAATGAGATCATATGAGGATTACCTTTAGTCATATGATTTTCAAATAAACAACTATTCTGATTTGAACAATTTTAGTCATTATAAAGCTCTTTTTCCTAATTTGCAGCATCGGCATGTTTGTGCAAACTTTGTGCACTGTTATAACCAGTAAAAATTTCAAACAGGATGCAATGGCGAGGAAACTTTAAACAAAACGTTCAGAAAGATCATTTTAAGTGCGTGTGGCTGCCTTCGCACAAGTTTTCAACGCTAAAAGATTCCCCGCATATTTAGATTATTTGAGGTACACCTGAAAATGAGTAAAAGAGGTTTTTCGAGCTTTTTCTCTTTTGAATAATTCGACTCGAGAGATGTACGCGTGACTTTTTTCTACTCATCTGACGATTTTAACGTGCAATTCTGTTCGAATAATCATTCAATTTATTTCATATCTATTCATATGATCAAGACACAATTTTACTGGTCCCGGGCTATACTTTCCAGATTATGCTCAGCTCTAAAAACTTAGATTTCAGCTAACACTTCATTCATATGCACTAAATTGGACACGGCGCTAAAAATAGATCGTCCAGTTTGACTCGTCACGCGCTAGCGCCATTATTCACTTTATGGATTCATGTATTGCATACTTCTAGCTATTCTAAACTTCCCATTCATTTTCATGCCGCTTTTGAAAAACGATTTATGCAAAGGAATATTCTGGAACTCTTACTGTTCTAATTTGCATGCTATTGCACGGCCTGTTCATCTATGATTAACGGCGATCTTCATTCAGAAAGAGCAAATACAGCGACAAAGCTTACTTTGACGCTTACATTAATGCACATTTTCCTTCTAGAATCTCATTCTGCATTCTACCACGTCCATCCTTTACCTATGAAAAAATAAAGCTAAAAACTTTAAATGCAGGAACGACTATGAGACGAATACAGTACTAAGTTCACAAATAGAGTGATCACTGTAATTTTGCACAGTAGTATGCAGATAGAAGTGGGTCGTTATAGTTTACGATTTTTTTCCTAATATTACAGTTTCTCCAAATTCCTTACTCGACCTAGGTGTAATAGAGGTCTTCCACTCTTGAAAGGAGCGCCTCACGACTGACATTCCCTGGGATTTTTCCTTGCGTAAAAACGAGAATGATGTTTGTTTCAGTCATTTATTGTCAGGGTCAAGCGTGTAGATAAGATACGATCCCATTAAATAATAAACACTCCTCAGTCTCCTCATTTTCCATAGTGTAGTCGCCCACGTAACAATTAGAAGTGCGATATAATAAATGAAAGTTTTTGAAGAAAATTAATTGATAGATCAATAAGTAAGTAAAAATAGAATAATGTAAGGAAAAGTAGATGAAATAAATGTGGATGAGTGAAGAATTAATCTGCAGCATTTAGGTGAAATTATTTGGATTTTACGTTGGTAGGTTCGAATAAACATTTAGAGCTTGGCGCGAAAGAAACCGAGAAGGACACGTAAGCGTGTCTTTTATAGAGAAATAGTTTCATTATGTTGTAAAACAGTTTAATGACCGGTTTTAAAGGGATTGCGGGTTTTTTGGAGGTTAATTGAGAATAAATTGGGAATTTTAGCAAATTTCCCAACTTTTTTCTCAGCTAACTTTTGGGACAAATAGGTGAAAATGTGACAAAAGCAAAGCAAAACCCTAATAGAAAAGGTTCTCCTCTACGACTTTTTTTTAGATGAGGAAATTTTTAGGAGAAATGAGCTGCGCTATTAGACTCTGTTCTAAACCCTCAGGTTTTCACTCGCTGCGAAAGATCCGAATTTTCGCTGTGGACTACGGTAGCGCGGTTAAAAAATCCTCTGCAGTTGGCTGATAGAGCATCAAGTAAAACCCTTGGCTGCAAGTTTCCATTTCTGTTCTTTAGAGAGAATTTTAAAGAGAACCAGGTATTTTGGTCCTTCGTAAATCTAGTTGCGAGAAGTCTAAAAAATAGGGAGTAAATTCATTATTTTTCTCAACTAGGTTTCAAAAAAAAACTATAAAAGATAGAAATACCAAACTTTGCACAAATATGAACTATCTCTACAGTCGAGAAAATTGTGCTTCATGGAATTTTATGTGAATGTCGTTATTAGGGAACTCGTGCACTCTACTGTACACTAATTTAGCCTCCATTTCTTGTTGTAGATTCTTTTCTCGTATTCTAATGACATCGAAATTTGTTTTGTTTTTGTTTTTGAGTGATGATAATATAAAAATTCATTGTTCTTGAATGAGAAGTATTCCTATTTAACTCTTTTATGCCGAATGTGAGAATCTAACTTTCGTCATGAATTGATCATCGGGCGTTTTAATGAAACTACACAGCGCCATTTTCACCACGCGTCCACCTTTCGCTAAACCACACATTTGCTATCGTAATAATTCGGCAGATCTTCGATACATCGAATTGACCGTGACAGAGAGGTTCCCGAGCCCTGCGCTAACTAATAATAATTAATTAATTAATTAAGAAGTGAAGCTTGCCTCTTGCGGTCTCCTAGTACTCAGTACGGGCTCACCTCTGGTTACCTGGTTCTCTCATACAAAATGACTACAAAAATGGCAATACTTGGATTTGATAGAGAATTCAATTGAGTTGATTTTAAGTTAATTTTAATTAAGCTAATTTTTCCCAAGCGTCAATTATTTGGGTAGTTACGTACGTTTTGAACGATTTATTCTGCATTTAAAGGCATCACCCCACGAATCTGGGGCGGTACGGATTTCCGGTGGAGTATTGGTGTACGGGATCGTAGATTACTGCGAGGAAGGTGATTCCGTCCATTTCTTCCTAATTGCCGTAGAAAACGGCCTGGACGATACGGGTTCGAGCGTTCCGGCGCACTTTTTTCCACAAGGAGTTCGATTGGAGCGCGCCAGCCTTGTGCACGCGAGCATTCTCCGGACCGTTTTTTTACAGCAATTAGGAAGAAATGGGCGGAATCACACCCTTCTCCATGATCTACGATCCCGTATTCGAATACTCCACCTGAAATCCACACCACCTCAGATTTGTGGTATGCTGCCTTTAATGCTTTGCGCAACCTCTTTTAATTCGTTCATTATACAGATTTATGTAAGTTTTCGATGGTTTGTCCTCATATTCACGCCTGGCTGTAAATACCGGACACAATTTTGTACAGTCTGAACCCGTGAATCGAATCCGACGTGGTTTGAAGCAGCAAGCATATGTAAGCTCGTCCATCACCGAGAGTGGCTCACGTGTTCCATTACCAGAATTATAAGAAATGAAAATTTTGGATCGTTTTGTGGCCTATTTGCTCTCATTCTTAGCTGAACTACTTCGACTTTACAAGTTTTGAATCTTCTCCAGTGACTTTTTTTCAAATATTTGATATTTGAAGCACATTTACTATTTTATCTCAAAGACAAATGTCGAGAAGTACCTCTTACAGGACCCTTCTGCCTCCGCTCCCTCTTACCACTCCCTGTTGGGAAAATCCCTGCGCACGCTTGACTCTGTTTATCGGAACATATCCACTGCATGTACGGTTCTGCTCGAATAGTCATGAAATTCACGTGGAATTAATATATTTAGCGGTGGAAGAATTCAGCAGAAGTAACAAAAAAAGTCATTCTATTTGATTTAATCTGCTGGTTTTCATTATGATATCCACACAAAATTAGAATTCTTTTTTATTATGATCTTATGGTTCTTAAGGAAAGCTACATAAATTCAGAAGGAGCTCCGTACTCTCAGCATTCTTGTTAGGGATTATTCTGAAGCTGCTCGAAGTTGCCAGAAAGAACAGTTTAAAAAATACGCGTAATCGGCTATTTTTAGCAAAATCGTCCCCTGGCTGCATATGGCTTTGTTTGACTGGTCCTGGTGTTTTTCTTTTCTAAGAATGGATGGCTTAATCTTCTGCAAATTTTTAATTACAATTTGTTATGGTAAGTGGTCGCTCGAATACAGCGCTACAGCGGGGAAAATGAATGCAGTGAATCTTTTTGTGAAAACATTCGTTGAACATTTATTTTAATTAAAACATCATCGATTCTTCGCCGTAGTCGTTGGGAACAAAGTTCAAGTCACAAAATATAATTCTATTTCATGTACTTTGTGAAAGTTACGATTTTTCAAGTTATCGATTCCGAATTTCGTCCCTGTAAATAAAGTCCTCGATATTACACAGCTATTTTATCAGCGTTAGTGATTCATTTCGTAAACAGGAAGGGAATATTTGTTTACTTTTTCCCATTGGGATCAGTTAAAGTAGAAGAAAAACTAACACATAATGATGAATCGTCGCTGTCCTCCTACGTCCATAACGACAGTCATCGGGATTTTATTGCACCTACACAATAGTAGTGCAAGAAATGTTGCAATCAAACATGCAACATCTCCACGTTTTTATGGCTTGGCTGACAGTTGTGCACGTTTCTTTGTGTCTCTTTTTTATCAGCTCCGCCAATACATTATCATCTCAAAAAAGCCCACGGATCAGAAAAAAGCCAAGAGCAGAAAAATTGGGGTGGAATTTCAGCGAGGTTGCACGTTTGCAAAGTGCTAGCGCTGATCCACGGTAGCAAGTTGGACTATTTTTGGAATAAGGATAAAAGATAGAAGTCTCTGGCGTATCAATCCACTTAGGATCCGCCAACGCGGTTTACTGCAATTCGTGACGGTGAGATTTTTGCGACGCGTATCTAGTCTATGAAACGACTTGCAGGGGCGTGCATCAAGTGAGCGTTTTCCCCAAAGATGAAAGCTTGGCTGACACTGGGGAGGTCTTGAACCATCGATCGTGCGGTCACAGCCTTACCTAACCTAACCTACGTAACCTTTTACCGATTGCGCTGCACTTTTTGCCCGCGCTTTTCCAACAGTTAAACTTTATACCACGCAATACGATGCATCAAGTCAGTGCTTTTATCCTCCCAAACAACCCTGGTACCAACTTATCGACAGCGGAAGAACGAAAGCCTTGGTTGGCACTGGCGCAGCTTCGTCCCACCGAACGTGCCGGTAGAAGAGCGCGCCTCTTGCCGACTGCGCTACACCGGCCCCATATTTTTCAACTAAAGAGAAATAAGAATGTAAAAGAACGCCAAAACAACAGATAACACTCAACAGAAAAAGTAGAACAAGATTAAAGTGAAAAAACGGAAAAAAAACCGCAAATGGAGGTGACAGAAGGATCATTCGAATTTGTCGAATGATTTAAAAACAAATGTTGTTGAGAGAGATTCAGTCTGATTCAGTCTGATTCCGAAAATTAGAATTATACATGTTTCTGCCTCTCAAAAGTGTCATTGACAACTTCTTCAAAAGCAATACTGGCAAATACTTGACTGATTAGTATTTTTTCGTGACTCTTCGTTCCATTTTAACCTGACAAAAACGGAAGTTATTCGCACAAGTCTGGATAACGTAGTGTTCAGCAAATGTCCTCTTGTGTTTCCATCAATTTCAACGATTTTCTGTGACACATCGTGTTTTATATCTCTCTTGTTGCATCGAAACTAGAACTTCCGATCGTAAAATTTAAAAGTTGGAGGAAAAACATTATTAATGGGATGACATCAGCCTTTAGTTCATCCATTTGTCTCCTCTTTCATTCCGTTTCTTCTCTTCTCGCCATCGCATTTATTGCTGTCGAGTGAGATGTGGGCAATATTAAGAGCTGAAATGTTAACGTTTTTCAACCGTTATATCGCATTCGATATGCACCTTTTTTGTTGTGCTCTGATCCATTCGTTCGTTTCATCCATTATTTATTAAATCTTCGCATTTGAAAGGATGTAGATAGGAGATGTGACTCCGCGTTCGACTTCAATTCAGAATCGTTTGAGGTTTATGAACGCGTGTCAGCCTTGTAATGACTTCCGGGACGTTTTGATATGTCAAGTTAGTGCCTTCTCCCACACAAATCTTATCTTATCTTGGTACCAATTTATCGACCCCGGAAGAATGAGGATGATGAAAAAAGTCAAAATCTCGCATTCACACGCAATGATCCTCTAGATGAGGGCCCAAATCAAATACTCTACAGTGTAATAGCGACGAAACGTTTGCATTAGCAAAAACACGATTGCATTGTGTCACTGAAAAAAGATCATCAGCCGAAAAATGTATAGCACCCATTCTCTGGTTGTGTTTCTTTTAAAAAAAATATGTAGACCAATCCATTTTAAGGTACATAGGCGCCTGTAAAGATCTTGTGTTCACCAGTTATGTTGCTTGAAAAAAGTGGTTGTTTCTCTCAAATTTAACTCATAATAACAATCCTAAATATTTTCGAGATCATTTAAAGGCATCACCCCACGAATCTGAGGTGGTGCAGATTTCAGGTGGAGTATTCTTATAAGGGATAGTAGATTATGGAGAGGGGTGTGATTCCGTCCATTTCTTCCTAATCGCGTAAAAAGCGGCCCGGAAGATTCGGCGCGTGCACAAGGCTGGCGCGCTCCAGTCGAACTCCTTGTAGAAAATAGTGCGCTAGCCTTTTGCGGCGCCGCATCTTCCGGGCCGCTTTTACGGCAATTAGGAAAAAATGGGCAGAATCACTCGTCTCTCCATAATCTACTATTCCTTATAAGAATACTCCACCTGAAATCCGTACCACCTCAGATTCGTGGAGTGATGCCTTTAATTGTGCAAGTAATGGATGCTGCGAACACACAGTTCGAATAGCATTTCTGCAACAAAAATGTTTATATCCTTTTCAACATTTCCGAAAATCTCATTCTATGCTTTGCTCATTCTTATTTTGTTTGCATTTTTTTACATTCCTCACACAGAAGTGCAAAAACAAATTTATCGACATACAACAGCAACGAACAAGCAATTCTACCACTAACTCTAATACCATTTGACTAGAATTTCCTCAGCGGTTATTGATTTCTTGAAAAGTACATGGAGTGTTGGGGAAAAATCCCTAAAGAGATCCCTATCCAGGATTCGCTGCACACGAGATTGTGGATAGATTATGCGGGCTGTTTTTTCGACTTCCTCGGGGCTAAGCTACGGTAATACGATAGGTTTATCGAATCTCTACACACGCCCGCAACCAGGCAAACGAGCCTTTTGATTTTAACTTTTTCATAACTAATCTGGGCCAAATGTACATAACATATATAAGTGTAAATACACCACCTAACCACGAGGCGAAAAAAAAACATCTCATGCCGCAGCGTCTTCGCTAACAAAAGCAGGGGAAATGACCCAAATGTCTCGTTCTTATCGGCTTTGCCAAATATAAACGTCATATGGCGCAATTTCCGCATACAGAGCGACGTTCTCGCCATAACTCATGTGAGGATTTTTTCTCGATTTTGAAATGCTCTTCTAAAGTTTTGCTGGTTTCTCGGATTTCGGGCAAGAGACCTACTGGCGCCCAACGTTTAAGTTGTAAAGTGTCCGTGTTTTACAATTCTCGCCGCCTACTTATTCAACTCAACCCATTTCTCACCTTAAATTCACAGCATTCTTCTATGTTTGAATCCCTGCACGATTTGGTAAGAATACTGGCATAATTCACGAGTGTGAAAGCTCTATCCCTTTGTAAATCCAGAAAAAGCCCTGTGAAGAATCTTTCGTTATTCTTTCTCTCCAGCGATGCAGCTTATTACTCGTAATAAAACTGCAGCGACAATCCACAATGCGTGTACAATTCTGCTTTCGTGGCAGCTTCTGTTGTTTATTTGAGTTCTATTAGTTGGACTGCAGACATCCGAGGAATGCAGAGTTGTCCGCGTTCTATCGCGTAACTGGTAGCATCGTTGGAGAGACGAGATCAATCAAGGCTTTTTCGTAAGCGTTTTCTGAATGGCTAGGGAAGGAGAGGAGGAATTGAGCGTCGTCATACACACAGACACTCGTGAACTACATCCATACCCCCATCTATTCGTGTGGAAATCTGAATATTGTCGATTTCTTGCCACGTTACCTTTAACAATTTGTCGAGAACATATCGGTCGTCATTTGATCGTTTTTAAACCCTTTTTCTAAGCTTTTTATTACTTTTTTCATAGCTAGATCAGTTGTTTGTTTATTTACACACAGTAAATTTGCCATGTCATGTAGATGTTAGAGGTCCGTTGTAGCCGCACGGTTGATGGTTCAAAACCGCTCTAGTGCCAGCCAAGCCTTTCATCCCTCCGGGTTCGATAAATTGGTACCAGACTTGTCATCGTAGAGGCCAACATGTGTTCCAATATCTCAAAGATTACGAATTACACGAAAAACGTGGTGGCGCATCCCAAGTGAATTGTTACGCCAGTTACTTTATACGTTTCAAGTGTGACATAACCTTGATGAGAAAAAGCCGTGATGAGAAAAATGAAATCATAGTTCCAAGAACAAAACAATTTTGTTTTTTTTTGCTTTTTATGTCTGTACATGATGCAAAGAAGCATTTTTTATAGTGCACAGACAATTTTGGTTCTTTTTATGTCACGCCTGGTTTAATGAATTCTTCAATCGTTCCGATACCTTATTCCAAATTCAGAGTAGGCTGGCGTCGACCAGGCGCATGATTCGAATCCGTAGAAGCATATAGATGTCCTACCAGGTCATCAAACCAGCGTTAGCATCCTGCATATCCAGGCATTCGCGGAGCTCTCATTCGATAGATAGGATTAGTTATTGTGACCAGTATTTTAAGAATGACTTCCTCGACTTCCTTGTTCTTCTGTTCCGGAGCGAGCAGTTTTCTTATCACTTTGACAGGCGATGCTTTTTCACGATACAAACCTTACCAACTTATCTATCAGCTACTAAAAATTGGAAGACACGCGAGGAGTTTTTATCGAAGAATTTTTTTACGTTCCATTAGTGGCTTCATCAGTATCGCTTCCGTGATGGCTTAGGGGAAATTAATACAATACTACGAACTGTTATGGTAAAGCAGCAGTCGGAGGGGGCCATTCTGTTTATTTTTCCACTTTTTTGAATTTAGAGCCGATCTAAACTACTTCTGATTCTACTTTTTATCTGTTGAGAACGAATGTGGCATCCATTCGACATTTAAATTAAATCGGTAAATGATTCTCGAAGAAAATCTATATCAGGCGAAACTGATTCTTCTAGTCCTTGAGCACTTTTTCTACAAGAAGTGGATTCAAATTCTAATTTTACAATACTCTAGTGTTCTAACTTTTTTAGCGTCGCCGAATCCAACATTAATTCCCGCCTTTTGCCCTCCGGCACAAGTACCTCAGCAGCGCTATCATAAGACTGGATGGTTCACAAGCAGTTTTTCTGCACCAAAGTTTTCAAAAAGTCCTCTCAAAGCTATGGTACGGTCAAAAATTCGCAAATCCTTGTGCTGCACGTTCCTTTGCGCTTCCGATAGATCCCACAGTAGACACTTGCGCGATGGGACTTTCTTTTGTCTGCGACCTGCGATAGAAGAGACCCAGCCTCAGTGATACGTTCGCACTGAGCGGTTGAAGACTGCGCTGCTTTGTACGTACACACGTAGTCGTCTACGCGATATCCCGATATTCCATTATAATCCATCAGATCCTTTTTATCTTGTATATGTACTCTTATACTTGTAATTTGATGGAACTATTCTGTTCAGGACTAAAGTAAGTTATGAATACGTGGACGTAAGTACGTTTTTTTCCTTACCTTTTACTTTTACGTTATATCTCGTTTACCATTACCTTCCTGTTGTATTTCACCTCTTTTCAGCTACATCATCTTCAAGTTCTAAAGCTGTGAATCATGAAACAGACGTAGTTGGGAAACTCTGAAACATGTGGGAAAATATAGAGTTCATGGTGTAGATTACGAGTATGAGTGTTGGCACGCTCAATTTCTCCCAATCCTTCTTAGAAAGATGCCGTGGGAAGCTACATTTGTACCTACGAGGTTTGTTATAATTCACGTGCACGCGCCGCTTTCACGAGCGAGCTGTCGAGGACCAATGGAGTCTCTTCGCCAGCCTATTTGAGTAAAACGAATGAATAGTCTGCTGAAAGTACCGGAGAATGTACAACGGCAGCGCGTTCTAACATCTGTCTTAGGAAATATGTAATAGTTGGAATTTTGCGAGTCCTCTCTCAGCTCATACTCGTCATCTGAACCACGAACACAATATTTTCCCACAGGTTTCATAACAACAAGGTTTCGTGATACGCCGCGTTTAACTAAGATCCAGTACGTGACGTTCACGAGGCGCCAATCTCTCTTCAACTGCTTGACTCTTGCTTTGACATCATAACTTTACCCAACAATGTGTGACTCATATCCCTTTGGCCATTCGGGCGATTTTCCTACTTTTTTAAGAAAAAAGATTGGTGATTATATACGACCACCACCTTAAGTACGAAACATTGACTCATCTTCTGACTTTAAAATAATCTTGGAGCATTCCACATCTTTTCTTTCATAACACGCAGACTAGGGAAAAAAAACAAATACCAATTATATAGGAAATCCTCTGAAAATTCGAAATTATGTTTTGGAAATCGTGGGATTTTTTCCTATGTAGCAGGATGTCTTATTGTGCGAGCATCAAGTTAATTGGATATCAGGCCAACTATCAAAATACATCACCGAATTTTCCAGAAATACGGGGAGGCAGTTCCAGAAAATTTGATCTGTTCATGGTGCTGCGTAATGGATGCTATGCTGAATAAAAGGTCTAGAAAAGTGCAAAAAAGGTAACAAATACTGTAAGCGCTCCTGATAGTCGATAGAGTAAGAGACTGGTAGTGAAAACGTTTCTTTAAGAAGTTTTCGTACTTTTATAATTAGTGTTCTAGGAAGTTTCACCTCTGGCATTAACTATCTTTCAAAACTTCGATGAGACAATTTTGGCATTTCTAATTGAAACTCATAATTTCTCAGTATAGAAGAATAACTGTCGGTTAATTTTCCCATGCTTTGCTATTGACTTCTTTTTTTTTTTCTTCAAATACAGCGGTCCTATTGAATTCTAAAATCAGTGAATGTGCTCTGTCAATCTCTGACGTTCGCGTCTACCACGAGAACGTACTTTTCAAGGGGAAAAATCTCATTGAGTTCTATTCATCATTTGACGTACACCAAACAACTTAGTATCAGTCAATGCTGTCATTTTTCTGAAACTCCTTCATTCCATCATTAGCAAACTTTTTCTTTTCTTACGTCATTTGTTCTGCTTGAATTGTTATTTGGAATATGTAGAATATCTATCGTGTTTTTTAGAAGAGGTAGTTTGCCTCTGAATGAACATTTTTCAGAGTATCTACTCGAATTTTATTTAGCGCCTACATACGTATTTTGTTTTCTTTTTTCCTAAGATTCGTAGCATGTTTATAAACAGGAAGAAGACGTTGTAACAAAAATTTTTCTAGTTCTCGGAGGTGCTCCATATATTTGGGATCATTAAAACCGAAGTTGAACCTCTCTATTAAAGTCCCTGAAGAATTCTTAACCATAAATTTTTTTCGCGAATCTATCGATCCTAACTACATTTTCTAGACATCAGCATCAATTTTAGGAAAAATCATCATCGAACCAGTTTCAATTCGGCTTCCAACACGGTCATGTTCTCTTGCTCTTGGACTTTCATTCGGAAAAAAAGCAGAAACTTCGCATGAACTGGATAGCGGTCGACAATATCGCCGCCATCCGCCTTTCGAACTCTGATCGTTTCCAAGATCTCCGAACCTTCCACTTCTCCATAACATCATCTTTGCTCATCTTCACTGTACACTATTAGTATAAATCTCAAACTTTAAAATGCTTCCTTGAGCATGAAAATTATCCACTCAGCTGAAATGCAGCAAAGAAGTATGGCGAAACTTCGTGTAATAACAAAAATTATAGAAGACAACAAAATAATTAGAAATCTATTCTCGCATGGAGAAGGTACTTAGAGAATTCCCTTTTCTAAACGGGGACTTCCGGAACGTTGTACCCACAGTGTTTGTATTTACGCATTTCCTCATTAACAATGCTTAAAACCCAATTCTGGCCAACTTGGTAGATCGTACGTCGATCTCGTAGTTTTTCTAGCGCTCGATTATTCCAAGCCTGGGAAATTCCCGTAAAATATTCGAACTTCATTCGATTCAATCGAACATTCACACCATAAGCTTCTAGATAATTTGTGGAATGTTTCGAGAAAACGTCCCAACTATTTTCCTAGATAAATAAATCCCCTTTCCATCTCGTTCCCGCCCCTATTGGATTGTGTATGTTATCCCAACCTCTTTTTCTTTATTTGATTTGTTCGATTTCAAATATCCGACTAATTCTTCGATTTCCAACATTTTAGTGTTTTTTAAACCCACCTCGTCCGGATATTGTACGTCCCTAAATTAAAGGTAAAAAATAAAAACAGTCACTTACGCACATATGTAACTTAAGTTCCTTATCAAGAAAAAGCCCTATTTTGCCTGCATATCTCGAACCAAAACTTTTTAAGGAAGACATTCTTACATCTTCCTTTTTGACAGCGAGAAATTTACTCCTACGTTTTCTTTCCCATCAGTGCGGCAACGGCAGCAAAAACCTCCACACTTCCACGAATTTTTCGTTGACAAAGCGCTGCTGTGTGTTTATGAGGTTCTTATCAGGCGAAACCAGTTGCTATCGTGGGGAATGTTGTGCGGGGGAGGGAAAGCGCCGGTGCTGGTGTTCGCGTTTCGGCCCCCCGTTCCTAGTGTTCTCCCTCCCCCTCCAAATACCTCCTCCTCTTCGCTTTGTTCGTTATACACCGCCCATCCATTTTTGAATTCATGTACCTGTGCAAATACGAATAACACTCATTTATTTAATTCTGTTTTCACTCATTGTTGGCATCGATTGGCTGAAAATTGTATTAATTTCACTGGAGCACTTGTACTATAATACATTGATTACTGTAACAAGGTGCTTTAGATGTTTGTGGTATTATGTATATGCATAGATAACATGGGTAAAATATGGTTGGAGGGTCCTTATTTCTGGAAGTAGATGACTTAAAGGAATCACCCCACGAATCTGAGGTTGTACGGATTTCAAGTGGAGTATTTGTATACGGGATAGTAGAATGTGGAGAAGGGGGTGATCCCGTCCATTTCTTGCTAATTGGCGTAAAAAAACTGCCCGGAAGATGCGGCGCGTGCACAAGGGTGGGGCGCTCCAGTCGAACTCCTTGTGGAAAATAGTGCCAGAACGCCCGAAGCGGTATCTTCTGGGCCGTTTTTTACGGCAATTAGGAAGAAGTGGACGGAATCGCCCCTCTCCATAATCTACTATCCGTATATCAATACTTCACCTGAAATCCTTACCACCTCAGATTCGTGGAGTGATGCCTTTAATCAGTTGGGGCCCTAAGTCCTAAGCATTATTCTTTGAGGATCTAAGACATGTAAGCTAAGTTACAAGACGAAAAGAAGATAGACCTCTCAGAAATAAGAGCGCAATTGAGTGCCTTCTCCCAACCAACGTCATTTTTCCCGATATCATCTTGACTTGTCTTCTAGATTTCGACAGCAATGCGCCTGTGTTTCGAAAAGCGATTTGTCTTTTCTACTTCGCCTACTGTAATATTATTATAATTATTTACTATCGTTATTGCATACGCATAATTTTATTGCATTATATATACTACTATCATATTATTATATTGTCTCAGTTTCTCCTTTTCAAAGAAAATACACGTGTGTAGACGTTTTCGTTTCCACCAAATTTTTTGACTTTTCGCATAAATTACTGATCAATAATAGCGGAATTGAAGACATTACTTCAGATGTCAAGCATTTCTCATGAGTTCGCTTTAGTCCAGATATATTATATGCGAATATATGCATCTGCTGGTCATTTATTCTCCCACATTTCTCCACTGTCTGCATCCTCACAACTTGCACAGTTCCTCGTCTTCCTCTCATTGTCAAGCAAAGATTAACGATCGGAATTTAGCAATATTTTATTTGACGCCATACATCCTCTTCATGTTCTCTCGAACCTTCGAAGTTATTCATTGTAAATTTGGAGTAAATAAAATTCATAGGCTTACGAAAACATGGAGAAAGCAGAAAGTAAACGATTTGCGATAAAGTGGAAATATGTATAGAAAATGTGACAAACCAAATATGTGCGCGAATTATTCATATTATGACGGTACAAATTATTATTATAGGGTCTTAAGATTCGGAAATAATAATAATAATAATAAATTATGGATGTCTAGATAATTTTAAAAAATTAACATATAGAGATATATCAAAAACTACTCAATGTGGCGGTGATCTTTTAGAATCAAAAGTACATTTTTAGGATTAAGATATTCAGCTTGAATATACCCATATTATTATAGCCTACCCAGTGTGGTGTGTCGACGTTATCGAATCGTTATATTATCGAAAAAGCTGTTATTTTTATTGGAGCGGGTGAAGTGTAGCGATTAGAGGTTTCGCGTTCGAATCCGCCCTAGTGCCCACCAAGCCCTTCAACCCTCCGAGGTCGATAAATTGGTACCAGACTTGTCTGGGAGGATGAAAACACTGACTTGGCACATCGGCTAGCCCCCGCAAGTCATTGTATAGACCAGTTACACGATCGTAAACCTCAAACAATTCTAAATTAAAGGCATCACCTCACGAATCTGAGGTGGTACTGATTTCAGGTGGAGTATAGGGGATAGTAGATTATGGAGAGGAAAGTGATTCCGTCCATTTCTTCCTAAATGCCGTAAAAAAACGGCCCGGAAGATACGGCTTCAGGCGTTCTGGCGCACTATTTTCTACAGGGAGTTCGACTGGAGCAGCCTTGTGCGGCGCCGCATCTTCCGGGCCGTTTTTTACGGCAATTAGGAAGAAATGGACGGAATCATCCCCCTCTCCATAGTCTCCCATCCTGTATACGAATAGTCCACCTAAAATCTCCAGCACCTAAGATTCGTGGGGTGATGCCTTTAAAGTGAACGTGGTGACGCACCCCAAGAGGAATGATCAACACCAGACACTTTATCCTTTATCCTTTTATCCAGTGAGGTGGAACATATTTTTCAGTGTGACGGAAAATCATCGAAGAAAAACATATGGAAAATTGGAGAGTTCTATTTTTATGTGTAATATCTTTTATACCTCTTATATAGTAAGTTAGATAAAATATAGATATAAGATATATTAACATAAGATATAATATAATAAAATAAGTATAATAAATATAATAAAAATATAATATAAGATACTTTATACTCTACTTTACTCCCGCTTTACTAATATTTAAGAAAAGGCATATTCGAAAAACGTTGACGAAAAAATAGTGAATCATGTGTTGTGAATAACCTTTAAGAAAAGAAAAGGAACCCAGCTAATTTTTGAAAGATTTTATGGGAAATTTCAATCTCAAATAGATGAGGTCCTGCAAATCAAACATGCATAGAAATTCGTGAAAAAATTCGCATTTATCTCAAGTTATTCTTTTTCTAACAGTATACTTTACTTTTTCACTAGTATATGGATGCGTCATTGTTCGTCCTACAGCGGCTGATGTCACCTGGCGGATGACATCACCACCACCACCGCCGAAGCACTCGAACACAGACACACACATACACACGCACAGACACACATAGGCAAATTGAGGCGCGCGCCTCGCTTTTTCTCGCTTCTCGGTGGATGAGGACTTCGTTACGGCGGCAGACGTGTTGTGCCGCCCGCGTATGACGTCGCACACGTAATCAGGGTTGAGATCACGTAATCGCGCTTAGTGCAGTATCTGCTGCTTCTCATCCGCCGCCGCCACCACCACCGCCGCTGCGGCGACCAGTCGAAACCCCTCTCGGCGGCTTGCACAGCTGCCCGTCGCACATCCTACGCGTTTCGCGTTCAATTCAACATCGCGCTCTGTGTTTAGTGTTATTCATATTCAAATGACGTGAACATTCCCACTGCATATGTTTAGTTCCGATTACTTTTGCCAGGATTTTAATTTAAAACATAATAAATTCTACATTTCAGAAAGGCGGGACCCTATGGTGAAAATCAAAAGTTTTACAAAACTTCATGCTTTTTGTGGAAATCAAACAAGCGAACAACAAGTTTTCTTTTACATTTGTCTACTTCTTCGAATTTTTCGAAACTGGTGAAATTGTAATGAATGTGTAATCCATAATAGTCCAAAAACGAGCTGAAAACAACACTTATTCAAAAAATTTGGTACCTAAGCTTAAAACTTGAAGACAGACTTACTTGAAACATCTAAGTGATCAAATTTTGACTTAATTAAAATCTTGTGAGCTCGTCATCTATTATAATCCTTCATCTTATTTCTTTTAGACATATTCCTGAGGTCATTCTCGAAAGTATGATGCTCATTTACTTTTTCAAATTGAATCTATTCGAATAAATATAAACATTATGGGATTCAAACGGCTTGCTAAATCCGATACTTTGCCGATCTTTCCGCTGTGCTTTCTTTTTATCGATTTAGAATATGAACGTTTGTATTATTTTTTTCTTGAACAGCCTCACTAAAAATTTAATATATATGGCAGAATTTTGGCCATTGCATTGAATATAAAAGTTTATAAAAAAATTTGATCTAATGGCCAAAATCCTGCTACATATGTTTGGGTGCAAATATTTCTCATAATAGAATCGAGATAGCTGTGCGTAAAAAATATTCATAGTGCTTTTCCTACTTCTTCGATGTGACCGTCAGTTCCTAGACGTTCGTTTGGATGCAACGATGACTGTGTTGAACATAGATCTTCTGAACTGCTACTTTGTTCAAGAATACCACTTTTACTTTGAATTCCAGCATTTATTATTATTATCATTATCATTATTATAATTATTATTATTTCATGATTTGAGAAATAAACAGAACCTCAAACTTGATTAATTACAACTACTCTTTGCAATCTGACTCGCTCTTTTTTCAGTCACATGCTACCTTCTAACGTATTTACTATGGGATCTGTCGAAGTTTTTGTTAATTTTAACACCAAATATTCCCAGAAAAGCTGCGGAGCTTGCTAGCCATCGCTGATAGTCATCGCGGTCATGTGATTCTCTGTGGTCGCCCACAAATTCACATTCATCTCGATGAAGTGAATAAAAAATATATATTTCCTTCAAATGCACTGCTTTGTGGCTTGCTCGCAATAACGCGGTTTAGGCGCTCAATGTAGTACAGTCGTGCTGTCTTCTCTCTCATCTTTTCTGAAAATAAGAGGAAATTTTCAGAAACATCAAAAAGGCATATTTTTTAGTTGTTCTAATATTGTTTGAAGAATTTTTATTTGCTCACCTGGCTTTTATCCATCGCAAAACTATGTTTGTCGTTACCTTTTTTAGTTCCAGAACTGAGGGTTTTTTTTCTTCTAATTTCTTATTTCTTGTCCTGATGTCCTCGTTTCTGACATCATTTATTACGACGTCCGATTTTAAATCTATTTCTTTGTGCTTGCTTTATTTGACGCAATAGATATCTATGAATAGTATCCAAGAGCATTACCGAGCTTAGGTATACTTACCGATTCCTCACTCTCACCAAAGTAATTGATGGAAGTTATTCCCAACAGTTAATCCTTCTGCAGCCTTCTGCAGAGCGGATCCACATGAGTGTACGAAATTGTGTCCTAACCAGCCGAGCTGTAAACAAAAGGCATCATCTTGATCACCTCGACTCCCGTTGTTCTTCGAACTGGTCGAGCGGGCGCCAGTAATCTTTCTTTTTGTCCCGATCCCGTGCCAGAGTCGCCCAATGGTTTCTCCTTTCGCATGGGACACGAAGAGCATCGAATTCTTCTTTCAAAGACAGACTTTGTGAAGAAGTCTGACCATTGGGTCGGCGGTCTTCCTGTAGTGCGCTTAATATGACATGGATCCCAGTCGCTCACGGCTCTGGTTCAACGGTTGTCGTTGAAGCGCTTCACGTGTCCCGCCCACCTTATTTTGCTGAACTTGGCAAATGCGGCGGCGTCTGTGATCATCGATCGCTGGTGTAGGACAGAACTTCGAATCCCGTCTCTCAATTGCGTGAAGCGGGATACTCCTAGCATCACTCTTTCGATTTAGCGTTCAATGACGCTCACCGCGTTTTTTTCCTGCTTGCAAAAGTTGAAGAGGTGAGCACGGATCCGGGTGTTCCTGGTCTTCTCCACTACTCTTATTCTCGATGCTCTTATACGCTCCCCAAGCCGCATGTTTCCTCCTGCCCAGCTCGTGGGTCGGTCGTTCTTCATGTTTATTTCTCGACACGGATAAAAGTAGTTGGTGCACTCGGATATGTTGGTTCCGTTGGACGTGAATGGGGCATCCGTTGCGCACAGACATCTTCTTTTGCAGATTCAGCTGAAGACCGACGCATCCTCATGTTTCGTCGAACTCAGTCAGCATTCGTTCCGCTTGGCTGATGCTAGAGGTTATCAGTGCAGTGTCAACAGCAAAGCGTAAATGGTGTAGCTGCCGACCGTCTACCTTCACCTCCATGTCGTCCTATTCCAACTTTCGCATTGCGTTTTCGAGGGTGGCTGTGATTGTTTTAGGTAAGATTGTATCACCCTGTCATACCTCTCTCTTCACGTCAATGATGATATTCTTGTAGAATGGCGAAATTCTTCCCGTGGAGTTACTGTACAACTCTCAAAATACCTTTATGTACTGAGCAGAGACACCCTGGTTGTCCAAGGCTTCCATGACCGCTTCTGTCTCACATGAGTCAAAAGGCCTTTTTTAAGTCGACAAAGGTGAGACATAGCGGCATTTTCTACTCTCACGATACCTCGGTGAGTTTCGAAACAGTGTGAATTTGGCCAATCGTGCTGAATCCCTTTCGGAACCCTGCTTGCTCGCATGGCTGTCCTTCATCCAAAACTTTTTCAATCTTATTAAGTATCACTCTTGTAAAGAGCTTATAGATGACGTACAGTAAGCAAATTGGGCGATAGTTCCCGATGTCATGTGGATCTCCCTTCTTATACAGCAAGAGGGTTTCCCTGGTCTTCCACTGTTTGGGGACCTTGTATTCAGGTAACGCCTGATAAATCTCGCCAGAGTGTTGATGAGAACTGGCTCAAGATTCTTCAGATGTTCAGATCTTATCCTGTCGGGACCGGGTGCCGTACGATTTCTTACCGACATGATAGCATGCCGTACTTCGGACGGGAGAACCTCTGGAATGACATGTCCGTCTTCCCTCAGATGGTGAGGAGGCAAGTGGACATGGCTGTCGAAGCGATCAGAGTAGAAGTCGTAGATGATTTTCTCCATCCCCCTTCTCGATGCTATGGCTGTTCCATTTGGGTTCCGGAGAGCACTCATCCTCGTCTTTCGATTGGCGAATTTTCGATCTGCGTAGCGAATGCTCTTTCCCGCCCCTGCAGCTTCAGCCAACACTTCTGCTCTTCTCTCTTTGAGGTCTTTTTTAACGCCTCTCTGCAAAGCCTTGCGAGCTCGGACGTGAGTTCCTGGTTGCCTGCTGCTCGTGCAGTTCCACGCTGACGTATCAGCTCTAGAGTTTCCGGAGACAGGCGTCTTTTGGTGATTCCAGAACTCTGAGCTTTCCTCGTGCAGTCCTGAAGATGTTCAACGAGCCGATCGTTTTCCTCGTCGATCCTGTCCATTGCGGAATCTTCCCAAAAGCCGGCTAGCGTGGCGAACAAACCCCAGTTAGTGATAGTTGTGAGACTTCGCTATCTGAACTTTGCGACTTTCTCTTCTCGGCAAACGAAAACCTTTCCCGGAGGAGGCGATGGTCCGATCCCGTATAAAACTTTGGCACAGCAGCGACATCCGTCAGACAAAACCTTTTACTGACGATGATGTGGTCAATTTCAGTATGGACTCCACCTCCACCTCCACCGAGTGACTCCCACGTCCAGCGTAGAGAGGAGGGCTTCTGAAATTGCGAGTTTCCATGGATGGTCTTAGTCGTCATGATGAACTCGGAGAGCCTCTCCCCCTATTCGTTCCATTGTAGGCTGTGGGTCCCGGTGTAAAGTTCTTCAGGCGTTCTTCTGGGGCCACTCTCGGCGTTAAAATCATCAACAATGACCTTGCAGAAAGTGTGCTCTTTTCTGTAGAACTTTTCTAAGTCCATATAGAAAGTTTCGACTTCTTCTTCTTCGTAGTTTGATGTTGGAGCATAAAACGAAGATTGTCAAAGCTGGTGTTAGACGACATCGCATGTTCCTAAGATCAGTTCTTCTCCAGTATCATACACGGCATTCAGTGGCTCGCGTCATCTCGTCCGGAGTCGTTCGTTTCCACTGATGCAGGGAAGAATTGTGGGAAATCACCCTCTTCCCCACAATCTACCACGCCGTATAGGCATAACCCACCTTAAACCCTAACCACCCCAGATTCATGGGGTGACGCCTTTAAAAGAGTTGGAGTTCCTGAAGAAACATATAAGAAACGAATAGGTTCTTCGCTCTTCTTTTTCTACCTACCGGCTGTCGTTTAAAATGAGATAACAGTGATATCGTTGTGTTCGAGACACTGACCGATCTCAGCTGCTGTTTTTCATCGTAAACCATTATCTCGCTCAATTAGTTGCGTCCTCATCACATTTCGAAGAGCCTAATATAGCGGTGAGGCAATCATCAGTTATTCTATTTTCTGTTGGTCTTTAAATAAATGGCTGTTGACACCTGAACGATCATAGACGAAAAATAACAGGCCATGTATCTCATTACTCGTATCTTGAAATGTCTACCACTCGGATTCTTAGAACTGCTTCAATAACACCTACTTTCTTCAGAACTCTTAGGATTTCTCCATTGACATCCTAGCGTTAGCATTTTTTTAGCGTTGCGCGCTAGAATTTCATTCGGAAACGTTATCCTCCGAATAAGTGTTCCCCTCTAATGCATTCCCAGAATGTTTTTTCTACCTTATCTTTTGCGTAGTTGTGGGACTGGGTCGATACATCTCAAAGTAATAAAAGTAACTTTTTAATACTATATTTTCCAGCTATAGGTGGATCAATGAAAGCGTACACTCTGACTTTCCGCCCTTCAACTTCCATGCCTAGACTGGATCACAATGACAGTGTTGCTACATGACAACCACTGAAGAATCGATCGTAGAATAATTTTATTTAAAAAAACGTGGAAGAGAATTATTCTGTCGCTTATTTCTAGTAAAATACAGTGTTCCTCTCAAACGAAACCTTCCTTTTTTCTTCGCATATTTTTTTCTTACGTTTTTTTCGTCGTCCTTTAAATTCTTCCTTGTTAGTGTTATTAGTTATTCTGGTGAAAGCCAGTAAAATTACATGATAGTCTAAATTTATTTCACTCCACCTAGTTTTCTGGGACGAGTTTGGGGTTTTTTTTCTTTGTTTTTATGACATTATGTTTTGGCATGAATACATTACTGTGATACATACTTTATTTTCAGATATTTTTTTCGCAGCTTTTCTAAAGGAACTGCAAAGAAATTATTTTCCTTTTCTTATGGCTCGAAACTGCGTTTGAGGTTTAAATGAACGTAATCGTAATAGAGGCGATTTTAAAAAAAAGTCACATTTAGAAGTTATTGGGCACTTTCACTCCGTTTTATCTCTGTTTTTTTTTTGTTCTTAATTTAAAATACGCATTCGTGTAGCTGTGCTACTGAAGAGATTAGTTTGAAATTCCAGAAAGTCTTCAAACGTTTTCGTTGTTTCTTCGTCTTTTTTGCCGTTGGTTTTCTTTTTTGAATGGCACTGCCAGGGATGCGCTGCAACAAATTACACCTTCTCATGATTACATGTCTCTTCGACTGCTTTTCCTGATAAACGATTTTATGAAGCCTCTAATTTTATATCTGTTCCCTATCCATATCTTTGTGGCTTAATTCAAACACAATTAGCTATTTAAAAGCAGCGCTATAGCATGGCTCTCGCTAATAGGTTGCCCTTTCTGCTCTTGGTTTTTTCCTCTTCAAATTTTCTGCACTGCAACGCTTACACGTTAAATTCGGGACACTTCTATTGTCTCCACGCTTAATGATATTCACTGATTCGGTACATACAGTTTTTTGATGGAAAATATTTTGAAAATGAGCTCATCAGTCCTACCAGAAGATAGCAAAACCTCATCGAACAAAAGCTTCGCTTCTTGATTACTTTCCATTTTTATACCGAACAAATTGATTGGAGATGCAGTCGAAAGATTCCAATCAAATACAAGGAACTGAATTGAACTCCCAATTGATTTTCATTCAAAAAAAGTCCTTCCTCCTACTATTCGTAAGAGGATTTTCGAAATGAAGGATTTTCGTGTTAATATCTTCCTTTGCGTGAGAAAATGTTATCAAACAAAACTTAATGCTTTCGAGCTTCGTTTTCATTCATTTATCTATTCATCGCTGGTATCGATTTAATCATTCCATACTATTCCTGTTCCACGTAGATTACATTCATGGATTTCGACAAAAATTGAACACCTATTAGATTTATCAGATATTTTGTTATCTATGTGTCAGATAAAAAATTTTGGACTGTTGAGGAAAACTTGAGATATTCTCTATTTACTGTTTTTATTCGTATATTACCTTTCTTCTCATTTCTTGCCCAACCACAATCGTACACATTCATCGGTTCGTCTTCCTCCCTGGTTGTCACGCTCCCGAAGATCCTGTCCCCCGTTTTCGTTCCCTACGAACAATTTATGGATCTGTTTTGTGTGATTAGCGGATCATCGTTGTTCGTATCTATCCGCTACATCTATTAAGAAGAGATGCGCGCTCATAACCGTCCAAAGTCGCTCCACACCCGCCGACACTTCCATTTTCTATTACCATTTCCCTTGACAGCGAACACTAATCAGCACCAAAAATAGTGTGGATCAAAGACCAGGAAGAAGTTATCAGACAGATAATGGATGGTGGAAATGCCATTATTCGGTGATCGGAAACAAATTAGACCCGTGTCAGGTTAACTGTCAGCAGAGAGGCAGCTTTCCCTTAAATCTCGTAAACATTTTGCTCGAAAATTTTTCTTTCTATATATTTCTTTGAATTAACTAATACTAGGTAGTAAATATGGGCATTCTATAACTTCAAAAACAGATGGTTTCCTGGTTTTTTCCGTTCGTCTTACACTTTTCCGAATAACGTTTCACTAATTTTTGCTCTCAAACTTTACTTATTTAAAGGCATCACCACACGAATCTGAGGTGGTGCATATTGCAGATTCAGGTGGAGTATTCGTATACAGGATGGGAGACTACGGAGAGGGGTGTGGGGTGATTCGGTCGATTTCTTCCTATTTGCCGTAAAAATACGGCCCGGAAGATACGGCTTCATTCGTTTTGGCGTACCATTTTGTACAAGACGTTCGATTGGAGCGCGCCAGTGTTGTGCGGCGCCGCATCTTCCCGGCCGTTTTTTACGGCAATTAGGAAGAAATGGACGGAATCACCTCCCTCTCCGTAGTCTCCCATCCCGTATACGAATACTCCACCTGAAATCCACACCACCTCAGATTCATGGGGTGATGCCTTTAATGATCTACATAGTTCTGTCACAAAATCACAACAACATTGAGGTCCGCTGATCAAGTCTTTTCTCTTCACCAACACAGAATCACCTGATGTGAAATTTTGTTAATTAAACTTTCGTGGTATTCTTTGCCGATGAATTTCCCGTCCAATTATTCCTTTCAGAACATAATTTTAAATAATGAGTTATTCCGACATTACAGCTGGACAGCATCGATTTAATTAGCTCTCCATGAATTCCATATGAAAATCGCTTGAAATTAATTAGCAAGTTTAATACATAACGAAGATATTTTTGATATTTTTGTTCGCGGCTACAGGGAATTTGTGTTTTATTTGTAGAAAGGGAAAATACTTGTGAACTTTTGATTGAGGAATTCTATCAGTTTTTCATGGGAAATTACTCTCAGTTTTCAACGTCCAACACCTTTTCGTCAGCGCGTCATTATTTGCTCAGCTTATAACACATACGTAATTCACATGACCACCACATTCGGAGAAAATTCCCTGCCAGCTGTGTCAACAAACAGAACGAAACGTATCATCATAATGCGATCACGAGCTTTGTGCACTTCTGTAGCATAGGTCCAGGAAAGGGAAAGTGGAATTTTAGTAGCTTTATGCTCACACAGCTCAGTACGGGATTCTAATGATCAGTTACAAAATTGCCTACAAAAAACCACAGAAGCTGAAGTTGTTGGTTATTTGCTTACAGTAAGCTAGTTATTTACTTACAAAACTACATTTAATTGGCTAATCCAAGCCTTTCTAGGAAAAGTGTTCATTTCAGCACAAAGAACAACATCAACCTACAGATACATTGACGGTCCCTCCGTGTTTTACACTAAAAGTACAGACAGAAAATCCTATAGTTTAATTGTTTTACATTATTTTTTTACTAATTCATTTGCACTTATGTTCGCTTCGAGAACCAGCCTTCATCAACACATTCTGACAACAGTTTCGCTTTGAGCGTATTGTGATATGTATTGGAAATAAATGTGTAAATTTCGTACGATCACGTATGGAGCGCAACGGTTTCAAGTACCCACTAACTAAGAGGAATCACCTAGGGAGTAAGGTGATCGATAAATTGTCGTGACAGTTCGTTCTCACCACATTTCTTTGTCACAGTGTTTAAGTATTCAATGTATTCAATAGAAAAGAAGGAAAAGTAAGTCTGAAATATTCTTCTTTCTATGTGAGAATCTTTTGTATTGTTATTTTCTTCCAACATATTTAGTTCATAGTTCTGGGACATTGTTCACTGCTGGTATGTTCAATATAGGGAACAATGTAGAATAAAAATGAAAACGACTACGACACTCCACTTTAATGTACTTGAAGATGTTTGAGCTATAAGAAACTGTTGAGAGCTAGTTCAACCGAACCTCAAACTGGAACATTCATGGTCACACTTTCGCTAACATTTCTTCTTAACTGCACTTTTTTTTCGATGCGTTTCGTCGTTCAATGGTTGATGTGAAGCGATGTGCAGGTGTATAGGTGTCGAAAACTGCAATAAATCCCAGTGAACGTTGATGGAACTGCCGCAAAATGATGTAAGCGCTGACGACAACGGGTTACATCCTTGAAAGAAAATCAGTTAACGAATGAAAAGGTATTTTTTCGAATGGAGTTTGCTTAGGGGAAACCGAAAATTTTATCATATAAGTGACTGATATTTGTGTCGAATTAGTACTGAAGCTGAAAACAGAGGTTACAATCAATTTTATGATATCCTATAACATTATGGTTGTTGGATTAATTTGGTTAATGAATTAATTTCCCTATACTCCTCAGCAACGTTACTATAGTTACTGTAATGCTGGTTACCGTATCATCTATTTCAATGTGACGCGGCCACATACGTTGATCAATAGAATCACATTGAAGGGGAATTAATGAACTGCAGCAGCGAAGCTGAACACAAACGCTGTAACAGCCTACGCTACCGAGAAAAAAAACTTTCGCGGTTTTAACATGGAGCGAAGCACTGAGAAAATGTGGAAATGTTATCAGAAATACATCAATTTTCGTATTTCCACCAATTCTCTTCACTTTTATTATTCTGATTCCTCGAACGTATGTTTTCGCTTATCCAATCTGTGTCTAATTTTGTTCCCGTCTTTTTTTTCTCGGGGTCATTCACTTTTTTCTTCAGTGTTCTATCTTATCATTGGCCTCGGCTGGAGCTTATCCTATCACGCACGAGCGCTCCGCTGCAAAATCCTTAATTTCTAACCATTCTAATCGGGCAAAGATTAGATTTTGCGGAATAATATTTGATACATTTTAACGGAATAATATTTGAATTTAAGATTAAGGAATTCTTTATTTGTGCAATCGGAAGAACTGTAACCAAAAAGTTGAATGAAAATGTACACCCCATACTTTGAGACGGTTTCGTCGAAACATCAGCATCAATTGAGAAATCGATTGTAATCAAAAAGCAGACGAATAAGCCAGTATCAAACTGAAAACGACCACTGTTACTCTCCAGCTAAACCCTTCGAAATTGAGTGTTCCGGAGAAATTCTCCGCTAATGTTACACGTTCGAAAAAGTGGCCTCACTCAGGGCGGATTTCCACGTTCGATCACCTGGTGAAATGTCAGCGATTTGTCGAACACTCGAAATTGGCGGGCGCGCATTCTCAAATTTCTCCCTCACATTCGGTCTGGATTGCATTCCACGACAAAGTCGCTCGAGCCAGCCTCAGCTCAACGACAATTTATTTCGCGTAATTCGAAACGCTATTAAACGTTGCAGAAGATTATCGGGATAAATGTGATCGCTCTCAGTCACGTCACGTAGCAGAGCAATGTCGGAGATATCATGCATCCGGTTTCGTAGCCTAGGCGTGCATTACAACAGGATCGTAATGTGTCGCGCGATGGTTGCGGCCGTCCGTCCGTCAGCGGCAAGGAATTCGTCGTCGACGACGACGACATGCGCCGTTCACATGTGTCTCGTCGTCCTCGATCGATCACACCACACCTTTGTGAATGTAGATGCTAGCGGTTATTCTTCGTTCGACGGGAATCTGATGAAAGATGTAAGCGCCAGCGCTCGGCACGCAGTTCAAGTGCTGTTTCGTCGGCGTCGACTTTTACGAATTTTCGTACGCGTCTTTTTTTTCTCATCACTCTACATTCCTCTTTCCTCTTGCATCTCATAGCGTCTTTCTTTGTTGGTCACAAGTCAACAGTTCGCTGAAGACTGTTTGTTCTCAGGACTGGAAGTCGCACACACACACTGGCCGACCGCGCGCGCGGCGCCGACGATTCCTCGACCGCACTGGTCCTCGAAGCATATTCGACGCCACCATAGCCCGCCATCGTTTGCCAGTTCCTTTGTTTTCTCGTCGGTTGATTGCATTCCGATAGGAACGGTAGTGTTTCGTGAAATTTTTCCAAAAACATCCCTAGAAATTCTTTATTATCCACCTGTAGCGACTCTATCTGCGGAACATCTGCTCTTCTGTTGTTCCAGCTTCTGCTTATCCAGTAATATTGGCTCCAGACACTTCTATGAATTGGAAGTTTGCATGAAGTAAGCGCATGTCTTCCAGCGGATTTCATAGGAACTGAATCCGAACACATCTGCTTCGAAATATCCCAAACCTATCACGCAAAGAAATAAAAATAGTAAAATAAAGTAACTCCAAGCAAAAAAAAAGTGGAATAGAACGGTCATCAATAAAACTTCCACAGACTGAATATTCTCTGAAGGGTGCTGGTGGAAAAATTCTAGAAACCACTCTTTAGATAGAATTAAGTAAAGAGAAAGAAAGTGACTTTTCTGACATCTCTTGCTTCAATCTGGCCTTTTAATTCTTTTCTTTGAGTTGAACATTTTTCAATGTCCGCAATTCCCAATTATTCTACTTCATATTCAATTTAATTGAGTTGATTTTGAAAGAAAAGAAATTGAAGAGTACTTCCTGAATAAAGTCTAAGTAATTTGATTAATCCACTTCCACAGAATCTTCCTCAGTTCAATCACACAGGATTTATCACCTGGTTATCGGAGCGGATCAGCTGCTCGTGATTTTTCATAATTCATCTACCTAATTTACAGATACTTTAATATAATAAATTCACAATAATAAAATTGATTTTACCTAATTTGTTCAAGATCATCCGTGTTTGTCCAGCTCCGTTCAAGTGCACCCCAGCTGCTCAAAACTTTCTGAACGTTCTTTGCCGTTCTAGTTCCGTTAAAGTAATTCCTGATTAAGAATTCTCCTTTTGTCGACAGATTTGACAGATTGCTTTCAGACTGTCACCATAATAAGCACTATCTTACTTTTAGGGTCTGTGAACTCTTGTAAAAAGATACTTATATGTAGTCAATTTCGTGAGAAATAAGAATTCGTGTTTGGGCACCATTTACAACGAGATTCTGTGCTCGCACAAGGTGGAACTTCCTCGTCATATCATTGTCTTCCCGGTTTTTCCTTTTCCACAACCCTTTTTTCTGCTGTAATTACTGTAAGCCAGTGTTCGCCCTACCGAATAATCGATCAAAGCTCTTTGAAATATTAGATATTCACATTATAAACATATCATTAATGTGATTATCTAATTTAACTCATATCTAATTTATTTGATTTAATTAATACTTGATATTTAATCGCTTGATTTCTTCTAATTCTAGTTGTAGGCGGTCAGCGGATTACCGGAAACACGTACTTGTTAGACGAGTTCTCACACACTTCGCTTTGCTACTACCACGATGTAGGCGCTAATTACGTCTAGTTTTCTTTAATTCTCCACGTCTGGTTCCACTGTAAGCGATCGTTATGCGATTGTGATATTTTACACACATAAGCTAATCTATCTGATATAATTCAAGCGTATTTTTAGCAAAAATGCATTGAAATCCAATGACTGTTTCAAAATCTGCGTAGGTAATAATTTTTCTACTAACTGCTCTCCGTTTTGTACGAGTTTTCTTGTTTTGAATGAAATATCAGAACAGTTCTTGTTAGTTACCGTCACTTCTTAACTGGTAGCATTATTTCAACTTTATTTTATTTTCTTACCCATCTACTACTCACTACTATCAAATTATTGTTACTATCCTTAATTATAGTTACTAATTAAGTGAATTTGGTGGTGCATCCCAAGTCGATTGGTTAACGCCAGGCACTTTGTCCTTTATCCTTAATTACTGTTAGTTATTTATATATGTTAATTATCACTATTGTGATTAACGGGAATAATTCCAGTTTGAGTTGTATTCGGGAACTATAATTACTGTAATCTAGGAAGCTATAATTGTAATTCTTTTCTACGTATTCATGCAGGTGTTGCATTTGATTTTGTTCATTATTTCTCTGTGGAATAATATCAAAAATAGTAGGGTTAAAACCAACTGAAACTCAGTGCAGTTGCGTAAATTGGTTAGCATCGAGGTGGCACACTCGTCGCTGCAGCCCAAGTGAAGTGACGATGGTCCCACCTCGATTCCAATGTCTCGCTCCTCCGTGCCGCTTCGAGCGCAGGCGCTCACGCAACTGCACCAAGCTTCTGCTCGGTTTGACCCTACTGTACTACTACGCCCTATACGACGTTATCTATAAAATTCGTACTTTTTGCAAGTAAATTACACACTGCACACCTGATCCACTTTGAAGCCACGTGTAGGAATACAAAAAATTTCCAAATAAAGTCAGTAGCTTACATTCATTTGAATATTTCTTATTGATTAGCTTACCCATGCAATAATGTGTTATAGAATAGTAAGAAATAGAGAGTATTCTGCACTAAAATTAGCATAAATCCTCCTTTATAAAAACCACATAAGTTTTTTCCATCTCTCCATGAGTTTCTGCGTACAACCCAATTACTCCACTTCTGGAAAACTCCAAAAGATATCAGTCCTTGTCTGCTCATCTCAACTGAAACCTCACTTAAGGAACTGTCTATTTGCATAACATTTGTTCTTTGGCTTGGAAATATTTCTATCAACAAGCGAACGTTGGTGCCTCAAAATATTTTATTATTCCTCTGGTCCCATTTATTTCCACAAAAAAACAATGCTCTTTATTAGAGCAAATTAGTAGCATACATATGTAGAATTTTGGGGGGAAAACGGTATCAACCAATTGAATTCATTCAAAAGCGCTCTTTTTCGAATAATCGAATGATTCTCCCGGTGTAACGTGTATTATCTGGGAGAGAAGGCGATTTCGGAGGCCAAATGTTGACGGCTTACATTCCTAGTACCGCCTACGTAGAATGGATAGCACTTGATCGGAATTACATCTACCTGTTTCTCGACATCGAGAATTTTCCCACAAAAATGAGATGTTTTTGTTTTTTTTTTTTCGTTTTTGTTCCTAACTTCTACGGTTACCAGCGTTTCACCTGCTCGCGTCCATTACATCTACCGCAGAATTCGAGAAGAAAAGTCCCTCGCGTAAGTTCGTGAACACAAGTCGTACTAAACGTAGCAAAATCGTTTCGAGATGTGAATTTATCTGCTAACTGATATTCAAGATAAACACGGTTATCTTGTTTAGTAATGTTTGACTTTTTTCTCAAAATGAACTATGGTAGAACGGTTTCCGTAGTGGCCTATGTACACAATCACTATAGAACGCCTAATATTGACTATTATACGCACTTCCAAATCAAGCTGGTCCTCAACCTCTCGTTCACGTCAATATCGATACTGACGAGGTTCTACAGCTGTAGCACTTGTTCCAAATCACCTACGGCTGAACTATCCTCTTCATAAAGAGTGTGGGGGACTACATACAAGGATGATGAATGTTTGTGAACAAGATTTCGCAAGCACACAAACATCAAGCAATTGACATCAATTGTTCTACATTCCGGAAAAAAAGAAGAATAGAACCGGCTAAGATTGGTACTGCGGAAAAAAAAACGAAAAAGAAATGAATTCTTTACGAAAAACGCAGTAAGTTCGGATCCGTACCGTATGCATTTGTGCAACGTTGCATGTTTTGGTGCTGGTTGCATGGATTTCATTCAAGATTTCAGGCCACATTTTGCATTTACAGTTTCTCTTCTCGTGCCTCATGCGGACAATAGAAGTTTTTTTTTCTCTTCAACTCGTTAAGCGTGTCCTGCTTAGTACATTATCTCATCTATCTGCACAATTACAATTTCTTGTAAAAGAAAATATTGTTGAAATGAAAAATCTTGCAAACAGCATAAATTTTCGTACATTTCGGAAAGGTGCTGAGACCAAAAAAATCCAAGAAACTTCCGTTCAAATAGAGAGAATTGTAGTAAAGAGGAAGGAATTAAGAGCAAGATGTAAAGAGTAATAACGGTAGCCAGGAGCAAGTAATAATGGACAATCTGTTCAGAAAAAAAAGAACATTTTTCAGAGATTTCTATGCACATCATTTCTCAGGATATTTTGCTGTTGACTGTTCGTTCATCGTGACTCTTCCTCTATTCTGTTTTATCTTCATTCATATTTTCATCCTTTTTTTTTGCCTTTGCAACATCAATTCATTTTCAAGTCGTTTTCAAGCTTCTATTTTCATCAAAGTTTCCCGTTATTTGTATTGAGCGCTTATCCTACCTCTATCGTGATTCTGCTTTTAGTTCTGAGATTCAAATTACCTTCCTTTCAACCAGATTTTTCTTCTTGCAATTGTCAAAAATGGTGGGCGGATATTCAAATTCTGTATCAAAAACTCTGTAACAGTCTCGCTAACACTAAATGCATTAATTTTTTTACGACAACTAAAATAGTTGAGCTGTTTTCCATGAAAAGTAGAGTTATGTCCTAAAGAATCATGAGAAATATGGTTAAACAAAATAAATATGTTGGTTGTTGGTTAAATATGGTTTTGTTAACACCCTTATTCTTTGCGACCCCGCTCAGAATATTTTCATTCAGTATATCATTGCTTTTTTTAATCAGCAAAGAACTGTGTACAGATTAGTTCCAGCCGTTCCCCGTCAATATGGCCCTAGATTCGACGAGTTTCAGCCGCTCATAAAACATTATGTGCTTGTGGACACGTCTCTTTGACAGAAACGCACATAAATGCGTTTTCGGACGACGTAAGGATCGTTTTATGTCCGCATACTCTGGAAATTACGTAACTCTATAGTCGTTTCATCAAGAAGCGCATACATACGTGAAGCAAACGCACCACACAAAGGAAATTACGAGGTTTTTATGTGCAAGTCTGCGACTGTTGGGACCTAATAACAACGTCGCAAATGAACGGCATGGATTCCATCGCGGTTTTCCGCAGAAAAACTCATTCTGCCACATTGTTACGAACGAAGCCAAAAAAGAACTTTGTATAATGCAATGGCTTGTAATAAAAAAGATTTTATATAAATGAATCGAATTTAAACCCTTATTCATATTCTCCTTTAAGCCATTAACCTATCAAATTTCCTCTCAAGTTTTCCTCAAATCACTGTAGTTTCTGCTACCTTTTCGGTTTCATTTTCACCTTTTTTTCCTTGAAAATAGACGGCTCGCGTAGAAATCGGATATGTTTGATTTTTATGGATTCACAGCATGATGGGAACCGCATCGTAACAAGTGCCGCAAACATGAATTTCGCATCTATTCAACGTGTAACGTGTGTTATATAGACAAGCGATCTTCAGATGAAATTACGAGATAACAGGAGTGGGAATGTGTGAAGTTGTCATAGAAGCGGTTTTAATTTCTTCCGCGACGCATATTCTTCTCTACTGTTCCAAATCTCTTTCTTGAGCATTTCTTTTCATGTAAAATTTCTTACTATTCTCATTTCCTCCTGCGCTTGTCGCTTACCGTACTTTATTTCCTGTAATCTACTGAATGTTCTTGAGTTCTTCGGACGCGATAGTCACAGAAGATATGTGCGCTTTAATTTGCTTTCTTTAATTTTTTTTTATCATCTTCAAAGCTAATGTTTTGAAAAGAAAGTCGTTCAGAACTATCACGAAGAGATTGTTAGTTTGTATTTATTTCTTCGGTTGGAAGAATTTCGCGATCACTGATCGATCACTTCGTCTATTAGCACATTTAAAAAACACGCAGTTGTTCATCTGAATCCTTTCGGAACGCGTAACGCCATGCGTTTTGATGTGAAAACTCTGCATATAACCCTCACTCACCGGTTTCTGTAGTCTAGTTCTCAATACTCCATAGAATTATTATTATTAGTATTTTTATAGTCAAAAATGTTGATTTCCCCGTTCCGATGCCCATATACCATAACAACCATTTGAATGGGATATGTTTGATTACCAGAATCCCCACATGCTGAGCTCATGTGACGTGATCGTTCAGTAATTTTGTGTTGGTGGTCATATGACATTTGTTGCTTGACAAACTCTTTTAAATGATCCCACATCTCCACTGAAGGACTTTGCACGAAAAGAAAGGCTCAAGGGTGTAGACCACGAGTAGGAATGCGATTCGCAATCCCATTTCCCTTGTTATCCAGAAAAACAGGTTGGGAAACGCTCTTGGCGATGGAATTTTCCTACGAGGCATCTAGTTACGTGCCACATCTGCGAGCGCAGCTGCAAGCGTCGTGTCTAGAAGGAGGTATAGCGTCATCAGCCCATTGATCTCCTCCTCTCGCCGACAAAACCTACGAGGCACGTACTACCGTGCCTCGTAGGAAAATTCGATCGCCAAGGTCGTTCTTCAGGGCAATTAGGAGAAACCGAGCGTTACCGCGCTCATACTCGTGATCTCCACATCTGATCTTATCTTTCCCTAATGTCGTCTATTTCGTCGTATGCTGCCTATGGACATCGTCTCTTCTTTTTTTTCGGATAAGAAACGTGACAGTTTGGCGAACTTTTCGAGCACAGGCACCGAAACGCATTCGACTTCGGCGAAGAAATACATGTAGATGGCTATTTCAAGGTCAAAGCAAATGGAAGCGTGGCAGCTTTTCGTGTTCAATTTATGTAGAACATCTATGCGGGTCCTCTCATCAAAGACTAGAACTAGACTAGATCAATTCAGGACAATCAGTTACGCCGGTTCATTTAAATGTCATTCATCAAAGATAAAAACGATAATACATGAAGTATCTCACTGTCGTTTCGTTTCTCATCGATAATTAACTGATTGTCCTAAATTCCACCGCATTGAACATGTCTAAGCTTCTTTCCCTCCTTAATTTACGGCCATCCATTTCGAAAGGGGTTTGGATGTCAGGGAAAGAAGTGCAATTTTCATGGGAATTCCCGTAGAATGCCGTCATTCAATTTGTCATTGACGTCAAAGACATTCATTTTTGAGCGTATGAAAACAGGATTACTTCCCTCGGGATCCTGAGACCGTTAGAGGATCCGGTCACGAAAACAATGTTCTGCTCCTCATTAACGATTCTACTGCTCTCGGGATTTCTCGGGAAAACTTTTAACAATTTTATTGCCAACCTTCCTTTTTTTCTATCTAAGACGGCAAACAAGAGTTTTTTTTTACGTGGAATTCTCGTGATATGCCGTGTGTGTCTGCCGTGTCCGCATGATTTTTCTCTCGCTCTCACACGATGCTGATTATAAATCATTCCTTCGAAGAGTCTTGGTAATGTTTCAACCATCACGATCTCGTTTGAATCTTCATTCCTTCTCATCGCCTAAAGTCGTTCTTCGGCTCGATAAGATCGAGAAGTACTGCTACTTCGTAATTTCTCCCCAGAAATAATTTGTTTTTTTTTATGAACCCTCTCTTCTTCGTAGAAACCAATGCTAATGATCAAGTCATAAACATAAGTAGTCACAGTCATAAGCAGCAATTATATAACCACTGTCAGGGCAGACCAGTAGAAGCTACATGAATGTTTGATTTCATCGAGCTGTGAAGCTTTCTGATCCCAGATTCATCCGAATATTCGAACAAATTCTTCGCAACCAGTCGATTAGCTTAACATTCCACTAGTTGAAGCATGCTTCGTTCGAGAGGGAATAAAATTTCTGTACTCAATACATAATAACACTCAATACAGTACTCAGTCCATGGTGATGGCAACGCGTCTGCCGCATTGCCTCTTCCCCCTTCCTTTGTTCCAATCGAATACGCGTTTCAGCCACCCGGCAAAAAAAAAATTCGGCATCGACAATAATTCACTTCTATAGAAACAAGCAACACCTATCCAAACCTTAGCTCCTTCCTTTTGAGCGGATATGCTCTACTAAAGGCACATACAACGAAATTGGCGGTGTTAGGACCTCTCATGGAAATATAGGGTGCAGATTACGAGTATGAATACGAGGTAATAGCGTTTCCACGCTCAATTCCCCCAAATCGTTTTGAAACACGGCGTGGAAAATTTCTGGGATCTCTACGCGCCACCTTCGTACACTCACCGCGTCTACATCCCACGCTCTCCTTCAGGGTAACTAGAGGGTATTGAGCTTGAAAACTTTCATACTCGTATTATACATCCTGAACTCTACATTGTCCACGGTAAATCGCAACGTCGTTAATTTCGTGGCATGCTCCTTTATAGACTATTTTCAAGAGCTGGACCTAGATAAAAATCGCTTTGATTTCTTCTTTCCATCGTGGACTAAACAATTCTCGCTGCGGATAAACACGGAGTAGAAAGGTGATCTGGTGGGACTTGTTCCGTGAGTAGAAATTGTACTCTCAGTTTTTGTATGTTCATACGCAGCGAAATGTGCGACTTCCATCAATCGAGTTTCTTGTTTTTCTTGGTCAGCTTGAGAATTTCGAAGACACCGGTTTTCGGTTATTCATTACAGTCGGTTACATCCACGTTTATTTCTCCTCTAGAACGCAAATTTTATCCTTTCCTCGAATACTCCAGAAAGTCATGTGCTGGTCACGTCGGTAGTTACTTTTGTCTTCTTAAAACATCTTCTCTACGCACAGCAATTTAAGGTGCGATCACTTAGGTGCATAGCTAAACGCATGTTGTCAGGTCAAAACGACCTGAGGCCAGGTGCAGCTGCCTAAGCGGCAACATCCGCAGCGGCTCTACCAAGCGAGCGGTGGGAATCGAGATGGGACCTTCGCCAGCTTCACTCGGGTTGCATCGATGAACGGTCTACTCATAGCACGGATTCTTTTTCCTCTTTCGTCGTTTGATGATGTTTAATCGTTTGATGTTTACGAGCGCTTGTCTAGCCCATACAATGACTTGCGGGGCTATCCGTTGTATCAAGTCAGTATTTCTGTCCTCTAGGGAATTTTGAATTTTTGAAGGGATTTTTTACCTCTAAGGCACTTTCAAACCATCGACCGATCATGCAGTCGCAACCGACCCTCTTATCAACTGCGTTACACCCGATGGGTAATGAAAGAATTTTATCACGAAGGAAGGAATTTTATCACGAAGCTTAAGATGGCTTCTTTCCCGAGATTTTCTCTTTGTTAAGGAACTAAAATCCCCGCTAAAATAATCAAATATTGCTTGTCTTTTAAGCATTTTTCAAACGTAACCCGTCAGTACCCCCTTCATTCTTCGTGTCGCAATCTTTTAGTTGTCGATGTTTTACTGACGAGAAGAAGTTCGTTGATGTATAGGGCGGTTCAAACGTAAGCACGTGATAGGCGCGGAACAACTTGTCGGAGTGGATTTGAACTCGATTATAAGCCCGTGTAAAGAGCGTCGTCAAAGTACGCCCACTTAGTCCTACTAAGCTGCGCAGCGCTGTTTCGGCGTAGTAGTCACTTCCGCATACATCGGGGAGAAAAAAAGTAGTCGGCATGGTCCGTGGCGCTTCGCAAACGTGCGTTATCGAGGACGGGATTTGCTCGGAATTTCCCAATAAGCCTCGAATTCGTACACATTGATCTTATACAGAGGTTGTAGGTGATTCCCCGGTATTTGGTATTCATTTCTTGTGGAGGGAAGCTAGGAAATTAATTGTAAAATTTCTTCTGGATTCCGGACTAACAGCTTATGCCTGCGTATGCGATTTATTTGTTGTTCGACACTGCCTGCTGTCATTTTGCCTAAAATATCACAGTACTCATCAGTTTTGGCGTTCTATAGGTCGATGTATTGCGACCATTGCGATGCGGCTGCGCTAATCGATACGCGCACTAAATCTCGAACGACCAGCTTAGTTCCACTGGGGAAACTTCAATGCAGCTTCCAAATACGCGGGAATCTTCGCGTAGTCTGGAAACTGCGCTCACTCACAATAAACTGTAAACACGCATTGGTTCTGGTGTTCCTCATCTCTCTCCGAGCAGCTGGAATCCTCTTCCTTTCTGTATATGAGAGTTACAGTTTTTATATGAATTATAGATGTTCTGGTAGATTTTTCTTATTTCCAATAAACTACCTAGTTTTTCCTGCCTCGTTGGTAATTTCGTTGATATTATTCAGAATTTTGGTGTATTCCCGAAGAATTCTAACGAAAGTAATTTAAGACGAATTTAACGAATGAATTTAAGAAAATTAGTCTCTCTACAAACAACTGATTCCACAATATGACGTTAAAGTGTGTCGTTTCGAACCAACACATGTGTATGTCTGCCCGGTCTCCATTGTAACATGCTTCTGTTCGTGGCGGTTCCATTGATTGATATGTATCTCATATAATTCTTCTGGCAACTCGCTCTATTCACTTTTTTTTTTTAGGAATTTAGTGACTTTGAATCGCCGAACATAGCATTCATGAACCTTCAAAGTCATATCATTCCGAAAAATATCTCCGTCTTTTCGTTGATTGCTATCTTATGTGGCTAAGACGCTTTTTTTCGTCCATTTTCCCGTTTCCATTGATCGTTTAATCATATTTTTGGGTAGAGTAACTCCTCTGATAGTGTATAAGTGTCAAGACCATCTTAGTCACAATCTTTCTGGACTTTCTTCTTGGTTCCCGTTTAGATAAAGACTTGTCTCTCGCGTCTGCAAAAGCAATGCTGGCGGATACATTCAGCCTCTTCTATAGATTCCATTTCGATTTTATCGTTTCTTCTCAACTTTCTCGGAAGGGTTCGGTAAAAATCTAAAGAGGTAGTTCGATCGATCCCGTCAAGGACACGTGCACGTAGAGGTGAAACAAAATCTGCGTGTGAGAATTACACGGTCACCGCTAGGTTCTGCAGATGCTGCTACGTTGATCCGTCCTGAAATGCGTAACTGGCAAAATAAAACGAACTTCGTCCCTCTTCTTATCGCCTACCATCTCTAAGATGCTGCTTGGTGAATAAAAACCCGGCCACGGTACCAGACTGGCGAACTTGCGACTTGGATTTTTGCGCAGGGTGTAACAAATTCTGAATGACCTTTATTTTCATTGATTTATGGGATTTTTGTATTTTTAGACATATTTCGGCAAAAAATAGATCCAACAAGTCCCTCTTGAAGGATTTCTAGAGAGGTTATCCAAACCTATATAGAATTGATGTCATATTCAAAAATATTCGAAAACCGCCGCAAAACAACGTGCAAGATTCATTGGACAAGAACATAGTCGGCGCCAAATATGTTCAACCGGGAGGGTGCAACGCGTCTGCCGCAACATACGCTCTTTCTCTGCTTCACATACACTTTAATTACACTCTTGGTTCTCTCTATCGATCCAGCCGAGACTGCATTGAGCTCAGCCGGTTGAGATGCGATCGCTACGCGAGCTGTACGCGCGTCGCGCTCGGCCAATGCATATGCATATATGAGCAGCTGTGTTAAAATGAATTGTAATTTGGATACCTATCAATTGTAGCCAGTGTTTTTGTAGTACAAAGTTTGTGTCCTGGCACAAGCACAAAAAAAGGAACTTGGTTTTTGTTTGAGAGTTGTGGAAGTAACGGCGGCAGTTTTAGTTGCTCACAACCGATCGAGGCATATAATATACACACTATATAACAAGTAAAGAAGCAGAAGTATCATGTATTTGTGCAATTACAGCGACTACATTCTTGGAAAACACTTGGCGATATTCACATAATTAGTGCAGACAAAAGAACCAACTATTTCTTCCGACTGAGTGCTGTTTGTCCAATTACATTACTTATAGTCTGCTAAAACAGATCTGAGAATCGGTGCAGTTGCGTACATGGGTGCGCAAGATGCGACGCGGTGCTGCGTTGCGGTTGGGGACGAGGAGTGACCTTTGCTAGCACCAAGCACCGCTGCAATCCGACTGAAGACTATGTCGCCCGACCCCAACTCAACCCAGCTCAAAGGCTTCACTTCGGCTTCGCAGTCACGAGAATAGCAGGAACTTGTCAGCTACTTTTGTTCTGTAATTAGAAAGATAACTAAACATTCAAGTACCGCGAGAAGCCAAGTGGGAGGGGGGAGGCACCCCAAAAAGTACCCTAAGTGGTACAGAAGCAGGTTTCTTTAGGTGAGCCACTAAACAGGGTTGGTTGATCTAGTAATTACCTTAGTTAGCATAATTGCACTGGTGGTGGCAGCATTCGAACTTTCAGCGCACATCTTCACCGTTCGCTCTCGCTTGCGTCGTGACTTCACGTGGATTTCCACTGTTTGCCAGTCCTTCCATGGCATGCCAATCGATTTGCATGTTCGTTCCTTCCATAGCACATAACAATCCATCAACGATCAACAAGCCATTTCTTAAATTCTTTCTTGTAATTCGATGCGAGCTCCAACCTCTACCAATCAGAGTGAAATCACAAACAGTCGGCAACTATTTTCCGCATTATCAAAATGAATAGCTGGTTCCCGTTGATCCGGCCTTATATAAGGTGATTTTCGAAAGTATTCTGCGATCAATTCCAAGCAGTAGGAAGCCACAATGAATTTCGAATTATTTTCTTAGTTGTTAGGCTTCCGGACAGAGGCTTAGGAAGTCATCACGACGAAGGAAATCTGCTTAGCGATTAGAGCTCCTTTTGGGGTGCCCCCTCCCCTTGACCCAACTACCTTTTCTTCTTTAACTATTGTGATCTTAGCTAATCATGGGATTTCTTGTAACAGAGAAGTCCTTACCTTTTCGAGGCCCTTTTTGACCTGAGTGTCACACTTTACAAATAGAACAAAACCCTGTCGCAGGTGTATGGGTGATAATTGTTCGTAGGCGCTTCATTCAATGAATACCTTAACCGTAGTGTCCACAGGAGTATAATCTAATGGTTTTGTTAAAACTTAAAGTTTTGATGCTGTAAATTTAAGTCCTGCTCGTTTGTCATTGCTTGATTGAGCAATTTCGATGCCGATCTTCGTCGTTACGCTCGTCTGAGTCAATACCTTTTTTTTTATCAACTTTCAAGTAGTATTTTTTTTTGATTGGTTTCGTCGATTTGTAATGTGTTGTTTCGAGAAACGAATATGAAGCACAAAGATTCAACACTGACAAAGACTCAATACGCTATTTCTTCAAATAGTGTTGTTTCAAAGCGTACACCTTCCAGAAGTCGTGATCAAGGCCAAGCTTTTGTCATAATGCTTATGTGTTCAGTGAATACGACGTTTTTATTATAATACTTTTCCTGTGTGGAAAGCAAAAGTACGAGAAGGTGCATCTTGACGCATTCGACGAATTTTTTAAGCAAATACTGGTTTGTTGTCAATTATAGAGGTGTTCATCAAGGTTACATACGTAGCGCTGCCGTTGTTAAATCAACTGTACATAGTCATATTCATACACCAACGAACGCACCGTACCTCTTCATTTACGTTCGTAATTATGTTGAACTTCAGTTCAGCTCTTCTCCATGTACTTATCGATGTTATCTACTTTACTTTGTGACGAAGGTATAGTATTTGTTCTTGCAATGTCACGACTGCGCTATCTTTATTTTTATCAGTAGAACAAATCTGTATCAAGCAAATAATTTGGTACTAACCTGAATTCATCCTCGTAGTAATTTCTTTCGTTAGTAGACTTTTTAAACGTGTTTTCACTGTTTTATCTGCTAATCAGGGATAAAGACTAACAACTTCAAGGGGTAAAGTGTTTCTTTTTGTAGCCTGAGTATTCGGCAACAAATCTAATGTCCATGTGAGAGTATTTGTTTCGTAAATTATTTATTTTGCTTAGTTTTCAACCTTCTATGCTATGTCAGTTCCTATTTGGATATCACAGTTTCTTTTTCTATCATGAACGTTACGATTATTTCACTCGTTTCCTTTATTTCCGTTATTTCTATTCACTTTATCACATTCAATAATATTTGATTTCAGGTCTGTCGTATTTCCGCCAAACATTGGACTCTGTGAATTTTGTTGTAGGGCAACTACTTTCTGCAATGTTGAGGTACAGTTCCGAGCACATTTCTGCCTCATTTCATAGCGTTTCAGTGGTTGCTGTCGTGTCTTGATACTATAATATAGATTTTTTTTAAATTTTTCTGCATCTCTTCTCTTTCTTCAACTCATATATCCATGTTCCTTTCAAGATTACAACATTTATAATTACTAACTTGGATTGTGTACGTTTCCTCACGTCTCCAGCTACTAGAGGTTATCAATCGGTAGTCTCTTTCCTTATTATCATTTTCCACCGTATTTGGATTTTTTTTCTCAGACAGTAACAATCGTATGCACACTTGTCTTTGCAGTTGGGCATTAGTTGATACTTTTTATTCGTTATGTTTTAGCTAGTGCTTACAATAATCTTATTTTCTCTTATTTTACTACGCTCTTTCGTTATAGTCGATACTAGGCCTGTAGGCTTCACTATTTTAATTATCTGCAGACTGTCCTTAACATTAATTTCTGCGTTATGTAGTTTCTTTACTAAGATATTGGATGGAAACACATACGAAAAGCTTCCCCAGTCAATTTTTAACGGTCTTTTCCCCTTCGTTGCGGAAACTTCTATCACAATCTCCTGCTGAAGCGTCTAGAAACCCGTTTTTAACGTCACATTGCATTCTCTAGATAATGTGGAACAACTAGTTCAATCTCATAGAATTCTTGAGATTTTTGCTCTGCATATCTAGATCGAGTTAGAGCGTTCTGCACTGTATCTTGTCACAGATAACATACAAACTTTCGTGCTCAGGCTAACATATCTGAATAGTTACATGTATCGCAGAATCCTCAGTGTTCATATTTGGTGATGAGCGTCTTTTCCATTTTTGTTTGGGCGCATAGCAGAAATGTGCTAACGATCGTTCACGTTAACCTTTTATGTTAGTCGCTTAGTTCATAGCAAGGGGAAACTAATTCATCAGCTTATTTGAAGAGCGCCTACCAGGCACTGATGTCTACTTCTTCTGGAACATAATCTCGTATGCATTTTCCAGCAAAAAAAGACTGTGATCACATCGAGGCTGTCTCTCCTCCTGGTTGTCTTCTTCTTCTTCTTACATGCGGCGTTATTTCACGTTTGAAAGCCGGTCTGTGGTGCCTTCCCGTGTGCCAGTGTGACCATCGCACACCACTCTTTGCATTCCACGATCTTAATCGAACAGGTGGAAGGGGAAGCGGTTTTCTACTGGTCAGTTAGCGTTGCCGTGTTTGACTTTAGGTAGGATTAACTATCGGAATAGAAGTGAAATGTTCGGGTAAAGTGCAAACGTTAAAGACTTAGTTTCTTTTTTTTTTCTTAGTAGAAATTGTTTCTTAGTGCACAGTCTGCGCGAGAAGCCAGATTCGAAACTAGTGATGGAAAAACACTTGTAGAAGCTTCTAACACTTCTCGACTAAACTGCAGCGTTAAATTAACGATTCCCTAGCACATTTTGCAAACACATTTGTTAGTAGTGTATCAATAATTGCGTTAAACAGGTATGAACGAAGCTGTAGGACCAACACATTCTGTTCAGTTTTGTGAATGTTTGCCTGAAATGGCATAAAAATCGATTTGCTGCTATCATCAATTATCAACTTTTACAAAAATGGGGAATCAGAGTTATAGGGTGGTCGAATCGACTATTATTTTTAAGGAATTAAATATTTAGCATTAGCATTAGCATTAAGAATATTCGTCTATTTTAATGATCACTTCTTTCTTCAAGTTTTATGGTGTGTTTGTTGCTTGCAGAAGCTGAGATTTACAAAACTTGAACAGTAATCGGTTGTTCTCCATCTGAATTCGCTTTGATAGTAGTTTATATCTCCTTTTTCAGCCATAACCTGCCGACTTCATAATTTCTTGTGCAGCATCTTTCAGAAGTTTGTTAACGTCATTTCTCCTGCGTCACTGGACGGATTTGGACAACACCTCCCGTTGATTTGGGTAGAGGAAGTCGCTGGCGGAGATCGATGGTGCTGTTGAGATGGTTTCAGCGGTCAAACTTTGCGCATTCTACAGCCGATAAAGCAGCCGGTTCGCACTGTCGCCGTCACACACGAGATTCCTTTTGCCAGCGTATTCGCAAAGTTGAAGATATCTGCACCCATCGCAGTGCTCATTAACACTCTGGTTGAATCATTCAAAAGTCATCACTGACAGTACCAGGCCACAAACAACCAGTAAAACGATTCCTGCTCGATCAGAGGTCTGTTGGAGCAGTGGGTAGTCGGGATAACCCCGGTCGTTCGGAGCAGATCGGATGGGTGTGCGGGGTAGGCGGAGTGCAGACAGGCGAGAGCAGGACAGAGACGCAGCGTAGGCTGTCGACAAACCCGCACAGTGCGCTCGGTCGCGTCGCTTCATCGTTGTCCAGCTCGCGTTTCTTCTACGTTCACCGCAGTCCTGCTGCCTATTAGCTTATTTTCACTTAATTGTTTCGTCGCTTTCTGACAACTTCCAAGTTTTTGTATGCGGACAGGAAACGGGAAGAACCTGTCTAGAATGAAAGCGCTTGAAGGCCATTCCGAACGTCTTCTTCAATTTGGCCTTTACTAACGTCTCTTTCGTCTTCTTTCCACGTGTTCGCAGCTCATTTGGGCCACATTTTTATTGCAACGACGACCTCTCTCATTTCTTATGGCAGTGTATCAAACTCTAGGTACCTCCATTCATTAAGTCCCCTCGTAATTGCAATGTCAATGACTTTTCTGCACACTAATTATTATGCAAACAGTACTTACTTAAGTTACATCCGTTTTATCCGTTTTACATACCAGATCTAGGTACAAATCTAATGATGGCTGTCTTTTTTTCCATCAGTAGCGGTTTTTTTTGTTTTGTATGAGTTCACAAATTTCAAATTAATCCCCTATGAATTGGCAAGATTTCAATAATGAGCAATAACGGCATGAGATAGTTTTGTATCTATTACATTTTTTAATTCCTAAAGAAGTTCTGTTGTTGTCTGCGCAATTGCCAGAAATCACAATCGCACGGACGCATGATGATCCTCAACTCTGCGGATTTTGTGGTTCAGCTCTAGCTGTGGATTCCTCTGCACAGTATTACTATCATAATTCATGTAGTGTTTACGTCGTTGTATGCTAAATGATATGATGCAGTGAGAGGACGCTCGTATGCTTGGATAGATTTAAACTTTAATGAAATTTCGTATTGGGATACTTGAATGCAAGCAGGATCTTTCCAAACGTAACATCTTTGCATGTAATAAGGCCACAGTGAAATTTATGACCTAGGCAAATTTTCCAATTCCATGTAACTTTTTTTTGCGACTGAAGCATTTGAAGCTATCAGTGGTTATGAAGTGGTTATGAACATTACAGCAAAGTAGGACGGGAAATTACAAGTTTCTCTAGTGCCTGGGATAGTCGTATGTGCCTTGGTTTCTTGAAATGTAGTTAGTTATATGTTTTGGTTAGTAAGTGGAGGAAATGTTACATATTTATACTTCTATGAGGATTATTCTCTTCGTAATAGGTGCGTTCTTTATAAAATGTGTGAAAACAAACTTTTTCGTCCTCACAATGTAGTGGAAAGGAACTCTTCAATTCTCTTTTCGTTCTGATAGCTATAGTGTACTCGTTAGGAGGCATTAGGTTGAAGTTAATGGCGGTTCCATGTTTGCCAGTTTCTTTGTTCCATTTCCTGTGTACGCAGCGGAATAGACGTTGAACCGTCTCAGCAACAGGAATCACCAGCGGTGTCACTCTGAAGCAGGCACTTGTAATGTTTGCTTGAAGCATTTCAACGACAAAAGCAGTTGTTTTGTGCCATGCCGGCGGTTTGAAATCTGTATTGTTCGCTGTACAATGAAGGCTCAATCACAATCGGATATAACATATTGTGCTGTGTCGACGTTAAAATCCACTGATTGATACTTCACCCTAACGATATTTCTGGAAAACAGTCTTCTTGCACTGTAATATACATGGCCGGGTCATTTCTGTGGTGTTCAAAGTTGTGTTTTCGGGGTATCTACGACATTTCAATTGGAACTGTTCGTCCTTACGATGGTAGAGTGCATACTTTTTCAAATGGTTTCGTACCAATTGAATTGCGATGCGCGTAGATGTTGTAGACTGTTTTTCATGACCTTCCTGACCTGCCTTCGCTCCATACCCACTAATTTATTCACGATTACATTGTCGCAAACGTTAGATTTATGGACCAGGATTGATTTGTCAAAGTCAATTGAGTCAACATTGATGTTTGTTATTGCTATTTTCCATCAAATCCACTAATTCCATACTATATGGAATTGTCATTGCCTTTTCCTCTTGTTACATTCACATTTAATCCAGTTGTAATTAGAATAATGAATGATGATGAGATCGCGGATCTTGCTGCGGTCTAAAGCACGGTTCATCAATTTTGTTCTTTCCTCTGCTATATTTTCCTTAAATTTATTATCCTAGTTCATGGTCCTGGGATATGAGCTTCGAAACGTGAGTCCAAATATTGATGAATAAAATATGTTTTTCTGATGCATCAAAACGAACTTTTTTTGGTCGCACTGTATTTCTCTTTTTAGCCGGAAAGGTTTACTGTAGTTCTATGATGGTGGTACTCAGAGCATGCACGTTTTCCTATTCCTGACCACAGAGTTTACATAATTCCAAGTTTTCGTTTCCTCCCAATTGAATCCTTCTCGAATCAATCTACCTGGATTTTTTTTTAGCAAATATCTACCTAGGCTAGAAAATATCCTAAATACCTACCTAAACAAAAAATTTCCTTCTAAAATGTCGTCATTCTTAGGCACTGATTCCTTAGAGTTTTTTTTTTTTTTAGGAATGGGGACCGGTGATATTTTCGACAGAGACGAAGGACTTTCTAACTTTTTCTCTGAAATGAAGATTCAAATCTCCTACGTGCGATAGAATTCTGGTTCAACCACCATTCTAATAAAAATCACTCCGCTATGTTAACTATGTAGCTTGTTACATCAGACAACAGTTTATTGTGTGATGAGTGGTACCTGACAGTCTCTCAGACATAATTCTTCTCATGACCAGCTGTAACATTTAAAATACTAGCAATCTCTGTACGTAGACGATTACCCCTACGCCATGCGTTACACATCGCCACGCAATTGAATCATATGGTTCGAAGAATGAGCGAACACATAATGAAATCATGTGAACTTTGCGACGCAATGTTGCACAATTTGGGTGCGTTTGTGTCTATCATTCCAGGTCTGTTTTCGTAATGTTACAACACACCTAAACCACTTTTTTTTTACAGCCGCAGTAACTTTGCTTCTATGTTAACAAATAAAATAAGGCCTAAAATGGACGATAAACAACACACCAAACTGATGCGTCATTGGAAGCGTTTCCTTTTAGTAGATTGTGAATAGCTTTTGTAGACCAGTTCGTAGATGTTTGAGATTTGCTCTTTAATCCGAAAACAGATCTAAGCTGCTTAAGCATCAACAAAAGAAAGACTTCCTACCTTCACTTTTATGAGACAGCCATTAGTGATTGACTGTCCGGTTATCTCAGCAGAAGGGATGATATTTTGTGCAGAAAAGTGGTTTCTTTTCTGATATTCTAAGAAATGAAAATGGTATGGTTGTACATCTTAATGGCTTAGCAGCTTGACCTTTTGTAATTGTAAAGAAGTTCTTTAGCTTTATTTTTGTTTTCATCGTGCTAGAAAAGAAAAACGACGAGAATCTTTCTTCCTGAATGATATTTAGGAAAAAAAAACTCCCTTGGAACTATATCATTTATCTTCCCATCTCTAGGCGTTTTAGAGAGTCGTAATTTCATTTGCAAGGGTGTTCGTTACTTTCGTATTCTTCTTGTCTTTCTCCCACTATATTTTCTTCTGAGATTTTTTCTCTTAATTCTCGTGAAATGAAGATCATTCTTTGCAGCATTGTACTTGAAGTGTACAATATGCACATAACAGTTCCTTAGAATCTTTGCATTGGATCCAAATATTCAATTATTCAAGACTCTTTGTCAGAACTTCTGTCTTGATAGATGCATATGGATTTCAATTTTCCGTATGGGATCTCGTTTCGATTGGGTGTGCACTAGCTCTTGTGCGCGCAGACAAGTATTCCGCTACGATCGGCGCAACGACTTCTGTTGTCTCTCAGTCATTGCTTTGCGAAAATTGCGTGTTCCACTTGGTCCATCAGGTTCTCCTCGAAAAACACACGCAATGTCTGAGACGTTAAGGAACCGCACCACCTTTACTTCCTTAGAATATTCCTACTGCACTGTGTAGTACAATCGGGTCAAAGGTTTGAAATGAGATTTTTTCATGGTGTCAGTTCCTGTTGTTAGCTGCACTTCACAAAATCACTTCAGGCTTAAATATTAGTAGTAATATTATAAGGTCTTGCTATTTGTTACCTGATTTCATATCTCCTTACGATCTTCTGTATTTTTGGGGTGATTGATAATGCTGTTGCATGAGTCCATTCACAAATAACTGTTCTTAGTCCATTTTCTGCGTTGGGAGACTACAAAATCGCTTGTAAAACAAACAACTGTGGTATGAGGAACAATTCTTTGCGTGCGTGTGTGTCCGTCAGGGGAGGGGGTCACCGAGAACTCGTGCTCGGTGGCGGCGGCCGACCTTGCCTCGTTTCGCCCACAAATTGTGTTGGAATGCCTATGAACGAATGAACGAGTATGACCGCCGTTCGAGGGTCATTCACTGATATGCGAACGTGAAGACGGAGAAATGTCGTTGTTAATGATCTCTTTGAGATGTGGAGTTAAGTAGAAAATCTTTGATTTCATCTATTCATTTGGAGAGTAGTTATTTATTTGTCATATATTCTTTGATTTTTCTACATAAGTATGATATGGTTCCTTGAATTTCCTCCTACTGGCCCCTTACAGATATTGCAAATTTCCGCCCATCAAGTAGAAACAAATGGAAAAGCGTCATCGCCAATTGACGAGCATGATTGTCGTAGAATATAAAAAGAATCGAGCGCGGTGAAGACATCACATGACATGTTGAGCGAATTTGCCGTTATCTTTTCTCTTAGTTACTCTTGGGGGAGCTATCCTAAATTTGGTAAGTTGCCTCAACTCAAATCAATCGTTAATGTTGCTGTGGAGAATTTGTTCACTAGTTTCTGCTGTAATCATAACAGCATAATTATAGGATTCCCATACTTGCCCAGGTACTAAGGATAAGGTGTGATCTCATCTTTCTTTAACCCTTAGGGAGTTTTGCCTCCTGCAGTATTCTAATAGTTAATCTAGAATGTTTCAAACCAAGCTGGTATGCCATGTTGGATCCCTCCAAAATATTCTTGATGGCGCTTTTTCTTTGGTTTAGAAACCCCTGCGCTATTAGAACAGGGTACAGACATGTACACGGACTCTTGGCGGAAGCTAGAGAAAAAAAAGAAGAAAGGGATTCCAGCGCTTCCGGTTTTAATTAGATGCTCTGTCATGAAGAATTCGTACCGCTTCTAAAATTTGTTCATCAGCTGTGCACATGTATGGACGTGGTACAGTTTTACTTGGCGAAAATCGGTACCACTCATTTGTGAGGTGAACCGATCAATTGCGCTGAAATTCACTGCAAATACTCGGTGTGATAGGGGTCATAGATAGGACGAATTTGTCTTTAGTCTTCTACTTCTACTATGGAGCTTTTGAGCATTTATATGCGTTATTATTCTGGGGTAATTTGTTTTCCTCTCAAATCTTACATGGGTGCAGTCGTTGCCATTATTTTAAAGGAAAACAGACACTAGGGGTAGTAGGTTGCACGACCCAACACCTGTATTCCTAGAAAGGTGGCCGCATTTATGGCACGAAGGTACGCAGCCCATTTTTCGTCACCTTGTTCAAGTGGCGACACTGTGTCAGGCGAATTAAAGTGATAGTACTACTCGGCGGGCGAGTGTAGCGCAGTTGGTTAGAGGTTCCGCCGTCTACACGATCGATGGAGGTTCGAATCCGCCTTAGTGCTCACCAAGCCTTTCATCCCTCCGGGACCGATAAATTGGTAGCAAATTTGCCTGAGAGGATAAAAACACTGACTTGACACATTGGCTACCCCCGGCAAGTCATTGTGTATAGGTCAGTTACACGTCCGTGAACCTCAAGCGACTCTGACGAAGTGGACATGGGCGCGCATCCCAAGCGGATTGATTAACGCCAGACATTTTATCCTTTATCCTTACTACTGGGTGCATCAAACGTCTTCGACCAAAGATCGGTAGAGAACGCCATGGTCGCTTGCTACTGATCGTAAAGATTCAATCTTCTGAGTGCTAACGTCACGAAATTACAGATCGTTTCACGACTGGACTCGAGTAATCATCCTTCTGTCTAGTCCTTTACAGATCAACCAGAAATAAATCAAGTTGCTCTCTAAAATATTATTTGTTGTAGTAAAAGAGTATACTGGTCAATATTCGTTGACTCAATGACCGGGTTCTCAATGCATACAATAAGCTCACTCACAGGTGCTTATTGATTCAATCGCTTGCCGCTCAAGTAAGTTGTTCAGACAGGTACTCGCCGCCCAGCCGACATCTTTCAGCGAAAACAATTCGCCAATAGTGTGGAATATTTTGTAGTAAAGGTGAACTATGGGATTTTGACATAAGTTTTGAATTCTTTATCGCTTTAAATTACGCCTATTGTGGGATTCTTCTTAAACTTCTAATGAAACAGAAGTTGTACATTTATTTCCCGCGTTAGAAGTTCCCCTATGCATTCAATTGATTTCTTCTTTTTTTCTTTTTTCTGGAGCGTTTTCTTCCTTCCCGCTCTACGTTGCGTTCTAAGTCTTACACTCTTAGTGAAATTTTCTTTTAAAAAATGTTAGAGAACACTTATTCATCATATTTTGTGTTTTCTAAAAAGTGGTACATCAGCATCAATCGTTTGTTGGGGTGTTTGCCCGCAGGTTGGTAATTGAGTAAGTGGGAGACTGGTGCGATAACTAGTCTCTGAGAGTACTTGTGTGTTGAGGTTAGACTACTCGGAATCTCATCACGGAAAAAATACTGTAATGACGGTAACGTGCGAATGAGCTGCCGCATCAATCAGTCGTTTTTGTGTATTATGGTAGCCTTTAAGGAAAATTCGTCCATGCTCCCATCAATCGATTGTCTTGTTTCTCGATTATCACAGACTCTGCCTGCTGTGTTGCGGTACCCCGCGCCATTTACTACCGCATGTCATGTGGCTATCCATCCTAGTTGAATATTTCGTCCTATTGCAAAAGAATCGTATCACATTTCTGATTGTTTCCTCGCATTTTTTTTCGATCCTCTGTTGTGATCTGTATATTTTCCGGTTCATCAGATCGTAGGCAGAATAATTTTTAGACTTTTCAGTGTCCTATACAAGAAACTGGAGTACTAAAGTGTGCGGGAGATCTGTAGCACGTGTGGTTTCCTTTGTCTCCCTCAACTGAGTACAAGAACTGTGTTTAACAGGCCTACAAGCCTCATTGTTCGAAATGGCTTCACCACGCCTCGACGGGTCGCCCGATCATGCCGCACTTGACGTGTACAGGTTTGCACTTCGTTAATAGCATGGCGATTTTTTTAATCGGCCCAAAGTCGTTCTTTCCTACGAATACAATTTGATGTAATGTATCGGAACAGAGATGTAAGACCTTGCACACACTCTTATTCATATCATAGGATTTTCAATAATCTGACGAAATCACTCCACTTTTCTGCCAAGTTCGAAGCATTTCAAGGGCACTTTGATAGAATCGCTTAGCCGTAGCCAGTGATTTAGGTTATTAATAACTCTATAACCAAAAGCTGTAATATCATTGAAGACGACTGGCGTGGAAGAATATGCGATGATAGCAAAGCAGTGAACAAAATAAGTAAACAGGAAACCTTTGTAGTGGATATTTCACGTTCACCAACGTGTATGGCTGAAAGTTTAGTTATTGGATGTTGTTCAGACTCGAGTCGGATTGCGGCGACTACGAAAGCGTGGTGATGGTGAAGCTTACGGACGAGATGTTCTCAGCTCTTATGTTAGCTCAACGAAAAGGGCTACCCATCCGTGTTCATGTAGATGAGCAGGTGATTTGCATGTTTCTTACTTAACAAACTCAATTCTTTTGGCACGCTGTTGTTTCAGTTTTCGTGTTGAAAGCATTTAAGTTATCAAACTTTCGCTGATAATAGCTCAGATCACATAGTTATAATATAATCATGTTGAAGATAGTTATAATATAATCATGTTGAAGGGTGGAAAATGGGAACTTGGCGATCCAGCCAATGGAGGAAACGTGTTCCGCTACCAGCAGCAGGCCTTGCCAGGTCCTCCTACTGATGCTGTAGTTCATGATCCACGTTCTGGGACTCATCGTGCCGTTGGTGCTTTCCGTAGCAAATATCAGGTACCTTCGTGTTCTTATAATTATTTTCTTCACCTTCTCGTTGTACATTGTTTCCATATGCATCGTTAGTGTGCAGTTACGTGTCTGAGAAAAGTGAAAATTGTCTCCCATATCAATTTTTTAAATAATCCATTGATGTAGCGATGGTGTCAAATGCACTCTAAGCTCCTTAACGCAGTGCTCGAGTTTTTTTAAAGTTTTTTTTTTTGCTCGAGTTTATCGAGTAAAATTCAATGACAGTTTACAAGTGAACATCTGCGAAGTCTCGCCAGTTCTCATAAATGCCGGTTTGCATGTATAATTTTCTTTGCGAAAGCAAAAAGTAGTCCAGTCAACTTCTCAACATAAACCGACACCCATCGCACGAAATACTACTCAACAGTCACCGCAGCAATACTGAAGCAATTGGCAGAATCTTTGAGTGAGGCTTGTCATAGTCCACAGACTCGCGCTACATGCATTTGGTTCTGTATGCCCCCGTTGAGAATACTTGCGCTACATGACCTAAGATAATGAAGTTCCTTTGCTGAATTGGTCTCTTTTCACAGATTAAAGAAACTTAATATCTACCTTTTTGCTTTTGTTGTTCGATCTGAGTTATCTCATCAGTATACTTCAGACAAATTTTTGTCACCATTCAATTTTCTAAGAATCATGTCGTGGAGGATATAAAGCAACCGGAGTAGCGCTGCAAATTGTTGTTCCATAAAAAAGTAGAACTAAAGCTAACCGTCTTTATGTATGATCGATCGAAACCCACAACTACGTGCAAATGTTCATTTTGTTTGACATCACGTCCCGCTGTCTTGCTAGATGGTGCGCAGTTACAAGAAAAAAAGCTGTAATTAGTTGTACTTTCACAGAAGGGCGCTTAATTTTTTCTGGTCTGCAATGGAGTTCTTCTAACACATCAAAATTCTGACGTTTTTTTTTCTCGAATGTGGACTGCTGTTTATTCAGAGTTTTTGGGTCCTTGTAAGGTAAAATGTCTTAGCTATTCCATTAGACTTTTGCGGAAAATCAGCTTCAGAAGTGTCTTGTGGTGGTTAGCTCGGCCTGTTGATTTCACTGTTCAAAATGTACCGTGAACGAGTAATACCTTTAACAAATAGTGTATTAACGTTCCTCTTTTCCTCCTTTTGGCTTTGCAAAAATAAAGTTTGCAGCTCAACGATTTGACTCCCTTTCTAGCATGATTAGCGATATCTAATCTTTTTTATTGTTTTAGTGTCGATTCCATATTATTTAAATGCTTTCGCTTGCTATAATTGATCTAATTTTCTAAAAAAAATAGGAGTATTTGTATCCTAGGTTTCTTTATTTAATTCGAGTTAATGAAGATATGAATTCAACCGATGTTAAATAATTTTTTTTTTCAGTTTTTTTACTGCGTGGAGTTGAAACACATCATAACAAAAGAAGACTTAAATTTTTGCTGCCGGGGAAAATTGTTTGAATGAATACGAAGGGACGTTACAGTTGAGTTGCGCAATTTGGCGTTATCACAGTTGTAGAAATGCTCAGACAGCATACCTCTTCTAGAACGATGAACGTAGCTGTGTTTGCCCTATTAATTGATAGATTGTTGTTATTTGTATGCAGATCACACTTTAGCATTTATAAACGGGCAAATATTATTTGTTATCTATGAGTTAAGAAACAAACATGCACTGCAGCTAACAGTGATGTTCGTAGTTTAAATTTCCGAGCTTGTTTCTTTTATATACAAGTAGTACTTACACCCGTCATGATATGATCAGATTAATTATTTTTTATACACTCGTCAGTTCTGTGTTCCGCAATGCAGAGCGGACAGAGTGACAATGAGAGGGAGTTGTAAACAACTTCAAAGGAGATGGTTATTAGCGTTACATACTAAATCAGCCTATTTTGCTTCTTTTTTTCTCTGCTAAGTCGGAGTGTGCTTTCAAATCAACTCATTTTGAACCAAGTTATCCTCTGCACCATATTGGATGAATATTTTTATTTTTACAATCTCTAAAGACCACTTTTCTATCCGAGATAACTTCCCCGCACAGAAGGAAAGCTTTGAAAATTGTTTTCTACTGTTTGAAGAAGTTTCGTTGAAGTTGTAGTTTGAAGCAGTAGGTATCTCATAAGTAAATAGCTAATCACCGTTATTACTGCGCTTTCATGGCAATGATTTCTTACTGGTCGTTCACATGTTTTGGTAGCATTCATGTCAAAAATTTCGCTTGTACTAGAATGAGCTATTTATTAGATCCAAGCAACGGACAAGTCATTTGCGGATACGAGAGAACGTGCCCAGAAACTCATCGAAGAGGAGAAGAGTCGTGGCACGAAAGATGTCACTAAGTGAGTCATTCGAGGTTTTTGTGACCTATCTTGCCTTTAATTTTGCGGTTTAATTTAATTAAACCTTTCTTTCAATTTTAGACATAGACAGAAGGGTAGTTTGCTTAAATCGGGTACACCACGAGTCGGGTCAGCCTCGTCGTCTCGCAATGTTTCACCACTTCTCACACGGACTCTCGATACTCCATCATCTCGTATCAGCCCTAACAAGGTGAGATTCTTTTCAAAGTCAAAATTTGGTACCAAATTATTTTAATGTACTAATCTTAGATTGAGGTAACAAGGTACGGTTTTTTAAAAGTCGAAATTAGGTGCTAAAATTTAATGTACGGATCGTAGATTGCTGTAGAAAGTGCGCGGTTCTACTCAACCATATTTTTCACGTAGGGATTGAATTACTTGCCGTCAACCGATTTCAGCGACTTTCTTGAAGCGAGCAGTGAAAACGTGCGACGGGGTCTAAATAATGCCTTGCTTTTTTGTTCATTTTGCGCATTATTAAAATTCGTAATCGTAACAAATTTCCAATACAAACAAATAATTATAACAAATTTTAGCTCTTCACACTATTGTATGTACTATAACATATTCATTCATCGAGTATAGAAGTATTTTTTCAGTTTGCAAATTCTACGGGTTCCAATGGCAATGCTTCTTTACAGAATGGCGGTGAGTTCGTTCTCTATGTTATATTTACTTTTTCGATGGTGTGCGAAGTCACGATATATTCCCTTTTTTAAATCTTTATATGCTTAATCATGTCCGCTCAGTAATCAATTTTCATTACTGAATAAGTGCATATTGATTCTTTATCTTCTCATGTTGTTCATTTGGACCCCTATTTTGCAAGAAGTGAATTTATTTCTGCGATCTAAAACAACTAAATCCTTTAGGCGTCAAATTTTATTAGGATGTTCACATTTCATATTCCTCGCAGTATTGCCTACGATTTAGAAGTCTGTGTAATTTCTTTTGTTCCTGATTAACGTTTTATTTTTGCTACAAGGTCTTACTTCTTTTAATATTGACTGAATAAAACCTTTAGGGTCCTCGGGTACACCCCGCGCTACTCCTACGCAACACTTGAATAGCGAGTTGAGGAAAAAGAAGCTGCGTCAACGGATTATTCAACTAGTCGTGCTTGGTAAATTTTCTGGTGCCGATTTGGTGAGTTTTATGCGTAAAAAAGTCTAAAATGTCATGATTAATGCCGCATACCGGAGCTTATATTCTTAAGATTCTGCGCCAACTACGTAAGGATGGGTTGAATGAAGAAGCGGGTCTTGAGCGACGTGTTGAAGACATTGTTCGCGAAGTTTCTGAGCCTTCTAGTGGCACCGACACAACCAAAATTGTACTTAGACCTGCTTTTTATGGAGAGGTGTGGTTTTTTCTGTTTTATAATGTTACACCCAGTCGGAACTTCATTATATCGGTGACAACCTTCAGGTGGATACGCGGTGGTTGTGGTACAATCAGGAAGAGAAAGCATATGTTCGGCGTGTAACACAGGGCCTGTCTTCATCGCAGACGAAAAGCAGTACTTTCGCTCCTATGCGAAAAAGTGGCATGGAACGTATGCAAGCTCCTTGTCACTCTTCCACCAATTCTTCTTCTGCCTCCGGTCAAACAGTTAGTCCTGAAGGTGATAGTGGTACTTCTTCTCTTTTGTTAAACTCTTTTCTGTATTTCTAATGCTGTAGCTATCCCTACACCACCCAATTCCCGTCCCGCTTCTGCCGTCTCAGCTCCTATGCGTAAAACTCCCCCGAAGAATGTGAATACTGTTCTGAATGGAAGTCGTGAACAAACTCCCTCGTGAGAGTTTCTTTTTTTTACGTGCAATGTAAGGTTGAAAATATTTTCTCATTATTTTTCAGTAGTTATCGTAGTCCTGCTCATGAAGCAACGTCAGTAAACAAACGGAAAGCTCATGTTCCCGCGCAACAACGTCAGCCCGATGGGAAGCGGCCTCGCCAAGAAAGTGCTAGTCCTCCTGAAGATCCCACTAACCATCCTCTCCACAATCAAGTTGGTTTCACGTTTTCGCTTGTTTTCTTTGTATTGAATTTAAATTATTTGGTTTGGTTAGTCGTAGTTCCATCGTTTCCAGAAAGCGATGGCAGCACGCTCAGGTGGTAGCACTGCTTCTTCTCGCCTTAGCTCGCCCTGTAGTTTGTCATCCCCCACACAACCGTCGTGTGATTGGGATAAAAGTTATGGCGAGGTACGCTCTGTGAAAGAACATATTTTCATTGATATCTCGGCTACATCAAAGCCGTTGTATGTTGTTGTTCCAGATCAAAACTGTACAGGAAGCGGAGAAATATTTCACTTTGTTCCAGCAGGAGTATCCAGAATATTTAGAATGTTATAAAACTTTGAATGAGGTGAGATTGTGTTTCTCATCAGTTTACTTCTCGTCAGAAGTGCAACATGAAAAGTCCGTTCAAAATTCACTTATATAGGTAGCCAAAGAGTTCCGTCAGCTCGAAATACAACTGAAAAATGCTGTAGATAATCGCAAGGACATCGGGAGGGTATGCTTGTATTCTTTGCTTTTTCTTTTAAAGTCATTTCTCCTTTTTCTTCCTCTCTTCATTCCTTCAAATGCTCGTGTATATGCACTTGTACGAAACGAAAATTTTGGTGTTTCAGATCGAACAAAACATACAGCAACGGTTTGCTCAGTACGATAAGGATCCCGAGTTTGTGAAGGTCCGTGTACTATATGCTGTTTACTGTTTTCTTTTTTTTTTATTTTTTTTTCCTTTCCGCTCCCTTTGTTACTGCAACCTATATCGGAAGTGTTCTTTTGGTTTAATAATGTACGTAAAGTAATGAAAGTACTCTTAATACATTCTTTACCCTCGCAACTTGCTAAGCTTTCTTCACTCTTCGAACAGGTGGTGCACATTCTGTAAAAGGTTCGCCTGCGGCTGCACGAACAGTGGTTTGAAACTCCCCTAGACTTAACCTAGCTTTTTATCCCTCCGGGTTCGGTGGATTGGTACCAGACTTGTCTTTAAAGGATAAAAAAAACTGACTTGGTACATCGGCTGCCCCTCGCATGTAATTATACAGAAATGCACATGTGTTCGTAAAAATCTATCTCAAACGATTCTGAATTGAAGTCATGCACACCCCAGTACCGTGCATTCCCTCTTTTTTTTTTCGCTTGCCAAGGCACCACAGTTTAAAAATGTGAAGGACAGTAAGTAAAGAACCTTGAAAGTTATTCTATGATTTGCTCATCCAGACGCCAATCCTTCATAGGAAATATCAATTTTAGCACAGCATTTGGGTAGAATATTGATGCATATTTTGATCACAATCAACTGACGAAAACACTTTTGTTTTCTCTCTTCTACCAGAACGAGTTGATAGCGAATACAGGACAAGTTCGGATAGGATAGTCAAGGCAACTTAAACCTCTCACTTGCCTACTTCACCCGTTATCAGTTTTGTTATAAGAATAAAGATTATCGGAATCGGAAGCTTCTTAAAGATGCTTAAAGAACTTGACGTTTCTGGACTCAAAATAATACTATACAATTCTTTCAAAAGATGCGTTGGATTTGGACTTGCATTTATTTCTTTTCCTTTTTTGGCAGTGCAGATTTTACACTTGTTCCCAAGGTTTTGTAGGCAAAGTCTAACTTTTCTTAGCAAATCTATTCGCCTTCATGAGCCCTCGGGAAAGAATTTTCTACTAGCTTAAATAATAACATTAACTAGGGAATCGTAAGTGAAGAGAAATTTGTTTTCCTTTCTATAGTTAGTATAGCTCCACACTTGGCAAAAATGTTATGTGAGCTTAATTATTCCGAGTCATTCGAGCTGAATTATTTCACCTCATGTTTAAAAATATTACTGTGATTGTTTATGACGATTTGATGATTTGATCCAATGTTACTACTGCACTTTTCGTTTTTCAATCAAACTTATCATTTTGTTCGTTTTTAGACTCGCCAACGTTACGCTGATTTGCATTCGAAACTGGCTGTGTTGAAGTCACGTATATCGGACTTCGAACGTGCTCAAGATATGGCTGCAAGTGGATCAACTACTGCTGTTCCCATGGATCTTTGCGATTTGGAGTAGTTCTCTCGCAATTCGTTCACAAACTGCATAGTACAAAAACATTGCTGAGCAGCGTGATATACGTCGTTCATATTTTCGTTCCATCTTTGTATAAGTCATTCCGCTTGAATCTAGTGATGTCGCGCGGTTCGACGACCCCCGTTTCTGCGCACTGTTTTGAATCCGTTCCATCTTTTCCCTGCCTCAGTGCATTTTCTACGGGCTCTCACCCAGTTCAACATGATCGTTACGCCCCTTTCACTCGTAAAAGCAGGACAGAAGCATTGAGAGTGATTTTCAATTTTTCCTCATTAGTTTCTGGGATAGAATTTGTATATAGGGTTACTGTTTACAGATTCTTAAGATAATTTTAGTTTAGATTACACGAAGGGTGAAAAGTGCCCTTGACGACTTGCCATTTTAGACATGGCAGATGTAACCATATTTTTAGTACGGGAATTAATGCTCATCACACTGTTTCGATTTTTATCGTAAAACTGCTGAGTTTATAGCATGTCTGCTGCTCAGCTACGCAGTATAGGATTTTCTAGGAGACTTATGGAAACAGGTCTCAGTGTAAGAATGTGATTTAGGAAATATTAGGTAATTTTCTTTAAAATAAAAGAAACAAAAAAGGTTTCAAGAAATTTCTGTGCAAATAGTTATGCCTACAAAAGGAAGACACATATAGTGTAAGCTTCCGTTGCAATTTTTTAAAATCAAATCGAAAAAATCGGGGAAAAATTTTTTTAGGAAGGTGAATTTTGATACTGTAATGCTTGATGTTATTCACACCAAGACAATTGTCTCTCATTTTTTGAACTAGCCTTGAAAAATGTGGAAAAATCAGAACTGCCTCAGGCTCTGTCCTGTTATAAAAAAAACCGGTTATACTCTCGTCTACAGTACTTCTCATCGGCTTTTGTTTATTTGATACTTTCATCGCTTCCTCTCCTTACTGTTTAGCCTCATCGCATTCAGTATACTTTCGTTCCTTCTTCGATTTCGGTATACTGTTCGCTTTCGGTAGTTGGCTGTTACGGGTGCCCTCACTGTGTATTATGAAAATTCCCAAAAAAAGATTCTGGTGTCGATTCATTCTCACGTGGTGACTAATTTGCTCTTTTGTGCCTATGTTTCCACTTTACTTTTTACGCGCTTGCACCGGTGGTCCCCTGCCATTGACAGATACGGTAGGGTGACGTGTATGTGACGTACCCGAATGCGCGTTGTACGGAAAACACACATCCCAGTTCCCCCGGGTATCCAGACTTGCCCGTTGTGGTAATATGGCGTTTTATTAGTGTTACTAGTTGCCTCTTTTAACTGTGCTTCTTTCCTTTTTACGCTTCTCGGTTTCCGGTAGGCGCCCGCTCGCCATTTTGTTGAGAGTGCCATTCCGTTTCCTTGCTATGTTCCTATATAAAGATGGCTATTGTTTCCATTTTTTCTTTGTATTTTGGTTTGTTCTATTTGCTCAGTCCGGTACATAATAAACCGCGTTGGACTGTGTGTATTTCACAAATCTATCGAAAATAACAATTTCTTCAGTGAGTTGTCTACTACTAGGCATTCGTTATTTGTTCGGAGAGATTATGCGTGTACGCAAACTTTTTATTGTAGAATACTGTGATACATTGGAACGTGTCTTACTATCTAAACAAACGCTCAAGATAAACAGAGGGTTGTTCTGCTATTCAACGAGTTGTTTCAGGGGGATGTATGGCACCTTGATTGAAACACGAATGATCATTCTGGGAATTTTGCCCACATTATGGTCTACAGTTACTTCACTGAAGATTGATCGACGACTCTATTGCGATTTTAGTTTCTATGTGGTCTTTCGAAGTTCAAAATTATTCATTCATCGTATGTAGGTGTGCTCATTATTAGATTTCCCAATGAGCGCACAGATTTCTCCGCTCCTGAATTATCAGTCGCGGGACTCACACTGGCCAATGAATGCTATTAGCCTTATCACGGGTGAGCTCGGTTGTAAGTATGGTCTTGAAATTATGGTAGTAATTATGGTAATAAGGTTTTACGCTGTGACTTATAGGATATTAGAGATTTATATCATAGAACGAAATATATTTGATATCTGGTTAACGTAGTTCTTCGAATCCGTGTACAATTTTGAAGAATTTGTGATGTAGAATTCCGTAAACAATTTGAACAGCAAATGACGACGACGACGGCAACAACAACAACAACAAAATTCGGTATTGGTTGTGGATAATTATTGACTGGAAGCAGTATATCGGAAGAGTGAATAGAATGGTGAGCTAATAAATCCATAGAAAATTATCATTCAGTGATTCATTGTTTTAATCATGGATTCGATGTAGTTGATGAATGTAATAATATACAAAAGGCTAATACATAATATTATATACAGACGGGTCAAAACGACATGAAGCACGGTGCAGCTGCGTAAGTGGTTGCGCTTGAAGTGGCGCAGTGGAATATAGCGGCTAGAATCGAGATGAGACCATCGCGAACTGCAACAATGAACGGTGGTAGCAACGGTCCTCCCTCGATCCTAACTGCTACGCTCCACCGTATCGCCAGCGCAGCCGCTTACGCAACTGCACCGTGCTTCATGTCGTTTTGACTCTATTATAACATAGTATAATTGCGTCAAAAAAAAAACTATGTAAGGCAGAAGGATGAGCGGCTGAGTGATAATTGATGTACGGTCGTTTTGAATCGGTAACAAGGCTTTGCAACATGTGCATACGCACGCGTTAGCCTGATTGTGCAAATAAACAAATTACTTTCGAAATTCAACTTCAAATAAATAAATAATATAATATAATACGTTAACCGCATGTAAAGTAATCTGAAGCAGTGGATCTCCGGAACTCAATTGAATCCCAACTTGTGTTTTAGGTATCAGCCTTTGACGTCACAATGGAAACCTGTTATATTTATCGAGGAGACTACATAGGGATCAACGACGATTTGAAGGGGGTAGCCTGGGAGATATGGGATCGAAAAGGGATTTGCTCCTAAATTTTTCTCTCTCTTTCTTTCTCTTTAATTCATCATTTTGAAAATAATTCAACTTAATTATTTTAGTCTATGTTTAACTTCGTTCATTGATTCCCAAGCCACTTTCTAATCTCTGTCGCCACTTAATATGTGAAAAGTTTTCAGGACAGCAGTTATTTGGAGATAATGAGCACAATGAACAAACACCTTTCGTCACCTTTCCATGAACAGAAAAGACAAGTAAAATTTCCTTGGAATCCTTTGTTCAAAGAGGAGGGTCATAGGTTTTGAAGAAAATACAAAGAAGACTTGATTTGGTCCAGAACAAAAAAAAATATACCGTAGAAACTCCAGTGACTATATTTACCATTTCTCTGTACCTGTATTGCACCTGTATAATATTCCTAAGGTCTTTTCCACGCATAAATATGCACACTTAACTATTGGTGTCAAAAAGCTGAAATTGGTAAATCTCCACAGCATAGAAATAAAGACCATGCATGAGGAATGAGGTTTTCACCTTTTTCTTTATACTCATGGGTTGTTTACTGTTTCCTGATAAACTTCTGCTTGTTGTCTAACATTTCATTTTACGGTTTTATTTTGTGATTGGCTCTCCAGATTGCTATCTAAGTATTGATCAGATGATCATATGTTAGTATTATACCGAGATTAGCGAAATCATCTCGATGAGCAATTAAGTTATAGTCAATGTGGATATTTGACACGAATTCCATCTCGCTAAATGGGGTATAAGTGCATTGGGAGCTTGGGTGCGTAATAGGTTTGCTTCGCATCACTTCTGTACTTCATTTTTCTTGGGTTTGTATTTTCCAATTATTGGCAGCTGGAGATTTTTCCAAGTGTAATAAAGATGCTTGTTTCCTGTCTTGTATTGGTCTTCACCCTGATACAGCTCAGCACAGTTGTGCACTGTTTGTTTGCTCTGTTGATATACTGGATGATAGAATTCGCTCGTGGGAGTGTCTAACTAACTGAAAGTTTTTCGCGAGTTTCTCAAAGATATCAGTTAACTGACTTAAATATTCCCTTTTTTCTTGCTTACGAAATTTTCCAACGATTAGGGTGATCGCATTGGAAGGTAATGGCGATAGATACAATCCCGTCCCATCGGTCTTGTAAAATTGTCAGCACAATTAGACAGAAATCTTAGTCACTATGGGAATTATTAGCAATAATTCTCTAGGAAGACATATCTCTTGTAGATCAGTAGAACTGGGGGTGCGTGTTGCGCAATGGATAAGAAGTTTCGCTGTGTCTGCACGATCGATCGATGGTTTGGAATCGCTCTGGTGCAAACCACGCTAGGCTAGTTACACGTTTGTAAACCTTAAAGGCATCAGCCAACGAATCTGAGGTGGTACGGATTTCAGGTGGAGTATTCGTATACGGGGTCGTAGATTATGGGGAATTGAAAACGGCCCGGACGACACGGCTTCGGGCGATCCGGCGCGCTATTTTCTACAGCAAGTTCGATTGGAGCGCGCCAGCCCTATGCACGCGCCGCATCTTTCGGGCCGTTTTTCACGGCAATTAGGGAAGAAATGGACGGAATCACTCCCCTCTCCATACTCTACCTGAAATCCGTACCACCTCAGATTCGTGGGGTGATGCCTTTAAGCGATTCTGAGTTGAAGTGAACGTGGTGGCGCATCCCAAGCGGACTGATTACCGCTGGGATTTTGTTGCTTAGACTTTATCTGAGACCAGATATAGTGCATATTAGTACTCAAGTAGTTCGCTTATAAGTATCCAACGGTCCAAAAGTGCAAGGCCAGTGCACGTCGCATGCAACTGCCGGTAAACGAATGAAATCAGAGGAATTTGTCTGATAGAAAACTCACAGCGGGTGTTATGAAGTTTGTTTCGTATTGATAGTGTAGAGGAGGGGTTGTGATATAGGAGAAAAACATCTTCCTCGCAGAGGTATCGCTTCCTAAGATATGTCCGAGGCTCCGATCGCTAAGTTCTTAGTTATATTTCAATAACAGCTATATTTTTGGAAGTTTAAATGAAAAATGAAATGTTGAATATGTGAGAAAAATTGAGGTATATATATATTATATATATATATATATATATATATATATATATATATATATATATATATATATATATATATATATATATATATATATAGCTTCTGTTTTCTTTGATGGAAAAAGCGTTGTTGTTTCTGGGTAGATGAATACTAGGAAATATTCTAGAAAAATCATGAGAAATGGGATGAATGTTGCGCTGTCGTTTTTTTAGAAGAAAAAATTCTTTAGAAGCGTTACTTGGACGGCTTGAAGCAAACTGTCCGACGTCTTTACGATTTTTAAACATTTTCAGTGATCTGCATGGCGTTCAGTTGAGAAAGTAATTGGATTTTCAGAAACAATAGAGATTAAAATATATTTTAGACAAGGCGAAGACTATGTACATGCAAAATCTCATAAAATATACGTGTTTGGAACTATTTGAATCTATACAAACTTAGTGCAATTCAAAGTTTTTAATTCGATTTTATATGTACATCATGTGACTAGTGTGATTCGATTCAATGGAGATGATTCTAGAAGCAGACTGTATGTGTTGAATGTCTCATGTGAAGATCTTTTGCGATCATTTCAGCTGTGATCGGATGCATGGAAGAACGACTCTTGATGTACGAGTCACGAGCACGACTTTTTGCCGCTGGCCAACCAGTTAAATCCCTGAAAACCACATTGTAAATAATTAACGTGTCCTTCCCAGGAGAAAAATCGATCAGATTTAATGAAAAAACAAAAACAAATACAGGAGAAAGTTAATGGTGAGTAATCTGTTGTATCGTTGTATGAAATATCATAAGGATACTAATGTTACACTTTAAAAAGAATCACTGTAAAAGCTTCTAGAAGTGTCTCCAAACGAAAATAAAAACTAAACATTTAAATCTGTTGTTTTTTTTTAAATTAGCTTTGATGATTACTTCGTCCTGTCCAGTAAAAACCTCTATTTTCATATGTACTTCACTTAACTAACCTGTAGACTGGTCGACAATACTTTAGCCTGCCTTGGGAAGTCACGAATTTTAGCGCCTTCTCGATAATCGGTTCCCATTTTGCCTTGATGCATAGCCGAATCCAGCTGAGATAAAATATATATGCAAAAAAAATCTTCTAGAAGGGACACCAGTTAGCTTGGAAAACCCTACTTCAGAAGGATTTCACAGTTCTCCGAGTTGTTTAGACCGTATAGATTGTTAAGCGCTTCGAGTTTCCAATGTTCAAGTGGAGGATCGTGCTAAAAGGAAAAGATGGACCAATCGCTCATTTTTTGCTAACAAAAAATGATCGATGTATCACAAACCTGCCATAGTTGACTGATGAACTCGATTTGTTGCAGTGGTTGCATGCATTTGTAGATGTCATCGGTGATTTTATCGGCTTGTTCCTCGTCAACTTCAATCCACAACTTGAACAACGCTTCACAGGCGACAATCATCGTTTGTCCATAGCTGCAAAATTAGTGTGGACCATCTAGGCACAGTTTTCGTTCTTGCTATACAATTGTGTAAAGATGGAGAAATTATCAAACCAAATTATGTTTCCCTGTTAACGGTTTTAGATGCACGAACTCACTCTGGCTTCTCGGGAGGCATTCCAACCGCGTAGAACCATGCATCGAAGACAACCGTGTTAAGGATATCCTTCTTGTCCTGAAACTACTAACTTAATTATATCAATTGAGTTTCTCATTTATGTCCATGCCCATAAATATGCAACTACAGTTAAAGAAACATAATCTACCGTATCACTTACCTATTTGTCCTGATAAATGAGGGGACTAACTACAGTAGAGTCAAAAGGTCAAAATGAAACGATTCTAAAGCGATTAGGATCGTAGTGGGACTCTCGCGAATTGCGGCGATGGTAGTGCTAGCGAGGGCACACCACGATTCCAATCGCTATGCTCCACCTCGCCGCTTTGAGCGCAGTCGCTTACGTAACTGCACCGTGCTTCATTTGGTTTTGACTCTACTATGGTTTCCCTTTTCTCCCCGCGTGCATATCTCTACAAAAGTAAGCACCAAACAAAACATACGTTGAAGTATTCATAGAGATGTTTCTTCCATTGGTAACTGTCTATAGCTTTGTGCGCAAATGTGTTGATGTAATCACGAAGATATGCCTCGAAAACTTCTGAAAGAAATACATAGGTAATTTTTTGAATGACTTCCATTCTTGTAACTCTTCCACCATGACACTTAGATTTACTTTAAGAAGAAAGTAATTGATTAGTTGATTAATAAGGACAATAACACGAGGTCCCAAAACGCTTATGCAGTCGATGGTTTGAAATCGCCCAAGGTTACCATAGCGTTTAATCATTATCATTCTTAGCATACGACTCTTGTCCGGGAATACGGGGACATTGGCTTTATAGAATGGCTGGTCTCCATAATTCGCATACAGGTGGCAACGCGTTCATTTAGAAAAAAGTTCTTCGAGTCTGCATTGAAGTCGAACGTGTTGGCGTTTCTCAAAAGTGCTCATCAACAGCAACCGCTTTATCGTTTATCCATTGAAACATGGTATCCCAACCCATCTAGTATCTAACATCACAATGTAGTTATAAAAACGTTCCTGTAATGGAAGAGCCTAATCAACCGCAAGGGATCATGTCCTACTTCCATACTTTCACACTTTCATTTTCTTTACTTTCATAAAACAAATAAATAAAATAACGAGATAAAAGGATAAAGGATAAAGTTCCTGGCGTTAATCAATTCGCTTGGGATGCACCCCCACGTTCACTTCAATTCAGAATCGTTTGAGGTTTACGAACGTGTATCTGGCCTATACAATGACTTGCGGTGGCTAGCCGATGTGTCAAGTCAGTGCTTTTATCCTCCCAGACAAGTCTGGTACCAATTTATCGACCCGGAGGGATGAAAGGCTTGGTGAGCACTAGGGCGGATTCGAACCTCCGATCGATCGTGCAGGAAGCGAAACCTCTAATCGCTACACCCGCCCAAAATAACATGATAAATAGTAGTAAATAATGGCCAAAAATATCCTTTCAAAGAACACTATCAACAAGTACTTAAAGCCATTCACCTCGCAGGCGCACCAAAAATAAAGAGTCAAGCCAGTGTTTTTATGCTCTCAGACAAGTCTGTCGCCAATTTATCCAGAAAAAAAGAAAAAAAAATCAGGAAATTTAATCACGTAGCCCACTCATTAAAAAGTTCCTGATTGACATGGAATCCTTCACCTTCCAAAAAGGTTATTTTCAAAACAATATTACAGTATTTCATTCCCTAAAAACTCACCAGCACCTCCAAGTTTTTGTTCTAAATAGAAGAGTAGAGCAGATCCTTTCTCGTAAGGGACGCAAGAAAATGCAACATCTGGATCCACATTGGTATGATCTTGGATAAGTTTGGTGAATTGATGAGTGGGTGTGAATTGTTCGTAAACCTGAAATATGAGGATGCAAATCTTTTGAGGGAAAAGAAAGAGGAATGACTGCATAGAAATGAACAACACTGACAGCTGGCATAAGAGCATTAGTCCATCCATTAAACGCCATAAATTGTCTGTAGTCCTCACTAACCAGACGTCCACAGATTTTCCGTTCAATGAACATAGTAAAACCCTCGTTTAACCTACAATACAAGTCGTTGGATAGGGAAAATTCCAAATTACCTAGAAGAAAAATTACCAGAAATGTTCCCAACTGCTGTTCGTGACCAAGTTTCCGGACCAGCTATGAGCGATTTCATGTGCAATCACACTTACGAGTGATCGATCTCCAGCCTTCGAAAAAAAAAACAACAATTCTATAATTTATAGTTGATAGTTTGACATTGACATGAAAAACAAAATAATTTTGTATTTTAACAACCGGTATCAATTTCATATAGAACTGATGGAATTTCTTGAGATTCAACGGCGATTTTTTCGAATCTACAATAGTTAAAGAGAAAATCAAGGTCTATATAACTCTTTCAAATTCATTTGCCTTTTCTCTTAACTTGATCAACCATTAAGTAATTCATTTAAAGGCAGACACATCACCATTCTGACGTGGTGAGGGGAACGGCTCGATAAGCTAGAGATAGGGATGTAAATCCCGGGATCAGGGGTGGTTCCGCTTCTCTCCTCCTAACCGTTGAATAAAAAAACAGCGCCAAAATTTCCGTATTTCAGTTGCAACGCACCACGCTGGTACACGTGCCGCTTTCAGCCGCGCAGCGGCCGAAAGCCAGTGAGTTCTCCGCCCATTCAAGTGAAACCAGTGAACAGATGTCTGAGGGAACCAGGACGTATACATAGAGGGGCGCTCTAACGTTCATCGTAGAAAATAAAGCGATTCCCACGCCGTTTTTTGGACAATTAGGGGGAGGTGAGCGGAATCACCCCTGATTAAGCAATCTCTAGATTGTCAAGCGGTCCCCCTCACTACGTTAGATTTGTTGTATGTTGTCTTCAGTAAACTATCACTCTTCTTACTTGGTTAGTAATATGCGTAGGAATGTGCTTTTTTGTCGGAAGAATTGGTGAAAATTGAGATAGAGCTAAGCGGAGCACTAAAAACAGTAACGCATCTAGATTCTGGGTGGAATGACAACAAAGAAAAATGGTGCTTTCAAAGTCGGTCAACGACGTCGTGGGGGGACAACGTCCTAATCTTGACAGAAATTATCAATTTCACCACATTTCTTCATAGATAAACCCATTATGATCTTATTCTCTCTACCTAGTTAAACACATACGTATACTCAAAAAACCTTACAATTAAAGTAGGCGTAAGAAATGTAAGGCAAGGATTTTCCATCCCTCCAAACGGAAACGATGGTGGAAGGCAGACCATGTCATATCTGAAATAGAACACTTTCCACGGAGGTTTCGGACACATTGGTCAACTTGGATTCAAAGAGAACAGCAACGTGTCAGAGTCGGATCAAAACGACACAGAGTTGGAGCTACGTAAGCGGTTGCGCTCGAAGCAGCGCTGTGGCGATAGCGGTTGGAATCGAGGTGGGGCCGTCACGAATTGGAGCGAAGAATGAAGCTGGCAAGAGTCCTTCGTCAACCACCGCCGCTACGCTTAACCGCATCGCTTCGAGCCCGGCCGTTTACGCAACTGCAAATTCATGTCGTTTTCATCCGACTATACGTAAAATTAGTTGCTATTCTAATTATGAAGAATGTTTCTGAATAATCAATAACCCAGTATCTTTGTGTTTCTATGGTATTATTTCATATTTTTGCTTGAATTTCTTTATATTAGAGATTTCTTATGTAAGACTTACCTTCCCCAAATATACTTCCCGACGATCTCCTCCGCACAAGCGAGTATGTCCTCTGTTTCGGAAAACTCCCAGTGCGCCTTGTCGACCACTGACGGTTCTGCCCACACCGCCACTCTGTAGAACACTAATTTATTATTTACTCTAAACGCAATGGAATCAAAATTGCGAACTTCACCTCTCACTAATGTCACGTTTCTCCAAAGCACCTACAACTATAGCAATCAAGTAGGACGGGATGGCAACAGGCTGCTTGAAGAAAAACGTCGTGAACTCTTCATCGCCTTTCGATCCCTCACCGATCGCACTCATCAGACATGTTAGGCCCGTTGGGACCGTCACCTAAAGCATAATGGTTGGATAATGGTTATTGAATCAAAGGGATGAGTAGTTAGTGATTGCTGTACATTGTCAGGATTACCGAGACCCTTGAATCTGCAGAAATGACTCATTTTTTAAGGAGTTGCGCGACAACGTGAAATCGTAAGCAAATTTACTGAACACACTATATGTTGAGAAACGTTTTGATTGCTCGAATCTGCAACTACGTATCCTGAAAGCTAAATCAAAAGTTTCATTGTTTTGAGAATCAGTCTGCAATTTTCTACCCAGAAAAAAATACGAAAACTTAAAGCTGTGAAATACTCAAGCATGATGAGGCATTTCGTAACCTGTTAATGATTTTGAAAGCGCATTTGGTGGCACTCAGAAGGCAAATGGCTAGAAAATTCACCTTAAAGATTAATAAAAAATTAAGTGGATCCAGAATTGTTTGAGGTTTACAAACTCGTGTATGGGTTATAGAGTGACCTGCGGGAGCGAACCGATGTGTAAATTCAGTGTTTTTATCTTCCAGAATTATCTGGTACCAATTCACCAATCCCGAGGGGATGAAATATGCCGGAAGATAGCATTTGTTTAAATTACTTGTGCTATGTTCGTCACTACAACATGTACGCCGTTAACGACCAATTTTTTCTTAAGTTGATGATGTATTTATTTTCTTAGCAGTATTGCTTTTGCCATATGCAGATCCTTCTAGGAAGGTATAACACCTATAAATATTTTTCTGGAGCTTAGAAGGATGGGTTACTCATCCTTGAATGGGAACGTACTTGCGCTTCATAGGTTGATTTCACTGATGGTGTATCCATACAAGGCACAACTGATCGAGCATGAATAGCTTGACATTGCGAAAACAAATACGGTGCCTAGAATAAAGTATTATCCATGATTTCCCCGAAAAGATCCACGTGGAGCAAATTCTATAAAGTATAGAAATTTCCTGCCGTACTGTTTTATCAGCAGTCTGTTCTTTTTTCATCCATTGTAGAGCAGTAGCATCAGGTGAAGTACTGTAAATGACAATCACACTTCTGAAATATTGTATAGAATTTAAGGAAGCGTGCCAAATGAACGAATTTTGCAACTAACAGCTCGCGGCCTTCCTCCTGGAATTCTATGGGAAGATAGATGGTCATTTTGGATCCGAAGAAAGTGTAAACATTAGGAGCAATGCGATAATCGACCACGGTTCCATTGACGGTCACCGAACGAATAGATAGCTCGCGCACGTCTAGCAACTAAAAAGAACATTTCGAATCGAATGTCCGTTAAAATCTGATACGTTATACTTAATTTGCTGAGAACACTGAAGTTATCCGTTAAAAAAGACAATGGTAGGGGTGTTAGATCACTATTGCAACCGCGATCCGATCTCAATCTCCCTTAATCATCCTGAAAAACGATGTGGGGAACAGACTTTGCGATCGAATTTTCCTACTGAGCACCTCATGAGGCGCGGTCCCGATATAGACGCCGCGTCTGGAAACGACCAGACGAAGCTCGATGAGATTCCTTCAACAGCGTATCCAAGTAAAAATGAATAAAAAAAAAACGAATGAATAGGCTGCTGAGAGAACCGCATATACAGAGGAGGTGCGTTGTAAGGAGCTTCATAGGGAAAATCTATTCTATCTTCAATAATTGTTTTCTTTAGTAGAGCCGTACACGAGGTTGTTATAGTCCTTTATTCGTGGCTAACGTTTCGGCAATATCGCCTTCTTCAGAGCCTGAAAGGGGTGAAATCGAACGTGACTAATCCGATCAAACGCCTTATCCGCCCAACAAAGAAAGTCCTACGTTAACCGTTGGGTCTCATAGCTACCAGTGGAAGAAAACATCGTACCTTAGGATCAGCTGTCCTGCCACTGCTAGATACCTGATGTGAGGTGACTAGCGCAATCAAATATCTCTCAGGGACAAAGCCTTCTATTCTATCTCTCAGGGACAAAGCCTTTTCGAGACTTTCACAAAAAGTTAAGAGTGATCCCCTTACACTCATGAGCTACACCTCTAGTCGTATCTTCTCGTGGAGAGATCGCAAGATTATCGATTCCGCATTGCATGCCGTAAATATCTACATAACTCATTGATCTAATTCCCAGACATAATTCAGATATAGTCAGGTCAAAACGACGTGAAGCACGGACAGTTGCGTAAGCGCTCGAAGCGGCGATGCAGTGGAAACAGTGGTTGGAATCGAGGTGGAACCATGGCGAACTGCAGAGATGGATGGTGGTAGTGAGAATCCTTAGACGATCCCAACCGCTGCGCTCCACCACGCCGCTTCATGCGCAGTCGCTTACGCAATTGCCCGTGCTTCACGTCGTTTTGACCGAACTATATTGTTTCTGTAAGCGAAGAAAACTCTCCCGAGCCATCATCTTTCCAAATCACAATTCGATTCAGCCATGCATGCTGGATTATGTCATCCTTATCGGTCGCGCCTTAGCACGTCACACGCTACCCTATCACGACCTTTATCAGTCATAATCGCTCGGATGACGTTAAAGAAAACATGCTTCAGCATCGCTTACAAAAAAATGATAACGATTCGAACTTGACTTACAATTTTGTCCGTTTTACGTAGCATCGAACAGGTCAGAGTAACTTGACCGATAAGCATCTTCAACTGGAAATGCACTTCCCATTTAATGACCGTGTGGGTGACGACCACGTCATGATTGTTTGCTGCCGAGCACGGATCGCGTCTTGGACGATGACATTGGCACATTCTGGAACAATTGCCGGAAATAAGACGGTCAGTGGTCTAAAGAGCATCAGAAAGAGACAACTAAAGACCATGGCGAGACAAACGTATGGGCATAAAGACGTACATGAATATGCAACAAAGCAAAGGAACTACTTGATATCCCCTTGCTTTTACCGACAAACTTTTTTAAGGCGAAAATCACACCCTCATGACCGATGAACTCGATTGAACGAATAAAAAATCATCTGTTGAGTGTTGTGAATTTTTTCTGTTGTTTTGTGAACAGTCACTTTGTTTCGAGCACTTTCTTGACGAATACATTCCTTGGGAACTTTACAAATATCTAAAATCGTGTGATTCTATGAAAGCAATTTCGAAATGTCCACTTTTCTTTCCTTCTATTTTTGCTCCCTTTATAATACAGTCCTTTCCTTGACCTTTTTCTCCGCTTTTCAGTTGTTTTCTTTGACAATTTTTGTTCCTAAATTTTTCACTTATATACAATTAATTTCCTGAGGTAGGACACTATATACTCACATCCTTACGTTGAAAAATGTGTATCTTACGATATGTCGACAAGCTTTATGAATAGTCAAAAAAAATTACCTTTATCTTTGACGTAATATCACTTTCAAACACAATCACGTTCAAAACCGAATACGTGCGTCAGAATTCGCAACTATCAGGTAAGAATGATCACAAATGGTTCTTCTATAGGCGAAAAAAAAAAGACTTCAATACCTTCATAAATTTCCCTACACTCGTGTTCCCTTCACTTCACTTCCTTCTTTCTCACCCCTCCATTTTGCAGAAATGAATTAGTAATGGTAGTGATGAGATAAATTTTGTGAACCACTGGGAAGAGGAATGAACTCAAGGAAAATTTTATTTCTATTCAGGTCATATTTCATTATAATATCTTCATACTAATTGTTCTGCTCACATGTAAATATGTAAAAATACGGCTAGTTCAAGATAGTAGTATCATTTGAGTCCATAAAAACATTTGTTTCTTTTTATTGTGCATATTTGTATTATTTGTTTCTTGCATACTTCGTTCACATACGCAACCATGTAATAAATAAATATATGAATAAGTAACAAAAATAAAATTATTATTATTAAAATTAGTAAAATTATTCATCATAAGTGAGATATTCATCATAAATAAATAAAATTATTCAACATTCCTTTGCTCAGTACCAAAAGCATGCTTTATTTCTTTATGCAGCAAAACAAAGAACTATTCTTAGAGAAATATTTCTATCTTGAAGAATAAAGATTTCCTATGGTGTTAATGAAGGGTAAGAAAATTTGCATAGAGACAAAATATAGATGAAAAATACGGAGCGAACGAAGGGAACCGCCTATCTTTGACTTCTGATGACAAGTGCGAGCGCTAACGTATCAGCGACGGCTTTATCTGCTCAAGTTCCTAAGTCACTGTCTCATACTCGTTACGTATAAGTTCCCAACGCAAAATGTAACATCAATGAGAGCTTAGCAAGAGATGACCCAATCTAAACGTTAAAAAACCATACTGAAAAGACCATTTTTCTTTTTAGCGTTTAAAAGCGGTGTAGTTACTTTTGTTTCCTAAATTTTAGCTCAAATTGCGAAAAAAAAAACGTCGTAGACACTGCTGAAGGCGTAAAGCAGTGGATTTTTCATCTATCAAAAAACCAAAAGTAACTTCATTAGAGGAACGTAGCAGAGGATAGAAATGAATCTTCCCTAGTGTTTCGGTCCACCCTACCCAGGACGGGATTATGCGGCACTATCGAGGTTTTGACACATTCAGACCGCCTCGTTATCAGTTGGCCTGGTTTCAACAAGACAGCTTATCATCTTTGTACTATAGAACAATGCGACAAATATCATATGAACTCGCAGCACGCCACAACCACGCATTTTATTACGATTTTTAGGCTATCTACAACAATGACAAAAAGTCCCAATAAGTAAATCTTCAAAGCTTAAACATGAAGAGTAACAACAAGAATAAACAGACGGTAAAAAGAGGTTATTATAATTTCAAATAAATTATGCTTACATACGTCAAAAAACGCAAATTAAGTTAACAATTTAGCAATAATACCAGCCGTGATCGGATGCATGTTCTTCCTGTTATTTTCAAACTGCTGAACAGCGGAGGCACGAGCGGCTGGCCAATTGAACAACGACCTGTAGATCGGTTTGCAGAACTTCATTCGCCCTACACTTAGCACAAAGGCCAGAGCCTTTGGGATAATCGGTGACCATTGTGTGTCGAGACCTAGCATCAACCAGCTGAATTTCAGTTCACAATTCTTTGCCTCATCCAACTTGAAGCTCGACGTCAACGCCGGCATCTAAATAAAATATTTTCCTCTTTTCAAAGCTAGCAATAACTCAGAATTCGTGCTCACTTTTGCTGCTGTGAATCTGCCGCTCAGACGAATTTTGTCCAGAGTAGCAACTTTTTGAGTTGGTGACATTTTCTCGAATGCAGATGATTCGGCCGGTGGGGCACCGTCTGGTGCTGAAGTCCATTCAGCAGCCAAGCTGCGACAAGCTTCCATTAATCGAGAGTCATATCTGCGAACGACTTTGTTTCATTTGACATGACACAGGAGGTCCCCTATCACTTCTTAAATTCTGTTCAAAGCAAAAGTTATACGGTAAAACTAAGAAATACACGTATACGAGAAGTTCTACTCCTTCATCAAACTCTAATTTAAAATTTACCGTGAATTTCAGAAAATCAGTAAATTTCTTTCCTTTATTCATAAGAGTAAAAAAAGAGAGAAGGAGAATCCGTCATAGTCGCCTATCTCGTACGCATGCACTTCTAAGAGGTGGAACGTTTTATTAGAACAAATACTGGATAAGGGATAGCTCACTTGGGCTTCGGTGGCATCCCTGGCTCAAGGAGCCATTTCTGCCAGGGAATTGTATCGAGAACAGCTTTCTTGTCGGCGAAGAATGAATACAGCTCTTTCTTCCAAACGTCAGTTGTGATGCTTTGATACGCATATCTTAAAATACAGGAAGTGTTTGTATTCTGTAGAGACTATAGTTCCAAAGCGTCGAGAACAGTTTTTTTAACCATACTAAGCATACTCTTCCCTGATTACAGCAGGTTTCATTATGTTCCTTAGAAAGAGAGAACTTATGTTAAAAGTTGTAAGGCACACGTGTTTAGATACGAAGGTAACGGCACAAGAGATTTTTGAAACACAAATTGGTAGGTAGAGCACAATTTAGGATCGATCAACATCGTTCCAATGAATTTCCTCTTCCATTGGCATCCCAACTCTTACTGACATCCGATGGCGCAAGATTGGTACGATCTAAGAATTTGTAAAGAACTCTAAACATGAGAGGAGTTTGTCAAGTGTTTCTTTCAAAGAGTCCTAAATATTTGTCACTGAGAAAAATATTGTTCAAAACTTTCCAACTTCATCACAATAGAAATATCAGACATTATGAAATTTCGAAAAAAAAATGCACGATGCTTTTCCAATGCAATTTTATTGTTATTGAAGTACTTCATGTCGGAATGTTCCCGAAATTTTCCACGTAGATCTGGGTTGATTTCATTCCTTCTATTATTTCCAACCACTGAAGGGACTTCAGCTATGGAAAACAAGTCATTTGGCTACCTTCAGAAACATCTTCAACGATGTCAATTCGTAAATAAATTCTTGAAAATTGCTCCAAAGTTAGAGCCGTTGTCACGCGATTCATTTGAACAAAAGTTTTGCACTGATAGGCAGCAGATTAGAAGCTGATACACACAATTCCACCGAAACAGAGTACATTGTTCCATTATCAGGGAACTTTCAGAAGCATGAGATTATAATCCTACAGGCGCCAGAAAGAGCAGACTCGAACATATTACGTGAGTCGCAAGTTTTCTTTTTCCTTGGACGGTGAGATATGTTTGAGTGAGACATGAAGAACACCCCTACAAGTTTTACATTGAGTGTCGAACCTTCAGTGTGATCTGTTTTCAGAGAACAATTATACTGTGACACCATGCACATACATTATTTTCGCCAGTAGAACAGCAGAATTATGGCTTCTGAAGAAGTTGTGCGTTGTTTCCTTCGACCCACGTTTCTGAGAAAATGTAAACACACAGCTTCATCATAAATCATGAGGAATTAGAGCACACATACAGGCTCCTCTGGAACTAAAACGAAAAATAAAGGTTTGCGGAACAACCTAGTTCCAGACTTCGACTTTGTTGCTAATCCAAAAAGCACTGTGTGTCATCATTTGAATGGGCAGTGCATAGGTGGGGTCTCGAAAATTTGCTTCAAATCAGCACAACCCATCTTAAAACATTATTAATATGTTCGTGCTTATGTCATTAGCATTTCAAATCACGACCACTGATAGGAGAATGCCAGGAATTACGAGCTCGTCTCATAAACTACAACTAAACAATTGCAGCGTTTTATTATACCCGGTTAACCGTGATCCGGTTCTAACGCTAATATTCATCGACAGACTTACTTTGCTACAATACTTGATGCAGAACTAGGAAAGGAAATTTCTAACTAGCAATTTACGTACTTTTCAATGTATTTTCGAAGAAATTGTTCGAATCGTTCTGGTTCACCCAAGAGTTGCTCGATAGTGAAGAGAAAAGCAGAACCCTGCAAAGACAAGAATAGTGAACACTGCTCGCATATTTAGCCATCCGTGTGTTTAAGCATGTACGAATTTATGGCATATGACGCATTTCCATGAATAAAATCATAGCGTTTCGCAAAAAAAAAAAAAAAAAAAACTTAACAGGAGGAATAGAGAAGGAATCACCAAGAAGTCGATACAGCAACATTCTCTTAAAGGCAGCGTACCACGAATCTGATGTGGCGAGGGAAACCGCGGGGGAAGCTAGAGATGAGGTTGTAAATTGCGGGATCAAGAGTGCTTCCACCCACCCCTTCCTAATTGCCTTTAAAAAAAAACGGCGTGGGAACCGCTTTAGTTTCTATGTGGAACGTTAAAACGTTCCTCTATGTATATGTTCTGTTCCCTTCAGCAAACTATTCATTGGTTTCACTTGAATAGGGAGTCGAGGGAAACTCACTGGTCTTCGACCGCTGCGCAGCTGGACGCGGAGCGTTGCAGCTGAAATTGACGTGAAAAACAGAGTTTTTAAGGCTGCTTTTTTTACAACGGTTAGGGAGAGATAAGCGGAACCACCCTTGACCCCTCAATCTACAACCCCATCTTTACCTTGTCCAACGGTTCTCCTCACTGCGTCAGATTCGTGGTATGCTGCCTTCAATCTCACTCACTTCCCACCAACCGCAACACATAATTTGGAGAGTTTCACAAGTAATCTGCTGATAAAGTACACGGCAGCACTTCTCGCCTATTTCTCGAACTGCAGAAAGGTCAGAAATTCTACATGTTGTGTATACAGGCAACGATCACTCTACCTTCTCATAGGGCACTGAGCTAAAAGCGTCATCAGGGTCAATACCACGCTGATCCTGAATGAGTTTTGTAAATTCATGAGAATCGCCAAATGTCTTCACTGCAACTGTGAGAGCTTCCTGAAACAGACTTACAAATGCTTTTAGTTTTCTAGGCAGTTTTACAACAACGATAACTCACGTCATATCCGCATTCACTTTCAAATTGCCTCTCAGGCTCACCTTGCAGTCTGCCATGGATTTTCCTCTCCAGAAACACTGTAAATCCTTCGTTTAACCTGCAATGAATCTATACTATTAAAAAACAGTCACCTTTCTAAATAATTCTCGGAGTAGACGCGTACATAATCACAAAATGCACTTGACGAAAAGAAGTCTGCTAAGGAATATGGTTCATTTTCAAAACTTTTCATATATACTGTATGAATCCAAAAAAACTGAAAAAGCCTTCTAACAGAAAAAGAAAAGATACATTTTATCTTCACCTCACTCACCAAAAATGTTCCCAACTGGCATTAGTTACGAGATTACCAGTCCAACTATGAGCTATTTCATGTGCTACAACATTAACAAGAGACCTATCTCCAGACTAAAACCGAGCATACATATATATTATAGAAGGAATATTGACAAAAATAGGATTCAACTCACCAATAAAGTTGGCGTAACAAATGTCAAACATGGATTCTCCATTCCACCAAAGGGGAAAGTCGGTGGCAGCACGACGAGGTCGTACCTTCCCCATCGATACGGTCCCGCTATTTGCTCCGCTACTTGAAGAATTTTCTCTGTGCTTTCGAACTCCCACTTTGCAGAGACAACGATAGAGGGTTCGCACCAGACTGCACATCTATATTCAAGACCAGCATAGTACTATTTTGAATGTTCACCTAAGAAGCAAATCCCGATTGTAAAATGGATGTCGCGTTACCTATTCAAAAAAGCAATCTTTCTCAAACTATTCTAATCGCAGTCTCCCACAGACGTTATATTCCTGGAGACCTGGACATGGCTAGCAAATTGCACCCAACTCTGACTTAGGTTCAAATTTACCTTCTAGACTTTAACTGTGTAGTATAGGGAAGATCTCAATCTAATGTTATAAAGTAGATCAATTTTGAAACATAAAAAGAAAAGGTTAGACAGGTGATAGTATTCAGTGTGGGATTGAACTGAACAGTAGTTCTTAACTCAGAAAGAGAGGGGTCTTTTAAACGAGGCAATTGAATCTGGAAGAGACGTAATGCAAGTGCGTTAGAAAAGAAAAGGTCAACTTCCTATTGATCGCAACTGTAGTGTAAGTGAAAACACTAAAATCACATCCAAGAAGGAAGGAGCATAAGCGCGATAGGGAGGAGCCAGACCCTCCTCAGGTGAGAGGACCTAGCTCACGGGAAGCAGATCGAGCGGTGAGGAATCCTTTGCCAACCATCCAAAAGTGAAGAAGGTCCCTTCGAAAACCGTACAAGAGTGAATGTGGTCCTTCCCCCAACCGTCAAAAAGTGAAGAGCTCCGAATATCGCATGTATGGGAAGGAGAATGATGCATAACATATTGCAGTACGGGGTTGATTCGAAAAATAAGGACATCGAAGGAAGAACGTGCTAAAAGGTCCCACCTCGAGCTGATCTCCCTACGTTCCATATGCCCAACAACAATTGCTAGTAAATAAGATGGAATTGCAACAGGTTGACTGAAGGTGTACGTCGTTGCGTCACCGTCCACCTTGACTTCTTTGCCGATAGCGCTCATGAGACATATCAAACCAGATGGAACTTTAACCTAAACGACTCTTGAAAGGATGATATAATATCACTTTTAGAAAAATAAATTAGAAACTGACGTGTGCATCGTAGACTGATTTCACTGATGGTGTGTCCATACACGGCATGACAGAGCGGGCGTGAATTGCTTGACATTGCGAGAATAAATAAGGCCCCTAAACAACAATTTAAACAAATAATGAGCGCAATGAAATAGACAAGAGCGCGGGCTTAAAAGATAACAAGCTCTTTGCGATACCTTCTTATCAGCCGTGAGTTCTTTATCTAAGAACTGAAGAGCCGTTGCTTCCTTAGCGGTACAATATTTGATTTCGATTTTCCTGAATAATATAAACCTTTTGACGAATCTGGACACCCTCCCAAGCCGACCGTCTTACACTTCCTGTCCTTCTGACAGCGAGGTAGTATGGATTATTATTTTGTCTCCAATTGGAGTTCCCTTCTCAATGTTGTATTTGAGGTCCTGGCCATTCATCTTTATCGAAGAGATCGACAAGTTGTTGCCATCGAGGATCTGGATGATCGAATAAGCAGTATGGAAGGTAAGAAGTAATACTGGAGTAAACTGATGAGACCTACGAACTTGTAAAGGAATTCATCGATCTAGTACATAAGTTGCTGCATATAGTTTTCTCAAAATTGAAATAATCGTACCAGGATGAGTGAAATTAGAGCAGCAACAAATATCTGTCAAGCTAATTGATACCTATCTCGAAATCCTCAGATTGGCACCGTTTAACTAGCTTTTAAACATAATGCACCGTTCAGTGTCAACAATTTAAATTGCATATTTAGCTTAACTCCAAACATAAGTCAGTAACTCAATATATAACCTACAACTTTATCAACGTGCGTTGAGGCTTTTAGCGTCATTAGTATCGATCCGGTGATCTTCTTCTCCACAAAGTCCACTTTCCAATCAAGGGAATAGTGTATTACTTTGATCTGGTCGTAGTTCGAGGATGTTGCCGGATCTCGATACATACTCCCAGAAAAAGACTGTGAAAATGAAGGTAATGCAACACTGTGTCTGTAAGTTAATACAGATAGTTTACCTCATGGAAAACCAACTGGTACATAACAGAAAATAGTCTGTTAGAAATACTTTTTAAATAGTTTTATCACAGAAATTTCATCACAGCACGAATAGTCAGGATGTAGGTCACAATCAGGCACATTTAATATATCGTAAAACTGGACAATTTTTTCAAGAAAGACTTTTTCAGCAATGACAGGTTCACCTACGTCTCTTTTTTCATAGATGCAAAGAATTTCTGAGGCATTACAACATGTCAATACTTTTATAAGATGATCTATACTATTTAAATAGTAGACACAATCGACTAGAACTAAAACATCTACGTCGGGAACTGCACCAGGATCAGACCAATCGAGAGCTTGGATTGTCACTGAACCAATACAATTGGAACGGTTGGCTTCGAAATTCTTCTCAAGCAACGGTAGACGTGGAGGTAAATCAGTAATGATTACATCAGCTGCCAGAGCAGCTAATGTGAGACCACAAATACCTGTTCCAGAACCCAGTTCAAGTACCTAAACACAACAAAGAGCACTGTTTTAGAAAACAAACCGTTCTTAGAATTACTCGAAATTTATGAGTACCTAAAAGCGAGAACAAAAGTACTAGAGTGAACCGCATGTTTTAGAGTTTTGACGACATCAAATCGAGTTAATGCAAATCTTGCGACGTTGAAAGGGTGCCGGGATTTTGAGAACTTCATCACCAGAACACGAAAGCATTTATACTATACTCTTTACTTACTCTCGAAGAAAAGAAAGCAGCAGTCCAGACTTTACACCCGAAATTTGCAACAAAAAGAACATTTGGTCAAATAACACCTGGAAGGGATTACCGCTAGGTGGATAACAAGAATAGTAGCAATTTTGCATTCAAGTTGGATTGTTATCGGTTACCCCTAAGGTAAATCCATGAATCGGAAGCATTGAACATTCAATGACCTTAGCTTACCCGACCGAGCAACCCTTTACCCATAAGAATTATGAAATACAAACGCGCAAAAAGCACTTGCGATGAGAATACACGACGAGGCAAGTCCATGTCTCCATGACGCAATTTACATCACGCCCTTTCATTTGATCACTCTAAAGAATGGCCTTGTCGTGTTAACAGAGACCTGTGGGCTACTCTGGCCTCTGACTTCTAGATTTGTTTTTTGAAACTGTGTTCACCATCTCCTTACTTCATGTGATACTGTTCAATAACTTCCCTATTCAGTACCCTATATACAGACAATTTCGTTGTGCGCTACCTCTAGAATATTCACCACCATGTCAGATTTGCTTTTTTCTGTCAATGAGCTCTGTTTCTGAAAGTTTCAGGGCAAATCAAAACCAGACGCATGGCAAGCCAAAATATAGATATGTAACTAGAAAGCAAAAGATAAAACAAGTATGAAACCTTCTTTCCACTGTACTTCGTTTTGTGTTTAATAAAATAATGAGCAGCTACCAAAGCACTGTCCCAAACCACACCTCCAACGTCAGTTTCCAATTCCTAAATTCTAAACTCACAGAACAAAAAGAAGTGAAAAAGTAAGCGAATAATCCCATAACATACTTGATGGATATCCAGTGTCACATTTTCATCTATCACTATTGGGCGAACGAATGTGCTATCCATTCGAAATCAGGTCATACAGTAGTTCGAGCTGTAATATGGAGTTGTCCAAAATTTCCGGAAACTCCAGGTACGGACATGTTCCCAGTGATGAAGTGCACTACGTACTGCTGACTAGAACTGAATAATAATCGGACACTAGCTGACTTAAAATGTTTGGAGCCCAGTGAAAAGTGGGACACTCGAAAATGACCGAACAGTCGAATATCACTCATTTCCTGCAGCAGTTAGTGCCAATAACCACTCCCAGGTTAGGTCTCGTTACCATTGTCGTACGGTAGTGCGAAAAGTGGAGGGTACGCAATAGCTACACACACTTCCGTCTCTTACCGTACATGGATTCGAACTTCTTTCTTTTTCAGTGGATCTCTGCTTTCTTCTTTACGTTTCGGGTCCAGAGGCTGTCGGATCTCCATCCTTTATCCCTAGTTTATCTCATTCATCTTCCTAGTTGTTTAGTACTTCTCTGCAGTAAGATGTAGTAGAGGGAGTGGCACTCAATCACGCCTTTCTGGGAGCCAAATTGTTTTTCTTGTAGTAACTTTAGCCTACATGTCATAGATCCCTTAAGACTAATGATTAGGTTCCAGAGCCAAAACCGCACGACCGCGCGGCTCTGAACCCTGCGGACAGCCTTAGTAACTTCAGCTTACATGTCATGGGTCCTCTAAGAATAATGTTCAGCTCCTTAGTGTCCCGATTGATTTATTTACTTCGAGAAATAATAGCGCAACTGAGTGCCCCCAACTACATTTTAAACCATTGCTAAGCTTGAATAACCAATGGAACATGTGTATTAGTCCCATAGCTCGGTTTTTGCTAACTGGATATGATGGATGTTTTCGTGTTGATGCTATATTTTTACGAATAAATTAAACCAGAGAGGCGAGGGTGTCGGTACGGCAAAAATGCTGCACTCATCCGATCAAACACATTCAGTTCCGACTTTATTTATTGTTGATGAAATGTTAAAGACAATCTAGTTCTAATGACGTTAACGTTCTCGCGGTGGTACTTGCTGACTATGCCTTGTGACATATCTACCACTGAGATGAACATCGAAAATTTCTGCGAAAGCTACCTCTGAGATGAAAACAAATAACGTGTTTTTCATCTGTCCTTTTGGTTTTTGATTTGTTTGAGGTGACACCCGTAATACTTCCGCCATTACGTCTCGTTGCGTGCAACAGTTGCCGAGTGACATCTCCTCGATGAAAGAACACGAAAAAAAAAACTAGTTTTTCCTTGAAAGACTTCGTGCAGAATTGTCCTCCAGGCGTCCTTTTGTTGTTAAAAGCGCTCGTTTAATTCTGTTCAGTTCTTGAATCAGATCATTCACAAAGTTGAAGCGTATGAATATAATCCTCAGTTGAGTATGAATGCGGCGCCGGGAATCTATCCGTTTCTGGAGATTCTGGACACGCCATCAAAGAATTTTTTCTTCAAACCCTGAGCGAATGCACGTATGGTGCGGCAGCGTCCTAACACGAGTTTGGCCACATATAGTCGTGTCAAAACGATGTAGTTGCACGAGCGGTCGCATTGGAGCAGCGCGGTTTTGACGGCTCCCAGACGCCCTCCGAGCGGTTTGCTTGGCAACTTGCCAAATTTCCCTAATTGACGTCACCCTCATCGATATTGGTCGACATTTTTCGTTTGCTTTCATTTTCCTTTCTTTATGATATTTTCGTATGCTATGCTTCTTTTTTTTCGTGTTTTTGCTATGTTTGTTGTATTTGGTTTTGTTTGAGGCATCTAAAAGCAAAACATAAAAGCAGTACAATAACTTAATCGATCCGGTTGACGTTACTTGGGAAAATTTGGCAAACTGCTAAGGTTTTTGACCGCTCGCAAGCCGTCTGCTAATGACAAATTTGCATTTATGCTGGCAGTCACTCACACTATTACATCTGCTTCTTCTGGTTGCTTTCATATTCGATGCACTCTTCATAACTCTGTTGGTTCATTTAGAAGTTTATTGAAGTTGTACGCTCAAAGTCTAGGCTTCAATTATTTTAAAGTTTGTGACATTTTGAGTCGTTTTCGATGTATCAGTTCTAGAAATCCTTCCCTGTTTCCTTGCTTCCTCAGCAATGCACCTACTAAAGTGCCCAAGTCTTTTTATTTTGCAAATGAGAAAAACTTGTGCTCTTTCTTACAGTCTGTTAGTGACGCAAGTATTTTTTCGCTCTCAGTGATTGAAATGCAGCACACATGATTTATTGCTCCTTACAATACGCTGTGAAAGTAGAACACTGTCATTCGATTGTTTGAACAAGATAATATTTATAATAGGCATTGGATGTATCTTGCTCATTTAATGTGATCAGTAATTGGGATGCTGATGACTTTCATCGAAAGTGTCAAACGTTTTGGATGTGCGCCCACATGAAATTGCATTGTTTTGGTTTGATCTTCTTAGGTTATTCATGTCGGACTGCACGTTTCTTCCATAACAAACACGTTCAGACTTCCACTCTGTATTTTTCAGGCACAATGTGCGAGTGAAAAATCGTACTCTAAACTCAAACTCTTAACTATGTCTTTTCTTCACGAAACTAAGTTCAGATTTAAGTTTCACAATGTGTTATATTCGTGTTCTCTATTTGAACGAGGCCTCACCAACCTCGACATCGGCTCCCTACAACTGCCTACCCCTAAAAGTCTCTTCCATCTTTACGAAACGTCTTGTATAACTTGTTATGACTTCATATGCGGAATGTCAGACAACCGCCGAAAGAATCGATCAACAGTTGTGTTTCTATCGCGAAGCCCACACGCTGCTCTACTATGCTGAACCTTTCTAGTTACACATTGAATTTATTTCCTTGTGTTGATTTATGTTCGAATGGATTATTGTTCAGACCATTCTTATCAACATACACTTTCAATTGAGCTAAGAAGAATATTTAATGTGAACTTTCCTTGTAATTTGAAGACTCGAGAGATTTTTGTAAGGTGCTATTATCTCATCTTTCTTTGTTCCTTCGTTTTTTCTCTTATACAAAACTGTTATTTTTGTGTTCACTATTCGTTTCCAGATTTGCTAAGGTTTCCTACTAGATACACCTCCACATGGATTCGAACAACTCTGTTGGCCCGCCTCTACTGATGAGGTTTACTCTCACCTTCGTATCTTATGTAGTGTACGTGTTATTCCGTCGCCTTCCAATGGTTTTGTTGCCTCAAATGCAGAAAGAAATTCCTCTTAGTAGGGAAGACATAGGTGAGTTCAACTTGGCTCATCGGTAGGTTTTGAGGACTGTTTGCTTCAACATCAAAGATGAGTGAATGTTAAAAAATTCGGCCGACTATCCTATAACTAATGTGTAACACGCAGTGCACCAAACCCGAATGATCCACATTGCCTTTAATAATCTCTCCATCGATTTTTTCAGTTTTCTAAATCGCCGTAATGCTAAGTATGTGACTATCGAAGCTCTCATGCTTTTTGTATCGATGACCGCTACGCGTATTTTTTTTATTCATGCAAGAAACGTTTCCCCTCTGCTTCGGCGGAATGCTAGAGAGGCTGTTCAAAAAACTCCTTTATCAACCTCGCAACACGTGTAGGAACCGATTTTCCGTTCTTTTAAGCAAGTGTTCGAGTAGGATGAAGCATCGAAACTTTGTTGTTGAATCGAAACTTTTCTAAATCGTTGATATAAGCACGTTTCGTGTTCTTACCAACAGAAGCTTGAAATATATAATATTACGTTCAAATTTGTGAGTGTGTAAACAATAGAATCTACATAAATGAATAATTGTTCACAATCACCGCAGAACTGTTTACTGTACTGCGGTTTTTTGTTGTAGCTATCGCCGTATTCGCGGTTTGTTTTTGGTTTTTTTTTCTGGTACATGGAACATGTTCTGAACACGGATGCATAGTAACTTTAAGAGATTTGTGATGGCTTGTGAACTACAGCAGACCTTTCTGAAAAAACTAATTTATGTTCTTGGAGCTTCATATTTCAGATGCCTGATTGTAACGTAACTATGTCCACTGTATCATTTTTTGTGGTCATTTCTTCGGTCTTCTTTTGTTGATATGATTGCTGTTTAATTAATGAAGATGTTCAATAATACTTGAAGTTGCTACAAAGTTAAGCCGTTTGAACAAAACAGCTGCTGTGTCACTGTTTCTCAATAGTTGTGTACATTATGAGCTGTGTCCACTATTCTGTTTTTTTTGCCTTCATATACTGAGTCATACAGTATTATTTGTTGCTGATGTCGCCATTCGTTCGTTACACGTTTTGTTGTCAAAATTTTTCTTTTCTTCTCTTCTCTACTCTTATGTTAGTAAGAAGAGGACGTCGCTTTTTCATCTTCGTCCTAATTCTAGGTAGGTTGGAAACAATATGTATTTCTATTTCAGAAAATATGCGTCGTAATTAGGAATAATTCTCGTGTAAATAGCGAGCGAACAATGGTCGGTTACAATCCAGAGCCCATTAGTGGCAAGGAATTGTCATCTGCGGAATACAGGTTCTGTCTGAGCTCATCATTGTTTCTCACCTTTTTCACATATACTGACTACCTAGTTTCTTTGAGACTGTGTTCCCATTTACTTGTTTCACTCAAATATTGGTATTGTCTTCTAGCGAGGCTGGATTGGCAAGTGGAATCGCTACTCGTGTTATTATCCAACCTCTAGATGTCCTTAAAATTCGGTTCCAGCTTCAAGAAGAACCCATTCGTGGCAGAAACTCGGGAAAATACAAGGTAACTGCTTGATTTGACAGTTGGTCTCATAACGAACAGAAATTGTGCTCACACAGAGTAGTCTTAGACACTATCTTATTTGGAGGATAATTCCATCCTTCTAACTCAGACCAAAACCGTGTTGGTTTTATTTCTTTCTATGACACAACTTTTTATCAACTTTTACTAGCTACTCAGAAATCTAACTCAAGAGTTGGAATGTTCTTTTGTCTTGAAACCTCGGCATATTCTGTCTGGGTTTTGTTATAGTGTGCCTGCGAGGTTTTTAGATGGAACCTTTATTTGCCTGACGTTTTGGCTTTTTCGCCGTCTTCAGAGGCCTAAATAGAGGATGACTGGAGCAATGGCTGTGGCTCACGAAACAGAAATATCGGCAAGGAAGACGTTGGAGGCGTTTTGGATTCTTAAAAGAAACCCTTCAATGAATAATAGGAATGAATGCTTGTCGATAACGAATGAGTTCTTGCCACTTGTACCGCTCTGTGACCTATAACCGCCTGATATTCTGTGTGTAGATCAAATCATCTATTTCGTGGCTGGTGATCTATACGCAGTAATACACATTCGCTGGTACACTGAGTGACAAGTGTGTGCAACCAGTCGCGCCACATCCGGTGGAGCAACACGTAAGACCATTTTCAATGTAGATGGGCTTCTGTTTTCACTACCCTGGACGATTATCGAAACACTGACCTAGGGTAGTGTGGCACTTGGCGGAATAAACGTATCATCGCTCCAGTCATCCTCTATTTAGGCCTCTGAAGATGGCGAAAAAGCCGAAACGTCAGGCAAATAAAGGTTCCATCTAAAAACCTCGCAGGCACACTATAACTCTAACTCAAGAACTTATCTGCATGTGTAACTTATATGTTCGTTTTTCGAAGTATAAGTAGTAAAATTGAGACTTTTTTGTAGATTCAGTATTCATTTCCGAATTTCCGTGGTGTTTTGTAGTTGTCCATTTCACCTCAAAGTTGTTTTTTGGGGTGTGTTACAATCGGTGCGATTGATTCTTCGGGAGGAAGGAATTCGTTCATTCTGGAAAGGCCATGTTCCCGCACAAGGTCTGTCAGCTATGTACGGATTAGTCCAGTTTTCATCCTTCGAAGTTCTATCGAGAGAGGTATGCAAAGAATAACTTTAATAAAAGCGCACCATTTACTCAACTTATGCAGATTGGCTCTCGTTTGCCTCCCAATAGCGCTTCATTGAGATCATCAGCGGACTTCGTATGTGGAGGTTTATCAGGTTGCTTGGCTATGACAGCGGCCATGCCTTTGGACGTCATTCGAACGAGGCTGGTCGCTCAATCTGGAAATGCTGTTTATAGAGGTTTCAGATTTTGGCCTTTATAATTTGGTGCCACATCATTCCCAACCCTCTCAGGTACAACCCATGCCATTCTTCATATCTGGAAAAAGGAGGGAGTTTCCGGATACTTTCGCGGTTGGATACCTAGCTTGGCTCAAATCGCTCCTTTCACAGGCGTCCAATTTGCATTATACAATCTCTTTATTGACTTATGGCCTCGCTTAGTAGAGCATCATGATTCAACTGGATCTCTCATCTCAGGAGCAATGGCTGGAACTGTGGCGAAGACGGTGGGTGATTTGTTTATTTTTTCTAGTGCCCATAATTTCATCACTGTCACTGGTTTTTTTTTGTTACGTTTCATCGTCATCAGTAGTCGGATCTTTGCAGAAATTTTGGGTAAATGTTTAACTATCTCTGCTTTTACGCTTAGCGCACCTATCAAAAACAACAGATATTCCTTTCCATTACGTCACCTTCTATCTGTCTAATTGGTTTTTTTCTTTTTTTCTTTTGACGTTATCAAAATTTATAAATTTAATAATTAAATTTATTTAATTTTCGTTATAAATTATCAATTCAGTCCATGTTTATTCGGCGCTACCCAGACATTCGTAATGGCAGAGAAGCCGCCTCAACTTCTTTTTCTCCAGAAAAAAAATTTTCCTAGGTGCCTGGTCGACTCTATCCATCAAATCCAACTTTTCCTTTGATATCCCGTATTTTATGCTCATCCCACCAGTGGTATTCAGTTAGTGTTGTTCCAAATGAAAGACTTTGGTTTACCTAGCAATTTGTTTGTAATACTGCTGTTGTGCGCGATAAAATTAGAGGAATTGGCTGAACGAAAAATGGAAAAATGGAATAATAATGGAAAAAGAATGTAGAAGGATGTCGAATAGACACCCGTCGTAGCGAAGGTGGTTGAAAGGGAAAAAAAGTTTGGTTGAAGGAGGATAAAAGTTGAAGTTCTTTAGTGCTAAGATTATTTCACTATGCCTATACTTTTACTTGTCTGGAACTCATCCGACATTGATTTGAACAGATCATTATTTAATAGAGCTTATCTCGTCGCAACAACAAATTCAGTAGCACTACTAATTCAGTAGTAGTAGTAGTAGTAATACATCCACGAATACTTAACATTAGAGAATTTGCAATAACGGTGGCATAATAGCTTTTAACGTTTTTCGTGTTGTGTGCAAAGAGCCAAAAATCACCGTCTCGAGACATTCACGAACTTCCGAGATTCTAATCCACAGGCCCATTTTCGAATAGCGTTTTCATGCTTTTATTTTCAAAATTCGTTGTTGGTTGGCAGTACACGCAGAGTTTTGTTCAGATACTGTATCCTCTTGACATGGTACGCCATCGTTTGCAAATGAATGGCTTTGAAAGGCGAGGTTTCGGCCGAACATCAGATTACCGCATTGGGATGCTGCGAACGATGGTGATGGTCATTCGCAACGAATCGGTCTACGGCTTGTTCAAAGGGCTTTGGCCCAGTCAGATCAAAGCGGCTGCCAATTCAGGCTGCGCTTTCTTATTTTACGAACTTTTCTGTGATCTGTTACGATCAAGAAAGAATGGCGATTTTTTATGATTCATTTGCTAGTTTTCTTTTGTTATTTCTTTGAGCAGGTCTTGTTTTACGGATATTTCCTTCTTAAGGAGCAGATATTTAAATGTTGAAGGTGCATGTTTAAGTTATAAATAAGAATTGTAATTCTGTTTGTGTACTTAATACAACAGAGTGAATGCTTATCTTTAAGCTCATTTTCTTTAATTTACATCTTTCGAGAGCGCTTTTTTCACTGCTGTTACAGCTTTAAAATTGATGTATAATTGTGATTCTAGACAAGTCTCTGCCTCCGTTAACTCTTCATCAAATGAAAGCTGAACCATTGTGCTATCTTTCAGTGTTTTAACGCGGAGATTACTCGTACTGTGTTTACTGGACCACCTCGTTCAATTTTTTTTTACCTCTTGTTGCTGCGCGTGATCCTCCACATTAATAAATAGTCAGGATAGTCGGTCTACATTCCAACACAGCAAAGTACATCAAAAATAGTCTCAAATTATGACTGGAGTTGTTGTCTTAATAATGTATGGACTCTTAGGTCAGTTCGTCTCGGTTCAAGCTCTTTGCTTCACATTGTCCAAGCTCGTGTTCGGCGTTGCGTCCGACCGTATTTCGTCTCTGAGGATAATTTCGTTTGGTCTTGCTCTCATCGCTGTGTCATCGGTATATTTCGGTGGGTTTTATTTAACGTTGAAGTTTGCTGCTCAGTTACGGAAGATGATTGCTCTAATTAAAGCACAGTTCGACTTCATGTTTGAAGTTTGCGATGAGTAGAATAAGACAGGCATTGCTGTTTCCATCACGTTTTATCACCAACGAAAAATGAACAAATAAAATGTATTCGCATCATTTGGTAGGTAACTGTATTAGAATGCACTGATTTGCATGTACTTAGATTCTATTTCTTGCTGAATCGGTCTGGATAGTGTTTCATGACCAATTTTTATATCGCAAGAACACTTTTGTTATGGGACCCAACCGAGAATAGCAGAGACGTTCCTCTTTCCTGCCTATACGCAGCTCTCACATGTTAAAGGGTAGGCATCAGCTATGTAGAATCATTCCATTCAGCGAGAGTACTAGAAAAGTGGAGCAAAGTAGGATGCTGAACGAAGCCCTGTAAAAGTACTCCTTTATGGAAGATTCCCATTACCTGATCATTACGGTGGCATTGCACAACGTATAAATTGTATGTCTTTTCACTATCGGAAAGTCTCGAGGTACATAGATGCATGTGGAAGCATGAACTTTTACGTCATTTAATTTTTCAAGCTGGATTCAGCTCTGAGTTAAAACAAGGAAGTTTGTTAAGATTACATCTTTTAAATAAGTGAATACTGGACTCTTTAGATATTTCTATTTGATTTTTTTTACTACAGGTAGGCATCTCGTTCACTCATTAACTTCAACGGTAAATTGGTCGTAAGCGTCCTCTGGATTTGGCTTTACAGCAGCGGCTAACGTGATTTCCGTATTTCACGTCTGGTGATTTCCATTATCTGGATGTGATGCAGAAGGGCATAACACCAGCAGAAAATACAATAATAAAATACGTGCTCGTACAACTATTCGACGAATTTTAATGTTGAGTGGACGTGTGATTGACGCCGATGGTGGATATATTCAGCATTTATGAACATTATGTAAAGAAACATTCACTCAAACATAGCAGTTTCACATTTAAATATATGTATTTTGAAATTCTTGTGCAATTGTTCAGAATTGAAGGTTCTTGGGACGAAGATGAGTCTTTTGATACATAGTAGAGTCAAAACGAAATGAAGCACGGTGCAGTTGTGTAAGCGGCGAGGAGGGGCGTAGCGGTTAGGATCCGGGAGGCCCATACTAGCTCTATCCACTGCTGCGGTTCGTGGTGGTCTTACATCTATTTCAACCTCATCTCTCCCGCGCCGCTACGAGCGCACCCGCTTACCCAACTGCACCGTGCTTCATGTTGTTTTGGCCCGACTATACCTTGCATTATACGTAATAGAACTATTATATACCCGAATATTCTCTGTGCCATTTGCTCACAATGAAATCTTTGTTTATAAATGGGACAGAAAAGGGAATTAATGTCCTGTTCAGTTGTGTTTTTTTTTTTGACTTCTGGAATAGTGATTCTATTTTTTCATTTTAAGGCTACGTCTCATCGTTTTACCACATTTTGTTCGCCGTAGCAAGTATCGGTAGTCTTCAAGGTGCATCATGGGTACCAGCTACGAAACTGGTAGCGAAGGTTTGTAACGATATTTTTCTCTTCATTTCTGCCTGGAAATTCTGCACGAAACCTTCTAATTTCAGTGGTACAGTGACCGCGCATATGGAAAAATGTTCTCGATCCTCAGTTGTGGTAGTACTGCGGCCGGACTTCTTATGCCTTTTCTTGTGGAGGCGTACTGGCGTAATCTGATGATATGTTGTGGTAATTTTTATTTCCCTGTTTTTGCTCGGTTTCATCGCCATTTCAACTGCTTATGGACGTCTTCAGGTTTCATTACACTATCGTATTCTATATTTGTATTCTTTTTCCTACGCGGTGATGATGTAAAGCCTGTGTCTCCTCCCAGCAAAGAAGAGTCCTCAAGTCTCGTTTCCCTAACGTATTCTCCAGCTATATGGAGTGTATCTATAATGTATTTGTTTTCCATGGAGGTTTGTAGTGTTCTTTTATTTAGTTCTACCGGTTTCACAGCTTTTCGTTGATTTTTTAAAAGTGATGTTAGGTTAATAATTCATTGTTTATTGATTAGATTGCAGGTATAATAACACATTTCCGTCAGATTTCAGGTGCGGACTGTATGCGAATCGTGGATTCCAATATACATAACAGAAAATCAAATAAGCCTTGCTACATTTCAAATACTTTACGAAATAGGAGGGTAGGTCGGTTTGATGTATTCACCCAGAGAGTCTCAGTTTCTCACTGCTTAGCGAGCACATGGGCAAAATTGCAATTTGACAAATATTTTCGGTTATTGCCTTGTAGCCTAAGCGGTTGCGCTCAAAGCGGCGCGGTGGAGATAACGGTTGGAATAGAGATGCCACCCTTGCGAACTACAGCGATGGAATGGTGCCAGGAAGGGTCTAATCAGTTTCCAACTGCTACGCTCTGCCGCATCGCTTCGACCGCAACCGCTTGTGCAACTGCACCGCGCTTCATGTCGTTTTGACCCTACTGTTCATGTGTTTTTCCTGCACGCTTGGCATAACTTTCAGATGAGTTTCAAGTTAACATCAGTAAGTCAAGCCCTTTATAGTGTTTTTGGAAACATCGGATCTGGTGCATTGTTGGATTATCTCATTCTTCGCATTTCCGTTGATTCAGCTCGTCGCATTGTTGGAATAGGAAGCAGTGCCCTACTGCTTTTAGTTGCAGCATTTAGCATAAAATATATGGTTTGTTGGATTTCCTCCAATTGTGTTTACGTTTTGAATATTTTCATTTGGAAACAAATTGTAGTGCTACTCTTAGTAGGCTTATCGTTCCACAGGTTACGAGGCATCACCAATACGGGAAAGCGGGAAATTTGATCATGAATATATGTCATTAATAAATGACTCTGGCAGCCTCACGCGAAAGTCGCAAGTTAACAACCGGAAAAGCTTAAACTGTACATTTTGGATTTTACTGACATCAAGGGTTCACAAATTACCACATACCTTCTTAGTTAAGCTATGTTATTATTTTCTAAATAAGTATATGTACAGTGTGGATATAGTTGCAGTCGTTGTCGAGTGTATTGTGTAACCTGACGCGTTATTTCCCCGTCAGAAGCGGCGCAGATACCCGACTCCGGCGATCCCGGGACGGTGGGGATGTTAACAAAAAATTTTGATAATACCACGGCTGTGAAGTAATCCTAAAATTTCATTAGTACACGAAAAAGAAACGAAAAGATACCAAACAACGAAGAAAAAAGAGATCTGAGAAGCTTCTCGCCCCGAATACCAAAAACCTGACGCACCCTGCCAATGCACACAGTACTTTCAACAACGACTCTGTGGAATCTTTATCTCCTTTCCTATAGGCTGAATTTCCAATTGCTCCTATCGTCCTCGTATGACGTTCAAGTTCTATACTAAACCTTGACACGAACTTGCCTGCTCTTAATCGCATTCTTCAGTTACCTCCAAGTGAGACACTACGTCACAACCTTACTGCAAGCAATCAAATATAGGTGGTTTGTAAAAAGCTCCTAGAGATAATCAAGATGTAGCCGTAGCATTTGGTTCCAAACTGTCAGAGCTATTAACGGGAGTTGTCCATGACCTTTTGGATCATACAGAGCTTAATGGCCGTGCTGGTCGTACCACCCCATTTACAGTCGGGTAAAATTGACCTAAAGAATGATGCAGTTGCGTAAGAGCTTGCGCCCTTAGCGACGCAGTTGAGCTGGCGGTTGCGAACGGGTCGGTTTCGAGAGGCTGCTAGCAGAGGTCACAGCGGCGCGATCTGGTGGTATCGGCGGTTTAGTGGTCAAATAACGTTCATAACGGAACGCCTAATAACTGGCAAACTGCAGAACCGCCAGACTTTGTCAGATCAGGCACTGTTGGCCACCAGTGATCTAGAGCTAACAGGGTCCCACCTCGATCACAACTGCTAGCTTCACCGCGCTTTAAAAGAAAGTAGCATACAATCAAATGAACCAACATCGCTGTGAAAAGACCGGGGAACACTCACAGAATCACAGACGTGAGAAGTTTTGGCATTGACACCTTCCTTTTGAAACCGTTTGTTCTGTTTCCTGGTGAAATTTCTTAGAAATTGTTCGGTAAATACTTTTGCTATTTCGATATTTGCAGTCATTTTTACATAACGATATCTGACAGGTGATTTTTGTTTGAAACTGGGTTCAGTGACCCTCTAGTTCAGAACCTGCAGCATTTGTTGAACCGAAGATACCAAGTATTGAAGTGCCTACAGAATAGTCGTTGTGTTGCGATTACAGTTTTATTAGGTTCTGATAACGAAACTAAGTTGCTCTCTCTACGAAATTCCGACAACCCCGACATCGTACTTCTTTCACCTCTCGAGTCGCAACAGTGACCCATCCAAATGTGGAAGGCATTCCTACTACCCCCTGAACTTGAATATTTTCTATACTTGAGAAATGAGATTTCCCTTTTCTCAATGATTTTTGTAAAGTAAATATAACACCACTAATATTTTTATTACGGCGACTGTACTAACAATCCTTACTTCTCCTGTTTTGCACAAATGAATGACAAATTGACTTAGTGCCGAATTTCAAGCGCGGTCGAACCTTCATAATTCTGAGGTTTCTTCTTTTTTTATCAACTCCTCTTACGACTCCTTATCTCACATTGCCGTGAGTGGTGACGATTCTAGTGTCACTGATCAGTTACTATGTAGGCTGATCAGTAGTGATTTTTTTGAAGTTTATTTGTTTCTGCATAAATTGAAGTATAATCAAGATCGTTAACGATGCCAACCTTTTTTGCATCATCACCTCCTTGAGAACCTCAAAAGTCCGGTATAATGCAATCACTCCTAGACACTTCATCAGCAGCATGAGTTATCGTTCAACGAAAAATTAAGCAAAGCAACAAAATTAAAAACATCATTTCAATGAACGTAAGAGTGTGGCGTTAGAAGACTATCGTTATCCCTTTGGTAATGATAATAGGGTGCTATCCGCATCTTTGCAATAGATCAAAACCCACAGAAGTCATATTGCGAATCCATGGTCGATCATCGCTTCACTTAACACAAAAACAAAAATCAAGCACAGTAGAACCTTCATACTCCTGAAGATTATTTGGTTTTTGTCGTCGCGTCCGGTTGTTTTCCATTTAATTTGTCTGTGGGCTTCCGAATATTGAATTTCAGAGGTATATTGGGTTTTGTAGCGGCTTGAAACGGTTATTTGTCTTTCGGAAATATCGCTCTTGTAGGAATATGTCGCTACTATTGGCCTGCTCCTTGGTTTCCTGGTCAATGCCTCTATAAACATCTGGTGCATGATAGCATCGCAGTTGGGTGACGCACATATGTCAGGAACAATTTCCGCTTTTATATCTTTCCTTGCTAACTGTAAGTCTTTTTAAATCGAATAGTTGCTCCTTTATTTGCTGTTTCTTTGTTCGAACATCATAATAATTCATTGTTTTCTTCAGTTGGATCAGTACTGGCTGGATCACCATTAGCATTTCTTATCGACAACTTCGGGTATTCCTGTTTTGCTCCATTTTTCTTCACTCATATGGCGCTTCTTGGAGCCATTGCCTTAATCAACGTCGGATTTCGAGTGAAAGCTACAAAGCAGGATTGAAAATATCTTTTTCCATCAGGAAATTCACGTAAAGTTTCTGGTGGAAACTTTTGCGTGGATAGTGATGATATGACGTTAGCGATTCTATCACCATTCTAGTCTAGATCAACTAACTTCGGTGTGCTCACTTTTGTAAGATTGATAACGGGGATTTGTTGTTTGAAATAGTGACTCTATCACCGTTTTAGTCTAGATGAACTAATCTCAGTGTGCTCACTTTTGTGTGCATACGCATAGTTGTTTTTTGGTGCTTAATTCGATAGTTTATATAAATGCTTTCATATTCACAATTTGTTGAAAACAAGTTGTATTCTCCGCCTGCGATATGTCTGAATGTTCTGTTCCTTTAGTCTGCACGATTACTCGTTTATTAGTATTCACAGAGTTTTCAGATTTTACAGGAGACTTGACAAAGACTTCCTTCGTAGCATACACTGGGTAATAGTTTTACGAGCATTTGTGCAAAAGTTGCTATAAGACAATTGAATAGCGGTTAACGCATACCACACTGTACTCATCAGATCCGGGAAGTAACCTGAGTAGGTCGGATTAAGACAACCTTCGTCTTGACAGATGCATTCGACTGCTCTATTGTGAGAAAAGTGTTGAACGTTCACGAACTGCCAGATTTTGACGTTTCGCAGTGTTCAAAAATGTTTACGGATGTTACAGTAGTTGTACATACTTCATATTCTTAAGTGAGATACAGATGCCGCTATTTATGTCGTTTGTCGCAACTGCGACGCGCGCCGCTAGCCACAAGTTGTAGTGTCGTTGTTGATCAACAACAGAGGAATACGGAATGCAGATGAGATCGAAGAAGACGTCAAGCAGATTTGAGCGACGAGCATGCAATACTCGTTGAGTAGACTGAGACGTGGCTACCTATCTGCAATGCACTTGTCCGAAACAACATAAACATCCGTTCCAATTTCATTCTTCTCTTCCTCCACATACGTATCAAAAGTAGTGCTTGTACTACTAAAGTACTTTAACTATGAAATAACTTTATCTTTTACATATGTCGATCCGTGCCGTTGTAATTTTTTAAGTGCATGTAATCAATTCACAACGAGAGCTTAGGTTTCGGTGCTGAAGGCGTAGGCTTTGGTTTCGCATATCATAATTAATAGGGCGGTAGCAGTCAATCGAGATGATTCCGCAAGGGTTGCTACTTGCCGTGTTTGCTATCACGTCGGTTTTTATGATAACTTCACTGCATCACATAGAAGAAGGACATGTTGGAGTGTATTTCCGGGTACTTTATTTCTTTATTCTATTAAGTTCTCACTTGCACACTGTTGACCTTCCACTTTAGGGTGGTGCGCTTCTTACAAAAGTTAGTGCTCCCGGCTACCACTTGATGATTCCATTCGTGACTTCATATAAAAGTGTTCAGGTACCGACTTTTCCTTAAACTTTTTCCTAATCACTGATGTTCGAATGTATCTTAAAAACGCATTGGCGAGAAAACATATTTTAATGTAGTTCAGCAAACGTGGGGTTAGGTCAACATGCTGCTGTTAACAAGGGAATCCGAGATCTTTCCGCTGGGTCCTTCCGACTAATCTAGTGTGTTTACTTGCGTTAAGAGAAAACTTCCAAAGTTCCACTCAGTTCTGCCCTGAGGCTCAAAACTAGCAGTGCGGTGTTCCTCATTCCTCATTCCTTACCCCAATTGCATCAAACGCTTAAAAATAGAAGAAACGATTCCAGGTATTCTTGAAGAACGAGCATTTTTACGTACTTCAGGTCACATTGCAAACTGATGAAGCAAAAAACGTACCGTGTGGTACAAGTGGCGGTGTTATGATATATTTCGACAGAATAGAGGTTGTCAACATCCTTAGTGCTAGTAGCGGTGAGTTTATGATTGTCTGTCGTTTCTTATTTTGTGAGTTGTTGTATCCCGTAATTACGCATTTCGATATACCCGTAACCATTGATTCCTTAACGATTTTCTCTTTTCTCTCTGCAGATTTTATCCTAAAATCTGACTATTCATTAATGACCTGCGGATGTTGCAAACCAGCATCCTTTTCCTCATGACCGCTCATGCCAGGTTGCGCAATAAATCAAGACTTTTCGGCCAGACTGTGTATAATTTGTGGTCATGTTAACAATTGTAGGAGTTCTCTAACATGAGAACTCAGATATCGCAGAAGTGTCTGTTTCTTTTACCTAGCGCGAAACCCTATTTCTTGGAACTTCAGGAGCGATATTGCTCCCACGCAGCGACATGAATCGCATTCACATCAGTGAATAAGATTTTCGAATTGATTGTGTTTACCAACTTGCTTTGGTTGGGAGAGTATTTTTTCGATTTTCATAGTCGCTTTGTGATTTTCTTTAAAGCTGCAGCTTTTTTACAGTATACGACATTGTTAAAAACTACACAGTGGATTATGACAAACCGCTCATCTTCAATAAGGTCCACCACGAGGTCAATCAGTTCTGTTCGAGTCATTCGCTTCAGGAAGTCTACATCGACCTGTTCGGTAATATGCTACAAATTGACACTATTAATACTTTTTTTCCAATTTCCTCATTAAACTTATGGCATGCGAAACTCGCAGTCGTAAATACTGCAAGTTTTCTTATCTACTTGTTTATGTCTCGTTTAGATCAGATTGATGAAAACTTAAAGACAGCACTCCAAGAAGACCTTACAGTAATGGCTCCCGGATTGTTTGTTCAGGCAGTTAGAGTTACAAAACCCAAAATACCTGAAGCGATTCGACACAACTACGAACAAATGGAAGCCGAAAAGGTTTGTAAGGCTCCGGAATTGGTATCAAATTAATTTTTCTTTTTTTTTCAGACGAAACTACTTGTTGCCACCCAACATCAGAAAGTTGTCGAAAAGGAAGCTGAAACTGAGCGGAAGAAGGCTGTTATAGGTTAGTAAGATTAAACATACCTTTATACTATACTCGGGTGAACACGACCTGAAGCGCGGTGCAGTTGCGTAAGCTTCTGCGCTCGAAGGGGTGCGGATAAAGGTGAGACCATCGTTAGCTTCAGCGTTGAGTGATTGCAACGAGTTTTTGCAGTTTTTTAGACTGCAACCACCTCTCGCTTCGACATGCGCATAATCAGCTTGTTTTGACCTGACTATACCTATTTTCTTCGACTTTAATAGATGCTACCTTTGATGAACTCCCATCTTTTCACATGCTTTTTCATTCAGAAGCGGAGAAGAAGGCACAAGTGGCCGCAATCATGCACAAGCAAACAATTGCTGAAAAAGAAACACAGAAGAAAATCAGCCAACTCGAAGACGAGAGTCACCTGGGTTTCTTATTTCTCATTATTGAAAGTCTCTTCTGTAATATCCTTCTCTCTATAAGGAAATAGAAAATAGAAGAATGTATTTCCTGAATTTTTTTCCTGACCTTGTTTTACCTTTTTCATGCTCATTTTCAGCATCTCAGAAAGCCAAGGCAGACGCTGAGTTTTACAGGGCCCAGAAAGAAGCTGAGGCAAACCGAATACTACTCACACCGTTAGTTTTTCTATTGCTAGTAGTTTAAAGAGCTGCTCTTTACTTTTGAAGTTTGAAGTGCTCTGATACACATTTTTATTTAGTGTTGTTTAAAAATATCTGTGAACATAAGAAATTCAGGGAATATTTGGAACTCAAGCGAATAGAAGCTATTGCACAAAATAATAAAATTTTCTATGGACAAGATATTCCTAGCGCTTTCTTCCATTCCGAAGCTGCTGGTGCACAGAACGTTGCTAGAACTCATTCAAAAGATGCTCATTAAATCTAAACACTGCCTCATTGTTTTCGATTTCGCTGTTTGACGTTTTCCTTCTAATGACTGTGATGCTTTTTGTTGTTAACTTTTGATTTTATTTCAACCTATTTGTTTTGTCCACTTCTGGTCGTTTTTGTTGTGGGTGTTATGTATCTCAAAGTGTTATTAGAACGGTCACATGTACCAACTTCTTTGAAATGTTCTGGTAGGAACTGAATGATGTGCCGGTCATTATAATAAGCTTGTCAATTGTGTACGAGTACGCACAAAGGAGTTTCACTAAATATTGGAAGTTGGTCGATAAAACCCACGTTATGTTTGGTACTTGCCAATAAATTAATCAAATGCTTCTCCTTGTTCGAATACACGGAATTTGATGAATCTGTAAAAGTTGATATGGTGGATTTATGTTTGTCACGTGGATAAGTGAGCCAAATTGAATGGTAAATGTACAGTTACAGTTGATATTTAATCCTATGAAGATTTCCAGAGTGTTCTCGAGGAGTGCTTATCATAACAATATTGGGGAGACACATTTAAATGTACACAGTCGTTTGCACTATTTCAAGTTCTGGCACGCATCTCCGTTTGTGCTAGCCTGCTTTACGTGCATAGCCACTGTTAGGACATGGTCGCTCCTCCCGTAGCAAACCAGAATACTCAAGAAATCCATGATTTTTATTCTACGACTTCGATGCCAAGTTCCTGCCGCACGGTAATCAGAGGGAAATCACGAGCAGCAAGTTAGTAGCAGCCATTTCTGCCGTTATGACAGTGAATGGCAGATTCCTACTGATTCGACCTTATATACAGCGACTTTCGAAAATATTTCGCGGTCAAACTTTAGGCAGTAGGAAAAGAGAAAAAGATTCGGAATCTCGACAAAAAAGATGATCGGTCAATTAAGGTTACCGGGGAAAATATAGTAGGTGGGGCACTCAGTGGCGCATTTATTTCCCGACGCTCTAACTTACTTTTTTCTCTTAGTAACGTTAGTTCACATGACATAGATCCTCTAAGACCAATTCTTAGGCCCTAAAGTGAAGACTGATTTGATTATTTGCTTCGAGAAATAAGGGCAAACTGAGTGCTGGTCATGTGCATATGACATTGAAATTAAACATAACGAAAAATTAGAAACTTATAACTTGATTTATATAATTTATCTACAACAGTTTATAACAAGAAACTGAAAATTTAGGATGGAAAATTGAAGGAAAAGAGACAAATAATTATCTATGAACTAACATGTACAAACGGGTGTGAGCTGTTTTTTCAAGTAAGATCTGTAATTACTTGTTAGTTCGTTGTGTTGTTATTGTGACCCGTGTTGATTTGTTGAAACACGTCGCTACCTGTTTTTGCATATCGGTCGGAGCTGGAGTGCACATATATAAATGCTGGTTTTCTTCGACTCTTCATTCTCATTCGTCATCTTCTCCAACCTCGCACGCTACGTTAAAGCAAAACTTGAGGCGGTTTTCTTTCCGTGGGAGAGGATCATAGCATGGAAACGGTAAGCGTATTCTTTATGAGATATGATTGGATCAAAATCACGCTGAAAGGTGGTGTAAATGGCTGCGCAAGCAGTTGCACTCAAGGTGGGACCACTGCGCAGCCGCTTACGCATTTGCACTGGACCTTAGGTTGTTTTGGACCAACTACAGTACCACATGGGATAATATCGAGTGTTCCAGAATTAACAAATTTTTTTCAGAATTGTAAGAAAAAAAAGCCATATGATGTTTAGATGTAGTAGCAGTGATGCTGATGTGTCTTTGAGCTTTTTTGGTTTGTTGTCATAGATAAATCAGACTGTAATGCACAAAAATAATTCAATCATTATTGAGCGTACCAAGAAAAAACTTCAATTCCACTAATCACTGTCTTGCAGCTAACTTTTTATACTTTCAACGAGATTCTTCATAAAAACCAAAGATGACTCCATCGAAAGAAAAACATTCTCCCGAACATTCTTCGTGGTAATTGTGATAAGTCCGTAGATCTCATAAGGAATATAAAAGCATAAGTAGTTGCTTTAAGAAGTTCCAGTTGAATCTCGAATTATTTTTCATTAATTCTAGTTTAATTGAATAAATTGATATTGTACCAAATATCAGCACTCATCGCTGTACGATATCAATTCGATTACGGTCCCTATTCCGGAGATTGAAGAAGGAGAAATCATTCAAAATGTGAGGTTTTTTCTTAAATTATAATACACGATTCATTCTAACGTAGGATTAATGCGATACTTCATTTTGGCGTACTCTCCTATCAACACAATACTTCAGTGAGAATTCTAGTAATCTTTCTATTCTATTCTTTTAGCTGTAAGTGCGACATTTTAGCACCGATTGTAGTTCTAAGAGGAAATATGGACCTACGGTTACGAGAAATTCCTAGATACGCAGTTGTTAACGGAATCACTCGCTCTAATGGAAATTCGTCCAGTCATTCTTCCCCGAAACTGCGGACGCATGCATAAAATTCTGCAGATTGCGGAGGGGAGGTGAAAAAGGAGAAATAGCTGAATTTCTCTTCTTCAATAGTCATATTGACATTGTGGCCCACACAGGTGATAAATTTCTTGCCATCCGGCTGTGATGCACATTTATCTGATCAATACATATGCCGCACAAGAACTCAGTCAAATTAGAAAAACAAAACCAGTAGTAGATCTTGTTAGATCAAAATAAGCTAGCTAGAAAAGGGAATGATAGTAATGATACTCCGCATCCATCAGTGATTCCTTGTCTTCGTTTCTATTCTGTGATCACTCCACTTCATGAGAAGTGAGAATGAAGCTCGGTGATACCGGACGGAAACTACCAAACAAATAATCCTTCGGTTATTCCTTCGGTTAGAGCATTAAGCTAGACGTTTTATTTAACGTTCCATTGGCCACACTTCCGACGCTGTCATTTCTTCTCCGGAAGAATGAAATAAACCTTATTGTTATCATCAACAAGAATGAGATTTCTTGTGTGTTGCTCAGGAACCTATTCTCTAGGAATTCCTGCGTGTCACAGAATACCATGGATCGGTAGCACGCATGTACGCTACAGAGGACTAACTTTGGTGATCTCATTTTTCATTGATACTGTATGGGATGGAATATTAGTGATCGGTGCCGGTCGGTACGGCAAGCTGCTCTCTATCCTTGAGATATCTGCGAACATGTTTCATCTTATCTTGCACCAGTCTGAATGTCCAGCTAAAGCCGGACGTTAGACTCTGTGGTTTTAGCCTCGCTCCCCTTCACTGAACAGTGAAAGTTCATAGTAGTGGAAAAAAGAAAAAAATGGAATTGTAAAATTCGTTTTGTGTTTTTCTAAATAACACTTTCCTTCTCTTTTTTTATTATAAATTAAGGAGGAAGGCTACAGAGTTTTCCTTCTAAACGCTTCTACATTTGGAGAATATTCAACCATAAGCTTCAAACACTCCTTCGATACCAAAATAATATAGATACAATGTGAAAGCATTACTCGAAGTATGGATGTTCCTCCTGGTTTCCCCCCCCCCCAACAGTTAGCACAGAATGATATTTTAACATAAAATGACGTAAACATCATCGTACTGATAAAGATAAGTTCCACATCAGATCATGTAAACTGTTGGGTACTATTTAAGCTGCCGTTTGTGTGGGTGTTTCCACTTTCTGAAGAAAGCGTGTTACCATGATGACGCAGATCTGCAAAGAAATAGATACGTGGAGGATTCATAGACGTGCAATGCAACACGTGCTGTGGCCATGGATATGGAATGGTTGCAACGTCTAATTTACCTCTCGCGACATCCACACCAAAACCACCTATCCGACGCCGTGGGGCCCGTCTCACCTCATATTATAGCTGGCGCCGAGGCACCAAACCGACGCCGTGGGACTCGTCGCACCCCCCTTTTCGAATTTCCAGACAGACAGACAGACACACACACACACACACGCACACACACACACGGACTTATTCTGTCTGTGTGACTGAATAAGCCCACGTGTGTGTGCCTTCAACGAAAATTATGATGCTCTTCGTGTCCCACGGGAAAGGAGAAACCACTGGTCTACTCTGGCACGCCATCGGGACAAATGGAAGAATTACTGGCGCCCCCGGTCGACCAGTTCGAAGATCAACGGGGGTCAAGGTGATCAAGGTGATGATTTTACTGATAGAATAGGGGCTCGACAGATCTTGTGCTTTGCCATGCTCACAATGTGGCAATTGCCTCAGACCGGTCTGCCCTGAAGGCCTGTGAACTAAGTAACCAACGATAACCAGTACGACCAGTATTGTTCCTATATTGGTGAAGGACAGGCCCGACTAACTGATTCCCTATTAAACCGTTACCGATAATAGTTGATCTCTTAAACTTTAGTGGCTACTTTAGGGGTGATCCTGATTCTTACTGCTTTTCACTCCAGAATGTTCGGAGTTGACAATACCTTTTGTAAATCTTGAGATTGAGAGTACTCATGTCTCAGTTGCTTTTGTCTGGATTTGTCATGGTTTTTGGATTCGGACTGTACTTCCTTATGCACAGTTCAACTACCTCCTGGATGATGCCAGAGAGAGGTAACGTTGGTCGCTAAGATGTACTCTAACTTCTCATCGCGCACGGCTTTACTTCTCAGAAAGGGTGCTCAGTATGACTCCTTCTTTAAACACAGGGTACTGTTTCGTATTTATTCACAAATCCATTTGAATACCCCATTTTCAAAGCTTAGGAAAAACAACTGAAGCTGAGTATAGTGTGTTGGTAGAGTTGCACGTCAGAATACTGCATTCCTTTCATATTCATTTTATTTCGGATTGAGGCAATACCGCCCTAGAACGAGACTTTCATTCGTTTTATGTATGCAGGTGATCACAAAAGGCAATCAAATTAAACAGACTGATATGACAAAGAATGGAACTTATGAAGGACGACACAGTCAACCTGATCACGAGGAGGAAAACGAAGGTATCACTTAAAGGCGGCATACCACGAATGTGACGTATGGGTTTCTGATGAAAAGCTTCTATGCGGTGTCGTAAATTGCGGAGATTGTCCGTTGTAAGAAACAGCACGGGAATTGCTGTGATTTCTACGAGTTGCATTAGAACGCGCCTCTATGTATACCTTCCGTTCCGCTCAGCAGTCTATTCATTAGTTTAACTTGAATAAGGTGATGAAGAGGCCTCATTAGTCCACAAGGTCTCCCTTTTTGATGCAGTACGCGCACAAGGGTGACGCGAATGCAATCTAAACCGTCGTAAAAAAAAAGGTGGCTTCCGAGCCTTTTTTACGGAGACCACGGAGAAATTAGCGGAGCCACTTGGTTTCCCATAATCTACGACCCTGTATAGAAGCTTTCCATGGGAGGTCCATTCAACGTCAGATTCGTGGTGTGCTGCCTTCAACGTGCCAGGTATCACGAAACTGACGATTCCGTTCGGTATCTATGGGACAGTATAGAGTTGAGGCCATAGATCACCAGTACGAGGGTGGCTACGCTCATTTCCCGTTATCTTCCTGAAAAACGTCGTGGGAAACGGCTTTCTTTCCTACCATTTACGTTAGAACGTGCCACCCTTGCACACACGTTGGTTCCACGGGCGGGCGATCGAAAATTAATTATGTTTTCTCACCACCCTATTCAAGTAAAACCAATGAATAGACTGTTGAGAAAATGTGATATTCACGGAAGCAAAACTTCTGCACTTGAGGAGTCGATGCTGCTCCAGCCCGGAAATCAGATTTATCTACAGAGAAGGAGAGACTAAATTCCGTGGCTAAATCAGATTCATCACAAGATCATGTTCGACCACAAAGCTACGTATCTCGTGCCAGTTTCGGTGGAACACAGGTTTGCAGAAAAAAAAGCACTATTCACTTCCAGAAAATTAAACGGTTCAGAACAAAGCTCCCATCGTACCTTTGCAGCCTATAAAACGAGGAGCCTCTGAGGAACGGCCGCCATTAGGTCATATGTTTTATTATGCTCCAAATTTCTTTCAATTACGAAATGTAACCTTTCAGAGAAGAAACAGGATCTGCTCTTTGCATTTCCGAACTGTCCACCGCCTCGTATAAGCCGAATGTCTTCTCTGACTCCTGAAGAGCACGAGCGGCTCCAAAGTGTAAATGCAAAGAAAATGTAGGTGAAATGTAGTTCTACGAAAATCGAAAGGATGACATTACGTCGCTCGCTTCTAACTTTTCCGTTCTCCTAACTTTGCTGTTATGATTTTTTGCACACAATATCTATGTTATATTCTATGCGAAGTTGACAACACGCAGTAGAATCCATGAAAATCGCAATTGGGATTTTTAGAGAGGCAGTCAAGCTGACGATGAATGAGGCTTCGATATCAATTGTGAGAACAAAAAGGCCGTCTTCGAATATGGACACAACGACTCCACCCAAGAAAAGAGGTCGTCCAAAAGGGGTGTGTGTTTGAGTTCTTGTTCGATCATCAGTTTTTTTTTCTGTCTTGTCTTTTTCTTTTTGCAAAAAAAAAGTAATTACATACTGCAGTCATATCCCAAAACTCATCAAAGAAGTTGTAGTTAGGTCATCTTTTCACATGCTTGGCCTTAATCCTTAATGTCGCTTGTTCACAGAAGGGATCTCCAACAGATTTTCGTTTAATATACCGTACTTATTTCCAGAGCGTGAACAAGCCAAGAATGAACGGTGCACAATCATCCATTTCTCACGTCGCTATACAACCTGTGAGACTCATCACATATTAGTTGAAACCCCATTTCTTGTGTCTATTTGCTGAACAAGTTCTTTAAAAAATACGGAAGCAAATAATTTAAAGAACTTCGAAGATGCTTCGAAGTAACTATTTATTTTCTTGTTATTTTAACTTATGAAAAAACGTTCCGGAGCGCTATTTTGTAGAAGGAGTTCGATTGGAGCGCGCCAGCCTTGTGCACGCACCGCATCTTCCGGGCCTTTTTTTACGGCATTTAGGAAGGAATGGACGGAATCACCCCCTCTCCATAATCTACTATGCCGTATAAGGATACTTCACCTGAAAATACGTACCACCTCAGATTCGTGGGGTGATGCCTTTAAGCACGGTGCAGCTGCGTAAGCGGGTGCCGCTGCGCTCTACCGCACCACTCCAAGCGCAACCACGTACGCAACTGTACCGTGCTTCATGTCGTTTTGACTCTATTTTGATTTCTTGAATGCTACCGCACAACTGCAATCATCAGTCGTTCGATCCCTTAAAACTGCATCAAAACCGGGATAATTCAAGATGATGAAAAGACAAACTCCATGGCTCTGCTTAATCCTTATGGGGATGCGCCTACGCGCTCAACCTAAAGGGATCACCCAACGAATCTGAGGTGGTACGGATTTCAGGTGGAGTATTCGTATACGGGATCGCAGAATAAGGAGAGAGGGTGATTCCGTCCATTTGTTCCTGATTGCCGTAAAAAACGACCCGGAAGATACGGCTTCGGGTGTTCCGGCGCGCTATTTTCTACAAGAAGTTCGATTGGAGGGCGCCAGCCTTGTGCACGCGCCGCATGTTCCGATTATGGAGAAGGGGGTGATTCTTTCCAATTCTTTTTAAATGCCGTTTTTTACGGCAATCAGGAAGGAATCACCCCCTTCTCCATAATCTACTCTCCCGTATACGAATACTCCACCTGAAATCCGTACCACCTCAGATTCGTGGGGTGATGCCTTTAAATTCACAATCGTTTGAAATTGACTTGCGATGGCGGGGCGATGTGTCAAGTCAGTGTTTTGTCTTCTCAGACACACCCGCCTTAATCCCATAATATTAGGTAGGTAATGTGTGTAAAGCAATACACTTGGGAAACCACATTTCTGTTGCATTTCAAATTTGAAACATTCTTTACACCAGAATCCAGAAGTTATCGCTTTGGTTTATACTTCCGAATTCAGCACTGTTTATATTATGTACACATGAATGGGAATACTCAGCTACACTTGAAACGATTATTTGCAGTAAAAAATTTTCACGCTACAAGAAAGTACAATGAACAAAACACCAATTTTCACCCTTATGTCTTTCGGATCATGTTAATCTTCGTTGCTTATGCACTATCACTTTGTGCTGCTGACGGACACACCTCGGATGACGGCTTTCTTTGACGTAATGTGGTCGGACATATGTATCTTGACATGTTTGTAGATTACCAAGACAGCAGTGTGGAGTTCGCAAGAAGTGTCCTCAAGGACGTAACCGCAAAACTGTGGTTATACAAAACCGATGAGCCCAGATATGTACTCGAATCCAAGCCTTCGGAAATTTTTTTTTGCCATCAGCACAATTGCGCTGATGTTTAGGCGAAGAAGGAAGCAGCAATTGGTTGAGTTCATTTTGTCTTGGGACGTCATCATGGCGTTGTAGAAGTGGAGTAGCCTTCAATGGACACGCCTCCGCAGGTGTCGCGATATTGTCAACCCAACCCTTACTTTCTTTGCATCCCTCCTCTCTTCCCGGCATCCCTACCATTTTCGACTATTTTATTCTGAGAAATGCCAGTATAGGGGGGTTTTTCTTGCTTATCTTCGTCATTACTTCGTCTGTCCAGATCTATTGCTGCTCTTTATAGTAGAGTCAACACGACATAAAGCACGTACGCAATTGCGTACGCGGCTTCTCTCGAGGTGGTGCGGTGGTGCGTAGCGGCTAGGAGAGTGGTGGAGCCCTTGTGGCATCATCCATCACTGCAGTTTGCGATGGTCCCAACTCGGTTCCAAATGCTGCCTCCACCGCGTCGTTTCGAGCGCTTACGCAAATTCACCGCTACTACACTTGTGATTCACTTCGTTTTGACCCGACTATATCTGCTTCTTCATTTTCCGTGATCTAGGCTGTCTTACAGTGAATCGACTTTAAGGATGTCCGAGGGCGACACTCATTCATTCACAGATGTAACGATGTGTTTGGTGATGGAGGTGAGCGGAGGTTTAGTGTGGTACGACCTTCGTGTTGCTAACAAGCCCCTGGTCGCGATGTGGAGAACAAATTTGGGTGATGACGAACAATGAGGCTGTGATATTAGGCACAACACAAAATTCTCTCTCGATCTCTTGTGTGTACCGTAATCGAAAGCAACGTAGGTCTGCTGTCACTTGTCATAGTGAAAGTCGATTTGTGGAGTGTACCCAGCGATATTTCCATGTAGACACTCTTCAGATATGTTCTCGTTGATGACCGCCGAAAATTTGCTCTCGAATTAATTCGAAAGTCAGTTTCTGGAATGTAGAGTGACACTTGAACGTAAAAAGAACGTGATGTGTCGTCCTGATGCATTACGTCCCCGAGGAATGGTCCCGATGCTAACAATGAAGAACTCTTCAACAAAAACGACTATGTGATAACCGTAATTATATGTAACTACAGAAAAAAACTACCAAAAACAAAGGAAATGTTTGGAAGAGTATTATCCTAGATTGAGTGCTACTGGTCCGCCGAGAACGAAAAGCGTTGAGTCGTCAGAATGAGTTCGGCAACGGCTTCATGTCCAGCGCCTACTTACGACAAGTCAATTCACCAAAACCCTTGAAAACCTGCTAAGCCATTGTCGTCTAGCGTGAAGTACAGCATGTTTCGAAGTGCAGTAAACGGCACGGTGATTTCGCATAGCACAAAACGGTTTTACTGAACTTTCTTAGAGTACTGTATCCTGATTCTCCCAGTAGATTCAGGAGAGAAGCTCTATCCCCATAAATTAGGCTGCTATCCTCAAATTTCTGTTACACTTCAGAAATCTCTAGGAATTTATTTACAGAGTTGATCTGTTAGCCCAATGTTATACATTATTAGTCCAATCTAAGTACTCGATATCCTATTATTAACACTTTCCTTTGACAAGTGGTTGCTTCTGGTAGTGCTGGTGCTCTATCCTATGAAGAATGTTCAGTCATCTAATCCCCAGTGCGGAAGATCTTGTGGTGTTCGTGGGATGTCAAGGGAATAATTCATTAGGATCTTCTGCCATGGTTCTACTATCAGTGCTAAGAAATACTGCGAGTAGCTGGACCGGGTGGTTACGAAAGCTTAGAAGAATACAGAGGAAAGTCCTCTTCTTGCACGGCAACCCCCGAAGCTGACTCAGACGAATCAACGAAGTCTCGAGTTGACCATCCTTCCTCATCCGCCGTGATGACTGGACATTGCCTCGTCCAGGTACCGCTTTTTCTGCTCTCTGGCTCACCACCTTTAAGGATGCTACTTCACTGATGAGCTCAAGACGCTACCTCATTGATGTTCTTCAGCTTTGATCGGAAGTCCCGCAACTTCTGAGAGGAGGGAATTTATAACACAAACTGCCTGGACGTTGACAACATGTTGTCGATGCCGGTGGAGGATACGTCAGTGACTGAACACTAAACATGTTAGAGTAAAGAGTTTGCGAGTGAAATGTTGCAAAGTATAACAGAAATTTGTTGAAACCCTAATATGTGTCAATAACTGAACCTACAAACTTATACATGTAGTTTATGGGCAATTTGTGTAAACCTCGGTACAGAACGAAACATTAGGGAAGTCAGTTGGTCTTTTCTAGAGTTAGGTTGACTTTTTTTCTTTTCAGCGCCGTTGTCAGGCAGGACCGAGAATTGGAGTTACTGCAAGAACGATAGCGACTCAATCATGCTTGGATTTGACTGAACAGGGCTTTCCACATCGTTCTTCAGCTATTTTTCGTCCCTCATCACACGTTCTCGATTCGGTCACCAAAGACGGGTACTCATCGCAGCTACAAAACGAAAAGATGTCAGATACAGTAGGGTGTGAACGAACGATACCAAAGCCATCGAAAGGTAATACGGAGGAGCGAAATCGAGCAAAAAGAAGTACATCGTCAATACCTTCTGGATTGTGTTCGAAAGCTGCCAGGAGTGAAACGAATACTGAGGTTTTGGAAGACGTACCTTCTGACGATGGTTGCGTCACGCCACCGTTGTGTATAGTCGAAGACGCTTCTAATGCCAGCACAACCTCTCACGAAACCCCGAAACCTGCGCGGCAGCTGAAGGCGAAATCAAGGAAAATAAGATTTGGAAAGGATGTGGACGCGTGGCTTCAAACTCTTATTGATGAGGTGTTGATTTCACATATCATATCATATCATATCATATTTTTACCTATCAATTTTCTACCAAATTTTTCTTCTCAAACAAGTTTCTGGATGTTATTTGTAATTATATGAACTTTGTGTGAATTGCAGTTGAATTCACTTCTACCATCGTCAGAAGATGAGGAGAAACTCAAAATTGCATGCGGTTTACAACGGTGAGAAACTTATTCAAGCTTGAAAGGATAATACACCTAAACGGTGCTGTTTTACGTCTAAAGGCACGTGGGCGCGTTTCTTATCTTGGTTTTGGTAAATGTAGACTTCGTTGTTGGAATGGGAAAGGCTTCGTCGGCATTCTATTTCTTCTTTTGAACAAAGGACCCTTTATCAGCGGTCTCTGCGCAAGACATCTTTTTCGGCTCGTTCATTAGTTCTTGAACCACACGTGATCGCGGTTTTATTCGAGTGCTCTTACAAATGATGCATAAATTCTCGGCTAATCAAGTTGTATTCTGGGAGACTTTCTCACTTGTTATTAACCTTGATGGAGGGCACAGAGCAACGGTGTTCAGATTCCTCAAAGCTGCTGTAGTTTCCGCTGTTGGTCCAGGTCCAGACGATGATCTCGAGATCTTGTCAGTGAAATGTACCACACTTGCAGTCATTGTCGGCTAATCACGTTTCTTAGCACTAACACCAACAATGTCCATGCCTTGTTGATGTGTCTTTCTAAATTTGAGACGGTCAAGCGATAAGAATCTGTTTCGCGATCTTCGACACCGCTGTGGTCTCAAAAGTGCGGTCTCTCTTCTATAAGGTTGGCGCAAAAATAGTGCGCGTTTTCAATCACCCACTTGGGAACGCTATAACACGCCTCAGAATCAGTTTTATCAATCGAAATAAGAACCACTACAGTCAACGCATCTTTGCCAACGAGACATATGTTTGCTTATTCGTGCTGTATAAAAGTCCGAGGTTTCGAAGTCCGCGAACTTCTGGAAGTCGTTTTCGGCATCAAACTGGTTTTGGAAATACCTCTTACCCAGGTGTTTAGATATTTGAAAAAAGTGATGGTCGGTCGGCAAAAGGTTTAGCGAATATGGCGGGTGAGGCAGAGTCTCGTAGCCTAACTCGTTCAACTTCAGTAGCTTCAGCTTTGAAATATGTGGCGGATAATGTAGTGTAGGAGAATCGACCCCCTCTGTTCACCAACGCCGATTAAATAAGTTGGAGTTTCCGGTGCATTTCGTCCAGTTTTTTGAAGTACTTCTCTGCGGTGATGGTCTCGCCAGATTTCATGAAACTACTGAGTAGTGGATTACAGCTGCAGCACCACGCAGTCACCATGGTCTTCTTCAGGTGCATTTTCGGTTTTGGGAAGTGCTTGGAACTTTATCCCTGTTCATTCCGTGGGCAGGACGCTTCCTGTTGTCGCAAAGGATCCATTTCTCATCTCACGCAACAATACGTTCGAGATACGGATCGTTTTTGCTGCGTAACAGAAGCATTGAGCAGATCTCAAAACGGCAGTTTCTTCGGGACTCGCTCAGTTCATACGGCATCCACTTGTTCATCTTTTTCACCTTTCTAATTTTTTCAAATGGCGGACGACTGTTGAATAGTCAACGCATAGTTCTCGGGCCTCTCCTGTTGTTTTAAGCTGGATGATCTTCGATGATGGCCCAAAGTAGGTGATTGTCAACTTCAGAAAGGCTTCCGCGACCTTCCTTATCTTCGAGGCTTATGTAGTCAAAACGAAACCTTTGGAATTCGTACCGTGAATTCGGTGATGTTTCCCTCACCCCAAACAGCGTTGATATTTTGTCTCCGCTGCATACGTGCCCAGCTTGACCTCGTGGAAAAAGGACAAGAAAACCTTCCTTTATCTTCTAAGTCTTGGTACTGACCAAATACTGATTCTCGTTCAAAGTAACTTCAGCACTAATAACCACAACGAAATGCGCTACAAAACGCTATACGGCTTCTAATATTAAAGATGAGTGTGACCGGAAGAAATTTGTCGTGAAGATAAGGCAACGAAATACACGCATTATTTTTGCACCAACCTAATAAGTTAGGGGTTTGTACTGCATGATGAGATGTAGGTTGTCAGACACCGAACGCAAGCAAGTCGTCCTTTTTTTGTGTGCGTGCGAGCGAGGTCCACTGAATAAATCTCGGACAGGTTCCGCTGTCGCCAATGGGAGAACGTAATCTGCGCCTGTTGTCGAAGAAACCCTGATCCATATTAGTAAATGTGTTAGTTAAAAGGTGTACAGTGTGCTAGAGTTGGTCGCTCTGTGCTCTCCAAAAGGATTAATCACAAGTACGTCTCTCAGAATACTAGTTCATTTGCTTAGAGTTCTTGAAACACTTGTAGAGACATTCAAATGATACCACAATCTGCTGTGGTTCAGGATCTAACGGCCAAGCCAAAGAGGATGTCTGGAGCAGAGTACCACTGAAAAAAGTCCTCTACTAAAAGAGCCGACGAGACCTCCCACTGTTTAGATTCACTCAAAACTTTAACCTAACAGGAAATTAGGGCAGTTACGTTCGGCGTCGAATCTGTTTAAACCGGAACTGGGTGGGCAGTACAACGCGCGCTTTGCTTTTATATGCTTGGAACGCACACTATCTTCCATCTTCTCGCTGAGCTTTTCCAATCGAAGACGCATCGCGGTCACCAAGTTGAAGACATTCGGCACCGAGCATATTGAAATGTACGAAGTCGACGATAATAATTCTACTTACAAGGCATTTTCCCCTAGCGCAGTTACTAAGTATTTCAGCAGATATTCAGACTATGTAACATTTCTAAGTTACGAATATGTATTCATCCTAAGAAATAAGTTATTGCTTGAGGGAACAAACGAGGGTTCGTTTTTTACAGGTTAATAAGTGAGCAAAGAGAATTTCAACATTTGACATCAATGATCACGTTGTTAGAAACAGAAGTCAATGAACGGTTCCAACAACGCAAGGAGGAAGTAGATCGTCTACTGGATGACCATGTGGAAAAAAGGGTCGACAATGGTCATAAGATTGCGGAGTCAGTTACTTCAATGCGTTCTGAAGTAGCTCGAGTGGCTGATTTGTGCAAGTCGATGAAGGGAACTGTTTCGATGCATTCAAGTGAGCTCGATAAAATGCGAACGACATTCGAGTCATGCTGCGACTCAGTGAATCAAACAGCAGCTGAGCTAAACGCGAAACTTGAGGTAAACCTGTTAATCAGTCAAATGAATCAATAAAAACAAATGAAAATGAATGAAATAGAACTCTGTTAGTTTCAGAACTTAAGACGAGAAACTGAGGAGATTCGTAATGCTTATATTGATCATCGTTCTCAAAGATTTTCAAGCATATCCTGTTTGGCTGCTTTGTTGGTAAGTTACGTATCCAGCAATCAGCACATTTTAATTTAATGTCGAAAAGTTTAAGTGAAAATATAGCGAATGTAGATTTCTTTAAAGGAGCAGTTCAGTTCTTAATTCAATCTGGTGTTGAGGAAAAAGTTCTGGATTAGATTTTTTTATTTTTCGAACACTCCTATTTTCATTACCATGGGATTTCAGTCAACGATATAGTATCCTTCATGGCATAACATGTGTCCAACGAAACGGCAGTTTTCCGATTCCTGTTACCGTGCCCAGAACTCTGGCTCTTGCGAACCGGAGAAGTGATCGAAATTAGTTGCAAGATGTAACTGGTTTTTGAATTCCTTTTCCTGTAGGGCACGGAGCGGATAATTTCCGGAAGGAGCTGGGTCGACGGAAAAAGCACCGTGTAGTACAAGTGGGTATGGTAAAACGTCCTGAAGCCTGCTGCAGTTGCGCAAACGTTGCGATCTAGATTGGACCCTCGCCATCTCTGCAATCCAAATAACACTCTTCCACTGCAACGGGGTTCAGGTCGTTTTTCAAATCCTCCCATTCAAATCACGAAATCAACTCCCATCCGAGTTCTGCAATCTTCTGGTGGATCAGTTTCGCAAGATAAGGACGGCGTTGTCGCGCTTGGGAAGTTAGTGGCGAATAGCTTTGGCGAACTGCTGAAGTTGAATAGGGTGCACCTTAGCTCCCACTGCGGACCCGGTCCAGAGAAATTCAAAGTGAGGCATTCTTGAGAACCCGCCAACAACAAAAAAAAAAACAGAATCTTCTTATGATATAGATCACGTCTGGAATTTCTTTGAGGTGGTTCGCTGCAGGTTAGCGGTCAGGTCACTGGCGATGTCGCTCTTAGCGCTCATACTGGACCAAACTCTCCTTCCCAGCAACGATATCCTTGAGGAAGTCCTTTCGAGTAAATGAACAACAAATATTGCATCCTTCACGCTTGGTCCCTGTCACATTGTGGTAACCATATCGAAAAAGCTTGAACTTGCTATGGTGGTGCAGGTGTCTAACAATAGTTTTTTGGTCGTTTTCTTTTGTTTGGAATTCGCGTAGCCAGACGCACGGGCAAACGGAAAAGTTAGCGTTTTTAATTATGGTTTGATTTTAGTAAGATATTTTTAAAAAAATGTTTAAAAAAACGTTTAAAATGCACCCATTTTCAACAAAAACGCGGAAAACGTGCCACATTGCAGCCACCTCCACCTCCACCACCTCCTCAGCCTCCATTACATTCGAGAGAGGACCACAGGGAAGATGAAACTTCAACACCTGAAAATGCAAGTTCAAAGAACAAACAAAGGTCATCCAATCGTGGAATGGACACTCACGAAGCTTCAACATCCGCGTCAATTCCCGTAATTCCAGCTGTAAATAATGGTGAGTATTGACACTCAAAATATTGTACTACATTACAACACCGCTACTAACTTGTGTCCCAAAATCCGTCACCGACGGATTAGTCCGTCGCAAACCGTCGGAATTCTTGGAAGTGGTCAAAATTAAATTTTGCAAATACCATTCGAAAGCAAATGAGCTGCTGATTTCAAATATACTTCGAGATTCTCTTTTGACAAATGTGTGGCCTGAAAACGGGCAAAGTTTCCTCAAGCCCCGTTGATTACTTTCACACCTCCATAATCATGCCATTGGCATATCTCGCTGATACATCTGGGTGCGTGTAAAGAGGGTTCCGGCGGAATTTCCAGCATGCCCCGGTCATGCCTCGTCAGGGCAATTAGCGATGATGCGTGTCCTAAAGATATTCACTCTCGATAACTGGATACTAATCTCCTCATGGACTATTTGTTGAATTGTTCTGGAGAATCAGACACATTCACTGCTATTTTGTAACGTGAGGTGATCTCAATTTAGTAATCGTACCAGAAGCAAGAGAAATCCTCACGTGAAGTTTGAGATAAAGATGTACCTAATAGCTTCAAATTACGTGCACAAAAATTTTCGTTAAAACGGAACATTCCAGCTCTCAAATTAACATCCGTAATATGAATTAACGTTATCCTTTAACTCCCAATTTTTTTATTTCAGAGGGACCTTCTGTATCTCTGACTTCCGGGAACTTACAAGAAGAAAAAGAGTTCAAATTTGGTAAGGTTTCTAGACTTTCTGAAGGTGATATAAAGACAAACTCACTGCCGTTCTTTATTAGAACACCATACAAAATCCCATGTACTTCTATCTAACGCTATTATTCTTTGACTTATTCGGTCATTGCGACAGCTCACACTACTCTGCTTTGCATATTTCCTTGTAAACCCCCCATTTTTCCCCCTTTTTGGGGAGGGGAGAAAATAAAGGGGGGTTTGCCCCCTCTTAAAAAAAAAAGGGCGCCCCCCCCCAAAAAAAAAAATTCCCCCCCCCCCCCCCACAACCACCCCCCACACACCAAAAAATTATTTTTTTTCGAAATTTCCATTCTCTTCAAAAATTCACGAAAGTGCTCCATCGAAGATTAATAAAAAGCCATACTTTTCAAGCTGTGAAAAATCTTCCTGAAAATTTTTCAGTGAACGGCTTGTACTTGACAATATTTTATATTGTAAGCTTCTAGCTTTAAAAAATGTCTAGCTTTTCCAGTGTCAAACATACAACATTACTCTATGTCGTTATTTTGTCCAATATTTGAACAGCTGTCAACGGCCTGGGATGAACGCTTAAGTCTCGCGATTCGGTACTTGCCTAGAACTCTCCTTCCTTTATGAGAAGTGAATTAGGCGCTAACATTGGATACTTATTGAAACAGCAGTGATAATTTGAAACGGCTAGGAAGGAAAATGACTGACGAAACTAAACCAAGAAATAAAAAGAAGAGGAGAGGGAAGAAAAGGAAGAAGTGAATATTATTCGAATTAAACTGCAAGACACGGAAAAATTAAAAATTTAAGAAGTTCCGGTTTTTTCCTCCATAAGACGTCTTAATTTGTTACATGTCTGTCTTTTTCAGGAGGTTTGTTTCGTTTATTTGTATTTCTTTCCGAAAGCTTGTGAAATTGGAGAAGCTGTATGGTTCCGATGACTAAGAGCTGTGTAGAATTGTTGTCACTATTCATTTATGTTCAAACATTGTTGTTTCTCTGTGACGCCGAATCGCCAGAGGAATCACCTATCGAAAGTGTGAGATGCCTGGCAGACCGTGAATGGGCCGCGATAACCATTCCAGCTATAGAATATCGCCTGCTCTATAAGAGGGCGGAGTCAGTGTTGAGATTTTGAAGTTTGTAAATGAAAGTGAACTCAACATCATTCAGAAGAGCGCCTTTTTGTGAGAAGAACAAGCTATTTGAGGTACTGAAGAAATTCATAGAGTTTGCAAAAATTTCTGTTTTGTGAAAACAGACGAAATTTCCTCTAATTTGGTCACTCGAAAACCATGACCAGCTGTCATCCAATGTTAGCGCCTAATTCACTTCTCATAAAGGAAGGAGAGTTCTAGGCAAGTACCGAATCGCGAGACTTAAGCGTTCATTCCAGGCCGTTGACAGCTGTTCAAATATTGGACCAAATAACGACATAGAGTAATGTTGTATGTTTGACTCTGGAGAAACTAGACATTTTTTAAAGCTAGAAGCTTACAATATAAACTATTGTCAAGTACAAGCCGTTCACTGAAAAATTTTCAGAAAGATTTTTCACAGCTTGAAAAGTATGGCTTTTTATTAATCTTCGATGGAGCACTTTCGTGAATTTTTGAAGAGAATGGAAATTTCGAACCAACATATGATGTGGGGTACCAAAATGCTCTAAATAACCTCCTGATTACGGATGTAATAACCATTTTGTTCAATTTCGAAAAATAAGCGGAGATCCTATGAGCACCCCTTCCTTCCATGGAGATGTATCCGCGAGATATGCCAATGGCAGGATTATGGAGATGTGAAAGTAATCAACGGGGCTTGAGGAAACTTTGCCCGTTTTCAGGCCACACATTTGTCAAAAGAGAATCTCGAAGTATATTTGAAATCAGCAGCTCATTTGCTTTCGAATGGTATTTTCAAAATTTAATGTTGACCACTTCCAAGAATTCCAACGGTTTGCGACGGATTAATCCGTCGGCGACGGATTTTGGGACACAAGTTAGTAGCGGTGTTGTATGTTGCTTTTATCCATTTATCGCATAATCGTTTAAGAAGATAGTAGATTAATAAGGAAGCTTCCAACACACCAATTGCGCAATTACAAAAGTTTTCATCATGTTGAAACACAGATTTTGTTTGTGATGTAGCGCTGTTATTATCATGTGTGCTGATCACGCGGGCATATCTTTCACTAGATACGGAGCTATAGAAAGAAGTTGACTACATTGGGTGTAAGTTAACCGATTTCGGGTGCATGACATCTGGAACAGTAATGCCCAGTTATTGAAGAAATGAGGACATTGTCCTACAGTTTCTGCCGAACTTATTGTATTGGTTTGACCCAGAGAGCGTTTAGTGTCAGTCCAAAACAATAACTTCGGTAATTACATATTTCTTCACAATCAGATCTTTTATGACCACAAACATACTAGTGAAGGAAAAGAGAGGTGAGCACTCCTGAGAACTCATTTTACGTCAACTTTTAGCGGTGAACCAATCTCCTTTATTGCCGCTACCTGCTCCATTCTATGGACCTCTGCTGCCACCACCACAGAAGATGATGTATGACTATTTTCAACTGCATCAACTACAACAAATGCAATCAATGGTTCCTCCATTGCCACCGTTCATTCCGAATATGCTCCTAGACGGGAGTCAGATCCCGTTGCCGTTCCAGCCTCCCTCGCATGATCATCCGAACGCACGAATCGATGGATATAATAAGCAGGTAATTCAGCACTTGTAAAAGACTAAGGAATCTTGATGGGAACACCAAAAATTCATAAAAATTAAAGTGAACAGGAAATGGACAGGTGGGTTTTAGAACTGGGCGGCTTTATGAGGATCTCCAAATGTACTCCATTTGAAGATCCAATGCGTGGATATAAAACACGTATTTCATGTTATAATTGCGAATATTAATTACCATACATTTGCTGTCATATATCAGTTAAGGTATATTACTTTAATTATCCAAGATGTTCTCAAGTTTCATGAGTGATGTTGACAAGGTTCTTGAGGCGCATCCAGCTGAACTCTCAGCTGATCCATCTGTGCAGTGAACACATCGCCACATCTCCTTGGCGGGCTGTCTCGAGGCATCTCTTGGGTTCGCTCAAGTGTTCTTTTAGTCCATCTGTCGACTCATAACGCGACCGGCCCATCTATGCTTTGCTTCCGATATATATTCCGCTGGATTGCAGAGACGGGTATTTCTCTTTCGGGGCTGCAAAGATCGGCGAATTGCTTTATTAGCCGGTTAAACTTCAGAAGACATCTCTCAATGGGTCTGTGGGTAGTAAGTGACTTCATAGACGTCGCAGCGGTTTTTGTACACGTCTTCGTTGCGTAACTGAGCGCTAGAAGAACTGTCGAGTTGAACAGATGGACACAGGGCTATTGGTCCGTAACTCCCCTGACCTGAGGTGCGAATTCTACCCACGATGAAGTTTCCACGACTTGAAAGCTTTCGAGTTGCCCTCGCCCTCGCAATAGGCGTTCTTCGTGAACTGTGTCTTCTTTCTGTTTATTCACAGTTCTGCTCACTTCCCTGTTTCGTTTAATTTCGAGAGCATGGTCTCTGCTTTATAGATGGTTCTCGAAAAGAGAAAGATGTCGTCAACAAAACGAGGGTTCCACACCCCTTTCTTCCCAAAGGAGTGATTTCATATCTCATATTCATATTATTATCCATTGCAATGCAGCCGTGAACATCTTCGGCGATATACTATCGACTTTTTGTACCCCTTTTCATTTTCATTCGGTTTCGTGAAGGAGCGGTGGAAAACCTGTATCATAGTCGTGCATCGATCGTAGCAATTGGCTAACGTCCTCACATAATGCTTCCACACCTTGATCGGGCAGCGCTGACAGTATTGCACTCATTTGTGATACCTGCAGCCTCCGCGACAACCTATCCTTAAGGGAAATGACTGGCAACGGCTATCGTCAATTGCGCTGCGCAGCAGTTAATAGCGTCAGCAGAGCATTGCGCTGCGTTTACCCTGCCTCGCCCATCACATCGTCCATCTTCGGCTCTCATCGTCTAATCAGGTGCTAAACATGCCTCGCATGAGCATGCTATCCCTGTTATTGCTTCTGTACGGAATATCGATCGCTTACGTATAGAAATACATCGGACGAATGCACACGAAATCCCAAAAGTAGAAAATACTGTTTTATTTGTGTAAAACAAACAAATCGAAACTTCTGCAAACTATTGCAGTATCTTACGTACATTAAATCCTTCTAGGAGCCAACTCTACCAGGTGAATTGCAGTACAAACACGACACATGGTCTCAGTGATGGATGGGCGTGGCTTAGCGATAAGAACTAGCGTAAGATATGCCCACTCTGGCCTCCGACGAAATCCTGAAAGTTTGCTCTTGAATTTTTTTGAGGATTCGTCCAACGTCGTGGCTCTGAGGTTGATTTCAGTGAACAGTTTGTGAAGAAGACGCTCATTCGCGAGGTCTTCCGCTGCTCTGGCATTCTTCTTTGCTGAAGATAGAACGTCACGTGCGCTGATAGAGTAACATGAATCGGATGGCCACCAGGCTGAAGAAAGTCTGTAGATATGAAATCAGTTACGGGACTGTGGAAGTTTTATGCTCTTAATCACGTCATCGTTGATCATCATCTTGATCACTCGCAGTTCCAGAGGGAGAACTCGTATTGGGACCTTACCAGGTGTCCGGGCTTGATGCACATCTCAGGAGTTGACGAACGAGTAGGACCTCTTCGTGGTGATTTCCATCTCACGACGAGAAGAGGTGCGTACGCCGCCTTTGTTCAGCGACGCTGTCAACGAGATATCATATTCAGGGAGGTCCTTGGGGCACTCCTTCATGCCTGTCCTTCTTTGTGCTACTTCCAGAATTTTTTTTTCTGACTGTATTGCAGAAGATCCTCCTGCAAAACTTTTCTGCAGCTAATGTTTGCTACTAACCACTCAATGTGAGCTGCAATCGAATCATGCCTCGAAGTCCTTCTTCTCTCTAACAATTCCTTGGTTGTTTTCAAAATTCGATCCAAGCTTGTCGTGCATGACTTTGAGGCATGTTCAGCACAGGCTCGTAGTCTTCTGAGAAGCAGGTCATACTCCACGTTGGGTTCTCCTCAATGTGCAAGCCACCTCGAGACAAGGACTCCTCGAGTGTCCAATCGTCGTATTCGTCTTCTTTTCTCCATCGTTATCGATAGAAGATGTTCTTTTCCATTTTGTGGCTGAGTCATATTTTCCCACGAATGAGACGGTGATCAGAAGCACTACAAAACGATGGTACTACTGAGACGTAAAGTAGACACCACTTACAGTTGTGAGTATTCGATCTCCGTACGAGGCATTGGACCATTCCCATGTCGACTGACAAGGATCTTTGTTTATGAAAAAGGATGGCCAGACGACAAGATCTCGTGAGAATCGACGAGATGAAATACAGATGGGTGCACAACAAGGCCAACAGCGCCTACACGGGACCTCGACGGAACCTTTTTTCCGCGAACAACGAGTGTCCTGCCATTCATCTCTCTTACGTCACTCCTTCTGTTCTTGGTCTCTTGCAGAGTACAGAACTACAAAGTACAACTGCAAAGTCTGAGACAGTCCCCATGGTGAGTCGTGCAGGTGTCGTCTTTGTCCAGAATCAAAGACGTCCTGAGCAACCTGAGATTTGATCTCCTCTCGCCATGCCGTTCGACGTCTGAGACGGCAGGCCCCAATGTGCAAGGAACTGAGGTAGTGAATGTGCTGGAATGGTAAGAGTGCTTTTCCCCAAGCGTAAAAGCCCCGCTGCCCTTAGCTTAGCTTTGACAACAGGTGGATCAGAGAGCCACGTTGCGACTTTTCGGTGGTGAATCTTAGCAGTGGCTTATTCGTAGCTAGTCTTCGATTCCAAGAAGTCGGAATGTCGTAGTGTCAAACTTCTCAGCTTGGAAGACCCTACATGAAGACGTACCTCCGCTGTGCATCGCAGTTCAAAGTTATCTCCTCGTTATTATAAGGCGGTAAACTGTTGTGGACGTATATTATATTATTATGTAATTATTCGGCAAAAGGTTCCGCTGTTTACACGATCGATAAGAGGTTCGAATCGGCCCCACTGCTCACCAAGCCTTTCATCCTTCCGGGGTCGATAAATTAGTACCAGACTTGTCTGAAGGATAAAAATACTGAATTGACACACCTGCTGGCCTCCACAAGTCATTGTATAGGCCAGTTACACGTTCGCAAACTTGAAATGATTCTGAATAGAAGTGAACGTGGTGGCGCATCCCAAGTGGACTGATTAACGCTAGATACTTTACTTATTTATTCACTTTACTTTATTAATTATTGATAACTATATCCTTGCATGATTGTTTATTGAGATAAGGTCTTGAAAACCTGCTCCCACAATTCTTTTCCGTTTCTTTTTTCAACGTTTAAGAAATTTCTTCGTATTTTTTTATTTTCTTCATTCAGATGATTATAATGCAGTTGTTTTCTGTATTTCAACGTTTTAAAGATTTCCTCACTCATTTATGACAAACTCACTAATTTTCAGAGGCACCACAGCAGGGGTCAGGAACATTCAGATTATGCGAATAGATCACGAAGATAAGCCAGGCGAATGAGATCTGCTGCACAGTATTCCTTCTGACATAAAATTAGTGTCCCGCAGTTTGCCTTTCCCAGATTCCCACTAAAGGGACGTGTATAGCTCATTCAATGTGACATAAATACGCGATGACTTTTTCCGAAGCAGTCACTTTAAAGTTTATGTTTTTGTTAACTTTTGAAAAAAGGCACAGCCTCGTCCTCCGTCAAGTGTTTTCCTGTAGCCACTGTAAAGTGTTTTTGTTTTGCACTCAGATGTTGTTGCTTAGCTGCTTTAATAAATAGTTTCCGAATAATTTGTAGTTTCTTTGTCTTCAGTGGTCAATCTGCTAGAGTTCAGATACGGGGTGCGGCACAAATAACTTCCTCAATCTAAAGGGGGATTGAAAAAGTGGTCCAAGGTATCACCAAAACCTTTCTCTAGTTGCTCCAAAAGGCGAAGACATTGAGACTCACAGAAGACTGAAACGAAAATTGGCTTCACAGTCCTTTTCGAAATACGAAAAGAGCTGAAACATCTCGTGGTGCTGCACGTGCTAGAGACAACTCAGGAGAAGCCCTCACTGCAGCGATGTTTTCAGGGTTATATATTTTTGGTTGTTTTCTCCGCAGTGGAGATACTTTGCCGAACCGCGCGTAAAACACGCTCAATGCTGTTCCACCATTTTTGGAAAAGAAAAAAGCATCACAAGGCTTCGATGCTTGCCGGAGGTGGTAACGGCTGGAAACTATTAGGTCCCTTATTTAAAGGCATCACCCCACGAATCTGAGGTGGTGCAGATTTCAGGTGAAGTATTCGTATACAGGATGGGATACAGATGCGGCGCCGCACAAGACTGGCGCGCTCCAATCGAACCTCTTGTACAAAATGGTGCGCCAAAACAAATGAAGCCGTATCTTCCGGGCCGTTTTTTACGGCAATTAGGAAGAAATGGACGGAATCACCCCTCTCTCCGTAGTCTCCCATCCTGTATACGAATACTCCACCTGAAATCTTCACCAGCTCAGATTCGTGGGCTGATGCCTTTAACGGGCGCGTGTAGTGCAGTCGGTGAAAGGTTCTGCGGTCTGCACGATCGATCGAAGGTTTGAATCCGCCCTAGCGGTCACCAACCCTTTTATCCTTCCGGGATCGATAAATTGATACAAGACTTGTCTGGGAGGATAAAAACATTAACATGACACATCGGCTAGCTCCTGCAAGCCATTGCATAACCCAGTATCACGTTGGTAAACCTCAAACAATTCTGAATTGAAGTGACCGTGGTGGCGCATTATCATCATTATTATCATCAGATTGATTAAAGTCAGATGCATCATCCTTTTATCCTTTATTGACCACCGTTAAGTACGAATTTTCTCCATCTTTCAGGCAGCATACGCATTCCGCGTTGAAAAAATTCCTGTCTTTTGAGGAGGCCCAAAAGTCGACCCAAATTTTGGTTTCTTCGTAAGAGGTGAAGTGCAGCTCGGCTAAGCTATTGGTTTTCGACCGAAACAAATGGTAGTCGAAAGGACCAATGTCTGGCGAATACGGCGGATAGTGATTGGGCACCCCATTGAAGCGCCTCCAAAGTCTCAAAGTGACGATTTTGCAGCATGTTGACGAGCGTTGTCGTGGCTGGAAAATCACTTTGTCATATCTTTTGGCATATTGAGAACGTTTGAACATCAAAGGTTGGTTTAGTTGAATCAGTTGTTGTCGGAAACGTTCCTCTGCGATGGTTTCGTTAGCAGTTCATAGTAGATCACCCCGACCTAATCCCACCAGATGCACAACATTAAGTTCTTGCCATGAATATTCGGTTTGGTCGTTGAAGTTGATGCATGACTGAGCTTATCTCACGATTTTCTGCCCTTCAGGTTGTCGTGCTGGACCCATTTCTCGTTCCCCTTCACAATGCAAAAAAAAAAACTTTCGATTTTGTCTTTAGAGCAACTGTTTGCAAGCGAAAACACTGCGTTTGATGTTTGGCATCAGTTCATACGCAACCTAGTTTCCTTGTTTTTGCACAATACGCGTTGCCTTGATACAGTCTAAAACCCCTACCTGAGTCACTCCGAAGGTTTCAGCGAGCTCCGCTTTACCTTGGCATGAATCTTGGTCTCAAGAGGCCTCCAACTCAGCGTCTCCAAACTTTACTGACCTTCCTTCGCCTTCTTTTCCGCTAGTGTCAACGCCACTTTTAGAACCTCGGAATCTCGATTCACATGTTCTTATTGATGGAATATGTTCCCTACGTGTTTTACATAGCAACCGATGTCCGTCGGTTGCATTTCCTCCAAATTAAAACAAAAAAGCGGCACTTATCGCAAATTGTGCTTTCTTAGCACAAAGGTTGAGATGGTTAGAACACAAATAAAGTAGATTGCTTACATTTTAGCAGAATGACATATACTGATTTTAAGGAAAAAAAGGATTACCTCTTCACATGAATATAATTGTAAGATGGTCCGATGCGATCAAGTGGTAGTAACGCCATCTTTCGTAAATTCGTCAAAACTTACCTCTATCCCCAATATGCTCAAGCTGACAGAGTTCAGATAAATATATACAATGAATTTATGATACAGAGCAGTAGTTCTGGAGCCCCGTATTTAAGCTTTTGTTGAAAACATGTTTCAGAAGTTAAACATGAAAATATCTACAGAAACTGGATGCAACCATTCTGCCCAAATAATCCCAAAATAATCCCTTTCTGAAATGTAATTGTTGCATTGGAATCCGATATTAGAGTAGACTTACTCAAGTGGTTCCCCTACAGTTTCTTCCTAGATATGATAGCCATCTCCACTCACATTATGAACAACTTCCACATATAGCCATCGATTGTAACAATGTACCTCATAGCTTAGTGACCATTCATGGTGGAATTGAACGTTGACATAGTCAAAATGGTATGCGGAAATAATTCAGGAGGTTCCGAGTTTACACCTCTCACAAGTCTTCGTGTAGAAGCCAATCACAGAAAAAATAATAATTAAATTTTGTTGAAGTTAAGGTCCAACAACTCGAGGAAAAACGAAATAATGAAACTTCGATAGTTAGGTTGCCACGCGGAATCTACTTGTCAGAACACCGGTTCGAACTACAGCTTCATACTTGTGTAGTTGTTACAATGGATGTCTCACGGACTATGCTAACAGTCCGTGAGCTTTCCTCTCTCCTCTTATATTCAGAGTTACTTGTATATGCCGGGCCAAGCCTATTATAAAGTGTGAACACCAACAACATGAAGCGAAAGATACAGGAGACGGCGCTATATGAACATATTCAATCAATTGTTGTATCATTGGTCGATTTGTCGACTCGACAAACGATATTCATGAGTTTCCACATCAAAAAAAGGGAGACAAGGCATAACAATAGCTGGAGGTGCCAGTAGGATTTCTTTCTTCAATTTTTTTTAATTGTCTACTTATTCACACGATGAGAACGATTATGACTCATTCACTCAGCATATAAATTACCAACCTGAAGTCCGGCTTCAAGTCCGGAGGCCGGCTCTTCAAGTCAGGCTTTTTTGGTGTTCGCTTCGCCCGCCTTCACCGATCAATAAAAAATAACAGTAGCTACTTTTTTCTTGTAAAATTAGAATTGTTTTTTTTTCACTAACGCTTTCTTCAATTTTTTTTTGCCTGAGAAATTAAGCATAGATGAAAGATATTATGGTTATTTCCTAGTTGTATATTTGGAGAACAATCAAACTTGATTTTACATCTATGCTTCTCTCAAACCTCCACAATTTGGAAACATTATTCGAAGTATGAGCTACCTCCATTCTCAACTATTAGTAAAGAATGTGCTGACAAGAAATGTTGTATCATTATCGCAGTGATAAAAATAATGTTCCACGTCAGATCGCGTAAACTGTTAGCTACTTTGTATTGTATTTAAGCAGCCGTTTGAACGTGTGTTTCCTCTTTTTGAGAAAGGAAGTTAGCAGCATCAGGGAGACATGCTGGGAGATAGATGTGCGAAGGAACCACGGAAACCCATTCTACCACGTCAGGGCTCCCGCGCACCAGTCCGACGCAGTGGAACCCGTCTATCCCCACTCATCCCCACTCTAAAGCTTCCTGGCACCGGCGCACCGTTCTGACTCCGTGGGACCCGTCCCACCCCATTTTATAGCTATCTGGCTCCGGGCCACGAATTAGACGCCGTAGGACTCGTTCCACCCAGTTTGCCGCGTTGCGGCTCCAGCGCACCAAATCGACGCCATCGCATACGTCTCCCTCTCTTTTCGGAATTTCTTGACTGTGACACACATACACAGGCGCACACACGTGAGAGAATAAGCCCGTTATTATATAGCATGATAGTTTGCAAATTTGGAAGTATACGTTCACATAAACGTTTATTTACCATCACTAACATATGACAGAAACAAACTTGCCTTATTAAGATCAACATACATGAACACAAATTCTGGGCAGTAGTCCAGTGATAGAGTGCTCGCCATCAGTTGCATGGCTATGGTTTGGCGCATCACCAGAGTTCCAGAGTTTTGCATCATTATGTGGTATTTTTGTGACGCACACAGGCTAAGCGCGTTATTATACAGCATGATGATTATATCATTATGTGATAATATTCAGAAACTCAATTTAACAGGACCAAAAGAAGAATGTAAAGTTTTTCTATACAATACAATAATATGTGCAGTTTTACAATGGTAAAAAAGTAAATGAAGTGGTAGCTTTGTGATATTGAACAGACAGAAAGCACATGGAATAGGGTAGTGGATCTAAATGAAGGAAAAATTAGTAAACGAACAAACGAACTCTTTGCAGAGCGTTAAGAAAGATAAAAGCGTTGCCCAGTACCAAGCATGCCGTTCGCTTCCTCATTTATCCATAGTTGATCTTATGGATGCGATCAGTTCTAGACCTTTCTGTTCAAGTAATGCTAAGATCAAACGTTTAAAAAACTTTCACATTCGATTTTTCTTTTCTTGCCATGTTTAAATTGAGTTTTCTAACATTGTCATATTTCTTTGAGACCTCATTTCTTTTGGAATTCATTTCTTTGGAACCAAAACCATAATTAATACTTCTAAATGGGTAACATCAATAAAACCTGAAACAAAATCGTCAGAAAAGTAATGTCTAGGAAATACATAACGGTCAGATGGAAATGCAGGAATAAATATTTCAATCCATTGTACTTTTTTCCACATTTTCCTGTTTCTCTTGTGTTTCCACAGTAGTGCCGATCCAGGTGCTGTTCTGGAAGTGTCATATAGCACCTAAATGGGAAACCTATTACCAGAGCACTTCTGTCACTCATTCACTTCGTTCGGAAGCGTGTTATTATACAGCATGAAATTAGTGAACGGCCTCCAAAAACATTCTAAATCAGCCAAAACTGTTTCTCGCGGCTAACCTAAGCCTCCTCAAATGTCTCAAAATCGATTTCTCTCGTAAATTTGTTGTATGAGGATTATTTTCAGACTTAAATTTTTCGACATGTGAATGTACATTTGTGTCCTACATTTGAACCTACCTCAAAAGAGGCATTATCGGATCGCACCTAGTACCCCCTCCTAATTACTTTTAGCAACAGTGACAGTATCGCCCCAGGGTTTGTTTCAAAAATATTAAAAGAAAGAAAAGAATTGTGTGCGAACATGTATTGGTTGTATGGAACCAAGAAACGACATTGAAATATAGTCGGATCAAAATGACATGAAGCACGAGTGTAATTGCGGTGCATTTGCGTATGTGCTGAAAACGGCGCGGTGGAGCCAGCACTTGGAACGGAGGTGGGACCGTCGCAAACTGCAGCGATTGATGGTGTCAGCAAAGGTTTCACCACGCTCCTAGCCGCTACGCTCCACCGAAACGCCTCGAGAGAAGCCGCGTACGCAACTGCGTCTCTCGAGGCTTCATGTCGTTTTGACCATACTAAATATACTTGTTCAAAATGGGAATATACGAAGATGCGTACGTGCTTCATGACGTTTTGACTCCACTATACATCCCAATAAAAGCGACAAGAGGAAGAAAGGGGAGGAAAGAAATAAAGGGAGCAAAGAGGAAAAGAGGAGGGGAAAGTCGCTGTTAAATAAACTCATGCCAAGGAGTGCACATTTTAGTCGAACAATGTGTGCTGTGCTGGGAAGCTCAAGAATTTCTGCGTTGCGGGGATGGCACAGCGCGGTGTAGCGCTTTTTTATTGAAACGAAATGAAATTTTGTCAGGGATCAATTCCTAAGCATTAGAGATTTAAAGAAAAATCATTTAAATTGGAGATTGGGATAACATTAGTAAAGTAAGCTCCACATGTTCCTAAATAATGACTTCTGGAATGAATTTCATGCAGTACAATTTTACGAGGTTTTATTTTGCGGATTTTTCACCCGCGCTACCATAATCGCACCAAAGAGAAAATGTGCGAAATTTCGTGTTTTCGGCTGCTCCTCAAAATGTGTGACTTCGAATGAACTCCAATAATTCTTTATGAAGACTAGTTCGTTAGTCTAGTTTTAAGACTTGTTTTAGAGGAGGATTTTTCCTGTTAGAATTCATTTCTACTTTCTTTAATGTTCTTTTCTTTCTTTCAGAAATTAGTTGAAGAAAGGTTGAAAAATTTATTGAAACGAAACAAGAAAAAACCAGAGTGTCAGAAAAAGGTAATTTTAGAGTTTCACGATGCAAATTCTCTTCTACCAAATGCCCATTTAGTTGCTCTTTTTGGTAGCTTCTCAGCTATGTTATACATGTTTATTCCAACCTAACAAACTCCGACCGGACCAGTAGTCATTTCTAATCAGGGTCAACGCTAATGCCTAAGTCAGTAGTTTCTCCGTTTTCCAAAAATCAAGATTGCGCCGGGGATCGAACTTCTGAACTTCCGTAATCAGAGTGAAATGAGAGATTGTATCGTCGAATACACGCTGAGAACTTATGCTGCTGCTGCTACTTTTAACTTATATTTGCGCATATGTACTGACACACTTCTAATCGAATTGGGACCATCACAAATTACGGCGAGGAATGATGTCAGCAAAGGTCCCTTCTAGATTCTAACCGCTACGCCCCGTCGCTTACGCAACAGCGGCGTGCTTCATGTCATTTTGAACCTGCTATGTCTATGATGTCTACATTACATAAGATACCTTTATTTTGCTTGTACATGCTATAAATTAATATTTGTTATAACACTACGTATTCAACATACCAAGATTCAAGGATAGTCGAGCATGGGCAATATTATAGCACTACACACCTACTGTATTATATCGCAATATTTCAATCTACTTATTAAGCGTCTCATTTCCTACTTCAATTCTATGTATTGTATTTAATTTTTGATTGCTGTATGGGCAACCATACTAGGAAGAATGAGATGAGAGGACGTCTTCAAAAAGATCTTTCGTTTCCAACAGGGATTTTTCCCAACTGCACGCTGGACCCTCCCAAAGACGGCCATCTATCAAAATGGAATGAGGAGAACGCAAAATAGGCGTGAAGTCAACTGTTTCTGTATGCACTCCACCGCACCGTACAGTGTTCAAAAATAAACATATGCGTCATATGTCGATCATTAAAGCACCCGGTTTGGTTGTTTCTTCATTATTGATTCTAGTTTTTAAAACAGCTATTCGAGAGGAGAGCGCAGCTGGAGTCGGTTGTATTTCTATGGTACTTTTCGTTATGGAAGTTATATGGTTTTGAATTGTTTGTTATTCAAGCTTATGGACTTGTCGCGATAATTTCTTCTGCTTGGAGACCTCCGTACTCTTTCTGTTCTTCTTTTGAAAGTTTTGTAAATATGTTTACTAAGCCTTGCAAATTAAATTGATTATGAGAAATTTACCGTCTAAAATTCGATTGATTATTCTCGATTCGATGGGAACTTCACTGCATCACTGCATGTATCTTTCCAGCAACTTTTTTCGATGTGTTTTACTCTATCGCTCACCTATTTCATTTGCTGTACCACTAACTGATCCTTACCTCGAATTTCTTATGAAGGGCACTGACTTTTTCTCAAATGCTCAAACTTTTGTTCAGAGTGGTTAGACCTGGTATGGTTTGGATACGACCAGAATATCTACTTCTCGGCCAACCATTTTGGTACATATGATTGTTTGAATTGTGCAGAGAAGTCCCACGACCAATAATAGGAATTTTCTTTTCATAGGAGCGTTGAACAAGAAAATCAATACTTTGCTCTTCAAAGAAGAAAAGGTCATGGTACCAAAGGATTTTCCTCAGTTCTTGTAGCTACTATTGACTCAGTTTTCGACACTCGACCGGCTCCCTACCGAATTATCTATAAATACGAAAATGACGATGTACAAATTGCTATTGGTGAGGATTTATTTCTGCTATTTGAAGCACTAGAAATTTAGAAGTTTTCTTTTTAAGTTATTGCTGTTGCTATTCGTAAGAACGAAATACTTGAACACTGGACTTGGATAGAAAAGAACATAATGCCTACAGTAGGTAAGCAGTTTTTATTTTCGTTTCTGTTTTCAATCCTGTTGAAGAGCAAATATTTTTAAGGGTCATTTTCGGTAGAAAGGGATGTCAGAGCATTTGTGCTTTGCAAAGTGGAAAGTTTAGTTCATATAGAAGCCGAGTCTTCCACAACAGGTTAGATTTTTAAAATTTCCTCTGGTTAATAATTTCTTGCTCTTCAAAAATTTTCGGAAAGTTTTGTTTTAATGCGTTCCGCTAATTAAAATAATTCTTTAAATGCAAACTCATCCTGAGTTGTCTCCTTTTTCGTGCTTAATTTCATAATTTCAGAAGAACTTGACTCACTATCAACGCGTTCAGTTTTCCATAAGTTCATCACACTGTTTTCGTTGCCTGCAGATGAGAAATTAGTAAATTGTAGGTGATTACTATCCATACAAGCTTGATAATATCACTGCGACCTTCATCCTGGTTTAAGATTTTATTACAGATTATAGTTGTTGCTACTGGAAAAATCGTTTTCCCAACCAAGGACAATTATTTTTGTCCGTGAATTTCCTCTGTTTCTACTCCTTCGTCATAGGGAATGAAGTGAAGATCAAGCTAAAATGGACAGATATCACGGTTATCATCTTTTTGTTTTTAAGCCTAATTGTATTTATTTTTCTAATTTGACTCGTCACTTTCAGAAGCTTGATAAGGTTTCTACTCTTCTTTGGCCTCAAAGTCTTCGGGTGGTTACTCGCCAAGAAAGTTATGAGTTTTCTATGTTCCTTAATTTTGAGGAGACTTTCAAGCTAGCATCGCAACTCGCCAACATAGCCATGAAGCAGTTCGTTTTTATCCTGATTATGCATTTTCTTCCCTCTTATATGTTTTTTTTTTCAACTTAGACTAATCGAAGAAGAAGGATTTTGTGAAGACACTGCACTTCTTCAAAAAGCACTCTCGGAGAGCGAACGAAAGCGCGCACAGAAAACGAGAGCCTCGTTTCTGAAACGAGACCTTGATGCCAGGCAGCGAAGTGAAAGCTACAGGTAAGGTTTTCTTGTTTTTGTTTTTTTTTTCCTTTGTTCTGACTTTAATTGATCTATTTCTCTAATTCCCTTTCTTCACAATTTGATGCTTAAAATCCATTTACAACAAATCCATTTGTTTTTACTCTATATTCTTTCCTCTTCTTTTTCTATCTTTCTGGCTTACATTCGCCCGAGAAGGGGCTAATTCCCGGAAAAAAAATTTGAATAGTCTGAGGCACTAGGTACTGATAGTGTTTGTTCTCGCTTATCACTTGGGGTTGCACCTGATATACTGCTACACTCGGTAGGTATTCCTAGAACGTTCGATCTTGAATGAAAGCTTGAGCAAAACCCAATACACAAGTGCAGAATTGCTAATATAGGTCCTAAAAGTTGAAGTCCTATTTTTCGACGATTTTGATTATGGGTTTGCTTCAGTTTTATTTTCACTTTCTTTAACGAAAAGTTAGTCTAAGAGGTTAACTAAATGCATAAGTTGGCTTTTAAAAACGTTATCGTCCACTAATTCCAAACAAGGGTTTTTCATAACCTATGGTGGAAAGGGTCTGTGCTTTAAGCGGTTCGGAACTAAACAACCATAGATGCGGTAGAGAGGAGCCGGAGGCTCTTCAGGTGAAGGAGGTCTAGATCATGGGGTGTAGCTGAAAGGATGAAGATCCGTCCGCCAACTGTCCAAAAGTGAAAGGGGTCCTTTCGAAAACAGTCCAAAAGGGAAGGGGGTCGCAGCATCGGTTCCAATCATCGCATCTATGTATACCACCGCATCTGAATACAACGCCCTTGTGTTAACTTGAAGCTCATTCCTGATTGCAGTTAAAACAGCTCTCAAACTGGTTTTTGCTTTACTGCTCAATTTTTTTTTCAACTGTGAGGATGTGTAGTAGCTGCCGGGTGTGCATCTGAAGTAACCTTTCATAGCTTTAAGATATTCTGCTTAGCTGTCTCCTGCGTTCACACTTGGGGATCTTTTGTTCCGGAAAAGTGGATATGAAGGGGGAGAATCATGGAAATTGAGCTGCTTTCTTCTCGATCATAGGACCGGACATTCCTTAGGTGAAGGGGTCTAGCTCATGGAATGCAGCGCGAGTAATGAGGATTTCTTCACCAACAGTCCAAAAGTGAACGTGTCCCCTCAGCAATCCTCCAAAAAGAAGATGTTGGAGCAACGGCTCCGACTATCGCATGTATTTTCTCGATATCGTCGTGTTGTCGACAGTGCAACACAGAGCAATACTTTTTGCTCCTTCCTCCATTTCTCTCCGGTAGGCCTTTTGTGTGGAATACTGAAAAGTTAGAACTTTTTTCCCCTCCACCTGCTGGGAATAATATTCTTTTCGCATCATAGTAATTTTGATCTCCGATATCTATATCAAAATTGGTGCTAACCACTGGCAGATTCTTAACTTTTTCTTCGATTTCCTTCATTTTTCTTCTAGGTTACCTATTAGGTGTTGTTATCTGTCGCTATGTTTTATGGATGTTTATTTTTTGAGTTATCTTCGATCTTTTGTTTACAATTTATTTTCAAACGTTTCCCCATTGAATGCCCAATCATGCTGAATGTAAACCAATTCGTAGTGGCCGCCGTAATATATCTCTTCGAGATCTATCCTCTTCTTCGACGTTGACTTCTCCATTATCGTTAGGATCCACTCTATAGTCTGAAAATATTGAACTGTATTTTATAGATATATTGTGTTTATAAATGTTGTGGAATTAATAAGAATGCTGTTCACCTTTTCTGTAGTACCGCCAAAATCATTTGCATACCATTTGAACACTTTTGCAAGGTATAGAACCTTTTTCTTTGTATCTATACGCAATATATTGTCTGTTTCGAGTATATCACATGCATTATTCCGCATTTCCTCCCTGACTGTCTGAGAAGCCAACGCTCAGGATGTGGTTAGACACCATACAAATTTTCTGGCAAAGGACAACGTACCTTACAGTTGTATGGTCTTATTGGTGGCGTAGATCTGGTGCCAGTATTCAAAGCGAAATGTACAAGAGGTTCGCATGATGAAAGAATGAACTAAAAGTCTCATTTGTATGAAAACTGACACTAACAACTGTTTATCTCCTTTAAGCAAAATGCACCCGTAAAATTGAAATATTGTTTGGAAAAAATTTATGAAGGCAAAACGACCACTTTTTCGTTGGGGTGGTGGACGATCCATCCAGCACTGATTCAGTAATTGGGACTTTCTTTTTACAATTTTGTGGGGATTTGTATTCATTGTAGTTTTGAACTTCTGCATATGCAGAGGCTAAATATGATCAACAGCTTGCCTATTTCTACTTTCAATTTCTTTTGGCATTCGTTGTTATTCGCATTCAATAGTATAAAGTGTCGAGAATCACCATTTTTCAATTCACGTATTTGGTTTCATTGTGGCTTAAGAAAGGGTTTTGTGCTTGTTGTCTGCAAACTTACTGGCAACCTTCCATCTACTTTTCCAAAAGGTTTCCAAAGCGTTCCGAGACCTTTACGATTAGATCGTAGGATTCCGTCCAAAATAGAGTGTGGTGCGTATTTGTGATGTTGAATCTGATAGTAGCTGCAGTTCATCAGCTGAAAATTATAACTACATGAGTGCCCTTGATATTTTTTGCTCGTATTTACCTTTCTTCTTTCCCATATACTTCTTGGAGGTCCGTGAATATGCGTCACGTGAATCCACATCATATTGTAGATATTTAAAAACAGCGCAAGCCTTTCATCGTCAGAAGCCTCCGTGAGGTTGACATTGCATAAGTTTCTTGTGTGTTCAATGTACGCGTTGTAGTCTTGACTTTCTTGTAGTTTATAGTAGAGAATAGTCTGAAATTTGCTCGATATTTTTTCTTATTAAAGCCACATGTTCTCATTGTTTACCCTGTTGTTGTCACATAAAATATCAGCAAAAATAGCGGTCATCAGATTCACGAGAACCTCGTTGTACTCGGAAACTGAAAACTGTTGCCCCTTTGTGTGTCCTTTATTGAGGGCTCCACATTCACCCTTTGTTCCATTAGAGTATCTGTAAGCAAGAAATTTTTTCCATTGTTTTGCAATGCGCTCAACTTGACGTAATTTCTTTTGGAAAATTCAATCTTCACCACTACTCTTGTTGTAAATCAAGAGTTTTTAATGATAGTGTGGAGTTAACTACGAGAATTCAGGAAATTTGCGGTTTTCTTGATTGTTTATAAATAAGAACAAACTATGTATATTAAAGATCTTTTGAAAAAATTAGATTTTCCATGGGATTCAATGTAAAAGAAAAGCTGTGAGAAACCTGAACAAAGTATTAATCCTTTTCGCCAGTTACTGGAAATTGATTCATAGCTTGTTCTGGTTTCACACAATCTCTTTTCAATTGAGCCCCCACACCCCGAAAATCTAATTTCTCAAAAGAAAATCTTGAGAATCCAACTGTTTGTTGCAGTGTCCGATTTTCCCTACTCTCCTATCATCCACATATTGAATCATTTCATAGCATCTGGGCGATTTTGACTTCTGGTTTGTATGAATAATCAGCCTATCACCCCCTTCTCTTCAGAAATTGAAGTTTTTAGGTTCAGTTCAAAAAAAGGTGCGACCATAAAAGGGGTCTTTTTGTGTGAATAGGATTAGCTGTTCTTGTTTTTGGTGCCGATGAATGAAAGAAACTTATTTCAATCAATTTGACGATTAAATCATGAGATATATCCAGTAATTCTTTATAGTTTTTGCCTTGAAATCCATTTCATATGCAAATGTTGTTGCCTACGTTGCATAATCAACATCACTTTGCAATTTTGTTTTCGATGCGCATATAGTGGGACGGGAATGCGCCCGTTATCTTCTCCTTCCTTCATCTATTCTTTCTATCGAATGCAAAATTATGTGCCCTTTGCGCATTATGCTAGGAATTATAGCCGAAATCGTGCAGTCGCCTCCTCTGTTATATTCATGTAACGAAGAGGGGTTTATAATTAGATGCAGATATGAGTTAACTAATTTTACAGAGTAGGTGCTCGCTGTCCCTCTTATGACCTAGCTAAATTCTACAAACTTGCCCCTCTCAGGGAAGGTCGTGTGATTTTTACTAGATTGGGTAAGAAACTAAAGGCAAACTGGTCTTATCTTCTCTGTAAAGTGCATGATATTCGCACATGTTGTGAGACCTGTCAATGATGTTTGTGCACGTAATCAGGATTTCATAGTCAAACTTTCAAATATCCTACTAGAGGACTTCTTGAAGACTGGAATCTGTTCCGGCACCCTACTACTGTCATCTGTGAATATAATCACCCTTCAAATCTATGTACAACAATAGTTCAGCGAAGTTCTGCTATTTTTTATGTCCTTTATTTCCATTGGAATTTTTTTATTATTTTTTTCGAAGACTGCCAGGATTACAATCGTCAAGGTGGCATTACTATAGATAAAGTCGTGTTTTGCACACTATGCAGTTGCTTGAAATTTCCAAATTCAAATTCTTTCCAAATATTTTTCCTCCACCAAGGATGGGGTATTACCTTTCGACAGCAGTTTCTTGATTCGTCGAGGTCAGGAACTCGCCATCTTCATCGATTATCTCGGGCTTAACTCCGACCGTCCATCTGTAGCCTAAATAGTCTATTTCTTAGAGGATGGAATTTCCCGGAAGGTTACTACTTTTACCTGAGTAATGGAATGCGTTTAAGCATATGTCAGAAAAAGCGAAATCTGAATAACACTCTTCATCTGACTCCCAGGAAGGACTATATCGCAGACAGTTGTCGCCTTCTGATGACACGGTGCAGAGTAGGTCGGCGTCTTCTGGCAGAACTGCGGTGGGTAGCATAGGAGCAGTGCAGCACTTTAGGTGAATGTGTTGTATCGAGTGATAGGCAGAATTATTAGTTCGTCTACGGTCGTGCGGGTAAAACCAGCATCGTTCTTTCTAACTGTCACAATTGTTACTTGAGCAGAAGGGAGCGTATTACAACGCGGTTTACACCCTATATGTGGTTGCGATCGCTTTTGAAAAAGGCATCTTTTGGTGGTGAAATCCAACCATTCTGCATTAGGATCGAATAGGTGTACTACTCTGATGCACATTCTAAACGTTAAGAACTTGCAAAATCTAACCTTTTCCTGCGTTATGGCGGATATGTTTACTTGAAAACGATTACATCATTCTCATTTCTAAAGTTCACAAAAAACCGGTTACTTTGGAGGTACATTGGTTTGAGGTAGATAATAACCATTGCTTTTTTAGTTCATTTTTTTCTTTGCAGATGTCGCTTTAATCTACCACATTCCGAAAAGTTGGATGGAGACATTGAATGCCGTCTGTTTACGCCGTACGATCGTCGACATGTCATCGGTCGATTGTATCTTTCGGCTCATTTTGTCTGTTTTGCGAGTCGGGTACGTAGTCATGAAGTTAATTGCATCAAAAGGAGTTCCTACGCTTCGTTTCATTCATTTACTGTCGTCTTTGTTCCACTTTGGTTTATGTTTGTAGACTGAACGGCTTGTTTCGATTGTGATCCCAATTGTGGATGTGTCTAGCGTAGAGGAGTGCGTTGCAGCTTATGGAGAAAATCTCACAAGAGGCTCTGGATTACTTATTTGCTTGCAAAATGGGGTAAGCAATAACTGCTAGAGCCCTCTTATTATTGCATTTGTTTTTTGGAAAAGTAATAGGAAAGAAGTGGACCGATGCAGAATATAACTTAGAGGTAGACTCTTTTAAAGTACTTTCAGAGTACGGTCGTATTCTCTTGGGTCCCGGACAGAGATCGCGTTCTTGCAAAGATTACTACGTTTGCGGAGAGGTTCAGGATCCAAACCGCCATGAAGAAGATGGGGAGAAAGGTTAGTGAATTGCATAAAGGTTATAGTTAACCTTTGGAGAAATGGGATCTAATACAACATTATTATTATTGTTATTTGTTGAAATGACAATTTCATTGATCGACTTATGAGCGCATAATTTTTTTCTTGATTATTTTCGATGAAAAATTAATTCATGTTAATTCTTGTTCTTTAGGAGTCTCCAGTGAAACTTGACTGCTTGGATTATCCTCTCATTAGTAAGTATCCATGTGGTGCCGATACTGATGAAATATGTAAAGAAAAATGGGGGCGTCTATTCGATGAGTATGGTAGAGGAACCACTATGTATCGTACTGTTGAGCTTCATCGATTACTCCTAGAAGGGGTTCCAATCGATCTTCGTGGAGAGGTAAGCTAAAATAATTAAAGGCGCAATTATTCAGTCTAATATCCGCATCGCTGTAGGTTTGGATGATCTGCTCAGGAGCAAGAGCTGAAATGGAACTTCATCCAGGATATTATGAAGAATTGTTGAGAAAGCATGAATCAGTTTACACTATAGCTTTAGATGAGATTGAGCGGGACTTGTATCGGTAAGTTTCCACGCAAAATTCAAAATAAAATGATATTTTCGGTAATGGTGTTAGAATTTCTACTTAAGAAGTTTGCCTGAACATCCAGCATTTCAAGATGGGGAAGGAATCGATGCGTTACGCAGAATTTTGACCGCCTACTCATTCCGAAATCCTAACATCGGTGAGGACTTCAGTTGTAGAACCGCTTTATCTTGCACTTTTCGATTTCCTTCGTATGCTTCTGGTATTTCTCTCGTTTTCCGGTCAACTTTAGCTTTTTGTACGCGGTATCTCATATACTTGCTCTTACAGGATACTGTCAAGCAATGAATATAGTAAGCTCTGTGTTACTGTTGTACGTGAAAGAAGAGGAAGCCTTCTGGTTACTAGTTGCTATCTGTGAACGTTTACTCCCTGATTATTACAATAACAAAGTGGTTGGAGCTCTAGTCGATCAAGGTTTGCAAGAAAATTTGTTGTTGTTGTTTTTTAAGGTTGACAAAGTTGAAAACAACAGTTCTCACCCATACACATTGTGCTGTTTCTCAGATGATGAAATTTCTTAGCTGAAAAAGAAAGCGCTTGTGAAAACTCAAAATATATTTCCTTCTTATAGGATAATGAGGATTGTTAGATTCAAGAAGTGAAAAGAAGAAATATATCCTTTTCTTAATTGGGATATTGAAGAACTAGAGGATAGTCTGTTCCAGTCACTTTACTCGTGTAATCTCGCTTTTGCCCTTCGATCTATAGATTTTGTATGCGATTGAAATTAAATGAAAGAGACGGTGTCTTTGCCTCTCCGTTATCCTGGCTGTCAAATTTGCATAACGGAACGCTAGAATGCCCTAATAACCAGAGATTATGCGGACTACGCTTGTACACAAGCTGATTATGAAGTGCACTCCCTATTTAGGTAAAGAAGCGTGCATATTTGCCTTTTGATTAGTGGCAGATCCATAGTACGGTGTGAATCGAGTCGTCATTGGTGAAAAAAGGGTTTGAAAAGTATATGTCGAAAAAAGTGCGCTTCTAAATATTTCTGTGCTATTAGGTACAGGACGACTATTGGTGTGCTGGAATGACCTGATTGAAGTTTTTCTTATGGTTTTATGTTTAAAAGATAACATGTTTCTCGCTATGAAAAAAGTCAGTGGAATAACACTAGCTTTTTTATTTCCCTTATTTTCTGTGTTGCAGGTGTTTTCTCTGAACTCGTTGAACGCTCACTACCAAACATTAGCGCTAAACTTTCTGAACTTGGTTTGGGTGACATGGTCGCGTTGTCCTGGTTCCTAACAATTTTCCTCAGTGCCATTAAATTTGATGCTGCTGTGAGGATATTGGATCTGTTCTTTTATGAAGGAGCCAGAGTGAGTTCAGAATACCTCAAACAAAGTTTTTTTGATTGAATCACTTATTTTAAAAGGGATCAACACGACTTCGACCATAGTGCGACTGCGTAGGCGTTTGCCCTCTATTTGGGACTCTTACTGGCAACAGTCAAGTTGACGAGATAAGTAGGGGTCCCATTTCAGGTGCAATCGGCTTCGCATTGCACTAAGCTCCAGGCTATGCTAGGACTAATTGACCTAAAAGTACGACCTATTTTTAGCTAATGTTCCAAGTAGCAATGGAAATGTTACGAGAAAATGAAGCAATGATTTGTAATTCAAAAGATGATGGTGAGACACTGATGGCACTATCTGCGTATGCAGACTGCATCCATGAAGGTTCATCTCAGGATGGTGGAAAGGTGAATTTATGACTTGAATCGGAATAGTTTGTTATTGCAATTGACGGAACATTGGTTCCATATTTGACTTCTTTTAATATATTGATCTGTCACTGAGATAGTGTTACATTTTGCTGGCATGTTAGGAAAATATTTCTTCTAAACAGTGCTGTAACACTTGGTTACCCGTAGGGATCATCACGGATGAGTGAGTTGACCTTAAATTGCAGTTTTTCGTAAAAATGACAGCGATATATGGATTTTTCTAGGAAAGAAAAAACATAATGTTAGCTTCATCTTTATTTTCATTTGATAAGATGAATTCTAGTAGTCTTCTCTTTGAGAAATTGAAAAAAAAACCTCTTTTAGATTTCTGTTGGTGCTCTCCTGACTGCATCGTATCGAGACTTTGGGTATTCTTTTACCAACGAGCAAATAGAGCGGCTTCGTTTGAAACATCGTTTAAAAGTGGTACAGGTGTGTTATCAGTATAAAAATTTTCTCGTAGAAGATTGCTGTTTGAAAATACAATTTAAACTTTTTTTGAAATCCTTCTTTTCTAAGTTTCTAAAATATTCTGCTGGTAACAAGTCATTTTTTTTTAGTTATTTCAGTCATATTTGTGGGTCGTTGCAAATGTGAAACTCTTCTTTAATTTATAAATTTCCCTTTGTATGCCGACTTGGTTTTTTTCTTTCTAGACATTGGAGGATAGTCAAATGAGAAGCATTATAAGAAGCGTGGGAAAAGAGTGCAAATTCACTATTGAAGATCTGGAGACTCTATACAATATAGTGAAGGTACGACATATGCGACGACAAAGTTAAAATTTGTAATTTTTATCTCATTCATCAACTACTTAGTCATGGTCTTTGTCTTATTATTAATATACATTTTTTTGCTATGACACAGCAAATTATTAATATACAAATTTGAATACTATCACTGGTTTTTTCTCTTCGCGCAAATAATGCTGTCAATTGGGAAATTGTGCATATTCCATGTGGTTCCGTTGCATTCGTAGAAAAACGACGGTGTTTCCGCTCTGGTGTAATCTGGGAAGTGCACGTCGCATAGGTTGGAATCGGACCATCGGAAAACAGCGATGTTTAGAATTTCATTAAGTATAAGCTAGAATCAAGAGCTGAGAGGGAGATAACCTACCTCACAAGCATATACGGTTCATCACAAATAACAGTCCTGCTGCATTTGTTGTAACCATAAAGAACATCCTTCGTTTCGTATTTTGGCGCCATTGTGAGTGCGAAACTTCCCTATATAATCAAATAAAAAGAGTGGAAACAAGTAAAACACCTCTCCCCGTGTACATGTATTCTTAGCGCAGTGAATTAAGAAAATAAAGAGGAATACAGAAAATTTCCACGCTGTACAAGTTTTTTTTTTCCTAGTTTTATCGAAACCGATACCAATGTGTCTCGCTGTAATACTATGAACTACGTCTTAGCACCAAAGAATTGCCAGGACTGTATTTTTGTATGTACCGTGAAACAACAAAAATAACCCATTATCAAAAACGTAACATGCATCTGGTAGATAATTATCCAGTAAAAGATAAGGTGTGCGGCATTGATCAATCTCCTTGGGACGCGCCACTACGTTCACTTTAAAGGCATCACCCACTAATCTGAGGTGGTACGGATTTCAGGTGAAGTATTCGCATACGGGAGATTATGGAGTATATTATATCCATAGTAGATTATGGAGAGAGGTGTGATTGCGTCCATTTCTTCCTAATTGCCGTAAAAAACGGCCCGGAATATGCGGCGCCGCACAGGGCTGCCGCGCTCCAATCGAATCTTTTTTTGTAGAAAATAGTGCGCCGGAACGCACGAAGCCTTCCGGGCCGTTTTCTACGGCAATTAGGAAGAAATGAATGAATGAACTACTCCCCATACCCCGTATACGAATACTCCACCGGAAATCCGTACCACTCCGGATTCGTGGGGTGCCTTTAATTTAGAATTGTTTGAGGTTTGAGGTACCACTTTGTCGATCCTGGAGGGATGAAAGGCATGGTTGGCATTCGCGCGGTTCCAAACCATCGATCGATCAGCGGAACCTCTTATCGACTGCGTTACACACCTAATACAGCAATAATGCCAATAGGACGTTATCTCCTACAATCTCGTCGTAGAAAATGGTGTCATGATGCCAACCTATGTTTGTTCACGATCGCTATCCCAAATAGCCTCTACTTCAGTCACAGATTGCCGAAAATTTCCTATTTGAAATCTTGGGACGCAGCATGTGCAAACTTACGACCACAGACTTGTTTGCCATCGTCTACAAAAACTAAGGTCGCAGATTGTAGTGTGACCTCGGAAATTAGAACAGTTTTTCTTCTGAAGAAATTCAAGCAAAAGAATTCTGTCGTTTTTGGGACAAGGCCTTAATTTGGTTCTGGGAAAAAAATAATCACCATAATCAGCCTACATTTTTTTGTAATAAATTCAGTAGTTATGGAGGGAAAATGAATTATAGTGTGTTGCAGTTACTTAGCAGTGTGCTTTGGCGATAGCAAAAGAAGCGAGAATTATGTTCTGAAAGTAGTTTCTAAGTTCAGAAACATTAGGAGGGTTAGTTGAGTTAGTTGTAATACTCTTGTTGCACAAATGATCTTAATTAGCTTTGTAGATATTTTAGGATCTAATAGATTCAATCCAATAAAAAAACAGTCTCCAGTTAAAATGATGACAATTAGTCAGTGACATCTTGTCGCTGAATAAATTAGTACAAATGGAGCTGTATGTTTCTGCTATTGGGTGCATTAGAACAAAAACAGTTAAGTAGGTTACCTCTCGGCTAAAAGAGATTCGAAAGAATTGACTACATTCATCTGTTGATGTTGATTTAAATTGTAAATCAGAAAAATTCCCAACCATATGAGTCGCGAAGTGTTGCTTAGTTTGCTTGGTTTAGTCTATTTTATACCTGATTAAGTGTTCAGGAATTACACGGGTGTGAATGTGTGTGGAAAAAGGATAATCTGCTATCTTATAGTTCTGAATAAGGACGTTTCACATTCTTTCTTCATAGAAATGATAGTAATGTCGTAAGGTGATATTGTTAGCGACAGCATGCTGTCATCTTGTAAATCAGTCTATTATGGCGCAATGTCGTGATATACCATGCTCTACGCCTTGATGGTAAATTATTTAATAGCTCATTGAAGCTTATTCTCGGTGGCGTAGGCTAGTAACGGGTCATTATCAGTAAGAGACTAAAAATAAGACATTCGCTTGGTATCTGGAGTGCGGCTGATGAGGTTATCAGAATTTGAATGAGGAAAAAAAAGATATGTTGTGTATGATTTTCACTATTTCTTGTTTTCTGCTATCAAGTGAATGCTACTATTCTTTGCATATTAAAGCGCCAAAAATGTTGCAATTAAGAACAAACGTTTGAGAAGAAGTATAAAGTGGTTTTTTTCGGGAAAAATTCAAAATTATAGAGTAATTTTTTGAGCAGGTTATGGCATATTGCTACCAATTATACGAGCTGAAATATAACATCAAACAGACCTGCTAAAGTGTTGTTAGTTCTGAGTACTCAAAAAAACCACTACCTGTACGTGTTCCCAGTTTGAGCAGAGTGTTCTCTCATCAGTTTTGTGATCCATAAAGAGTGTAGGGCACGACTTGCATTGATCTGAATTTAGAACTGTGGTTTTCTGACAAAAACACGTGTTCTTTTTACCTTCTTGGCCATTCTGTAGTGTTACTCCGGAATTCTCCGCAGCTGTTGTAGTCGTGACTGTCGTCCGTTCTGTGCTGTATCCTTGTCCGCTTCCTTCGTTTTCGAAATTCGCGATTTCTTTTTGGATAACTATTTCTATCTTCTCTTGAGGCTGCAGTATTTCTTCAGATGACCACTTTAGGGGATGTCCTGCTTCTGCTGGTTTCGGGCGAGACTCTCCACCGCTTACTCGGAAAACCTTCGCTGAAGCTTGTTTAAACAGTGCCAAATGATCTTGTATTCGTAATTCTTGGCTATCTGTCTGAAGACGCGATGGCGGTTCCTTAGGAAAGTGTGCAACGACAACTGGAGCCGCCTTGACATTCAATGAGTGCCGTTGTTGCTGTTGTGACCTAGACTCCAGAAGCTTTGCTCGTGATAATGTCGTTGACGAAGATGGTGTTGTCCTGACACAGCTGGACACGGACGAAGCTAAGAGCACCAATGCAAAGTGATGCATGCGAAAGACGCGGCGGCACGCCGAACAAGAAAGGGAACAGATGTGTAGATCTCTCGCCGAACTCCCTGTACCGGATTCGTTCATAGTTTTTCATACGTCATACGAAATGGAGGAGATTTCGCCGAATGACCTGGATTATATGATCGATTTATCAAATGTATCATTATCCACACTCTCGGTTCCCTTAGGGACAATGACACTATTTTTAGTCGCTCTCTCTACGTTATCGTCTTTATGATCTAATCGCTGGCTATTTGCTACGCATTCGTGAGAGTTAGGATGATTTCTTTATGGTCGATACTGCTTTAGCGGCAAAGTTGACTTTATTCTTAAGTGTTTTCCTCTTATTTTTAACGTATAATCTATTTGTATTATCATTAATACTTTAAAGAAAATGGCGCCTTATCTAGCATTTGTTCGAATTCATTTGTTTTCGTTTTTCAAACTACTTCAACGCCAAACGACTTACTTCCTTTTTTTCTAAAAGAGCGAAAAGGGGGACTTATACGATATTGTTGATCGAAGGAAGGAATCACTACTATAATAACAAGTTCCGAAATATGAGAAATTCCACTATAGTAGTTTTTTTTTCTGGAAACATAAAATGCTTGCAAATTAATGACAAGCAAAGTGGGATCATCTCCTAAATTTTCTTCCATACTCATGATTTGTTCTTTACTTAAAGGATAAAGGATAAAGTTTCTGGCGTTAATCAATCCGCTTGGGATGCGCCCCCACGTTCACTTCAATTCAGAATCGTTTGAGGTTTACGAACGTGTATCTGGCCTTACAATGACATGAGGGGGCTAGCCGATGTGTCGTCGTGTTTTATCCTCCGCAGTCTGGTCCATTTATCGACCCCGGGGGATGAAGGCTTGGTGGTAGGCGGATTCGACCTCCGTCGATCGTGCAGGGCGGACCTTAACCTACCTGTTCTTTACTTAGGATTAGTGAATTTTTATTTAGCATAGAAACTTACTCCAACAATACTATTTTATTTCTATTCTCAATCAAGTAGTAATAAGTAAATTAATCGTATAAATTTTATTAATAAAACTTGAATTTAATACGTAACTTCAGTTCCCTTGTCAACGTTTGCTCTCACGTTACTAGTTTTGTAAGCTATATTTCTTACAACTTCCAAGACTCACTCATTTGAGGAAGAACATCTCCTCTCATGGCGCCTTCGAATTGGAGTGACAGCAAGATGTCAGGCTGCTTCACTTACTGAAAGGCCTAAACCTGATCCATGTGCTCAGTCACAGTACAGGTGGGTAGAAAGTAGAAGATGTCCAGTCAGATCGGATTCCATCGCTGAGTTGTTCTAGATTGGATTATGACTTATTCTACGAGGTGATGAGACGCCTGCTTCCATGGCCAGTAACCACTAACTTCGTTGTTCGACTGTTTAGGGTACGTTAAGTTGAATCTTGTAATTTCCTCGCTTACTCTTCCTCTAATTTCCTCAATTTTTAGCTCCTTGATGTCTCTGACAGTGGCTTGCTAACTTTTCGAGATCTAGCCTTAACGTTGTCGCTTCTGTTACTTGGAGATGCAACTGAAAAATTGGCGGTGATCTATAAGTGTCATATTCCCCCTGCGTTCAACGTTGCTGATCTTGATGATATAGCTTCCATGGAAGATGTTCGTGATGGATGGCTAGTCGTTGAAGGTGTGTGTTTCCGTTATCCCATTTATCCAAGCTTTTAAAAACAATAATTTTCATATCCTAGCATTCGTTCTAGGTGAAACACCCGAAGTTGCTGTAGATGCTATGGATATGTTAGACCCGCCTTCGTCCACAAATACTTCAGTAAATAGCACTCCATCGAAATGTGGGGATTCTAGTGACATTGTGAGTCTTTTTCTTAACATCACACAACATTGTATTTTTTTTTGTAATATCCTTTGTGCTATGATATTCTCCCTATCATCTCTTTCCCAAGCTTTTCAGAGCACGGTGACCAGTGCAGTTGTTGTGGATAACCCGAAATCCAGTGCTTCATCACTGCTTGACTTGATTGCCGCTAGGTCATGTGGAAGTGATCCGTCCGATTCCAGTCAAGACCAAATTCAAGTTGCAGACGAAGCGAGTGAAGGTAAGAATTTTGTTGCGGTTGATTCTGCCTCCAAATTGATGAGAGATTTCCATCCAGAATCTGTTTCCCTCATAGAGGATTCTATAAACAAATTGCGGAGTCTACGCGCCACGCTTGTGTCACCTGGAGCAGCGAACACACGTCTCGAGATTAAAACACTTCCGCCGATGAACCAGGTCACGTAATTAGAGGAATTTTCTCATAATCGCAAATTTGAACGAGAAATTGTCTTTTCAGGTCCAATTCATTCAACTTTGGAAGACGTTATACGACATGTTGAATGCAAACGACATGGATCAACAACTGTTTCACTCTCTGGCTGTTGTGGGTGAGGTTTATCTTCACCACTATGCAGACGACTAGCTTGGCGCACTTGGCAGCTGTGGACAAACAGCGGCTCGATTGGACAAAAATGGAGATGAAAAGAGTGTTTTACAAGTTGGGAAAGCGCGTAACTTGCTGGGAACGCGTCGCGGTCGCCCGGACAAACATAAGTGCATTGAGGCAGCTACAATTGTTCGCAGTGAAGTTTTTCGCAATGTCACAAGACAGGAAGCTTGCGATAATAGAGTCTCGAGGGTCTTAGCAAACTATTCAAAAGATGGCGCCATTTAAAGTCCTCCATATCGATGACTTACATCTTATTCATCTATTCACTACGGTTCGCCTTATAACGCAAATCTGTTCAGATTCAGGAGGAAAAAAATAGATTTGAGCATTGTTGCATTACAATTGTAGAACCTGGATTTCATATTGACTGTAAACAGCACAAATTAGAATCCCAGTCGAGATTTGTTTGACTTGGTAAATTCCTGTGCTCGATAAATTCCTGGAAGAGTTCTGATCGGTCGCCCATAACACGACATTTATTCTCATTTACATTACGATCTCAATTTTTTATCATCTATATAACAGGTTTTTTCGAATCCAGTTGTTTCGAATTTTTATCGTTTTAATCCTCGTTGGCGGGAAATCGACCCGAGTTTCTGTAGTCAGTTTTGATTTATGATACATGCGGGTATGTTTTAGTTTTACCATTTTTATTTTTGTTTTCTCCGTTTCCTTTCATTAATGGCCTTTTTGCGTGTCAACAACTCGATAAGTAGACTTTCCAAGGCTTTTCTTTCTCTGAATGCCTATACTATTGAATAAATTGAAGCATCTTTCGAACCCATAACACGACGTTTATCCGTCCGTATTAGTCCTATGTGTGCTCCAAAAACTAAAATTTTTGGGGCACACATCGGACTTGAAGAAATAAATGTGAAGTCGGTCACGCAGAAGTACAATCGATTTCCTAAACATTTCGCTTGATCTATTTCAGCGTATTATGATGCACCCGTGCTCACCTCATGTTTTTGTGGAAAAATCATAGATGAATTTTTTCCTCTCGTCGCCCTATTCTGTACCTGTTCTGTATAGGCACTCTTCTCTTCCAACTCGGCGAAACACATCGAGAACTGAGAGCTAAATTGGAGGCGGAAATTGCGGATGCAATTAAGGAAGATAGTGACAGTTCTGCCGAAATGCCCACATTGACCGAATCAAAACAGGAAGACGCCGAACTATCGGAACAAGAAGACCTCTGCACCGCTCAAAGGAGACGCATTGCCGAAACTAAAACTGGGTAAATTTCCTCTTATTTGATTTTGATAGGTGCTATTATCTTTTTTCATTTGTAAGATGTATAAATATGTTGAAGACGCAGACAATTTTCTGTGAATACTCACTGAAATCAATGCAGGGTGGACGAAAACGAATGGCAGATCAATTTTGAGCAAATTCTCGCCTCGCTTCTCAGTGAGGTGCCACTGGCGAATTATTTCGAGAGGAAGTACCCTCTACAAGGACTCGTCCGAAGGTCTGTTGTCATTCTGAAATGCTCTTAGTTTTCAAATGTTGATGGAGGGAAAAGTACTTTCCAAAGGAAGCATATCATAAGATTTACGATTTTTACTCGCTCTCACTCCCACAGCAGCCTGTTCACTGATTTTACTTGAATAGACTGCTGAAGATATCTCATTAATTTCTGACTGCTCGCTCGTGGACATAGGGTTCCTGGTAGGAAGTAGGTCCGTTTTCCACGCCGTTAATAATTAGGAGGATTGAGCGTGGCCACGCTCATGCTTGTAGCCTGAAACCGATCTCTTTGTTGTCCCACGGAGAAGCTGTTTTCCCAGTAAAGTCGTTATCCCACGTTAAAATGGGTGTTAATAGCTATGACATACAGTTATTTTGAAACCTTGTATATTACTTGATTTGTTACAAGATATGTGAGCTCTGTTTTTAACAATGTCAAATTGGAGTTCAATTAGTTTCAAGTTTTTTTTCTAATGTTCTCCTTCTTTCGTTTCCTTCAACTGCGTTCTGGTTTAAGTTTCAGTCAGCCTAGGCATAGTTGCGAATTACTACGAATCATGGAATCTGTGAATTATGGTCCACATGTTTTCCTAATAATTAGAGTTGGAGTTAGATGAGGCGATGAATTACCCAAGCATACACTTTTGACCGAGTAACATAGTAAACCTTTATTCGTAGAAATTGAAGTTACCATAAAATACTTGTGGGTTTATTCAAATCATTTTGAACATTTGTTCCTATTGACTTGTTCATGTGAATTTGTGCAATTGAGCAAATGGGATTCGTCTCTTGTGACCTTGATTTTTTTTAATAAACATCACAAGGTATTGACACGGAGCTACTACCGTTCCAATGTTACAAAGAACCGGAAAAGTGAAGGTCAGGCCAAATGTAGGTCTCGGGTATAATTTCGTGTTAGGATTGTTAGGATTTTTGAGTGACGAATTTCTGCGTATTAAACTTCGTGAGTATCCCTTGTTGCGTCTTAGACTTATTTTCCATTGTCACAAGATCTCTTTGTTGAGTTAGGCATCGCTGCTTGTTCTTTTTTTCCCAAGAAATTGCCGGCTTTCGCAAAAATCCGTTCTCTAACTACTCGATAAGTTATCGTGGGAAAGTTGAGTTATGAAGTTGTTATGGAAAAAAGTTCAATTTTTGTCAATAGTCTAGTTTTTGTTTCATGTTTGAACCTTAAAAGAAAACCAAACGTGGTGATAGATTTCCTTCTCCAATTTTCAGCAAATGAAATGAAATGGATACGTAACGGATGAATGCTAGATCAAATTATAATGTGCATAATAGTATAATATGAATAATATTTACTACATTTATTCTTTTTGTTTGTTCAATTCACATATAAACCCCTAAAGGTTTGCTTGTAAAGGTCCCAAAATATGTTTTCAGTGGATATTTCACAGTGTTTCTTTTTTGCACTGAAGGAAGTTACTAGTTCATTTTAGATATCGAAAAACGCGTTTCGACTCGACGAGAAGTTCCGAATCAAATGGCTCTCAACACTAATTCCATATCTTCTGTACCTACATGTACAATATCATTCGTTCATATTCACTTCGTTTTCTCATTTCTTCGGTGATTTCTACTTTTAACCTGTGTCTTCTTCTTGAATATGCGAACTTACTCTCACTTTCTAGATTTAGGTAACTTTCTTCATATTCACCATGATTTGTTACTTTTTGGACTAGAACCCCTCTAGCAATTTTCTTTCACCGAATAGCTCTGATTTGCATTCATTGTGCCTAGTTCTGCTAATTCTTTCTCTTACTACGTTTTCTTTTCAATTTGTGATATGTTCAGACAGGTTGTAGAAACGAACTGCTTCTCTTTCTTTCCTGCATAATTTTTTCCTTTTGTACATAAATCGTCTTTAGATGGAATTCGATGTGTTCTTCTGCTTTTATTGCAAGACCATCCAAATACAGGCGACGCAAATGGCTTCTTGATGGGTCCGCTTGTAGGATGCACTGTGGTTACGTAAACAGCTATAGGCTTTTTCTTATTTATTCAGAGCTTCCGATTATAGTAAAAAAAGACGAGGAAACAACTTTCCCCTTAATAAAAAAGTAAACGTGTAGGTAGCTGACGTCATTGTCTCTTTCTTTAGTGGGATGCGTAGATTAGGATTTTTGTAAGTTTCTCACCTAGCGAAGTTAGGCTAAACTTCCAGCCAGCTACTGTTATTTGTACTTGCTTCCACGTAGGAAATGTAAGGTGTCACCGGGGTGTGGATGGAAGTGGTTCGTGGGTATTCATGTGGAAGTACGGATTACGGATTACCATGTTCAGAGTACAAACATGTAGTAGGGTCAAAACGACATGAAGCACGTACGCAATTACGTACGTTGCTTCTCTTGAGGCGCTTTGGTGGAGCGTAGCGGCTGGGGGCGTGGCGAAATCCTTGCTGACACCAGCCATCGCTGCAGTTTGCGACGGTCCCACTTCAGTCCCAACTGCTGCCTCACCGCGCTGTTTCCAGCGCGTACGCAAGTGCATCGCAACTACACTCGTGATTCATGTCGTTTTGGCTCGACCATACCGCTTGAAAGGTTCAACCGGGTAGCCGCGAGACACCTGCCCAATTGACCCTCTTTCTCAACTCAACTAATATTCTCTCTGCTCCGTCGGTCTCTGGTGAAATCGAAGGTGTATGGTACATACTCGCTTGAACTCAACAGTATGCCTAGACAAGTAAAAATATAAACACCATCACTCCACCAAAAAATATGGCTAACCACTTCCTTTCCTACCCCTAGATTTTGCGAAACAGTGTGAAGAGAACTTACTGTGCTGAAAAATCAAGATTTTTGGGTTCCAAAAAGCGACTACTAGTATATCGCATAGGAGCCACGCGCAGTAATTCATGATCAAAGTTTTGTCAACAAAATTATTTGTTTCGCATGACGTCAAATCCTAAAAAGCGTCAAATTATTCCAACTAAAATGATTGTATTGTTCTGAACAAGCTGTTCATTGCGTTGAAACAGTATCTTGAGGGGGGTCCAACGTGTGATGGAATTTTCCCAGAGGGGTTCGTAAGAGAGCAAGGGGGAGAGAGAGGATTAGTCGTAAGGGAAAGGAGGAACAGCGGGGGAAGAGAGGTAGGGGTAGGGGTAGAGAAGTAGGAGGGAAGAGAGGAAGGAGAAAACTGAGAGGAGAGGGAAACGTGCGCAAACAAGAAAAAGAGAATTCGATGTTAAAGGCAATTTCAGGTGGATTATGGGGACGAGGGTGACTCCGCCCACTTCTTCCTAATTGCAGTAAAAAACAGCCCAGAAGATGCGGCTTCAAGCGTTCCAGGGCGCTATTTTCCACGAGTTCGATTGGAGCGCGCCATCCTTGTGCATGCGCCGCAGGAAGAAATGGACAGAATAACCCTTCTTCCCATAATCTACGACGCCCTATAGGCATAACCCACCTGAAACCCGCACGACCCACTTCAAGCAGAGGCATTTTAGAAGGCAGGGTTAACGCTGTCGGTGCACAGTGCACAAAGAGTGGCGGTAGAACCGGAAGTGAAACGGAAATTCCTCTCCGAGGTGATAGAAAATGTTGCAGGAAAATACTGAGTATGAGGGACGAATTCAAAACGAATTTTCGAATTGATCAGAATATAACACCCAACTTTTGACATGTAGAAAAACGATCCATTTGATGTAATAGATATAGTACGTCTGAAACAACGGGATGAAAACTGTGAGGATAACGAAATGAAGCAAAGAAATTCCTCGAAACACTATATAACTACTTGGAAATTGGATAACTACTGCGATTCTTTTAAAAACCGATGTTATTTTGTATAACTCATCCTGATTTTTGTTACCGACAACTCAATATATAAGATATCCGCCCGTAAAGGATGAAAGAAGAAATCTTCGGAAGGTGACTGAAGTATAAGAACGTCTACTAGAAGCTTGTGACGCAGAAGAAAAACTAACATGCTTACGGAAACTGGTGATGGTATTCCAGATACAGTGTCGTATACGTGACTTCTCCCTCTTGCATAAATAGAAGCTCTAACAGGGACATCAATATGATCTGGACGACTATTCGATAACATGGGAGGGTGTAGTGTAGCGGTTAGAGGTCCCGCTTCCTGCACGTTCGATCGGAGGTTCGAATCCGCCCTGGTGCTGACCAAGCCCTTTATCTCTTCGGGGTCGATAAATTGGTACCAGACTTGTCTAGGAGAATAAAAGCACTGACTTGACACATCGGCTAGCCACCGCTTCTCACTGTATAGGCCAGTCACACGCTCCTGAACCTCAAGCGATTCTGAATTGAAGTGAACGTGGGAGCGCATCCCAAGCAGATTGATTAACGCGAGAAACTTTATCCTTTATCCTTTATTCGATAACATAATGACGACCGAGCGGCCTTCTACATTTCCGTGTGGGACCACGAGCATTTTTTTTTGCGCACAAATTGTGCGACCTCATTGTCGGAAGAAGTGCCAGAAAACAGTTTATGAAATAGACTAATCCACTGACGACAGCACACTTCTTCGGCTCCAATCGACTTTCACGACTTATATTTGAACGAGGAAATAATAACACCTAATTGAAACAACAAACTAATATCAAATTGAAGAAACTTTTTTTAAAAGACATTGACGACATTCGTGTTTGAGAAAAATTAGCTATGAAGGACCGGGGCTTTTTTTTCGTCCGCAACTGCAGTCCACATGTGAGCTATAGTTGGGTCAAAACGACATGAAACACGGACCGTTGCGTATGCGGCCGCGCTCGGAAGTGGTGTAGACGAGAGACAGCGGTTGGAATCGAGGTGGGACCGTGGCGAACTGCAGAGGTAAGTGGCGGTAGCGAGGATCCTTAAACGATCCCAACTGCTACGCTCCACCGCTTCGCTTCGAGCGCAGCCGCTTGCGCAACTGTCCGTGCTTCATGTCGTTTTGACCCGTCTATACGTTGCCGCGAACCTGTTAAGTATTTGATAGCTCATCAAAATGTACTTTCGTGATGTTGCCCTCGAAGCCCGGACATTCTCCCACAAAGCGAAAAACGTGTCCGACGACGTCGTGGGACATTGTCGTCAATGTGATAAGGGGGCAGCTGGCCTTTTCTGTTAAGTGATCAGTAACTGTCTTCGTATATATTAGGCACAGCGCGACTAAGCATTCTATTTCCTTAAAAAAAAAGTAAGAGACGACTAACCCTAACAGATGCGAAGCCTTCACATTTTGAGTAAAAGATTTGAAAGAGAATATTTCTCGTTGATTAACTATGTTTCATACCCTCAGTACAATAACAATTTTGACGACATTATATTCCGAAAAATGATATCTGCACCCGGAGATAAGAATGAAATTCAAAGTTTACTTAATGTGTTTCTGAGAAACGACACTCGTAGTAAATTTCATGCAGCACAACTTTGCAGCTTTTCACAGACAAATTTACCCACATGTATGAAAGTTTGGCGTCTCTCCCTCTTAGTTTTTTTTTGTGCCTAATCGAGAAAGATGGTAAATTTCTCCTCCTATTTCTGAATTGGCACATGTGGTCCAGAATTCCAGTCTTTTGTGATCCCGCAGTCGCACAAAGCTGCATTTTGACGACATTGATACAAATTCCTCAACCTGGTTGTTGCATTGTTTTCCAATTTTTGATACCGAATCTATGCTACAAAAATATAAACGTACACATCTGCAGTTCTCCCAAGAAATATTTGCGATATTTCTTGAGCTTTCTTCCACTGTTTTTTTTAAGGAACCAAAGCATTGGTGAAAGACTTCACAGCTTTCTTCCAAGAGGCGTAGTAGTGTCTGTCTATGTTTCCAGTACTATCTTTGAGAGTAGCCCCAAAATCAAATTCATTTTGCAACTATATTCCTTCGATACCGCTGCCATTTGTAAATATTGTTCGATATATGTGTTTCTCTTCTTTTCTCTCTCTAACAGCTACACGATGATGTGCGAACATGAAACGACGTGAACGTCATCATCATACTGATAAGCGTAAGATTCCACGCCAGATCGCCTAACCTGCTAGCTACTACTTAATCGGCCGTCTGCACGCGTATTTCCAGTTTCGAAATAAAGGATGATACAAACCTGAGGAGGCAAAAGTTACACGATCTCTGACGCACGTTCAATCCATTGCAGCAAACGGTACATGCTGATAATGGTTGGAAAATCGACTTGTTGTAATTCATTCGGCAGGGAACGGTTGTTCAACGTTACAATACGGATGTTTGTTGCCTTAGATTTAATGTTCCCTTCAGGCATTTGTCATATCTGCGTAAAGGCTTTGGCAGTGCGCTGGGCCACAACATCTCTTTGCAATAATTGGAATACTTGTGTTAAGTAACAGTGCAAGTAGTAAAGGTCGTATATTTCCAGGTGTACATTTGGATGCTTGATGGGATTTAGTGAAAGCAACAACCATATACAATTCATAATCACACATAACTTTAAAAAAGATACGCCAAAAATGTAAAATTTCCACTTTAACAGTACAACAGTGGAAACCCAAAGAGATAGAACTGAAAAAAACTCTGAAAAGAGTAATACTTACATTTACTATAAATCAATGATACGCATGCAACGTAAATGTCACAATGTAAACTGACTATGCCCTAAAGTAAAGCTACAATTTAATAGATACACTTGAAACGATCACACTTGAAACGTTGTATGTAGGAACAACTAAGAAAATATCTACAATTCCAGGTACTCCAACACCAAAATGTGGAGGAGCAAGAAATGGGAACAAGCAAAAAGTAGCACACACAATTAGTAATGTCCACATGTGGTACATAATTTCTAATAGACGTCTCAAGAGTTACGAATGCTCAACTATTCGACATGAAGTGATAACTCGAGAAGTGTAGCCACGGGAACATTCAGGAATGAAGGAACTGGTAATTAACAAAGAGAGGAGGATATACAAGGAAAGGAAGTAGGAATACAGAAAAAATCTAAAGAAGCAATACATTCATGTGAGCATACGTGAAGGTATGTCGTGTTCTTATAAATTAAAAAAAGCCGCTTCTAGTGTTCGAAAGAAATAATATAATTACCAATAATAACTCCTACCTTCACAAAAAAAATCAAATATGATATATAATCAAAACTTATCTCATTTCCACTAAACGAAAGTTATGAGACGAAGGAATTATCAGCATCAGTCGCTCACTTGCTGTAACTTTGCTCGGATTTTAGAGCACGTATGTGATTGTGCAGCTCGATGCCGCGAGCATAACGTCTTTCCACACCTAAGCAAGAATTTTCTAACATTGACATAAATTCTCTTCCGAAAACAGCAGACAACATTCACCTGCAATTAAAAGCACTATTTATTCTGAAAGCACAGACGTTGCACCGGGCTGCTCCTCCCCTTATCGCAACTGACCGCATTGCACGCGTAGATACCCCTCGACGAACTGGTAACTTAAAGCAAACCGTAAACTTCGTGATGATTGTCAGTAAATTGTGAACTACATAGAAAAGCTCACTGCAAATAACACGGACGACGTGTGACTCCCATCGTTTTCATCGGATGATGAACCTCCAAGGTGTGTTGCGCGCGGTTTACTGCGCGTTCTTTGACGGCAAGTTGAAAGCGACGGTGGATGTCTATGGCGGCGCACCTAAGTTGGTGAGCTGAGTTTTCGATTAAGATTTACTGATGATGGGAAAACTAGTTCCCACATGAAAACAGCAATGAACTGCACAATAGTAGACGTTATTAGGTGATATGAACACTGCTCGTTGTATGAATGCACGAAACAAACACCATCATACGTACTTTTTGCCTCCGGAACTCATTCGTTAAATCGCAAACAATCATTCCAGATGAAAGCTCCGATGGATCCTCGGACAACACTTCGTCTCCAGTCGGAGAATCAACGCGGAGGTTCTGAACGAAACTTAAATACACTCTCGACATGAAAACGAAGGCAAAAAAAAGGAAATAAAAAATGTCCACCTCAAATTTTTCCAGTGGCAGGGGCAGTGCTTCGAGAGAATTTGACGTCCTACTTGGTTGAGAACCTTCTATGTTAACTACTGGATTACAATCATCGTCGAAAATAGCTAGAAGCTCTAAATGATTCAAAGACATAAATTAATTTTGAGCGATTTGTGTCCATTACCAAACCTTTAGCTGCTCCCTGACTATTGGTTCGCGCTCGCCGTGCGTGTCGTGATCCATTAGTCATGGCAACTCCAGTTACTCGTATCGCCAGCCTTTTGTCATCATCAAGATCATGCTCCTTTTCCGTTTCACCAGCGCTGCTTTCTTTCGCACTCGTATCTTCAGCAGCACTACATCCTCTGCAAGTTCAAGAATCACCTGTTCACATCCGATTTTCAGGATTTCCGTGCACACTAACCTCCTCCCTCGACGTCGGTACTCCCGATCGCTTACTTCGTCACTGAGCATTAGGGTTTCTTCTTGCTCCCTTTCTGTCAGCGGTCCGGATCTGGCCACAACCACAAGCGTGAGTGTGGAACCTTCCCGAATGCCCACGGTGTCCATTTCTGCAGCATCCGGAAGTGATCTTCCGGCAAACACCTTAAATTGGAATCAATAGGATGATTTAGTATCGGTCTCAGCACAACAGAGTTGAAAATTATGATATTCATAACTGAGTGCACAAAATCCTCCAAAGTCTGGAAATGGTCAAAAACATTCTACAGATTCAGAAAACAGTAGCCTAATCCTGTTGTATAATAGACTAACCTCAATGATAAAACCAGTTTACCAAACAGCAAAAAAAAAAAAACAGGAGAAGGGTTTCTGGTCACCACCTCACGAGGAAACTTTTAGAACTAATTAAGGCTTCGCTGCGTTCATAATATATAATATGAATGAAAATGGCAATGGAGGTAACAGTATAAGAGCAACACATCACGAAATTGAAAGTGTTGGAATCTCTCCAAAAATATATAGTGCTAGGGCTGTTAACGAGTATAGTAGCGTTATCACGGTCAATTCCGCTCAAAAATGTAATTTTAAAAAAGTAATGAGAAACAGCCTTGCTATACCGTTTCCCCGTACGACTCGACGTGTTACGCCACAGAATGCGAGCAATCTTGTCATCTTCCTAGGTCCGTATCCAACTGACTCAGCTCAAATAAGCCCCAAAAGATTAACCACTACTTGCTTCATTCGTAAATGATTGCTATGTGGTTTCATAGCTACGACCAAAAGCAAGTTCAAAGTCCCGTCCCAAGAATAAGAAAACTCTTAAGCTGCCCGCAGAGTTCAAAGCCGCGCGGGCACCCGGTTTGGCGGCTCTGCGGTTCTAGTGACTGTGAGTTATTGACTATTCACAACAGTGCGCTCAATAACCAATAAAACCACAGAGCCGCCAAACTGTGCGCCCGCGCGGCTCTGAACTCTGCGGGCAGTCTTAGAGCACTTAAAGACCCAACTTGCATACACTGTTTTCTTTGGTCATTTTGCTTTCAGTTGACATACTTGTTCGTAGTTTTACCGTACTACCAGTACGGCAAGTCATACAACATATAAGGAAAGGAAATCACCAAAGCAACTCACAATGGCTTGCCGACCTGGTACAATCCTTTTTCGATGCCATACCCTCTTTTTTAAATCGCCGATCGTTTCGAATAGTCTAACTCGTTCTAACCATCTCTCACCAGTAACGGATTCAATCCATATGTCCACTGGAGCGATGCTCATGTCTGCCAATTATACCGTATATGTAGCCTTTGAGAAGCCAATAGAGCACTTATTGACTTAAGACACAAAAAAGATTAGTACTGTAACGTATTGATGACGTCGTTAACAACGAACAAATTACACAAACAAGGGAACATTTATAACAACCAAACAAAACGGCGAACTTCTTATAGAATTCAAAAAGTCTTGAACAAGAAATCTTCTCTTCTACGACATGGCATACAATTTTGCTATCACAAAGACATATAGTGTCACCTCGTAAAAACACAAGTAGATCAAAGCCACTCATTCAACAATATGGTAATCACTGGTAATAAGAGGAAACCACCGCATAAACATTATAACCACAGCGAATAAAGGACTTGCATAAGTGCTGACTAATATGCTAACCTAGGCGGGCCAAATATAACCCGTTCTTCATCACCACTGGTTCTCACTACCATCAAAAAAGTGAACACGCTAAAGAAAGAATCTGTCCAGATGATACCACAGGGATACAACTCCAAATATTGGAAACGACTAAAAAGACGTGAAGAAACACACATAAAAAATAGAATGCTATAAATAAATACAACTTCATTTGCTGCTTACTTAAAAGAATGAGTAAAACAAATATGTCATGAAAGTTGAGATGGACCTCGCCCAGTCAGAAGCTAAGTGCAATCAACTCCAAGATGAAAGAGAAAGAATTCTAAAATATGCAGCATCACTAAAATTCGAGTATGCATTATCTGAGAACCACGGATGCTGTACAGGTAGTTGATTTCGGCATGAAATTTCTCAACATTCAATAAAACTCAGCATCTTCTGCTTCCAGAGATGACTTTCGGTAGATGGTGGACTGACCTGAACATTTTATCTTTAGCACTCTTTCACAAGCATTTTTTTTAAACATAGTTTGTTATAAAAAGCATATCACTCAACATAGTTGAAGAGATTTCCACTCAATTTCGAGGCTGTCTGGAAAAATTTGGTTGATGGAGACTACGGAGAACGTAAACTTTCTGAGTATGGCGTAATATTTTGAGTATAACACATATAACGCACGGAATGTACGAAATATAAAAAGTGAGACTTATCTTAAGGCGACTTCAAAAAGAAAAGGCGTCAATCTAATTCTAAAACCTAGTATATCCGTTAAAAAGGATCTTGGGTTCCTCCTGTTCGATCTTTGTTACTCATAGCATTTCTCTGGAGCATTCATAGAGATTCCAGAGTTTTGTAAATACTAGAAACACTACAAGAAATACTGATAAAAAGCCTGAGTTTACGAATACGCTTGATGAACTTCACATTGGAAAACACGCTCCACAGTGAAACAAGCAAGAAATGAGAGTTTGAATTTAGCACAGCGGCAAAGAGAGTTAGCAGTTTTGAAAGTACTCCTCCTGACGCTAGACTGTGGATAATCGTGCCACTTTATCGACACCCATGGTAAGTTCTGCTCGCTTTACGGTGCCAATCGATGTCGTCCAAATCTTGAAGTCTTAGCTCTTTAATCGGAGCACCATCTCTTTCCAGAATTTTTCCTTTCCACGAGAAGAAAAAACCAGGAATTTTAGAAAGAGATGTTGTCGTCTCGTCGACTCTTTGGAAGACACCACTAATCACGAAAGACACAGTTAAAACGTATGGAAGCCTGGTGCAGCTATGCAAGCGGCTGCACTCAAACTGGCACGGTGGGGTTATCGGTTGCGTTCCAAGCATGACCCTCGCTTGCTGCAATAGGACTGTAGTTAACAGTGAATGTGCCAACTCGATCGCAGCTGCTAGCTCCGCATCGAACGCAGCTAATTACGCATTTGTACTGGGTTCCAGGCCTTCCTGAACCGACTAAATGACTTATTATCTCCACGAGTATACGACGGAAGCCCAGAGCTTGAAAATTACTAGGAGTGCTGTTCTGGCAACAGTTGACTTAGAATTTTGAAGGGCAGACTCACATGACATTGAACTTGCGTTTGAAATCGCGGAGCTCTACAAAGAAACGATAAGATGAGATCTCAAGGAGGAAAATACAACACATAACCCTGTCAGCAATTACTCCACCGAGAACGGAGGAAAAGGTCATCCACGAATTCCACTCACTTCGAGAGCCACGTCCACTTATTTGCCTTTTCACTGTCAGTGGGAAACGAGACATATTATCGAAGAGGTGCTTTCTGGGAAGATGTCACTATGTAAGTTTTAGACTGTATGGCGTCCCGACTTGACAGAAATATATCCAAGCATCTGAAGCACCAGTCGGAAATCCATTCACACTAAGTCAAAGCTCCTCACATGTAGAGGTAGGCATGAAATCCGCCATTCGATTCCAAGGAGACCTTCAACTTAGTTGAGACCGGAGTCAGGCGAGATGATGAGACATAACCCTCTCAAAAACGATATCATTAGGTTTGGAAGGTCATTAATAACCCCGTGAGCACAGCACTTTGAGAAGTACCTTGGGCATATTTACTAGAAGAAGAATTGTTCTACAAAAAGAATGAAATAGTGTTTTTAGGGCTTCTAAATTTCTCTGAATTTTTGATGGAACTTAGATAGCAAAATGCATTTGCCCATCTGTTTCGCATCTACATACTGGAAAACGGGTAAGGCCTGTAAACTAAGAAATCCGTACTCTGATAGTGAAAACCCTCGCCTACTTATTAAGATACATAACAAGATTCATAACACATTAAGAGAAGTAGTTAGATCAAGTTCAGCATGATCCGAGTTATTAGACACTATTTATCATCATATCCTTTCCACGCTCCAGTAGAAATCAGAACTTCCATAGGTTTTCCAATTTCAACAAAACGGTACGGCGTTCTAGAATTCATTCCCATATTTGGATTGAGGGTCTGAGGAAATCTCAACCGAGAAGTTTTCATTCCAGGTGCTCTAACTCTTCAAATCTAAATGGAAAAAATCCAAAAAAGTGAAATTTTAAGTATTTGTTTTCCTATGTTGAGCCGAACACGAGGTTGTTGTAATCTTTACTCTTGCCTTCGACTCTTCGACGAGTTCGGCATTTCAGAGACCGAAAAGGTGAAATCTAACGTGATTTATCCGACCGAACGCCCTTTCCGCCTAATACAGAAGATCCCAAGTCGATTTTTTGACCTTATAATTACAAGCAGAGGAGTCAATCATAGCTTAGGATCGGTGGGCTTTCCTGCCGTTGATTCTAGATACCAATGGTGAGGTGACTAGCGCAATCAAATGCAGGATAAAGTGCTTGGCGTTAATCAATCAGCACCGCCAACACGCGTTCTAAGAACTTCAGCCATTACGAAATGATTTGTAATGATCTTCAAAATCCGACGATTGCATAATCCGAAAATTTGCGGAAGCTATTACATTTGCCAATTAAAACAAAATTATATAGGAGGGACACAAGAAACGTCCAACAGTAACTATCAGACAAAAGCCGTGGTCGAGCAAGCTTTGTAAGATACAAAACGCACAACTAGAACACAAGCGTACGTAATCGTGACAGGTGAAAGTGTTAGCACAAAATAATAAACCCGCTTGAGCAAATCCAAAACCAACGAAGGGATGACACAACGAAAGATTATCCCCCTCATCATCACATACCAAATTCACATTAGATCTAAGCATTTATCACAAGAAAGGAGATTTTTCCGAGTATTGTAAATTTACATTTACAATCACGTGAAAAGTCGAAATAATAGAAGCAGAGGAAATTGCACTTTACTCTTCCTATTCTTTTTTTTTTTGGATTTTTTTTTGGGAGTTCTACATTATTTGTATAATAGTGCATAAGTAGAATTAAGTAGTCCTATCAACTTCCTTTTTCATTAGTTTTACCCTTCCTTACATTGGTATTGTATTTCTACATCATTTTCTCCTTGGATTGGTACTGGATTTCTGCACCATTTTCACCGTGCGACTGCTTGCGATTAGCATCCTTCATAGTCGTAGTCTCAGGTAAATCTTCTTCAATGATTCAATAGTTTATTCTGCTGCCAGGATGTCTTTTCAAAGGGTTGAGTGGTAGAAATTAGATTTTTGTCCCACTTTTCCGTCTAATCGTGCACGATTAACGTTTTTCTCTTGAAAGCGCTGATCATGGACTGTTACCGGAAGAACTGGAGCAGAAACTCAATTCTCACCAAATAAAATATTAAAGTTTTCTGAAGAGCAAAAGAAACTACAAAATTAATGCAAGGAGTTTAATAAGACTATGGAATTCTATTCATAATTTTAAGCGAAAAAAGAAAAACTATCAATAAAAAAGGGAAAAAAGTTCCGAGGATCCTGTACTGCATTGGAGACCAGTCTGCGCTCCGTCCTTACCGGCGACGCAACTAGTCACATTTATAAAACAAGTTCGACTAGCCCACTGGAACATTTATGCACATCATTTACCTCTAGTATATATGTGTGAAAAAATAATTATTGAGTCTTTTAACAAACTTAAGTCTCACAGCTCATATAAAAGGAGGAAACAAGGTACCAATTAACATGTATACATTTAATCATACTCCTTCCATCAGGACAGTGGAATGGAAATATTTCTAAGCGATAAACGTTATACCCCGTGGGGGTTCCCCTAAAGGAAACTAATATCTCTCGAACTAAATGTCTATACAAAACAAATTCCTGAACCAAAAAAAAAACCTTTTTTTCAAGTCCAAAAACCAGCACATCTTACGATTTTCACCGAGGAAGGCAGAAACATAAGTGCGATAGGGAAAAGACGGATCCTATTCAGGTGAAGGGGGTTAATTCATAGTACGCAGCTCAAGTGAAAGGGGTCCTTTCGCCCAAAAGTGAAGGGGGTAATTTCGCCAACCGTTTAAAAGTAAAGGAGGTCCCCTCCCCAACCGTTCAAAAGTGAAGGGGGTCAGATCACCGGCTCAGACTATCGCATCTATGGGCAGAAAGACATCTACGTTACGTAAAAAATAAAAAGCTGGCATAGAAATTCGCGCCAAGACATATTCCTAGCTTCTTTAAAACGTACACCTTCGGATGGTATGTTCCATGGAAACCGAAATCTCATTTATATCAGGAAAGCAGCTGCAACTATGCAGTTCTAAGAATAGTGACAACAAAGTACGGCTGTAACTATGGAGGAAGGCAACATAGAGTTTTGAAAAGTTTTGGGTTAACATTACACGGAAAAGAAACCAAATCACCAATCATCAATCAAGAATTTCTGCGAGTAAGGTAATACAAAGATAAAGATGTCTACAGTTATATTAATATTAGTTGTTACAATACATCCACAGGTGGTGCACAAAAACAAGTAGCGCTCCCGCAGCTGACCGTGAAGACGCTCTCTCCTACTCAAATAACCGTCCAACGGGAGCACCAAAACCAAAACCAAAAAACCTCCAACGGGAGCATGTCAATAATAAAGCATTGCTCCTACGTTATTTGTAAAAAAATCACATTGTGCTACTTTACCTAGACAGATAACCGGAACAGCAGTGCTCATATACAAGACCTGCTGCCGTTCATTCGTAAAAACCTACAGATTTACCCATTCACTACACAGTCGTATATAAATGAAATGTAATATCATTACAACTACATTCTCGCCCCTTTCACTATCTCCAGGTAGTCTTAGTCATGAACGTTGTTCTAGCGATTTCTGCATGCGTGTCTTTCATAGGAGTCGCACACGCAGTTGGTAAGTTTGCTAGACTCATCGCAACTTTCCTCACGCATCACATATATATCACAATTCATTCTTCTAAAGTTCGCAGATCATTTACGCAATCTACTCTTTGGAGGCACTGCATCAACTCCTAAAGCCCTACAGAGGAGAGCTAATTTAATGATTTTTTCTCAATAACGGCTCTAAAAAACCAACCTTTGATGGTTCAGTCAAAAATTATGAATTAGACCAAAATGTTCAACCAAAGAACTTCTATTCAAGAACTCAAATGCTTACCTTCAACTATCAACGCTTATTTCAGTGATGAAAACTATGAACCAGTGAGCCAGTAACACTGCCTCAAATCTTCCATTGTTTTAGCAGCACAAAGCGTGCATTTGGCAAATAAATTCCTCCCTACAATAAATACTAGCTAGTTCATATTCGATTCCGGTCATGAACCAACCGCAGCGTCGACTGTTCATTATTTTCTTAAAAGAAGAAAGAAAGAAAGACTATACAAAGAGTTATATATTGGATCGTGTAGAAAATCTTGTATCAGAGAACTTACTTATCTAATACCTTAATAGGAAGTTTGCGCACGTCATCACTTATCCATACTTCGATGACTATCGATGATCCTCCATTAATTTGGCAATTTTTCGTCTAGAATTCCAAAAAAAAAACCTAACAAATCTAGAGTCGCTGTAGTTGGTTTCTTCTTGTTTTTTTCTCGCAAAAAATATTTCAAGAACCCGAAAAAGCGATAGTAAGGTAGCGCGAAATCGGAAAAAGAAGGAGGATGAGGAACCGACTACCGGCCCAATTCCGTCAATTTTTGTAATTTTTTATTTTTTTTTAAACCTGATGTACCCTCTCACTTTATCATGCGGATAGTCACGTACAGTTGAGGGTCTTCTAGTTGTGTTGGCCAATGTCCGGAGCTCGCTGTAGGTGAAAACTGAACTGTACGACTGTGCTGCGAATCGGGAGAAGATCACAACTCGATAGTGACGTACTTCAACCCAAATCATCTGATTAACAGACCGCTCAACCACCTTTATGTACCATTGCGCAATTCGAATCCAGAACCTCCCAAAAGTTCCTCAAGTCCACTAGATCCCGTAATCTCTTCTTCTAAAAATTATAATTTTCTAAAACTTTCGGCACAAGACTTTCCAATGAAATAGATAAACATAATTTTTTTCAATTGCTCCGCAGAAAAGCTCGTTGCTTAATGTAGATAAACCACAGAAACTAAGCAGATAACTCACGTGCACATAGATGTGTACAGCAGAGCAACGACTAAACATGACTGGTACTTCAAAAAAAAAAAATAAGAGAACAAAAAATGAGATCTAAACTAGAAGTTATCGAATTATAAACCGCATCATAAGCTAAATTATGTCCAACTTCAATGGAAGAATTTTTGTCCAATAATATGTTGCTCAGCAACTAGATGAGTTTCTGCTCCAGACCACTTTTATAAAATAGTAACATGATATCTTGGGCGAGTTAATTACTGCGCGCAATAATTCTTCCAGAGAATCGCCTCAAATAACAAAAAGAAGCACAGTTCTCTTCTCTTTTCCAGGCGAAGGAGAGCGCTACAGCCATGAGTACTACGATGATAAAAGCAAAAATCATTACGATCGTGGACACGTCGACTCGTATAATAAAGGCTTCAAAAAAGGTTATGATAAAGCCGGATATGGAGAGTATGGTTTTCATAAGTATGGAGGCTGGGGAAGTTATTCTAGAGGAGAGGAACACGGAAAACACTATGGTACTTCTTCAAATTCCATACAATTATCTTCTCCCCAATTGACAAAGTCAGATACCTTTCAGGAACTGAATACGACATTGAACAGGAAAAAAGTCACCAGAATCACGGAAAAGACAAGAAGAAGAAAAGCTATTATGACTACGGTAATAAAAAACAAGACGATTATTATGATCATAAGCTAGACTACCATGAATATGGACACCCTTCACAAAACAAAAACGAACATGGAACCGATGGACATGAATATGGACATTATCAACCGCATCACAAGAGACATGACCAACACCGAGAAGACCACTATGGTAGGAAGAATTAGTCGATTAGAGAAAAACGTTAACTACTCGATATTGATCGATAGTTACACCTAACACTATGATAACTTTAAATAGAAGTTTTTATGAAAAGATACTTTGCGATGGAACTATTTCTGCACTGCAGTAACTGTGTTTTTGCTGGAGCCAATGCCCCGTCGCCCCCAATCCCTTAATTTATTTAGTTAATTTCGTCGTACCCTGCTTGCTACCCCATCGGCAGTCTTCCTATCACTTTAGAGGTTACTCTTCTCCACTTATGCTGCCGGCGGACCTTCGCTACTCAAATGCGCGTGACTAGTGTCGGCTCTATTATGAAACCTTGCACAAATATTAGACATAATTAGATTCATCAAGGATTGCACTAAAACTCTCTAGGTAGTTGAACGTAAAATCATCATATTAGGTGATAAACAGAAAAGCGACATGTTTCTTTTTTCTTCCCCAGCCTAGTCGAAAAGCACTTCATTTTTCTGATAATCGTCTTCCAATCAACGTACCTATCATTTTTCTTCTACTGCATACACGAGTCGGGTTAGCATAGAAGAAATACTTCAAATTAACGGGTTCGCGTCTACCTAATACACTTTTCTAACTTTTTTTTTACAACAATAACTCCTCTGTTTCAGAATATGGTCACTAACACTAGACGTCGCACGACCTCTAGATCTCGCTGCTCCATCTCATAATTTGTAATAAGAGGACTTGTTGTACCGTATATATTTAGAACGAATAAAAAATCAAAAACTAAAAGGTTGAGGGTAAATATAAAGCGAATGAGAAACAAGATGAAACGAGAGAATCTTCTAAAATGATTCAACAAACAAAAAAATCAATAAAAACGCCTTACTTTGCCGACGATCGCTGAGAAAGAGACTAGAAACTTCCGCAGCTGGAGTGTCCATCATGCAGGCAAGTACCAAACGCATGCAGTCAATGATGTCTGGATCTTCAATCCCGCATAGTAACGGAATTCGACCGTGCATGTCCCAAAGAAGACACAGAAAAAGATAAGGAAAAAGACTGCATATTCGAGAAATTGGCACACCTTTATCGAGATTGACTTCGACCCGTATGGAATGAACAGCAGCAGAAACTCGATCAAACCATGTCTTACGGCGATATGGAGTGCGCTGCATTAAAAAAAATATAAAAGTTGGTTACACTCCACTGGTAGTCGTTACAATAAATAATCCCATAGTTTTCAAAACGCACCACATAAAACTTACGTTTCTCCGTTGTCATTCGTCGCATTGCAGAGCACTCGTTGCGGGTCGAACTTGTCGAGATAACTTGTTAACATCTAGAAGTTAGTAGTTACAAATACTCAGACTTGTTAACAATTAAATACCTAAATTGTGGTACTCGCCTTGCCACCTTCCTCATTTTTGCTTAAACAACAATGATGAAGGACTGTATTACCACTATCGTCTCTTTTTGAAACATCCACTCCGTGATTCAGAAGATACTCTGAAAGCAATGAAACTTAGAAAAAATGACAGAAAAAAAGAGAAAAACTATAGGGAAAATCTGCAAGAAGAACTACGAAACAAAATACATCATATCTTTGTGCACCATCCGGACAATGAGAAAACACTGTACCACGGTTTAGGGGAAGAATGAGGTGCATATGTTGATTCTATAATTCAAATTAAAACTAATATTTTTGTTCCAAGTGAACACAAAAATTAAGGGAAGTCAGTGGTTGATGAGTTAAATATTTCAACGAAAATAAACTACTCTGAGGCGGAAACACCTGTTTCCAATATTAAGAGAAACAGCTCTATCATACAATGAGCAGAAGTAGATCCCTAAATTCTTTTCACAAACAGCATGATCTCCAGAACATTGATTGCTCGACTTTCGTCAAGGAAAACTTGAAATTCACAAAGACTTTGATGTAATAAATAAAGCAACCGAAATAGGTGCAAAAATAAAGATTAATTGGTACTACAGCGAAATACTTATTTTGGTTTATGAAGGTCTGTGAACTCAAAGTTTGCGCTTAATCTAGTAACATCCACGTTCATCAATCCAGGAATATTTCCGTTTCGAATCACACCAAAAAACCAGTGCATGAAGCAACACGTTTCTACAGCCGAAGGGGAGAAAATTTAGAGTTAGTAGCAGCCTACAGACAAAAAATACATGTTTTCTTAGAAGCAAACGAACTTCTCGCAGATTAAATGTCACACCATGGTAGTGTATTGCAAAACGCTACTATGACAGTTTAAAAAATGAATAAAAGCCAACACGCGACAAACTTCAGCTCACAGGGAAGGAAAGCAACACAGCAGCTCCACCTTAAAGTACAAAACGCTAAAAAGAAAACGTGTAATTCTAAAATCACATGTGGTTTTACGACAAATTTCGCAAACGGCGCAGAAAGTCGTAAAATCACAGTTTTTCAGCTGTCACTGTGAGGCACGACATACGACCCTAACGGTGGTCCAGTCGTTCCAAAATAAATGGACGATGAAATCTTCGATGACGACACAGGCTACGTATAGGACAGCAACACAATTACAATATGTTTGGGGAAAAAAAACCTACCAACCACATGAACTGCTTTAGGGTCTTTAACAGCATACATCAACGCCGTAGCGCCATGATCGTCCACAGCTTCCACGGAAACACGTTTTTCTATAAGATAGTCAACACACTCATAGCAACCTCGCCATGCCGCCAGATGAAGTGCGGTCCGTCCATGAGGATCGCGTGCAGAGATGAGATTTGGGTTGTACTGAATGTATAACATTTATCCTTTGAAAGAAGAAAAGATATAAATGAAAATGAGATGGAGTTCATTTATATGCGTGTCTAATGCCTGATACTCATGGTTAGTATACTTACAAATCGCCGTAGGGATAAGTATAGATTGAAGTGTGCTCGCTGCACATGTTAAATAGGAGAATTGTGAATTTACAAGCAAAATTTGAAAAAAAAATCAAGGAATGATCTATTACTTAGCATATAGACAAAACAAAAATGATCTAAGAATTCAATTCTTTCGCAAACTGTCCAAAAGTGAAGGGGATCGGAGCACCTGCTCCGACTATCACATCTATGTTCCCCAGATAACCCTTAGAACAATGTCAGAAATTTGTTTCCACAAAGGAAAAAGGATGGTCTGGCTTAAGAAGAAAAAAAAAACACTCGCCTCCAACAAATAAACGATGGCTGATAAATGGCCAAAATACGACGCAAGAAGTAAACCAGCTCGACCGCAAAGTTTGTGATCATCTGGGGTATCCAAAGTCACCGCCGTTGTTCCCGCTACAAAGGAAGATTCACCTCAAACTGTTCTGATAATAACCAATGTTGAGAATAGATTCTGTCCTCCTTTCTACACAATACCTAAACAACCATTATCCTTCGCGATCAACACACACGCGCCATACACAGACAGGACAGATTGATTATTTCATAAATTGAAGGTATCACTCCACGAATCTGAGGTGGTACGGATTTCAGGTGGAGTATTCGTATACGGGAAAGGAGACTATTTAGAGGGGGGTGAATCCGTCCATTTCTTCCTAATTGCCGTAAAAAACGGCTCGGAAGAATCGGCTTCAGGCGTTCTAGCGCACTATTTTCTACAGGGAGTTCGACTGGAGCGCGCCAGCCTTGTGCGGCGCCGCATCTTCCGGGCCGTTTTTTACGGCAATTAGGAAGAAATGGAAATGAATCACCCCCCTCTCCATAGTCTCCTTTCCCGTATACGAATACTCCACCTGAAATCTGCACCACCTCAGATTCGTGGGGTGATGCCTTTAAGGAATCCAGAAAAAGAGAGGTGAGACACAGCCTTGGTTTCGCTCTTTTATGACCCAACTTGTTCTGCGATAGAACGCTAGAATTTCATCGTCGTCCAAGGTCCGATAAATTAAAGTAACGTAACTCAAGCAAGCTTGATTGGGGATTGACATTGATCAAACTCATAACACGTATACTCCCCTTCACCATCGCAGTTGCACTGCAGATTACTAGTGTTCTACTACCCGTAATAAGTTGGATCATTGGGGACACTGATGTAAGCAAAGCTGTTGCGGATGCCTTATTCCGGATTACTACTGGGGATTGACATTGATCAAACTCATAACACGTATACTACACTCCTACTCCCCCACCTATCTGCGATATGATCCGAACATTGTCGATTTCGTGGTACACGGGTTTGAAATTACGCAATGAGCGTTGCAAATAGATTAGAATATCACAAAAGAAAAGTAATAACAATAAACATTCTGGGCAGCTATACCTTTCCTACAAAAGATTAAATCCCAAAACGTATGTTCATATCTATTGTAATAACAATAAACATTCTGGGCAGTTCTGGGAAGTTTTTATTTCACACGAAAACTCGAATAAAGATCTGGTGAAGTTACTGGTTCCAAAATACACAACGATGCAGCAGTCAAGTTAGTCTCTATATTTTAACATATTACCATTTCAAACTACCTTTCTATTTTGTTACAGTATAGCGACTTTTTCACGCTGAACAAAGGGTTTTCTACTGATCTCAAAGGTCACCTTGCTCAAGTAGAAAAAAAAAACGAGAACTGACCAAAGATTTAACAAGCACATCCTGAAGCGCGCCAGCCTTGTGCTGGCGTCTCCAGTCGAACTCTTTGTAGAACGGTTTCGGGCGTTCTGGCGCACTATTTTCTACAAGGAGTTCGACTGGAGCGCCCCTCCCTATTCGGGGGTTGATGCGTTTGAGGGGTTCCTTTTGATAACCGCCCAAAAGTGAAGGGATCGTTTTTCCAACCGATCAAAAGTGAAGGGGATCGGAGCACCGGGTCCGACCATCGCATGTATAAAAAGAGGCGTTTAGATTTGTAAAAGTCGCTCAAATCTATTATGTCGAAAGACAAGAGTGCGTTTGAGATCATGACAAAATTTAATCGAGAAATGAGGCAAAAGGGATGGCCCACACAAAACTTTCAGGTTGTATTAAACCAGAAGAAAGGTGCTTTTCCAATTTCTGGCGTTTTCGCAGCCGCTCCATATGATGATGACAACAACAAGCAGAGGAAGAAATTCAAATCCTACATCGAACAGGACCGGCAGAACTATGAAAATGGCTTTAAGTCGATATTAATATTACTGTGGTCATGACGAAAACAAAAATTTCAAGAACTAAAATTAAGGCAGACCGCAAAAATACAAGAGAATTCAAGCAAAACAAAAGTTTACCCATAAAACTGGACCCTCCATCACCAGATGTATCAAAAGGAGACGAAGTAGTACCGCCGCTGCCAAGAGCCGAATCGGTGCTCGATCCTCGAGAGCATGGAATTAGCTCTCCCAACACGTCGAGCTGAAAATACAAACAACTACAACCTAGAAGAAAAACATCCCCAAAAAATGTCTGCTACAACTATTTAGCTGATATCATGCAAGCAAACAAAAAAAGTTACGAAAAATCACATAATTATTACACAGAAAATATTACTAAGAAGACTATTCCACGACAAGATGTGTCCATAGATGTGGCTACTTTCACAATAAACTGTATTTTTTTTTTGTTAGAAGGTAACGACTTATGGATTTCTTTCATATTAAGCCGAAAAGAAGAGAATAAGTTATATCAAGGGTAATTCATATGCGAAATATTAGTAGCGAGTTTAAAATTTATGATAACGTAAGCACAATAAAGCAGTTCATTGTTGAAAACTAAAAAAATCATTCTTAGAAAATTTTCAGAGTCTTCGGAGTCCATTTTTGAAACCAAATAAAGGTTAACAGGGAGAAATGTGTTCAAAACTCCGTTTCTTATGAAACAGAGGTTTTTTTTCAACTAAAAATCAGAATCAAAAGGAAAATAAGCGTCAGGTATGTTTCGCAAATTATGCACCAACCAAATTGTGCATAGTTTATATGAGATGTTTGGCACCTTGTGATTTGATTTCGCAGCGGAACAGTAGAGTATTCACGTGTCAAAAGATTTCGCAACGTTTCCTACTTACAATTCCTTATTTCCTTGTTTCTTCACTTGAGCACATACCTGCTAGGAGATAGAAGAGCGGATATACCAATCGCAAGGAGAAAGACAAGCGTATTTCATTAACAAAAGGGAAAGAATTAGAAAAAATGAGCAAGAAAAATGTATAGTAAGTGGCACCGAAACATTGTTGCTCTGATATTTTTCTTACCCTATTATAAGCAGCAGCCCAATCAATCGGAGTGAATCCTCTGTTGTCAGTAGCAATGCGATTTGCCCCATAGCTGAGAAGTGCAATCACGGCATCAGCCCAACCAACAGCAGCAGCGACATGAAGAGGTGTCACTCCATTTACATCCCTAAATAATATCTGTCGAAGACCTTCCAAAGCTTAAAAAAAACAGGAGGAGGAGTGGCTCCGATTCAATTTTAACGTTTTTAACTTAACCATCCCTCCCACTTCACAGGAGTGGTCAGAACGTTGAATTAAAAATCAATGTTCAGCCAAATGAATAGATTTTCTGCAAAATTAAACTTGTTACCACCAATCATTTAGAATAGACATGTTTCAAAAAAGTACAACTGTGGACAATGAACAATGCATCCAAAAGAACTACACGCCAAATTTGTCCGATTACAACTTACGTCATATTACGTGCGCTATCTATCCAATTAATTGTGCCATGTGGCAATTAAAAACAGGAGCAATGTATCTAACTTGACAATCCATCTACCAAGACCTTCCCAAAATTGTTATCTTACAATGACCTACTTTCTTGTGCCTTTGTCTTGCAAACACAATTAGGAAAATATGTTAATGTTAGTTTGCACGTGATCAACCAAATAAATAGAAAAAAAGTAAAATTATAATTTAGCTGAGGAAACAGAATCATCCAACGCCTTCTAACCCACTTCACGTTAGGGTTGCATTTCTGCAGCACTCTCTTCAGCGCGTCTTCAGATTTCGAGTAAACAGCTCGATGCAGATAACCTCTTCCCATGTTGTCACCTCGTTCCATATTGCTTTTCTGGATAAGAGGCCAGTAGGGACCAGACAGCGACGTCATAGAGAGCATTCCAGCCGATCTATGACAGATTTCGAAGAGAAAAAAAAACGAGATAAACTCTGTACCATCAATCTGAAGTAAACTCACTAGAAAAAATTAATCATTAAATGAAAATCTAGTAACTCTGCTTTAGAAATCATCAGCAAAAAAAAAAGAATGGTCATTCACTAGAGGAACCAAATTATACAAAAGGTATCTCATCACACGTAAATACTTACCTTCCCTTAGAATCTCTTCTATTCACACTAATCTTGCTGAAATTTCTCAAAACCCATTCAATGCAGGTATTCTTGCCGTTTGCTGCAGCCAAATGCAAGGGAGTCATTTCTGAAAGACTCGGATTTCCTTTTAGGTTAAAAGTGGCCAATGAAAATACTCAAAAAAACCAAAAACATGACAACTGAACTAATCACCGTCTTTGTCGCGCCATGTCAAACATAGTTCTGCACCTGGCTGACTCAACAATATTTTGGTAGGTTCGAAATTCCCTAAAAAAAAAGATAGTAACGACAGGAGCTTAATGAGAATTATAGACGGGTCAAAATGACATGAATCACGAGTGTAGTTGCGGTGCATTTGCGTACGCGCGAAACTGCGCGGGGAGGCAGTTGGAACCGAGTTGGGACCATCGCAAACTGCATAGGTGGGTGGTGCCAGCAAGGATTTTACCACGCTCCACCGAAACGCCTCGAAAGATGCCGCGTACGTAACTGCGTCTCTCGAGACTTCATGTCGTTTTGACCCTACTAAATATACTTGTTCAAAATGGGAATATACGAAGATGTTGTATGATGAAAAAAAAAAACGATAAGAAACCCCAAAGGATTGCAAAACTTGCCATATTTCATTGCATAGTGCAACGGAATACGGTTTCTTGCATCCATGATAGCAAACAATGGTCGATCAAGAGAAAGGCGATTTCTAGTCAATTTTTGAGCAATAACGGTCTTTTTCTGTAATAGAAAGATAAAGTTAATATATAGACATAAACCACAAATAAAAATTAAGAACAAGTGCAAACGACTATTCCAAATAGCAAAACTTCCGACTTAGGAGTTTCTTACAAATATTCCACTTTTATCAGGATAAAAACCTCTAGGATAAAAACAAAAAGTACACTGCTCATTATAATCACAACTTGGCAAAAATCGAAGAGAAACCTTGACAGCTTCAGCCAGTGGAAGAAGAGGTTTTGGCATGTTATGCATTGCAGCCAGGTGAAGCGGCGTTATAGCGCGCTGAACGCCAGATGTTGGCATTTCCACGATATTGTCCATTAATTTAAGCAGCTAAAACAACAAAATAGAGGCGCTAAAATGACACCGGTTGTTTCGTTTTGTTTGAATGAAACTACAAAGATGTCATACTCAGAAGATTCTTACCTGCAATATCAAAAGTTAAATTTTAGACATAATTTTCAGTTTTAATTTTCAAATAATAATTTTTTGAGTTTCCTCTAGGTGGGCACATATTCTCTAATCCTAATTTTCAAATGTAGTGATGCTCTTCTCAAAAACGAGTCTATTTCTAAGATATGAGATAAATAAGGATATCAGTTCCAAAACTGGAAAACGAGCTTCCACAAAATTTTGAACTGTAAATTCGTCTACTGCTAAAGCAGCAAGAAGAATTTTTCGACAAGTACAGTAGCTATTTTGGGCTACAAACAGAAGAAGTAATGTTAAGCTACATACAGAAACAAATCAAAGAAGAATTATATGGAAAAAATAACAATAAGGAAGAAAGAAAAAAAAGAAAAAAAACAGCTCACAAAAGTGCAAAGCTTATCGTCGCCCTTGTATGCAGCATAGTGGAGCGGATAAAAGCCATTAGAATCTTGATGATTGACAATTTTTGGGTTAGCTTCGCACAGCAACTGGAATTTCACAAAATAATTACCAACACGCAAATCTCTCCAAGGAAGAGTCTAAGACAAAAAAGTACTATTTCAAGAGAATATATCTTCCATTAAATAAATGCAAAAAGACTATAAGAAGTCGCGTGAATTAAGGATGTACTATGTTCAATATGCTCCTTGCTCCTTAAAATATTGAATAGAAACTTTTTCTGGTGCAAGCGATTGATTATTTGGGAAAAATGACAAGCTAACGTCAAAACCAACCGCAATCTGCAACCCTTAAAAACGCATAATAACATAAAATGCTCCCAATGGCACTTCTTATCATATTCCATTCCATTTGGGTGTGCTTACCCATCTATGTACATGGCGCAATTTGCGTAAACAAACGCAGATTCTTCCGAGAAACCATCTCATACCGCTTGTGTTGCACGAGAACGGGACAACACGGCCATATGGAGTGCGTTACGACCACGATTATCAGGACGATTCGCGTCGGCTCCTCCTTTCAAGAGAAATTCTACCTGAAACGGAAAACATCATATAACAGCAAATAATTAAAGTTAGAAAAAATACTTTGCAGTTGCTTGCGAGACAGAATCTGCTCACCGTTTTTTCAAGCCCTTTTGAGGCGGCCCAGTGAAGAGGTGTATGACCATAGTCGTCAGCCGCATCGACTGATGCATTATTGTTCACGAGATATTCGACCGTAAACGCACTACAAGAAGAACGACAACCTTTGCTATGGATTTTAGCTGGTGTTCATGTAGGAATGATGGACATACTCGGAGATATATCACATTATATTGAAAAAAAAATAGAAGCCGAAATTTAGGAAGACAGAACCAGAAAACAAGCAGTGACGCAAAAGTATTGGAAATCGTAAATGGACCAGTACAACGAATGCTTCAAAGCTGTTAAATATTGAATTAATAGAAAAAAATGTGTCCGCCTTCTTCACTGATTTTCCACCTGGTTATTATTTGTACAGACCACCTGTTCTTTTTTTTTCCTTTTTTTTAAGACAAAAACACTGCACTCTACTTATTTCGGCTAGATCCTCGTCAATTCAACTCATTTAACAAAAAAAAAACAATTATTCCTCCCATTATTATTTCCCCGTCATTATTTCTACTCATCCGCAAACGCTACTGTCTTTGTTTTTCCCTTTTAGCTAAAGGAAGAGAGGGAAAATCAAGCAGAATCCTACTCCTATGAGTAAATCCTCAAGTCCTTTCATTAGAAAATAAGAAAAAAATACGTCTTATGCATCTTATGCACAGTATTCTTATTTGTTTCTACTCCATTACCTTTGTTTCTCTTAATACACTTAACCTGTCGTCAACACTGCCAAAGGAGTCAATGCAGAAGTTAGAGAGAACTTTGCAAATCTACAAATTACCTGCTGAATCGGCAAGTATTACCTGGCTCAGAATTCGACAGCCTTATACGTCACAATTTCAAAACAGCGAAACAAATTACAGACTGAGGGACTCGTTAGCGCTTTCTTTTCTCAAAATGAAAAATGTACATAGAAACAAAAATTACACCCAAAATATAATGAGCATTGGAAACACGACTTCCAACTTAACAAGAAAGTCCCGTTCTGAATTTTTAAATTTTAGTGATTGCCTTTTATTTCAGATTATTAGAATGAAACATCTAGTTGACAAAATGAAGTATTTTCCACATCTGTCTTCCTACAATTAATTGAGATGTTACTGAGGTTGCTTTGTGGTGTGTATGAAGGACATCGAATGAAGCAAGAAAAACTTAAGAACGAATACTTGGATAAAAACACGGAGAAAAGTAAAAAAAAAAGAGAAAAACGAATACGAAGCATCGAAAAACTATTGATCGATGGGAGTTGTTGGGAACGATGGGCAGAGCAACAACAGCGGTCACTGTTCATTAACAATGACTAGTTTGCAGTGCTATCTTCTTCGTTTTCAAAAAAAAAAAAAAAAAAAAAAAGAACTTCCCCTCAGTCTGCAACAACTGGTTCGGGCGGTGTGCGGTTAGTTTTCGAGAAGAAAAAAATTCGCTACATAGAAGTGCGACAGCAACTGGTGAGCGCTGTTTTCGAGCAGTAATCCTCTACACACAATACCGATCTCAGCTTATCGAAAAAAAAATGGTGTCGAAAATTCCCCGTTTTGTACGATTGACACTCATTTTAATCTGAACTAAGAAGACAAGAGTCAAAAAAATTGAGAAGCTAGGTGTATGATACTTGTAGAGCGATTGTAGATATTCTCTTGAATGATATATATATATATATTTAATTTAGGGAAAAATTATGAAATTTAAAAAATACGTCTTATATCTGGCTGTACTTTTCACTTTGAAAAAAAGTACGCTCACAACTTATTCCTCAACTCAATAATTTCTTATGTCTGAATTTGAAAAGGAGAAACTTCCTTCAGTTCAAATGCAAAGTAAAAATAAATTTTTCTAATTTCACACTTCATTTTTCTGCCTGATGTCATCAAATAAACTAGTGGAAATCCGTCAGCGATAAACCATCTAATACCACATTAAGAATACTGACATGAAGAACTAACAAGGAAATTTCAATTAAAGGTTAACGAACCATTTGCTAACTTAGTCATGCAACTCATTGCTATCGATTATTTTATGAGAAACAGTTTAACAATACCAAATTAACACTGACACCAAGAACAACAACAAAACGGGTCAAGTAGAACAGATAGACTCGACTCACCCGTTGCTCGCAATGCTACCGGCAGCAAGCAAAAGTGGCGTTCTTGATGATGCATCCTTTGCTTCTATATCCGCACCCAACTCAACTAATGTTTGTACCACTGTGCGGCATGAATTATGTGCAGCCAGATGAAGCGGTGTGAGATCACCTTTCATTTTGCTAGAAACAGAAAGTGTGAATAAGTGTGAATAAGGCGTTGTGGTCCTCACATTAGAAATACCATTAGAAATACTCGCAGTTTACGATAAACTAAAACGACAAAGGTGTTATACTCCTTTCCCAAAATAATCACGCGGTGATTTGGTCAAAAGAAAAGCGGAAAATAGTGATTCGTACACTGAATAATCTACTATTACTATTAATGTACTATTCGTACCGTATATAACCCACTATTATATAAAGCGCAAAACTGTCAGTCGCTCCGACGCGAACTCCCAGAGACAGTCAAAAATCGAGTGAACTTCAAACCGGGCTAATCGAACAAGCCCATTGCATAGCTTGTTAGGTGCCCGTGTCGGATACAGGTTTGCACCGAACATCGCATAGCGGGAATTTCGAGTTAGAGTCTGTGATAAAATTTGCGGGGACAACATTTGAACGAGGGGAGGGGAATTCAATATGTATAAGAGTATGCACTTATTATTGTAGGACAACTATTCTATCGATGGTTTGTTTTTGGAGAAATCAAGTGGCGCTCCTATTCTTGAATGTCACAAAGAATGTTCATGCTCCACAAACCATGCAGAAATCGTGTCGTACAACGTGGTGTGAATGTGGCACTAGTGGTTTTCTTTTTTCTAATTTCAGTGAGATTGGTTTTAACCAGCGAGTAGCAAACAACAAATTAACTGAAACTCAGTTCATGTTTACTCATGATCACATATCTTCGTTTGCAATTTACATGGGTTCCTAATTTGTGAATGAAAGAAAGACCTTCGGACACCTCTACATAAGTACATCGACATCTCTTTCGTTCTCCATTTTCTGTATTTTTCAGAAGGAGAAGTCTTCCCTGGACCCGTTGATTTTTTAAAGGGCAAATTTCCAAGGTTGCGAGGCAAAAAGATTGTTCCAAGTTGATTATGGAGATTATGATTCTCACCGTTGAGAACAAACAAGTGAATGAAAAGCGACTGTTGTTGGCAGGAGGATGTAGTGAAGCATTGTTCAACCGCCCATGCGACTGAACGGATGGTTGAACAATGCTCAAGACCAACTAAGCCCTTCATCTTTCCGCCGCTGATAAATTGGGGCCAGATTGTGTTTAGGCTGACTGACTTGTACTTCAGCGCGCAAAAAAAAAGAGCAAAAAAGATAGAGCAAGCACAAAGATCGCTCCAAGCTGTCAAATGTATTTCAGTTTTTCCCATTTGAGAAGCATCAGAAAAATCTACAGTTCATCAATCAACAGTTCATCTCTGGAATTGAATGGCTAAGTCAGTCGAATCCATAAAAACAAAATATTGGGATCCATGATATGTAGGCTAACGCCACTAAGAGAATTTACCCTTGTGAATGCAAAACATTGTTACATGCGAAGATTTTTCGATTCTTTTTTTCACTGAAAGTACTACACGACATGACTAACCTATTCAATACAAATAAGCTTGCTTGAAGAGTTTAATAAAGTTGAAACATTAGGAATTCCTCGTATATCTTTCTTTTTCTCTCAGCAGATTTAGCGTCTATGAGCGTCGTAGATCTTTTAGAACTAATGCTTAAAGGCATAACCCCACGAATCTGGGGATGTACGGGTTCCACCCGGGTAATGCCTATGCGGGTCATAGATTGTAGGGAAGAGGGTGATTCCGTTCATCACTCCCTGTATCAGTGAAAAAAAAAACCGAGAGCCCATTCAGACTAATCGCAGGCGGGGCGGGGCGCTATGGTTGCGCATGGCGAGAGAAACCGTCGTAAGAAACAGCGTTCCGGGGTCGTCCTTTTACACTGATACATGGAGAGATTAACGGAATCATCCTCTTCCTTACAATCTACAAGCGGGGGGATTACGGCAATTAGGAAAAAAAATGGACCTACAATCTACGACCCCGTATAGGCATTACTCGGCTGAAATCCATACCACCCCAGATTCGTGGGGTGATGCCTTTACCAATGAAATGCAATGAAAGAGTATGAAAGTATGTGAATCATCACAGAGATGTCATCTCGATCTGTAGACATGTTAGTGATAGTGGTTACTTTGCTGCTGAAATCCAAGGTAGAAAAGTTCCTCCTTCAATGGTTCCCACTTAGAACATAGATCGCCCATTTTCACTGAATATGCGGACCAAACATCTTATTCAGTCGTTCTCTTCGTTCGCAATCACCACTCAAGAACTCCACAAGCTTCGAGAGTGGCGTGGAAGAAATCCTTGCGCTGTATCCAGCTAAGATCTCAGCTGGTCAACATCCGTGCAAGGAGAACGTTAGAAATCCGTAAGTAAGCGGTCTCCCTCAAGGATGTTCAGTATCTCTTGGAATCCACTCTAAAATTCCTTCAGTGCAGACGGAAGTAGAGCATTGCCTCTCCAGTAGTCGTAGATTTCAGAGGCCTTTGATTTTCGGTAAAAAAATATGCCAAAACAACAAAGCTGTTTGGAAGAAAAACTCACGCATTCACATCAGCACTATATTTGAGCAGGTGTTTAACAACTAACTGATGACCACCGATGGCTGCACAGTGTAATGGAGTAGCAGCGTCATGTGATTTAGCATCAATTTCAGCACCCGCTGAAAGTGCCTTGAAATGTTAATCCTTTGAAGATATCGAGAAAAAAAGAAATAACTGCATACATGATATGAAGTATAAAGTTAAAGGATAAAGGATAAAGTTTCTGGCGTTAATCAATCCGCTTGGGATGCGCCCCCACGTTCACTTCAATTCAGAATCGTTTGAGGTTTTACGAACGTGTATCTAGCCTATACAGTGACTTGCGGTGGCTAGCCGATGTGTCAAGTCAGTGCTTTTATCCTCCCAGACAAGTCTGGTACCAATTTATCGACCCCAGAGGGATGAAAGGCTTGGTGAGCACTAGGGCGGATTCGAACCTCCGATCGATCGTGCAGGAAGCGGAACCTCTAACCACTACACGCCACCCGCCCTGATATGAAGTATAAAATATAGAAATTCTGCAGGAATTTGTGAGATTACTAGTAAAACAGTCTAACTATGGCGAAATAGAAAAACTGGTTTTAGATACCAGAACTTGAAATCAAGGCAAACTCCAAAAAAATGAGAGAGAAAATGGCTCACAAAAAAAAAGCCGCTGAAGAGAAATTTACTAAGATTAATACGAAAGAGCCAATAATAATCGTAACGTAATGTTCGGAATGAAAATCTTGCAAATAGCTTCGATGCTACGAATAGATAGAGCTAAGGGTGAAATTCTTGAATATGAACGCGATTACGCTCAAACGGGAAACAGTGTTGCCGTTCAAATTTCCCTACGAGGCACCCTATCACGTGTCCCGTCTGCATGCGATGGACTGCCGGCGCCCTCTCTTTCGATCGTTGGCAGACGCGGCGCGTAGCCCTACGCTCGAAAACGTGACACATTGTTAGGTGTCTTGCGGGAAAATTTGAATGTCTTTGCAAACCCCCTTTTCAGCCTTTTTTCTACGAGTTACGTGAAAACGTGCCACGACAGTGCACTCGCCGCGTCTACGAGCGTGCGGTAAGCAATCAATGAGGTGTCATCAGCAACTTATCCAAGAAAAACCAATGAATAAGGGAAGCGGGAAGGTAAGATGCCGAGGGAAGGGAAGCGTACACAAGGTAGGCCCGTTCTTACGAACCTCGTAGGAGCTGAGGCAGTTCCCACCTTTTTCGAGACAATTAGGAGAAATTGAGTAGAATCACGCTCATATTCGTAATGTACGTCAGAAGCTCTATACCTGTACACAGAGACCCCAACATCGCCACTTTCGTGACAAGCTTCTTTAAGAATAACAAGAACTCAAGCTTCTTCATCTTGCTGTGAAGAAACTGCAAAGATTAAACATTCAACGAACTTTTTCATTTATGTTTTCGTTGTATTTAAATTGAGCTCCTGAACCACCATGAATAGTAGTAATTTGAGACTGGCTACTTAGCGCGACCTTAAAATGCCACTTAAGTGCCAAAACCAGCTTCAAGTTTATCAGAAACGAATGACTGCGGAAATAAAGTTCAAAATAAAAGTTAATCACTGTTATTATTAATCATTGAGAGCTAACTGCTATCTTGGTTTTAAAATTGTTGGAAGTTTCGTTCATGACGAAGATAAATCGAAAGGAAGTAGGTAAGATTGAAGCACACTGATGAAGCATGAAAGACATTAAGGATGTAGAAAAAAATGACAATTTACTGACTAAGCAGATCCCGTTGACAATGGCTGAGTAGTAAATTGAGAAGAATGTCCAAAAGAAGATGAAAAAGAAAAGAAGAAAAACATTATAGCAACCTTTAATCAGAGCATCTACGCGCGAAACCTTCGACCATTCGCTAGCCAAGTGCAAAGGAGTCATTCCATCGACATTTCTTGCATTTAGATCAATCCCTTTACACTGAAAAGCATCATTTTCTTCATTTCATGGCAAATTCAACATTTCTCCAGCATACTACAATACATATGCTGTATCTGACATTTCTTTCTTTTCCTTTCAGTTCAAGTTCTTAAGAAGCTCTTACTTTAACCATGTACTCAATCGGTATTGCAGACTCCGCGAGCGTAGCAGCTATGTGCAATGCTGTGGTACCATCATTAGCCGCAGCGAGTACGTCACAGCCGTTCTCCACTAGACTAGAATTCAAATGAGATCTGTGGAATCATGCCATTTAACTAATAAAATCTTAGTCTTGTGACCAAAATCAGCCTACTTGAAACCTAGAGACCTACAGTTCGATGGTTTTCGAATTCTGCCCACTCTGAACAGCGTAGTGCAAAGGCGTGTACCCATCGTCATCAGTGACATTGAGCAGTTCCTTGTCAATCTTCAAAATAGCGCCTAAAATTCCAGACTAGAATTCATCGAGTTTCAATAAGATGTAGCAATGAAATCAACTGACAAATTAAGAAGTAACTTGGCCTAATCTTTTGGAACTCTACTGAAACTAATAAATGAATAAGCAAGCGAAATGCCTCTCCAAAAGTCCTATCCGAACGCAAAGTGCAACTTTGACAATCTTCAAGAAAGCTTTGAAGGTATCTGTCCCAAACGTCTCCATTCTGTACAGAAACGTTCTTGCATGCAACATGGCGAAGACAAGAAATGCAATATCCAGCTCATAACGGAATCACTTACTTAGGAATGCTGTCTGCGACGCCACTGCAGCATAATGGGCTACAGTTCTTCCACGAAAGTCTCGCACCGTAATTTTTGCTCCAGCCTCCCGTAAAACTGCGAGCATTTTGATGCTACCACCACATGCTACAGAGTGCATTGCAGTTCTCCCAAGCTTGTCACTGAAGAGTTAATTAGATATGTAGTATATATAACATCATTTTCGCTTTCAACGGGGCCTCTTCCAAATCAATCACGGTTCAGATCAATCGGTATACTTTTCGGATTAAATTGGACTACATTTTAAACAAATCAGACGCATCTTATCTACAAAAATGATGAGTAAAATACAAGTGTGCCAAAGCATTAAGGTGTATGCTAGGAAAAGGCTCGAACTATCAGATGGACTGTCCTTTCATCGTAGGAATCATGGGATTGGGCCGTATTTGTTTTCTGAGCGACATTACTCCCTTCATCTAGAGACGTCGATCCCATTCATATCGATAAAAGTGCACATTTAACTTTTCTGATGTGCAAATATCGCTGAGCTGAGATTGTTCGTAGCTCCACAAGCGCTGGTAAAGCGCTCACGCACTACAGTTTGATAGGTATTGATCGAGCGCTGTATCATGGCTGCGTTGGACGCTACGATCGAAAAAGGACGAGTTTGCAGCTGCACGTACATGTGGTAGCAAGGGACGATGGGAGAGGCAAGTTGAAAATAGAGCGGCGATTCTGCTATTTCATACACAATTATTAAACGTGAACAACAAAACGGCTTTTTGGTAGCTTATGGTCATATTTTTTGTAAACATATTTGCATCGTTTCTTTAAAAAAAAATCACATGTTTCATATTGTATTGAAAAGTGTATCCTGAATGAACTGAAAAGTACCTAGTTTATAGTGAAAATGAAGTAGGCAGCATAAATCTGATTCATCCCCTTTCCTCAAGAGCTTTTGTTGGTCACTCGTTAGACGTCAGATGAAGAATAAAGTTAAAAAGACACCTGTTGTTGAAAAAATAATATTTATTCTGTATTGTGGCTCGAATAAGATTCTTATGCATTTTGCGCAGCTCTGGTAAACTTTACTAAACCATATAAAAGTAGACAAAAAGAACAAATAAGCAGGATTCCCCACAAATATTTCAAGGGATTCATACACATAAATGGAGCTAAGAAAACTTACACGGCCGCCATATTAATTCCCGCTTTTAAAAGGGACTCAGCAACCTCAACGTGTCCAAGATAAGCAGCATGATGCAGCGCGGTACAACCTCGGGCATCAGCACTATCTAAACAAAGGCCTAACAACAATAGACACATACACAAATAATATAAAATATAATGCACTGATCAGAACAAGAAACCTCAAATAAATATATTCTGGGAAAAAAATCACCTAACATAGGGTAACGTTTGCGAAGCAGCAAGTCAGCGATACTTGGGACATTGTGGATAGCACAGATATGGAGAGGAGTTTGTAGCGCCTTGCTTTGGATCCCAGGATCGCATCCTGAAGGAAAAGTTCTATATTGGAAGAATTATTCAGGGGAAATCGCGAAATCAAACAATAAAATCAGCAGAAAAGCATGCATAAGCTAATAACGCACAGAACTGCTACTCAACTTCTGTTATAGAAAATATAAAACTGACTACTTCTTTTCCCCATAAACTGAAGCCGTTGATTTTAATTTTGGCATAACAATAGATGAAAAATTATAAAACTGATCTCCTGATCGCTTCTATTTTCCACGAATTAGACTAATTAATTTCAAGCAGCAGTAGCACAAGCCACTGCTCAATATTCGCTTTTTTTCTGACCTTTATCAGCAAAATGTCATATTGCAAGAGGGTACACAAAACTTTAAGATAAGTTTGATACAAATTCTTCCCGAGATGTTCAAGATAGATTCGTTAAACACAAAAAAATATCCTTCATTCAAGGGTAAAATGCTTGCCTTTATCTATAAGCAGTTCAGCGGCATCGTAGTGCATTGCAGCGACTGCACGATGAAGTGGTGTTAATCCAAGACTGTCTTGAGCATTAAAATCTGCACCGATTTCTAAAAAATAATTCTGATACTTTACTGAAATTGATTAGAAATATGAAAGAAATGCACACTACAAAAGAAACTAAGAACAACTAACCTAGTAGCATCAGCATAAAATTAACATCTCCTGTAAACGCGGCATAATGCAACGGTGAACTACCTAGTGAATCTGTGTGGTTCACATCCACACCTTCGCAAATCATTGATTTCACCATTGCTTCGTTCTTCATCAAAATAGCGATACCAAGATCGCTCTGAAAAATGGAATAACTGGGTACTACCAAGTACAACAAAATAAATATCAGAAAACTACAAATGATGAAAACGTTGTGGTTAAAATCAGGATTCCCACGATGGTGAACATCAGTTTTGTTGATTTAACTATGCAAAATATATTCAAGTTGTTGTTAGAATTGCAATGAGCACTTTCTTAAACGCAGCATACCACGAAATTTACAATATTCGAATCTCCATGATAAGATAGGACTAGAGCTGTAGACCACGAGCACAAGCACGAAAACCCTCAATTCCCCAAAATTGTCCTGAAAACGGTATGGAAAAGAGCTTTTTGGGTAAATGTTTCCTGCGTGTACCTTAAAGGCATCACCCCACGAATCTGAGGTGGTACGGATTTCAGGTGGAGTATTCGTATACGGGATGGGAGACTATGGAGAGGTGGGTGCTTCCGTCCATTTCTTCCTAATTGCCGTAAAAAACGGCCCGGAAGATACGACTTCAGGCGTACTGGCGCACTATTTTCTACTGGGAGTGCGACTGGAGCGCGCCAGCATTGTGCGGCGCCGCATCTTCCGGGCCGTTTTTTACGGCAATTAGGAAGAAATGTACGGAATCACCCTCCTCTCCATAGTCTTCCATCCCGTATACGAATACTCCACCTGAAATCTGCACCACCTCAGATTCGTGGGGTGATGCCTTTAAAGAGCACCTATGTATACGCCCTGATTCCCTCAGCACCTTTTTTCAGCGACTTTACTTTAACAGTCTGTTTAGAGAACTTCATTGAGTTTTGTCCGCTCCCAGACGCAAAACGTACACGAAGGTAGAGCGTTAAAAGGTGCCCCCCTCCCAGGAAAATTAAACCAACAAAAGGAACGCCAACATCGTCAATTACGTTGTATGTTGCTTTTCAACCAAGGTTATTTCTATTTTATAGCAAAGGGGTTAACTCTTCTTTTGTTTCGACACTTCATCAAGAAATATCCAATCAACTCTATTCCCGGAATTAAACAGATCACCGGTTCCGTCAGTAAAGAAAAACAAAGCAATAAAAACGTGCCTCAACACAAGACACCGTCATTCTGGTTCCAGAAAATGGGCGAATCAGAGGTTGAATCGATCCGCCACCCGGGTCTGTGTTCACGCCGCGATCTGAAATATATTTCAAGAAACGACACAGCAAGACTAAAACACAAAGGATTTCTGCATGGCTTAACAAATCATTATCTCACCCAGAGAAGTTCCATTATAATCTGTATCTCCACGTTGGAAACATTAGTTCAACAGCATTAGGACCTACTTTTCATTCACATTACTACTTAAACTCTGCGAATGGAGATGTTACGGTAAAACTTAGACGCAGGTGCGAATGAGAAATTACGAAACAAATACATCTAGAAACTAAAAAAGCTACCCAAATTTATAGCAATGTTCACGATAATTCCTTCGCAACTAATCACTGATTCTAGGCCTCTGCTCAATTAACGGTACTTTTCCATTCAAATGTCCCCTACAAGGTAGCTGTAAAATCGTTAATAAAACTTGCCCCGTCACTTACATGTTACAAGTGCGACTATTCGACAGAATCATTTCGTGGCACGCACAAACAAATAAGCTCTAGCAGAAAATCTTTGTATAAAAAAATGTAGACTAAGGTGACGTTGACCTCGCTAGAATGCGAAGTATATCCAAAACGTAGAATTCGTCCACCGCCCTTTCCCACAAGTAGAAAAATAAGAACGGTTATATCACTGAATACTTCTACATCGGGAGATAGGCAGCTGCGCTCAAGTTAGAGTCAATTCCAGTTTATCAATTACAAGACAAAGAATGGAAGTACTACTAGCAATTTCAAATACGTGTATTATTACATTGACTTCATTCTTCTCTGGAAATCAATTTCTGGTAGATGGGTAAGGCCTTTCACCACAAAATCATTTCAAATCACTGAAGAACTCCATTTTTCTACAGGAATGAGTGTATAACTTATGCCGCAACGCATCTTTCTCAATACGTTATTATCCACCTCTTTTTATCCAAAAATCTACTTTTCATCTTAGTCCCTTAAATCTAGTTTGACTTTCCATAGTCTTGACAATATAACACAAATAAGAAACAATAGAATTACGTTATCTTGGTTGAGCACTAAAACAGTAGATTCCAGTGTACTGGACACATTCTACCTCGACTCCACTTCTCTGTCCTCTCTTGACGAAAAAAAAATAGCGATGAAAAGACAATCCAGAGAAACGTGAATTTACTTGAAAGACTAACACACGTATTAGAAATTGCTAGTAATACTTCCATTCTTTCTTGAACTCTTTCAGGATGCAGTGGTAACTCTAACAAATGGACAATGGTTATTCTCGATGTTCCCATTGCAATTTCTAATTTTGGATTACGACATCGATCGATCCACTGTCACCTCTACGTTCTCGCCTGTCTTTGCAAAAATTGATGTATTAAGTAGGATTACATTCTTTCAGTTTTAGTAAAACAAGAGCAAGACAGAGATTACAAGTAAGGATTTGCAGTCTCGAACATGCACAAACTACTTCCTAGTAATTATCTCAGAAGCATTACCTAGTTGAATGAGCCAGAAACGCAGTGTTAATCATGCACTGTAGGGAATCACTCGAATAGAAGACAGGAATTACATATTGAGGGGCACGAATAACAACCCACCGACAGTGTGTGGTCTTCGGACAACTCGTACGGTAGCCGACCGCATGCGAGAGAGCGTCATCGCTGAATGGAGCGCTTTCCACGGCCGAAGGGAAGTGAAGGCACGTCATTTCGACATGTTTTGGCTTGAATTTCCTAAAGAACTGTCAAACACGTTTGGGAATGATCCAGTGTTGGTGGGGACTAAGTTCGTTCTCACTGCAAGTCGTATGCGTGCACTATCTCTGAGTGCATAAGTAGGACTTTCCGTTGTATATTGGTCCACTTCGATCGTGGCGAACTACGAAGTGATTTCTGTGACTTGTGCTTGTGAAGGCGCGCAGTTTCTGAAACCAATAGAAAAATAAGTAAAATCACAAGTGAAAGTAAGAATTAGATTAAAAAAAAAAAAAAAAAAAAAAAAAAAAAAAAAAAAAAAAAAGGGGGGAGGGAAGGGGATTTTTGTGACCCGCTTCATTTCGTTTTGACCTTACTCTGCAACCTATAGTAGGGTCAAATCATGAAGCACGGTGCAATTGCGTACGCGTCACAAGGCGGTGCGGTGAAACGTAGCGGTCTGGAGCGTATTGGAACCGGATAAAATGTCGTTGGGGGCCACTCTGACGCACCCAAATCGAACTGCTTCGCTACTGTATTCGGAGTGACTACTTGGGAAGAATCGTGGCAGGAACTTCGACTGTGCCAGTACTGTGCCTGCATCAGAGCGCGAAAAAAACATAACAGGCGCAACGACGTCCTTAAAACATGTTAACCGTTCTCGTCGTTAAACCATTTAAACCATTCCATTTGCATTATCGGTGTCTTTAACTTCCTGACTATTCCCGACTTCACTCAGATTACTGATTGCCACTTTCCATCGAAGTCGAAAGAGGAATCCGGCGAATGGCTCGCTGATCGCTGTGGATTGCTGCGGAAGGAGCGACTTTGTGCCCCAATTGTGGAAGTCCCGTTAAAGTCGCAAAGCAGGCGAATGTGCACAACCTTCATAAAGGCTAACCCAACGGCTCTTTTTAGTGCCACCAACTTCTGAATACAGATCGAAAATGTGTGAATAAAAGTTGTTGCGCGCATGGTTAGTGCTTGTGGATTGCTATTTAATTCATTTTCGGTTTCTTTTTCTTTGGAAGTAACACATGATGTGACCTAGTTATTTATTTCTCATAAACTTGCTCGGAGTAAAACGTAGTTGTGGATGGCTACTCAGTGGCGCCCTTGTTTCTAGAAGTAAATAACTAAATCAGTTGGGTCCCTAAGACCTTAGCATTAGTCTTGGAAGATCCATGACATGTAAGCTAAAGTTACTAAGAGGAAAAAGTAAGACAGATCGTCCAGATGGTAAGGGCGCCACTGAGTAGCCACCCACAACAACATTTTTCCCTTGTTTAGAAGATTTGGTAAGGTTAAAACAGTAGTAGTTCCAGCTCTGTCTTCCTTTTTACTTAATAGCGTCAACCTACATATCGTGGATCCTCTAAGACTGTTGCTCAGGTGTTAGGACCACGACTGACTCAGCTACTCACCTGTGCTCTGTGATCGTTTTCGTGCTCTGAGTGCAGGTGGAGCACTGCAGTGGAAGTTCCCGCCACGAATCACCTGAGGCAATCGCACCAAATACAGTAGGAAAGCGGTTCGATTTGGGTGCGTCAGAATGCCCCTCCTCCGACGATATTTTACCTCTGGAATCCTTGCTGGCACCACCCATCGCTGAAGTTTGTGATTACGGTGGAGGCAGCGGTCAGTTACAACTCCTTTCTGGACAGTGATAGTGCATTTCCGTGCGCGCCGTTCTCGAGCGCCTCATGTCGTGTTGACCCGACTATATGTAACTGCCACAGCACCGTCACTCAAACTGTATGTAGGTGTGAACCTCCTATAGTAACTCTCAGCTCAGCAGACACGCTTGGGTTTCCTGATAGCGTATGTTCCCCTTCCTACTTGCAATAAATCTACAACTGAACCACCTGTATCCTTAGGACCGATAGGCTAAAACTCCAACAGCCTTAGCGCACAACACACGTCGGTTATCTCGATATCGTAACAAGGTGCTGTCGTTCAGGAATCCGCCGAAACTCAACATAGATAGAGATTATAAAAAATGTGAGGGGAAAATAGGACCTTTGGCAACAAGTACCCGTTGTGCACTTACTGCTTGACATTGTCGACTTGAGGGTACTCGGGTTATTCGGCATAGATAGACAGTTCACCCGACAGTTCAGTGTGCTGTGGAAAAGTGACGAATGGACGGATTCTGCACGAACTCTTGCTGTGTGTAGAGAAGATTGGGAAGGACTTGGGTCGAAACGCTTTGGGGAAGATACGGGCAGCCGAGTCAAACGATAATACCAGCCACCGATTAAGTTAAGTAAGTCAGTTACACTTTTATCTAGAAAAATTTTTTACATCTTCGACTATAGAGAACAAGCAGATATAACAAGAGTAATCAGTGACAATGACAGAACTAAAATCATTGAAAAGAAAACATAAACAAATCACGTACCATTTTGACAACAGTACCACCTATTGCCCCTGAGATGGGAAATCCAATCGGATTTGGATCTTCTACTAACCGAGTCAGTAGAAAGATTGTCTAATACAAATTATACAGGGATGAACCAAGCGATTCACGCCAAACTAAGTACCCAAACACGCTAGTGCCCGGAAATCCCTTCCTTTTTCCAGATATTAACAATGGCGTGCGATGTGCATTTGAAGACTGAATGACTTTATAGCGCTTATATAGGCTTTTATCATTTGATGTGACCTTGCGTGTCACATCAAATGATAAAAGTTAAAGGCCGAAAACCTCTATACACAAAATTTCCGGATTGAGCGACCAGTCGTGTTCGAGTGATGTTCAAGGGCATGGCTGCTGTCAACCTGATAAACCTCCACATACGAAGTCTGCTAATGATCCCAACGCCATTGGGAGACAAATGAGAGCTAATCTGCCTAAATTAGGTAAATGGTGCTGTTTATTTCCTGAGTTATTCACACATACATCTTTCGATAAAATTCTGAAAGATGAAAACCATACTAATCCGTGCAAAGCGGAGAGTTGTGCAGGCCTTCCAGAACGAACGAATATCTTCCTCCCAAAAGATCAATCGTACTGATTGTAATAAGCCCCAAAAAACATTTGTTAGGATCCAGTAAATGTAGGGCATTACATAAATTTTAGCCACGAACACCAATTTACTATTTTCGTTCGGAACGTTCACTAATACAGCACTATCTTCATTCTTCAGTTAATACTCGCGTCGAGTATTCACAGTTCGCGAATGTGCGCGACCTTTCAAGGCTACGTAACCGTTTGAGCCAACTATACTCATATCCTAGCTTTTGTGATTCTTCCCGTCCTCCGTCTTCAACATTTCTGTAGCTCCACTGACCATGTCAATCACCAACATTGAGCTTGTGGGAGGAGCTGAGACAAGAGGAGTTTCTGTATAGAACGCCTCCATTTAGAAAGTTTTGGCTTCTTATTCTACATGATTTTGCAGCACAAAAGATGAAGACTTTTAAAACCGTCTGCTCAACCACATCCGATTGGATGCCGTCCCAAAAAAGCTGTGGGACCAGCTCTACCTTCACTACTGTCGCACGCACAGAGAAGCAGTACTCTTGAATGTCAATTGCGGAGGCAGTGGCACGCGGTGTCTCTTTTTGATCTTCCTGGTTTCCACCATCATATCTTCCACAGATTAAAGGGTTCTTACAGGTTCATTCCTCGCTGCGCAGTTCTACCAGAACAGGAGACTGCAGAAGACTCTTTACTACCTTTGCTTGTAGCACGATTATCCATAGGCGGTTTTTTGAGCTCCTGTCCCTCGAGACAAGCTGAGCCTACGCCTGGTCGAGCAATACTGGAGTTTGACGAGGGTTACCTCAAACCTCCGCACTCCAAGTCACTCAGTTTTATAATTTCGACTCTCTCGAGGCACAGGACACAATCTATATATACACAACACATATCTATAGACATTCGTATATCTACAAACATTCACAGGCACAAAAGGGAAATATTTTTGTTGGTCGTGAGAGAAACAAGAAGTTCATCTCCTGATCCAACATGGCCTCAATTCATAGTTCTTTTCTACTTATTATTATTCCCATTCAAACTGCACTACAACTTCTGTGCTATACCGCAAAGTAAACAGATCCATCCAACAACGAACGTAGCTGCGCACAATTTTTTCAGCTCTTCTGTCGATCATACGTCGCAACGGCAACTATATTGCAAGCGCCAAAATTGTGGCTTAGAAGGTCGTCGTGAGAGCGCCGTTTTCGAATTTTAAAACTAGGAGAATGCTTTTGAGTTGCTGTTCGTGGGGCATATGTCCATTCATCTTTTTTTCCTATATTCTCCAGAGCAGAAGAATCTAGAAAGTTCCCGCAGTGGGGTGATGCGTTGCTTTTTTCTGTTGTCACCCGATTATTTGCGATGGAGTGTCATTGATTGTAGATTCGTCCTGTGTCGCTATTTGGATCTAGAATGAGCTTTTCTCTTTTACTTTTATTGCGTAGAAATGATTCTCGTTGCGATGCTCGATGACCAATTTTTTTCCGAATTTGGGATTTTATTCTCTCATCTTTCGTTCTGATCTTTGCTCGATTTGCTGCTTTTTTCCGGTGATTTTTACATAAGAAAAATATTGGCTATGTGGATTTAATAGTATTTGGGTCATAGCTTTCTAACCTTTGTGAGGTAGTATTCATTGCTAACAAACTTTTATTTTTAAAAAGTCAAAGTGTCTCGCTGCATCTTTTTTCTAGGTACTAATTATTTTAACGATATGGAAAGTCTGGAACAAAAATCTCAGCTTGTATCTTACCTGCACTGTTCTCTGCTATTTCATTCACAAGTCATACTAAGTAAAGTAGTAATTAAGCAGTATAACTGGATCAAATCTTGTAAATTCTTTATGGTTCTTACTTGTTTTGACTATAGCCACAACATTCTTTTTTACAGACATGAGCACCTCATTTATAGAGGCTATGGGAGGTGACTCGATTGAGAGCGCTGCACAACGGATTGCCAATCATATAGAGGACACTATCGATACTGCCGACATTTATAGTAAATTGACACAAGATGGTAATTTCATTCCCATTTACCAACAATACTTTATACAAAGGGAGAGTCTGGAAAATTTTTCTATTTCTCTAGGTTCATGTCCAGTTTCTGGACTAGGTGACAGGTTTTATACGAAGGGCGGCCTTCAGTTTGTATTGAAGCGGCGAGTCCCCTTGCCAGAGGAGCTTGCTTATCAGATAAGAAGTAAGTTGCGTTGTTTAGTTGAATTGTGTATATCACTAGACAAATCCACTTCTCATGATTGTTTATCTGAGTAGCATTGTTGTGATGTTGCTCAGCTCTGAACAGACGCTCTATGCTTCTAGTTATGCTGATAAGTCTTCGATGAAGTGAATGAAAATGGAATAGTCTTCCTCTTCAGATATGCGCTCACAGTTTAGCATGGGACTGTTTCTGGAAATTTCAAGAGCATGGGTGGTTATTGATAGTGATATTTTTATGTGGAATTTCGAAACAAAGTACGTCGTTTGCAGTTTTCTTTTTACAATTTTAGCTCAAGTTATTAGTTATTATTCAACTTATCACCGCAACATGTGTAGCTCATGTTTTTATCGTATGTTATTATTTTATTAATTATTATTTTTTATTTTATTTGTGTTTTTTATTTTATCAAAATACTACCTATTTATTGTCTTGTTCATTTCACTCTTTCTTCTTACAGTGATGATCTGGCTTACTTTGATGCGGTTGAGAACACTGTCCTTAAGATAGCCCTAGTACGAGTGAAATCTGATGTATTTGCAGTGAGTTAATACGCATTGTCATCAAAAATTTATAAAACTATATAAATATGTTATACTTTCGTAACCACATACACAGATTGAATGTGTATTCTTCTGCTTCTTTCTTTAATGTTTACTTTACCTTTTGATCTTAGTCGCACATAACACATGGTTTGGTTGTGGGTACTGTCACGGATCTTTCGCTTTACCCTGTCATTATGGACACTGATCCCGCAACTGGAAAGCCTGGTATTGCCATAGATGCCAGCCATTTCTTCAAGGTTTTACCTCTCTATTACCATTTTTTATAAAGCAGTTTTGTTAAATGATTACTTTAGATTGCTTTGGACAATGCCTCATTGAGCGATATTGTATCTACTAATGATGGAAGAATATTTTTCAGCGCCGAAGATAAGCTGTATGAGTTCGTGTACGAAGCGAGTCTTTTTCTTATATCCTCAATAACATATGATTTTCTGATATAGAGAAATTCTTGCCTATTCTCTTGTAATCCCGTAAAAAGTTATATTTCATCAATTTCCGGCTTCTTTCTGATTTGCCGGTGTAAAGGCTTATCAAGCTAGCGGGTCCGACGGGAGCTAGATTGTTACTAGAATTGTGTGAGAGGATAGGAACACTGACTCCGTACATTGTGTGGACCGATACACCTTCACCGATCTCTTCGGTTCTGAATTGAAATCAAATGCGTTGGCAGCGCCAACCCTTTAATCATTTGTATCCTTCTTTATTCAGGACACACGCAATAGTGATTATTAGACTTGTGTGGAATTCTTGAATTTTGCACTCTTTTCAGCACAACACTGGATGGTTTGGTGGTGGTCGCAAGTGTCGTGTGGTTAATCAGTCGGTCACTCTGCTGAGTACTCTTATTCCATTTCTGGGACCTGGAAACGGTAAAGTTTACTTTTTTGTAATAGGTCGCAAGTCTGCTACTCCTAGTCCAGCTTTCTCTTTAGCATTTTCAATTTAGCAGCTCAAAAATGGTTATTAGATTCGGTTTTCTTCCAGTTCGATAGCAATCGGTAACGAATCGATTTTCGTGAATTTTTTGTCACACAGTTTTTCAACTTAAAAATTAGCCTGAAAATTTTAGGTTAGACACACACTTACATATACATGCAGTTGGCGTAAAACGGATTGTAACGTGACGATGCAACGCGTCCTCAGCGAAGATGAAAATAGAGCTCTACAGTATGCAAAAGACTTTTCTTTCCGTCTTTTCATAGATTCTTCTTTTTCGTACAGCAAGCTTGAATGGAAGCTTGAATTCAGTTCACGTCCCGTTTTCAAATGTAATTGTGCACAATCTCAATCATTCGCTCCTGTAATACTAAGAGAACCTTTTTTTACTAGTTCATTAGTTCATCCTGATCCCAGGGCGTCTTCTCGAGGACGTCAATTATCAGGAACCGGATTTCTGGACTACTTTTTGTGTAATAATTCTTTTCCCGAATTTGGAGATTTTGCTATAATTCCAATCACAACAAACACTAGTCATACACATTTACACTAAAAAGTAGGACAGAAGTTAAATGTGCATCGACTAAGATCTCAGAGGCAGCCTAGAGACAAAACAAAAGATAAAACTAATAGAAAAGAACCCTGTAAAGACTACGTAAGCCTATTCAGGTACTATTATGCGAAAAAAGTAAAGAGCAACCACAAAGATACAGAAAGTTTGGAGGTCCAGAGAGCTGTACATGGAGCTCACTGCACGTTTTCGTCGAGAAAGCGTCGCATAATCATGTAACTATCCGCTTTATGCGAACTGTACTTGGAAATCACTGAAGACTTATTTATATAGCTCGCTCAAGTCTTCTTGAACAGGTCACCTTTTTGCAGAAGAGCTGGAACAGCTAACACTAGACAAATCGAGAAATATCCTATACTGTTTGGGGAAGAGTGGTTCAATACAAGTAAGAATGATAATACCTGATTTTCGTGCTAAGCTTTGCATTTTGAGCTGTTTGTTGTTGTTTCTTCAAATCAGGTTTTCGATCTTGGTGCCGACGGAACTCAGTGTTCGAGAGTATGCGTAGTGTCTGCAGGAGAAATTGCGGTAAACGAAATGTTTGAGCTTGGTACCTCTTTCCACAATTGTTGTTTGCTACAGAACGAAGCTCATCTGTTGACTCAATACGGACATGAAGAGAGTACGTTTACTAGCATCGCTGCGATTTGTGCTCTTGAGGCGGAGCAGTCAAATCAGCTCAACTTGGTAGGATCAATAAATTAAGACGTCCATTCTGCAGTCTTTTTTTCTTATGCTCACACGGTTTAGGTGGCTGTGACTACTAAAGGTGTCAGGTTGTACTTCTCGGTGTTAGCTCGAAATGTAGCTTTACCTAATACCCAGGGGCAGTATCTGTCTCAGATCACTTACAAGGTAAGCTGCTTTTCACGTTCGTATTTTATTAATGCCACGACATCTATTGCCTCTATTCAACTTCTTTTTTGAATTTTGTTATCTCCGCGTCTTTAGCATATTATTTGAAAAAAAATTGTGTACGAAAAAATCACTACACTTTCTAGAGCCTATCTCAGCAAGAAATTCGGCCACAGTGCCTCAGAGTGGCGCATGTGAGATTCTCTCCAGGAATAGCTCCGACATCTATCTATCGAGATACACCACAAGGAGTTTCTATTGTCTATGTTAATCAAAGTGAGTTTAATTCATTATTTTGAGCTTGTTTCTCTTAGTTTACTTTGAGTTAAGAGCTATTGATCCAATTGTTGGTTCTCTTCAAAATTTGCAAAGCAAAGTACTTTTTGTGTGCGGTTAGGGTGTGCTCGGGTCGAAACGTCTTGAAGTTCAGTGCAGTTGCGTAAATGGCTGCGCTTGAAACGGCGCGGTTGAGTTAGCAGTTTAGAGAGTCATTGTAGTCACTGACGGTCTGCAGTGATGAGTGGTGCTAGCGAGGAGACAGTTAACCCCAACCGCTACGCTCCACCGAGGCGCTTCAAGCGCAGTCGCAACTACTGCGCACTTCAGATCATTTTGACCTGGCTATACCCGTGATATGTATATTTGTCCTCTGTGGCGCTCCATTGACGCAAAATCCGCCAACTGAAAGTATCCTATTAGTCGCTGCCGTTTATATCTCCATGGAAAAGCATGAAATTTTTGCACAAAATATTATACAGTATGTAATATTATTCTATATTATTTACGGTACTGTTCTCAGAATCAAACAGTGGTACGCCCTTATTTAGATAACAGTGACGGTACAATAAGTGATTAGGCCAGATACGAGATTTCTGAGACTAGTTTGGCTGTGTAACCGTAACAAATCGCTTGAGTGCAGGAGCTGTCAATGATTGACGAGGGATCACCTTCCTAGCCTCACAATTCCATGGTCCATACCATGTGCGAGTTCTACGTCTCTAATTATGTGTAAATAACAAAGTGTACAGCGTTGATAAATTCCTACGATTTTGAATTGAAGTCAAATGCGCCTACGCGTTTGACTTCAATTCAAAATCGTTTGAGATTTATGTACGCTTGTGCAGCCTTATAATGCCTTGCCAGGCGGACGGATGTGCCAAGTCAGTTTTCTTAGTTCTCACCTCCATCCCCTTGGATGAAAGGATTGTTTTGCGCTAGGACAGTTTCGAACAATTAATCGTGCAGTTACAATAGAACCTCTTGCTGACTGTGCTACACCTACCCACCTAGATATGACGCAGTGAATTACCACCACAGTTCTCTTATAGCGGACCCACAACAAATCGAGATTCACTCTATGGATAGTTTTCTGTTGCGACGTCTCCGTCTATGCACGTCGCTGTGCTGATTGCAACTGAGATTCCTTTCACCTTCTTGCTAGATCAGTACTGAGCCTCCTCTCGCTGTTCACCTAAATGAACTAAACTGTTTAGATTCTCTGAGAACCCTTTTTGGTTAACAGTCTTATTATCGATCGCGAGGAGTGAAAATACCAACTCAGGGAGACACAAGCTATAATAAATCAACGAACTAAAGAAACAACACATTCTCCACAAACGTTCTTTTAAGTAAAACCGCCGTACACTTTCTACCAAAACAGTTCCTAACAACCTCCACAAATTTTCCTTCTTTTCCATGACAATTTTTGATAGATGGGGTTGTTTTTAGATGTTCACTGACAACTGTATAAAATGAATTTATGATTTTTCCAGACATCTGCGTGATGGCTACAGCAAATCGACAGCTAGTGTGGGCTTTGTCGGACCTTTACTATCCACATACAAAAGTGTACTGTGAATCTATGGTGAGTCTTTGAAGATTAAACTTTCCTCAGATACATCTATTGTAAATTTTGTCTCGATGACTACTTAGTTTGTTAGTTTTTTTTGTTGTTTTTTTCTTCGGAAGTATAACTTGCTTTAGAATGATCTACAAGTAGCGGGCAATGTGTGGGCAATTGCACCTGTCTCGGAGAAGGTAGTTTGCTTCTAAGTCAAAGAGCACTTTTCAAAAGTACTTTTTTAACACCTCTTGTTTTCTTGTGTTGCTCATCAGATTCTTCCCTTTTAATGTTAATATTCCTCTCTTTGGATGATTTTTTTTAGTTTTATCATTGTCTGGATTATCCCTATCCCTATTATTACTGAATGTGGTTGTTAACATTTAGTGTTTCAATCGATTCTTTTCCCGTTGAAAATAATTCTATTAGGCTCTTCCCGAGCAACCACCGGAACCAGGAATGATAGCAAGGGTGCTACCTCATTTGTTCTTCCGACAATTAACTGAGAGAAATCAACGCCTGATTATCTGCTCCAACGAGGTTTACTAAAGAGTTTTTCTAACTGTTCATTTATTTTTTTATTCCCAGAATTTGTTCGACTACTTGCAAGCCGGACGATCTATGCTGCTTTTGTTCATTCTAGGGAATCCACGAGTTTGATTTCGTAACCCCGCGGGATGCCCTTCGTGAAGCTTTATTTGACGGAGGCGCTGAGGGTAGAGCAGCTATGCAGCTGTGGCAGCAGTTTGGTGCAACGGAAGCTCTTGTGTTGGCCCTGTCTGTGCTTACCAGCGAGTCAGCTGTCGATGAAAGAATTAAGGACAAAGTACTGTGGTTGCATACTTGTTTCCAAAACAACCATCGACAATTTTTTTAAAGGCTGCCTCGATGTTCTACAGCTTCAAAGATGGCCCTGAACTTGTTGATGCTGAACAAGTTAGAGGTCTGGATTCTACCTGGTCACCTGGGGACAGCTTGGCCGAATGGAAGCATAAAATGCGTTGTAAGTTTACAGCATTATCACTAGATGCGGATTTGCTATCAGCGAACTTTATCATGAAAAGGCTCAAATTCATTCAAACATGATTTTCATCGATCTTACGTCCGGTTCTACTACCGAACATTAAGATTTCACAAATGATCAAAAACCAGTATGCTAATGTTTCCGGATACATTTATCTTTGAAGTTCATCCTTAGAAAAAGTTATGAATTTGCAATGAAATTGAAATGTAATGTAATTTGAAGTTCCACTGAATGGTGATGTACACCAGAAGTTCCGTATTATTTTATTGTCATTTTAAAGCGGGTTGCCGTCTTCTCCGCTGGTAACACCGTTGGTAACACCACCCACACCCAACACAAGCACGGATCTTATTATGAGAAAACAAGTGTGCTGAAAAATACTCAGTCAAAAAAGAGTCGTGGGAGGTTAGAGATTATCTCAGAAGTTTGTAGATCACTTTAGAAAATTCGGAAGTTTTTTTGGCACATGTAAAATGTGATCAGCGTATGTTAAAAACGTTAATTGTTCGATAGCATATAGCGAAAATAGGTGAATAACATCGATGGTTGCCTGAAGGAACTTTATGCGACACATCGATATCCGCAATCAAATATCCCTGCTGTTTTCGTACCACGTACCCTAAATGGTACTTGCCGAAAGCGCAGAAAAAAATTGCTGACGGACGAACATTTTAGCACTTTATGTAGTAGTAGATGATCACGAATAAAAGTTTGCCCTCTTATCGTCGTCTGGAGATGCAGAATTATTATGAACCCAGAACTTTCGATACCCTAACCAATTTCGAGGAATTTCCGAAACTTTTTGCATCGTATTACTGTTTTAGTTGTTTAAACTAGAAGAGATGTCGTACATCTATATCTTGTCAAAAAATTTTTTAGTGCGTTTCCTATTGCAAGAAACAAGGTAATTCTCTTTATTGTTAACGTTCTGATGAACGAATTGGCATAGACTTATTAAGGGAAAGTTTGTCTTGAATCTTATCTTATTAAATTTATTTTTTACTTTAAAAAAAGCGCTCGAAGAACTTTCGAAGGTTGGGGTTTCTTCATTAGTATCTGAGAACGTAGCGATAACTAGATCATAAACATCAATTTGAACTGTGGTTCTTTTTTTCTCTACCTCTATTTGTTTCGATTGCGCGCAAGAGTTTGCTGGTGACTTCTCTTCTCAAGTGGTATGAGACTCTTATTTTCGTTCAAAGGATTCTTTAGAGAAATCCGACAATCAGTCTTCCTGCAGTGGCGAGAACGGGAAAGAAGTTGTCTTACTACACGATAGACAACTGGGAGAACTATAGTAGCACAACTCGCGAATGCATTGCTTAGTATTCAGTGTAATGGAAAAGCGCTAAGTATATATAATGAAAAATCGTAATTGTTTCATTGGACAACGCGTATTCCTACTAAATTAATGCCTCTAAACTTGGAGCCTGGATAGCGCACTGGATTACTACATGTTAGAGATGCAGTGGTGACTGTAAGTAAATCACACATTTTTCGGAAACAATGATCAATATATTTCTGACCTATCCGGTGATAGATACATTATCTATCAAAGGCTATATATTTCTCAAAATTTCACAAAATTCAATGTATTGGTTCTTTCCATCATTTCTAGAAACAAAATCCAATTTCCCTATCAACTTCATGAAGCTTCATAGATTTTGGAATGTTAGAATTTTGTACTGGCCGTAATTTTTTGATTCTACTTTGACTATTGATTTGATGATTCTTCGTGTTATCCTTTTTTAGCGCCGCTGCATGCTTCTACTCCTCGATTCGAAAACTACCCAACTGCGCAAATCTCATCGCCTTTTTCACCCACTAGTGCGTTGAGACATTCGTTTTCCGTCTTCTTTTTTTTTCAGATTCGTTGTTTTATTATCTTCCTTTTTTCTTTTGCAATGCTACCAGAATTCTAGTGACTAAATCGATGGCCAGTGGCGGTCAGGGGTACCAACACTCTCCAAGTCGTCGACATGATGCTCTTTATTACTACTTCTCCCGGTTGGTGACCCCAATATGGAACCATGCTATTTGTCGAGTCAAGAGTGGTGCTGTATGTTTCGCTTCGATTTTCAAATGTTTGGGGTTCACTGTGCCCATCAGCTGCCTAGTTTCGCCTATTTTCTCATTGAATTTCAGCTGGTCACTTCGCTAAGCTCAGCTGAAATGGACTGGTTGTCAGGTGAACTCCGAAAACTTGGTCAAGCAATGGAAAAATACGGTTTACTCCCAAAACCAGACGTGACTTGGAATAACACCACCATGGGGAAGTTGAATGGTACTACATTTTGCCTCAACACTTTGGTTCAAATAAATAAGTACTTTTTTTAATAGTTCAAGCTTCAAATTTGGAACGTCAATCGCTGGTAGCTCTGTGGAAGTTGGTGGAGTCTTCGGCCGTGGGTTTTTCTTTTCATTTGAAAACAACTTTTTACAAAGCGATAGTGTTTTTAAAATGCTGCTAAGTTGTCGGGCTCTTTTCTGTGCTGATGCTTGCCGTTTATATCAGCTACTGTGTTTATGTCCTCCTCTTTCTGGATACACTTTGATATAGTAAAAACTGTCTATTTCTTGAACTCATCTTCCGAATTTTCTGTGAAAACAGTCTTTTAGCAACAGCATCCCACAATTCAATCAAATTATTACCTTAGTGGAATTTTTGTAATGAAGGTGTTTTTAAAATGTTTGTTCATTGCTAGGAAGTCCTTTCTCTCTGGTCGATTGCGAATTCCTTTGATCTGATGGCGATTTCTGCAAGCATGGATCCGGCTCTCCTTCCCACCTTAGCTGCCCGTCCTTTTTGTCATCTTGTCTGCGATGGTCAACACATTAGTGGGGATCTTATTAGAGCTATGATAAAGTGAGTTTGAGGGCAAGTCAGTCCTCATTTGGTGATACTACACAGTGGTGAACGATTTATTTTTTTTAGGTACTTCCTGGGGGATGAGGCAGGCACAAAAGACCTATCAGAAAAGCTGAGAGCTCTTTGTCCGAATCTGTATTCGAAGGTAAGGGTAATCCAAGATGGATTTCTACATACCACGTTTGACAGATGTTTCTTTTTTAAGGCAAATATTACTTTGCAGTACATATTACAATTTAGGACGACGCTTGCGTTACAAATGCTATGGAACAGCTCAAAATGGCTTCGCTCTCTAACTCTGAAGCAGTCCGTCAGAATTTAGTGGAAAAAGCCTGTGAACTGTTCAGACAATCAATCGGAAAAGTTTCTCTGTCAGTCGTCTCGCGATCTCTTGCTGACTGTACGTGTTAACTTTATAAATTTAAGTGGGACATCTTAAAATTTTTGGTTTAGTAGGAGCATACGAACAATTAACGAATTTGTGTTTACTAAAAGTAAAGCGAGACGATCCCAAACAAATAGCGCTAATAGCTTATCGGCATGGGCGAGCAGGTGAAGATCGTGAAATACAGGCTGCCGAGAAGAGAAGAGCAGAGAGTTACAAGTAAGTGAATCGAGTTGTTCATTTATAACTGACCGTGATTCTTCACACTGACTATCTGACCGTTTCTTACAAGACCGGTCTATTTTAAATATATGTAAGTTACAGGCTAACTTTTACATTCAGGTGCTTAACAGATATCTTGAATGACTTAGACAATGCCGCAGCAAGGTCATCGCCGACTTCCGCGGAAAGTGTGGGTCTTAATACTTATTTTTCAAAGTAAACTAGAGGTGGCAGCATAGATTGGACCCAGACTCTTGCAAAATGAAGCGGGTCACCCTTTATTTCAAACATGTTCAAGTGAAGGGCATCACCTAACTCAGTTATGTTCAAGTGAAGGAGGTCACCTCCTATCAAGTCAGTTCGGGTGAAGAGGGTCATAGATTGTCTACCGGGAGGAGATGAAGTGATGGGGTGGAGCCTATGCCTATATACAAACATGTTTCATAATTACTTTTGGAATCAGATTCGGTCAATTCTTCAACTGCTTTTGTCCTACTCATTCTCAGGTGATAATGGAAGCGTTCGATGAGTCATCACGTAACTTGTTTGTACATACTCATTTTATTTCAGATACTACAGAAGTCAATCCAAGGTAGGCAGATCAAATGCTGTATAAAAATGGAGTATTTTACAATTACAGTACATAACAGTATTGTGGTATAAAAAAGTGAAAAATCAAGTAGTGCTACAAGTGCGTACAAAATACCAAAACACGCTTTGATTTGGAGAGATTGTTGTTTTTTCTCGCTAATTCGAAGAACACTTTTTCAATTAACTGTTTCTTTTTGTTGAAAGCCTGAAGATACAGTGAAAAGTATATGTACTGCGTTGGTTGCGTCCCAATTCATTTTCGACGTTTCACTTTTCTATGTGCATTTATTTTAGCTTAAGTGGTGCCGATTTAAAATTCGCAAACCCTCCTGAGTTAAGACAGTTTGGTAGTCGGAGAGTTGGCTCCGACTATCAGACTTATGGTTAGCAGGACCTTGTACAGGATTATAGACCTTAAAATACTTTAGTACTTGTCTTCTTATCGAAAAAAGTCAAGGGTTACATGACCCTGCAAACAATTTTGTGGTGTCTTTAGTAGACCTGATTTGACATGATGCACTGAGTTTGTATCTTGTGCCGTGATTTTTTTTTCCTTAAATGCAGCATACCACGAATCTGAGGTGGAACGGATTTCAGGTGGAGTATTCGTATACGGAACCGTAGATTAAGGTGAGGGGGGTGATTCCGTCCATTTCTTCCTAATTGCAGTAAAAAACGGCCTGGAAGACACGGCTTGGAGCGTTCCGGCGCGCTATTTCCTACAACGAGTTCGATAGGAGCGCGCCAGCCGTGTGCACACGCCGCATCTTTCGGGCAGTTTTTTACGGTACTAAGGAAGAAATGGAAGGAATCACCCTCTCTCCGTAATCTACGACCCCGTATAGGAACTCTCCATCTGAAATCCGCACCACCCCAGATTCGTGGGGTGGTGCGGATTTCAGATGGAGAGTTCCTATACGATGCCTGATGCCTTTAAAGGTATGTGTGTGTATGTGTGTGTGTATGTGTGTGAGGCTGGGGTAAGCGTGTATTGGGCATACGCTCCTCTCTGGTGGTCATTCCTTTCCTAGAGGCACAGAGGCTACAAATAATTCCTCATGAACACAGAGCGCTTAGTCACAACAGAAAGAAAAAACAGATTCTAACCATATGAACAAACTTTATTTGCTAGTCGCACACGTACACGTCAGGAATCTTTAAAAACATGTGGGTAGTTAATCCGTAGCAACGCAATCCTACTTCTCTTCAGGTGGAGGAAGTTTTTCAAAAACTGCTGCAATCCGTTTCACTCCTGTAATATTGTTTGCTTGAGTGATAGAAGCAGTTACTACGAACCTTCATTGTTTTACCATCAGGTTTAACGGATTTCGTCCATATTTCTTTCACGGTCTTTCCTTCCGTACATTTCACGTGGTAAATTGCAAAGTAATGTCGGTGACCTTCGGGGATTTCTTTGTTCTGCAATGGTACCCATGCTGTTGTGAATTTGGTGCATGCTGATTTTTGGCTGAACTTTGTGTAACGGTTCTCACCTGGAACCACATTCGAATAGTCCCCGTCTCACCAGGTTTTATGAATCCTAGGGGTGGTTGTACTCTGAATATATCGGCTGACGTGCATTTCACCTGTAATGTCGTTCGATAACAGCGGTATTTTTCGTGTAATGGATTCCTCAGTGCTAAACTCCATTATCACCACTAGCGTAGTCTCTTCGATTCATTTCTACAGATTTATCATCTGATTATCCGAAAGTTTGGAATTGGTCTCTTAGAAAGGATTATTGGGAGTGGAATTGAATAAACCATAAAGGCACGTCGAATGGGCAACACTTTACGTTATGAAAAATCCATACGGCCTGAATAATTACAGAAAGGAGTATCTAGCATAGATCACCACGTCGCATTGAGTGGCAACTTAGCAGACCGTTCAGCACCTTCTCACCACTCTCGCTCTATGTAGCTTGCGATGTGGTTGTATGTTATGGTGTTGTAAGTATATCTGGACAACTTCTACCCGATTTCATTATTCCATGAGGGTGATTCCATTTTGGAGAAACAACCGATGTTATCGGTATGAATTGATTCACTCTGATTGTATTAGTGTTTATTTTGAGAGGAATTTTTCATTTTCTAGCGAAGTTCACGGTTGACTGGTCTGGGGAGATTATTTTTATCTCTGGTGATCACGATGGACAGCAACTGATTTTCTACCAACCTTGTAACTTTGTTTTTCTTTTGTGGGGTTTGTAACCCGCACATCGCTCCATACGGGTTTCTTCTCGGGCGTACATTGAAATATCACTTTTAGTGGAGTTACTGTCATTTTGAATTCTGGTTCCCCAGGTCTGCAAGAGTGCGCATGTCATTTGGAGCAAAAGTGGATCTTTGTGACTCACTTCACCTATTAAGTAAGTAGGCTTCATCCTTTGGTTGACTGCTTGGAGCATTGCTAGCTGAGGCTGATCCGGCTTCTTTCTTTTTCTCTTTTGACATCTGAAAGATAAAGCGGTCCAATGATGGAGAAGAAGACACTGAAGGAGAGAGTAGCTGACGTAAGCTCTATTATTTTTACGAAGTCGTTTTGGGAAAGTGAGGTGTGTGAAGTGAAGATGGACGTATTGACGGACTGCTTATATAGTTGTTTTGTTTAGAGAAAGTTACAATTTAGCTATCATCTGTCGGTTGTAATTTTAGGTACAACCAGGGTTAAGCGTGGTAATGTGACACGACCCTCAAAGTTCCTCGCGACAAATTCAATATATTGGATATTTTATCTGCTAGTTCAATATATTGGAGATTTCTTATGTTTCGAAAACGCAATGTTGAAAATTAGTTGAGGAACGAACGGGAAATGTGAAATTCGATTGCAAAGAAACATCAAGTAGTAAAAGAAGCGAATTTGCTGAAATGTTGTTGAAAAATTGGTGTTGGAATATTTCCAGTTCTAAAATCAATGAAATTTATTTAAATAGTTATTAAAGCACATACAGCAGCAAAAAACGGGAAGGGTGAGGTGCATAAGTCGATTTACAGGGGTACGACGGAAAAGAAAAATGAAGAAATCAAAATTTTGTTTTAACAATGTAATAATGAGGAGGACGCGCAGGTTCGACACCCGCTGAGCCAACTTTTTGCGAAAGAAATAGAAACTTGAAACTTCTCCTGAAAGACAAAAGTTTCATGTTACATAGTTCTCAGCATTTTGAACATGGACTTAATATAATTTAATGGCTAAAAAAGCTGAGATTCGCGCACATTGTTAGGTCTGGAAGATTGCAAATAATTTCGTGCATCTTGGGACGTACTTTTATATTTTTGATTGAGGAAAATTTACCCTACAAAATAGGCTCATCAATGGTTTGAAACCTCCCATCTTCTTTTTTTTTGAGTTCAGATGGAACGGAGATGGGAAAACGCCATTTTTCTCATCTTTGTCATATCTAAAATTTGGAAAAGCCGCAAAACCCTGATAACCACAGGACAGCATGTGATAGGGCAAAATCTCGGCTACAACCTTCTGGAGTTCGCTCAATATCAGGCTACTACGAGCTATTAGGCTTTATTTAAGATCATACGCTTTTTCACGCTCGAGCAATAACCGACATTTTAGGTTTTCCATTCCAGGAAGACAGAAGACGTTTCAAAAAATCACTGTTATATTCGGATAGAGAGTCTCAAGAAAACCTCATATGCAGTTTTTTCCTTTCGGATCGTCTGGTCCTCTCAAAATTTAGATGAGAAAGATCCAAAAAAAAGATAGATTTTTCCCATCTAAATTAAAAAAAAAACTAGAATGTCCCAAAAAAAGAACGAGATGACTATTTCGTAGTCGTCTCATTGCTTTTTTGGATTTGAGCGTAGAGCAAACCTTCTTCTATGAAACAAAAGCAAAAGTATTTCTCTGTAACTATTCAATATTAAAATCTTCATCTTCTAGACGTTCTCCCGAAATTTAATATAATGTTTCGTAATACATGTGGTTATTTAATAATAATTAATATGATATTTTGTAATGTTTGTTATTATTTAATAGATTATAATATTTTGTACTGATTATCATGCTATGCTCCATTCACTGTTGCCCCGCTGCCAACTCCTTTACGACCCTTTCCCTCTGCGACTCCCGTTGGGAAAATCCGTCACACCATTGACCGTGGGTGCAACTGCCAAAACCGTTTGCGTTCGTTTCTTCTAACTTTCCGATCTGTGTACTCGCTGATAAACTTCTATCATTTTATCCTCACCTATATTTTTTAAAGGCATCACCCCTCGAATCTGAGGTAGTACAGATTTCAGGTGGAGTATTCTTATACGGGATAATAGATTATGGAGAGGTGGGTGATTCCGTCCATTTCTTCCTAATTGCCGTAAAAAACGTCCCGGAAGATACGGCTTCAAGCGCTCAGTTGCTCTATTTTCTACAACGAGTTCGGCTGGAGCGCGCCAGCCTTGTGCACTCGCCGCATCTTCCGGACCGTTTTTTGCGGCAGTTAGGAAGAAATGGACGGAATCATCCCCCTCTCCATAATCTACTATCCCGTATAAGAATAATCCACCTGAAATCCGTACCACCTCAGATTCGTGGGATGATGCCTTTAAGGGTACCAGGAAGTCGACGATGTCGGACTCTTACCACATAAAAATAGAGGTGTAGTTCACGAATATGAACATAATCACGCACAATTCTTTCTCGTAATTCAAAAATAGGTGTGCAAAACTGCCTTGGTAGCACCTTCCTCGTCAATAACGACAGATTTGCTCGCGTTCTATCACGTAACAAGCTCTACTGTTGGAGGACCGGTGCATGCAAAGCTTCCCACAAGCTTTCTTTTTTTCGTGATTAAACTTAGAAGAGGTTCGTTGAGAATGCAGAATTGTTTGAGGCTTATGAATGCGCAGCCTTACAATAAATTGTTAGGATTTTCGCTAAACACGCTGGAAAAGCCATAGATCAGGTTGTAGATTGCGGGATATGAGGTATTTCCGCTCATTTCTCCCAATCCTCGTAAAGAAAACCGGCGTGGAAACCGCTTTAGTTCCTACGTGGTATGGTAGAGAGCAGTTCTATGTACACTTCCCGGTCGCCTCAGTCTATTCGTTGGTTTTAATTTAATAGGCTGGTGTGAAGACCTCTTCAATCTTCGACCGCTCGCGATGTGATAGATTAGATTTTTAGATGCGCTGCGTGCACAAAGGTGGAACGTTGCAACTGAAATCGTCTTCTCCCTGTGTACTATCAAATCAGGCAGCAAACAGTTCCAATTTTAAATTAAAAATTAAGGCATTGAACTGTGACCTCGTGATCTCGTGCATAACGTCGAGCGATGACGAGTTGGCACACGCTGCTTTGTTTCGCTGGATGTTGGAACGAAATAAGGCAAATCTCATCTTGCAGGTAAGCTATTTTTCTCAAAAAAGAAGCCAGTTGTGAAAATTCGGACGAGATCAGCAGGGAAGAGTTAGTAAGAAATTGTTTGAACAGTAGATTTTCATGAGATATTTGGATTTCTTTGCATGTGGTCAACTACTCTTTTTTTTCATTTTTCGTTCTGTCCATTGAGACATTTGTGTAAAATCATTTGTATAGAGTGTATAGACAATTTACTATTGAAGAGCAAGTCTCCATACGTCGAACAGTTCCTTACCCACGAAATCAGTACTGGACGAGGACAGCGGTATTTGGATCTCCTATGGCGATTCTATGAGAAAGCTGGACACTATGACAAGGCAGCAACACTACTTAGCAAATTGGCTGATATTGATAAGTGTGTTCTCTTTCTACTCATTTTCCTTGCTCTGGGGACTGTATGTAATAAATTATAGTGAAGAGATCTCCTTGTCCCAACGGTTTGCCTATCTCTCGCATGCTATCATTTGCGCTCAAGCTGGAAGCAATCCAAAAACGAAGGCTATGATTCAAGAACTGCGGGATAAAGTAGAAGTTGCACATATACAGTTGGCTATAAAGTTAGTTTTGTTATTTCGTGCTTTTCATTAGATCTAACATTTCCGCCCATCTTTAGAGAGTGTATGGATATTCGAACTCCTAAGCAGCAAGAATTGGTAAAATTGCTCGATGGCCCTATTCTTTCATTACAAATGCTCTTAGAGAAATTTGCTGTGAGTTCTTCTATTCTGTTTTCTATTTCTTCTTCTCAGATTTCGGCGTAAAACGAGTTATATCGGTGTGATGCATCACGTTCTCGGTGAAAGTGTGCCGCTTCTCTACAGTGAATGCGAGCTCTTCTTCTTGTTATTCATAGTTCTTCTTTCTTTTTCGTGTAGTACTGAATAGGACTATGTAGGACTAGCAAAGTACTTTTCCATAAGCTTTGCTGTTTGTTTCGCTCTCAAGTTGCCTCTCGGATCCCAATTTGGAGGAAGCATATTACGAGATTCTCGATGCTTGATTATCTCGGAGACAACAGAGTTCGAGTGTAGATATTACGAATATGAGCGCGACTGTGCTCAATTTCCCCTAGCCGTCATGAAAAACGGCGGTAAAAGCGGGAAACAGCCTTATTTGCTGTGAAACAACGCGCCTCCCTTATACATCCTTCGGTGTCGTCAGTAGAGTATTTCTTGCTTCTTGCTTTTACCTGAGTACACTGCTGAGGAGACATCATCGATTTTCGTCGGTTCGCTCATGGACGTGGCGCATGCACAAGAATGGCTTGTTTTAACGTACTTAGTACGAACTAACCCCCTTCCCCATGCCGTTTTTCAGGACAATTAGGGGAACTGATTGATGATTGATCATGGTCGTAATCTCCACCTCAAACTCCACATTGTCCAGTAGAGATCCGTATGTCGAAAATTTCATGATACGCTGCCTTTAAGGCCTTTTTTCGTTGATTTAATAGTTTTTTTTTCGACATTTTCTCAGAGACTTTAGTTGGTAGAAATTCGATTCCTGCTCCACTTCCCATATACTTGTGCATAGTTAGCTTTATATTAATATGGTAAGGATTAGGATTTCACTACGAATGCGACAGAAAGAAAAAAACACTAATCTTACATGGCTGTAGGAGGAAATGGAGGAGCAATTCAACTGTTTAAAGTAAAATCTTTAGACGCGCCCTAACCGCAAACAAACGATAAAGCTAATAGAAAAATTTTCTGCTAAGAGTGCAAGATCCTATTCATGGACTGACACACATAAAAGGATGAAGGATAAAGTGTCTGGCGTTAATCAATCTGCTTTTGATGCGCCACTACGTTCACTTCGATTCAGAATCGTTTGAGATTACGAAAGTAACTGGCCTGTACAATATTTTGCGGGGGCTAACCGATATTTCGAGTCAGTGTTTTTATCCTCCCAGACAAGTCCGGTAGCAATTTATCGACTCCGAAGGGACGAAAAGTCTGGTGAGGTGGAGCGGATTCGAACCTCCGATCACGTAGCTGAACCTCTAACCGCTACACTACACGCTCTCCACCGTTATACACAGAGGAAGAAAAACTCACAAAAAAAAAAACTACAAAAAATCTCTGAAATTTGGTTGCGCTCCTTGGGGAGAGGCCGGGCATGTCTTCACTTAACCGATACATCAGGTTTAATACCGATTGTAAATAGTCTGTAAATTTATCCATTTCTCTTCTTATATATCTATTGTTGTGTAGTGTGAAAAAATGCGGACTGCTTTTTCTCAGGTTCTTCTTATTTATCAAATTGTCTCTGACAACAATGTTTTTTCTCTCGCTTTTCCCTTGTTTCCATTTCGTGTTTTTTTTTTTGTAAAGTTCAATTTTTTTTCTTACATTTATCGGATTGTTTCGTATTTTTAGTGGTATATGTTCAGGCTCCATACAGTTTGTACAAAGTACAACTCGCGATATTTCACTGTGCAAATTTGTACAGTGAAGAGCCAATAATGACAGTTTGGGAAAATATTCTGCAGAATGGTATGTCATCTTTAAACTTTTCTAGTGTAACAAAATAATACTACTTCTCCGTGTTCCTTCTCAATTTGAATAGATGTTTGTAGTCATTTTGTAGACAAAAAAGGAAGTCCTCAAATTTAAGGATATAATTTTACTTTATATTTACTTTCATTCTCTGCAATGATACTTTTTCATTTTGCGCTCGCTACCAAAAACCGGTGTCCTTTTCCTATCATGCAATTTACTCTTTTTTTTTCAGAGTTTAAGTATGAAGGTGAAGTCTCGGAGCGACTATTATGTACACTTCACGAGTTGTATACTATCTACGGGTCTACGAAGTACTTCCCAAGAAGTAAGTTCGAAAACCGTGTATTTCTGTACTGTCTTAAGTCTCTCCGATTCATTTCGTGTTTCTACATTTTCCTTAATTTCTTCGTTTCACGTTCAATGAAACAGTTTCAGATTTTATACTAAGACGGTTGCTTGAGCTGGGATCAGGTTTGACCGATCGATCTCGGAGAGGAATTCTCCCTGCCAGCTTCTTTGTTTCGCTTATCACCAAACTGGAGCTTAGCTATATCGATTTTATCGAGGTGTTGTCGTCGGAGTACAGGTGGACAGAACTCTTTGCTTACAAAAGTGTGCATACAAGTGAAGGAAGTTCTTCAGAACAGGAGATCCATGGTGGACTCAAAATGAAGCCGGCCAACGTTACATCATGGAAGTGGGCATAGCAGTTGTTCAGGCGTTCCTTGATAGCGGAGCGAAGTTCACACCTATGGAGAAGTGGGTCGAACTCGTATCATAAGATAATTAAATGGTGGTTGCGGCTCAATGAATTTTTTAATACCAGCACCAAATTCTATCAGTTAAAACAAGCATTTTCATCGTAGATGTTATTTCCACTGCCGCGTCCACATAAAAAAATCAACGAAAATGAAATACCCGTTGAAAGTGTTGCTAGTGGTTGGCAACCATATCGGAGGGTAGTAGCGGCCAAATAGGAAGAAATAAGTTGACTAAGATTTAAGATCTGTAATTATTTCTATATAACTTCTCAATATGGATTCCGTGTATTTTACGTAGATGTCTGAAAAAGTGTTGCTTATATCGTTATATGTTCAAAGCATTGTTACTAATCATTTCCGCTGTAACTATACAGTATTTAGGGCTAGAATAGCTGCCATATGCGATTCGTGTGTGTCTATGTTCTCACTGGATGCGCGAGCTGTATCGTCACAACATCTGTTACAGCTCGACCGACATTTCTCAGCATTGCATCTCCGTCTCACTGCGATGTCTTCATGAAAGTCCTTTAGTTCAACTAATTATTGCTAAATTCTGCCATAATCCTTCATGGATACAGAAGCAATGTCCTCATTTTGATGGATTATGGTTACCTCATTAATTTGTTATTGATGTTGTTCTGTACGAGGATTTCTTTTTTGTTCTAGTTTTTTTTTTCCACGAAAGAACGCTATGAATTCCGTTGATATGTTTTCGGTTAATCTCACGAGATATTTTTTTATCTACGGCTATAAGATTGATATGAATCATTTCCTTCTGTTACATGTTGCAGGGTTGAAATAAATGTTGTTGTTTAAGCAAATTTATAAATTGACAATTCTCCAAATATGGCCGCTCGGAGACTCGGTCACCCTGAGTTGCTCCAATTCAATGTGATGCAGATTAAAAAGGGCGGGTGTGGCGCAGTCGGTTAGAGGTCCGTTATAGCCACACGGAAAAACCGCCGCAGTGCCAAACAAGCTTTTCATCTCTCCGGGATCGATAAATTGTTACCAGACCTATCTAGGAGGATAAAAATACTGAATTATCGATTGGCCTCCACAAATCACTGTGTAGGCCATGACGCGTTCCAGAACATCAACAAGTACGAATTAGAGAAACGTGTTTACGCATCCCAAGTGGTCTGATACGCCAGTGACTTTATCCTTTATCCTAAAGATTAAAAGGTTTGGCGTTGATAACTCTTTCGGGAAGCACTGACACGTTAGACCTGAATTCAAAAGGAGTTTTGTAAACAAATGTAGGTACGATGATTTGCGAGCACAACCGACTAATGCTTCAATGTCCTTACCCTCCCGTACTAGCTCTGTAACAAAAATCATCGACTTCAGAGGGATGAGAGGTTTCGTTGGGGTTAGGTGGTTTTGCATCATCAACTGTGCAAACGATTTGGGTTTTTTTTTTTGACAAATCTCGAAAAGCAACATGCTAATAGAAGAAATTCAATCCAAAGGCTTGTGTTGGACTGCCTGGTTGTGCTGGCCCAGTACTAATCGTCACCACGTGCACGTAGTACTCAAATTTGTGCAGTCGTACCCAGTGACGTAGATCTGTTATTAATATTGTGCAATGGATAACATAGTGAGCCGTCTGACAAGCGATGAACGGTCTGAATCTTGTCGGAAAAATGTGAATTAGTTCCCTTTCCTGTTTATTGCTCTACATTCGTAGTAATTTTTGTCCGGTAGTGCTTAATCAATTCGCCGGACAACACTCCTACTGTACTCGTTTCCGATACAGCCTATTTACCTCTGGCATTGTCCAATTCTAAAAGTTAACGTCTATGGCGTACCCATTCGGTTGGGACTCGCTATCGTGTTCGACCGCAATTTGAACGATTCTGATACCAATTTTTGCTGTCTAATACGATGATAAAATTAGAAAGATGTAAATAAGAGCAATAACAGATACCAAAGACGAAATTGTTCTGCGACCACCTGGGAGACCAAAACCAGGGGTACGTTGGTGGTAGCTCTGCACCTAGCCCCTTTCTCGCACTCTGCGGTGGCTGTCGGTGTGAGAAAAGCTCGTCGCCCAAAACTCAAAACAAACTCAACACCAGCTGTAGTAGGCAATTTGTATTCACATGCTACACGAAGTTCTTCGCAAGGACTGCAAAGGAAATGATGCTTTAAACACAGAAATATAAAATGAAAGAAGAGCAATAATGTCGAGCAGGGCAATTCCTCTACATTGAACATTATCAAAGGAGTCACACATGATGATAACTCATGCACCTTCACCGCATATAAACCCACTTCTTTCCCCTTGGTTCTTCCTGCAGCTAATTTCAGTGTTCTTCGTCGCCAAAGTCGAAGAGTTCCGCGCGCCAAAGCCAACGCGTGCACGCGCTCCAGCTCCATCCGTGACCTCACTGGCCACAGTGACCATTTCCATACTTGTGTTCATGATCTTTTACACGACCAGTTCCACGCCCAATTAGTCAGAATTATCTGACGCATAATTATTCATGGATACCATCTCCCAATATACCTGACGTTGTTGGCAGATGGTCATCGCTTCTCCTCTGTCACAATGTGGCAACAGAGTTCTCATGGGATCTGCTTTAACTACTGCTGCTCCCATTGATCAGGATAAACACACAATAGCGACCGATCTTCCCCTGCTCTCCAACCCCATTTTCATGTCGTTCGACAATCCAACGGCACATCAGAGTCGTAGATTTTATTTCGGGCGGCTGCGTCGCAAAGCGAGTTTGGAGCGCGAGATCTTCCCAACGCTGGGATGGCTTGTGGAGTCGTGTGTTGTGAACAACTCGGAGATATTATGTCGATCATTTCTTCATTTTCGTCTGATCAGACATTTCATATCCTGTAGCTTTTACGCGCAGTGTATCGATTGCGACCTGTGGCCAATTGTATTCTGTGTACTGTGCGTCGTTTTGTTGAATATAACATGTAACAGATATGAAGTCAACATCATCGAGTGGTCAACATCCCTAATATGCACTAAGGTTCTGAAGTAAACTCTATCATTTGTGTTCTTGGTTCCCTTTCATAGCACGACGAATACTCTGCGCTGGGATTCTTGTTAGAGGTAGTCCTCGGTCATTTCCTTACCACATCACGACTGAGCGAAAGGCGCAACGGAAAGACTGTGGCCGAATTGTCCTGTACCATCCATCGATCCAGAATTTTGTTTGAACCGTCTGTTTATTGAAAAGTCCGAATTAGAGAAAGAAGAAATGTTCTCATGTATCTTGACAAACTTTTTAAATGCAGCCATTTTCACAATGTTCGCCTTTCAGAGTGTACAAAATCTTTTTCTCATTGATTCTTTCCATTTCTGCAAATACAAATAAAGTTTGTTAACCACAAAGGCGTTCGTCAAGCAAGTGGTTCTAAGAGTGCTTCAAATGTCACATCTGGAGAGCGACCTCGTTCGATAAACGAATGACGTGCACTCTACACACTTCTTCACCGTTTTCGATTCGACAAAGTCGTTGGGCTGCTGATGATTTCTGATCGCCTACTGTTTCTTCTCGCAAAGAGTGCATAACCTCACCTATCCCGTTTTCTTTTGATAATTGAACGTGTCCTGGGCATTATGTTTTGTCACCACTTTTTCTTTGTTCCTGTTCATGAGCAGTCTTCGGATAAGCTGTAGTTGGGAGGAGGGGGCATCAGTGGCGCCCTTGTCGAATTAAATAATTATATCAATCGGGGGCCTAGGCAAAAAACAAGAAACGGACTCGTGTGCTTTTTCCGGGGATCTTCCAGCCTTTAAAGAAAGAAATGACAAAGGTAAATGAACAGCTATTTCATTTAGCCACACATGAATATAGTCAAGTAAAAACGACATGAAGCAGGGTGCATTTGCGTGCGCGCTCGAAACGGCGCGCTGAATGCAGCAGTTGGAACCGAGGTGGGACCGTCAAAAACTGCAGCGATGAGTGGTGCCAGCAAGGGTTCCAGCGCGCTCCTAACCGCTACGCTCCGCCGCACCGCCTCAAGAGTCGCGTAAGCAATTGCACCGCGCTTCATGTCGTTTTGACCCTACTATATTGCTGGTGCTACTATATTACTATACTGCTCAGCTTCAACTTAAATCAAACGAGCAGAAAGGATTCTGGAATAACAAACTTAATTGGATTATAGGGAACCTCCTAACTGTGATATGATTCAAACATGTGAGTGAAATAAATAATGAAGTAAATCGTCATCTGTAATGTTTGAGGAGGAGTGATGCACAGTTATAGTCGGGTCAGAACGACATGGAGTTCGGTGTCGTTGTGTAAGCGACAGGGTTCGAAGCGGCGCGGTACGCGAACTGTAGCAAAGAGTGTTGCTACCAACCCCTCTTTCTTTTATTTTTCTCGATTTTATTTTAACCCTTACGCTTCTAGTGTAGCAACTAACGCAACTACAACGAGATTTATATCGTTTTGACGTAACTATATTTCGTCCTCTCAGGATTAAAGGCATCACCCCACAAATCTGAGGTGGTACGGATTTCAGGTTGAGTATTCGTATACGGGATCGTAGATTATGGAGAGAAGGCTGATTCCGTCCATTTATTCCTAATTCCCGTAAAAACGGCCCGGAAGATACAGTTTCGAGCGTTCCGGGGCGCTACTTTCCACAACGAGTTCAATTGGAGCGCGCCAGCTTTGTGCACGCGCCGCATCTTCCGAGTCGTTTTTTTACGGCAATTAGGAAGCAATGAACGGAATCATCCCCTTCTCCACAATCTACTATGCCGTATACGAATAATCCACCTGAAATCCGTACCACCTCAGATTCGTGGGGTGATGCCTTAAACGAAGGGAAAGGTTGCCGCGTCCTGATATGGCGCGCCGACACATTTGCCTTGACTAGGTTTGCTACCCTTTAATGAATTGAAGTTGTGAATTGTGAAAGGCTGTCGTTTTTCTTGGCATGAAAGAGTATGGTTACACTTTTCGTAGCTGTGCGTATTGGAGGAAAAAGTATAAACTGCTGTACAGTAATCTTGTCTTAGGATTTTGATAAATACAGAGTTCAAAGGCATCTTTTGCGATCGGCCTTTCAATGGCGGGTTTTCAGTATTCAACAAGACTATAAACATAGTTGGGCTTCTTTGTATCCTTTAGAAAAACGAATCAACGTCGTATTGGGTCACGTTTGGAACTTCTCAGTACAACTCCTAGAAGTACGATTGGTTAATATGAAGTCTAGGAAGGGCTTACGATCTCGATCATATGCATATTAGCTTATTCTTTTGCTGTTCTCTCGGTTGACTCTTCGGTACCTCGGCCAACTACCAAACGAGAGAAGTTGTTTCTTGTTTCTTCCAATTCTGTATGCTTGACTACTATAAGTAAGTAGATATGGCGCACGAGTTTTTGCTTTTACTTCCACGTGTTTTATTTAATCGCAAAACTAAGTTTTGCCTGTAAATGGCAGACAAGGTCGATATCGATAAATGGCAGCTACTATAAGCAAATAGATATAGCGTACATAGTCTAAAACTAACTTTTGCCATCTACTGATATAGACCTGATGTAATTACTTTTTTTTCTACCTTCCTAAAATTCAGCTAATTCAACGCTACGTAGCGCACTAAATTCGTTACACTCTTTGGAGCACCTTTCATATTACGCAGTATCCTTTACTATAGTATGTCGGCATCGTTCGACCCCTACGATTGGGCTTCGTTCTACTTCGGGAAAATGGGACGCGAGGAAGCGGCTCGCCTCCTCTCCGAAGCTGAAGTCACCATTGGCACGTTTCTTCTCCGTGACAGCTCAAGACCGGGTGATTATTCATTAAGCGTGAGGTTTGTGAAATAAAGTAACTTACAGCTCGTACCGCATTGTACATATAAGCTATATTCTCCTTGCAGAGAGTCGGATGAAGAGAACAAAGTGCGCCACTATCTCATCGAAGAGAAATACGCCGAGAATGGTGTGAAACTTGTCAAGGTTTCTTTTCCTTTTTCGAAGTTCTAAATTCTTGGTGATAAGCCTCTTCCTTAGATCGCTGATCACGACTTTATGGATATACCAACACTGTTGAACCATTTCAAAATACACATTCTGGACAAAACATCTCTAACTGTTCCATATCGCAAAGGACAGATTGAGCAGGCTAGTCAATACCTATTTTGTTTTTCTCCTTCGCTTCATCATCAACTCTGCAAGTTTCTTTGAGTTTTAGTTTCCATTTTCCATTCTGTCAGCTTAAATGTTGACTCTTTTGCATCCTGCCTATTACCTCATTCTCGCCTGGAATACATTCATCTGAAGAGAAACTCTAAACTTTAGGTTATTGTTTTCTATTTAATGTGTTCTCACACGTAATACAATCCACAGAGATATGCACATATGCCAAGAAAGAAATAAAAGGTTAGAACCGTGATAGCGCAGGAATTGCACTGATTAACATTCGCACGACCACCAGATCTGGCAAGGAGAGCTTCCGAAGAATGGCGGTGACGAAAAAAAGCTTAAAAAAAACATGAAATTGTTGTGATCGCGATATATAAGTTAGAGTTTCTTTGAACATTTCCGTTCTTGTCTATTGTCCATTTGCTTCTGTTCTGAGTGCTGCGTCTTATTACTACCAGTACTCTTCCTAAAAGATTCAAGGTAATTATGCTAGTGCGACTAACGTTATAACAAACAATTTTTGTTTCTTAACGAAGGAAACTAACAATAAATCCCTTTACATATAGTCAGGTCTAGCGACATCAAGCTCGATGCAGTTCCGTGCGCTCGAATCAGCGCGGGGGAGCGTAGCGGTCGGGATCAAGGGGACTCTCGCTAGCACGTCTGCATTATAACTGCAAAAACCTATGAATTGTTTTTGAAAAGACTTGATCTCGTCTTCTTCGAAAACACATACAAATATCGTTGCTGTCAAGTAATTCTGGTGACTAAACTTGCAAGTCATTTGAATTTCGCGATGTTGCTCGTTAACATTTTTTACGAATGGGCTGAAAGAGGTAGCTTTTAGAAGTCCATTTTTTTCGTAGACATTTCTACTGCTTCTTGCCCTTCATATTGCATTTAAGGTGGTTGGCCTGTATAGATTCGAAGGTGAACGCGACACAGACCTACCGTTTGAAGCTGGAGAGATGCTGGAAATCATTGGGAAACCAGAAGCAGAATGGTGGCAAGCAAGAAATGCACTGAATGCGACGGGTCTCGTTCCAGCAATTTATGTCCGCCCGGTAATCCGCTACTTCATTGAAGAGTTCAAGCAACACTAACTTTTTGAACACTGGTCACATTTGATAGACGCAAGTTTAGTTTGCGCAACTCGAGTAACTTTTAAAGTAGTGAACTGAAGGTTGCTCATTTGTTTCATTCTTGTGGAGTGTTTGGTTCATTTTCAAGGTTTTCTAAAGATTCTAACGACTTGGAAGCAAACTGATAATTCTCGGAATTGTTCCTTGATTTACGGATCTGCTGTTCAGGTCGATGAAGCAAACGATCGTCATCTCAAAGGTCAAAGCCAGTCATCATTAGGAAGTTCTGTAGGGGAGGAGAGATTCAGCGGGATTTCGACAAACAGTGATCCAATTGAGGATCGCTATGAGGTTTTAACAGTTTCTATTGCCCAGTGAGAGAGAGGAGCAGTGCGAAAAAAATTGTTTTAAATTGTCGTTGTTGAAAGCTATACAAGTGGTCCGTTAAAAAGTAACCAACCTCCAATGCATGTGCTATTTTGACGAGACTGAAGCCTTTGCTCTCTGTCTCTCGACTTATCTGTCTGTCTGAAGACATCGTGTTCTCGTGTGAGCAGTGATCCAATTTTATTCTGAGTTTTTATTCAGCCTTTCGCCTTATCATTAGGAGTGTGTCCTATTGAGTAACAGTTGTGGCGGGCTACATATGAAGCGAGTGCGTTAAAATCACAGAAACCTTTAGCCGATAGCTGCCCGATCTTCGATCCACTTTCAGTATCTGCTAGCTTGTAGATGAATGATGAAACGCACAACGTTGCTTAATCTCTGTGGAAATGGGTCTAAGCTCTCGACTTCAATTCAGAATTCTTTGAATTTTATGAACGAGTGTGCAGCCTTACAATGAATTGCTGGGGCAAGCCGATGTGTAAAGTCAATATTTTTATTCGTCCAGGCGAGTCTGGTATTAGTTTGTCGACCCCAAAGAGATGAAAAGCCTGGTTGGGAGTATGATGAATTCGAACCACTGATCGATCGTGCAGCCAGAGGCAAGCCTTTTACCGAGTGCGCTACATCGAGCTTCGCTTGTAAATAAATAAGTAGAAGCAATTCACTTGCTCACTTGTCCTGTTATCGCTGAAGTCAGGGTACTTTTCATGACCTAGCCTGCGAGTGAAGAGAGTGAGGTTTAATTAGTTACAAGAAAGTGTTTCCTTTCGTTATACCATGCCATTGGAACCGTTCTCTTGTTGAGAATCTTCACAGCAAATACATCCGGCAAAGTTGGGTGAAAACGACCTGAAACTCGGTGCAGTTGCGTAAATTGCTGCGCTTTAAGCAGCGCGGTGGAGGTGGGATCTTGGCGGAACCTTTGTTAGCCCCACTCATCGCTTCAGTCCTGGTCGCTCGCGACCGTCAGCCCAACCGCACCACTTCGAGCGCAATCAATTATCCCATTGCACGGAGCTTCTGGGCATTTTTACCTGACTATACACAATGATAAAGCTAAGTTTCAGCCTCCACTTCCAGCAGTTGCTAAGGCTATTTATGACAGACAGCCGAATGCTTATGATCCAACACAGCTTAAGCTAAAGGCATGTTCATTTTGCAGTGAATTTCTTTCTCATCATTTATATAAACTTAGTTCTAGGCTCATATATCACCTTTTTTTGCTATGTATTTATCTCTAAGAAGCAAGAATCCGTTACAGAAAGGGCAGATGGTGCGAATCACAAAGAAGCTTACAAATGGCATGTACGAAGGCGAATTAGATGGACGGATTGGCATCGTTCCATTCACGTACGTACGTTTTACAAAAGCAGAGGCCGTCTAGAACTGTTGTCTTGGTGATTGATGCTATGTTATAATTCTCGTACAGCTCATACATATCCTTATTCGATCTGATATTCTTAGCAGAGCCACGTTTCTCAGTGCTATCGTATTATTGACTAAGGTTTTTATTATTGGCTGCGTTCTAAGGAATGTGTTCACCTTTCAAGCTCAAAAGTTTGCTTGCTTAATGACCATAGGTGAGAAATACTTGTCGGTTTTGTACCTTTTTGAAAGGATTGTTTTGTGCTTTTTAGACTAGAGATGTTCTTCCTGTATAAGTTGATGTGACACTGCTGCAGGCAATTCGTTCAGATTGGTAGGGAGAGAGATAACTTCCATGCGTTGATCATAGTAAATGCATAACGTGTATAAGTTCATTATTACCCTTACCTATTCACTGATTAGCTTTAGAGAGAACTTTTTTGAGGTTTGTAACAACTCGACGATCCAATAGATTTGATAGGATTAAGAAATTTCGTCTAGCTAGCGTCTTCGTGACAAATTCAATGCTGTTTTTTGTTTACTTTTCAGAGAAAGCCGCTGCAGGATTTCTAGAGAGAAAGAACAAATAGATTTTTCGAATTCAACACTACGCGCTCTTTTTTGCTGCAGTTTTTTTTCACTTTAGGGTTATTAATAGGACGTGCGAACATTGGAAATATAGTGTTGCTTGTATGCGCATTGCTTTTAGGACCGTAAACGCTGCGCCTAATAAGATAATTGTGGTAGAAACTAAGCCATAATTTGTTTATTTATTCGTGAATTAGCTGCAGGAACAGGTTTATCTATTACTTCGTGAACTGTTCCGATGTTATCAATACTAATAACGTGTTTTGAGGTGTACTTACTTGTATATTTTTAAACAAATTAGCTTTAATGAGTTCGAATGTGTAACTGGGAATAAATTTCAAATTATATTGCTTTTTATGTGCCTTTGTTTAAATTCGTAGCTATCTCACTATAAAGCACATAAGTGAACACATCCTTAGATCACTTTGTTATTTACCTGTTGCGGGAAATTTTCTGAATATAGAGGTGCATACAGTTGTTGGTATGAATTATCCGTTGTTATGTGAGGTTCTATCTGAACCTTTTTTATTATTGCTCTTATGCTTTGTTACCTGTACATTTTCTGAGTTCACTTCCTTGTGCCTCTCATTAATAACGAATTTTATTAATGAACCGGCTATACTTGACTCGCCTGGTGACATTCGGCGACGTACATAATGTTGGCGAATGTGTACAAAGGCGGAACATTGTGGCAACACTTCTCTGTTTGACATACACTAACCTTTTCCTTTATCCTTAACTTTATCGCGCTGATTTGGTTGAAAGCGTCTGAAGGTCTTTATACTTATAACCTTCTGCTGTAAATATGCATAAATCTTACTGTAATTGTGTTGAAAAGTTGCGAAAATGTTGAAGATGCTGTGATATCGACTGATTTACTGTATGTAATTGTGAGGTGCAAATATCTCGAAGTTAAAAGTTGAGAAAGCTAGAACTCTATCTATGTTTCTTCTGTTTTTGTTTGCAGAGAAGTGCAGGAAGACAAAATTTCCTACAGACTGCACATAAATGTTTCCAATTGGAATTTGAAGTAGAATTTGATTTCAAATAAGTAGCTATATGAACGAAACTGAGGGATTTTCCCTTTATGAGAGGTAATCGACAAGAGTTGCGGAGAATCCATTATTGTTAGATCACACGAACACAATAAGAATTTCTCGAACTCTCATGGAGATTTTAGTTTCTGGGCTGATATTTTTTACATGAGAAAATGTTCGAGCGTAAAGCATTCCTAAAATAATCATTTATCACATGCGCTCTCGTTGTTCATGGATTTGCTCGAGCGGGCACCACTGAAACTTCCATTTGTCCCGATCGCGTGCAAGTGTTGCCCAGGGACAGCCCTTTTCGTTAGGGACTCGAAGAGGGTTGCATTTTTCTTCGAAGGACTTCGTAAGCAGCTCTTAGGATCTGGTCGGTGGTCTTCCTGCGGTGCGTTTGAGGATTCATTTATTAACACCTAAAGCAGACGTATACAGGAAATGTGGGGCGAGTGTGGCGCATTGGTAAGAAGTTGTGATGCAGGTGAATTTGAAACAAACCTAAGCCCACAAGAATTCATCCTTCCGCCTTTCATTCTTCTGGGGCCGATAAATTGACGCAGGATTTCAAGCTAGAACAAAAACATTGGTTTGATATATTGATTAGTCCAGTGCTTATGTGGACAGTTCAAAGTATTGTTTTGTCCGCGTAAACAACCAATATATATGCAAAACAAACCAATATATAGTTCTGAATTCAGGCCGAACGTGTTTGTGCATTCTTAGGGGATTGACCTAGGCTAGCACCCTGTCTATTCTTATAGGTTACAGGAAATGTGCTTTCATGAGTATGCATTCCTATCCAGTCAAAAAAGTACTAATACCTATGCAGATAACAAACATCAAGAAGAAAAGTTATAATGGCATATACATGTGCTTGTATTACAATATATTCAAATATATTACATTTGACTTCATGTTATATTAGTGTTCGGTATTCACTCACGGTCGTTCGAGAGTATTCCTACGATAGCGGCCTTTTCCGAAAGTTGCCCGGATCTCACCGTTTATTCTCCAAAGGCATATTTCTTCAGATGATGTATACATCTTTAAAGGCATCACCCCTCGAATCTGGGGAGGTGCGGGTTTCAGATGGGTCATGCCTGTACGGGATCGTGGATCGTACAGGCATGACATGATCGTATCGTATCGTAGTATTATGGGGAGGAGAGTGATTCCGTCCATTTCTGCCTAATTGCCGTAAGAAAAAACGGCCCGGAAGATGCGGAGCGTGCAGGAGGCTGGCGCGCTGCAATCGAACTCGTAGAAAATAGTGCTCTTGCTCTGCTTTTGCTCTAGATCGAGGAAGTTGAACAGAGCCATATTCACAAACGAGAGTTATCGGCAAAGATGTGTCAGACGACAATATAAGTCCGCCGATTAAAGACAGCTCAACACGAGACGGTGTTACCATGCGTCGAGGAAAGTGGTGTAGATTATGAGTATAGGCGTCTTAGTACTCATTTCCCTCTACTCGTCGTGAAAAAAGGGTATATGGACGACGTCGGAAACGATGTTTCCACCTACGAGGTACGAGAAAATACTCCACCATTGTGCACGAGCCCCATCCACGGTCTCCTGACCACTCTATTCAAGTAAAACCAATGAATACTCTGTTGAGGAGCATGTACAAGAGCGACCGTTCTAACGTACCTCGCAAGAATTAATGCTGTTACCCACGCATTCTTTCGGGACGATTAGGAGAGTTAAGGGTGAACATGCTCATATTCATAATCTACACTACTAACCCTATCTTCCCGAAGACCTCACAACATCGTTAATTTCGTGATATGCTGCCTCTAAGTCAAATGAATAAACGTGGATTAGATTGTCGTGAAGTGAAAGGGACCCGAAGAGGACGGTTAATTAGTGGTTTCTCTCCATTACGTTTAAACATCGTATTTATCCTTTTTGAAGCACTCTGCTACAAACCGTCAAATCGGCAAATATTTGTGAGCAGAAGTTGATAAATCTTGAAAATAAGACTATTTGCTATTTCCTGTGTAACGTGGTATCTTGTACAATTTGAAGATAATTACAAAAGAAGAAAATAGCTTATTTATGAAGGGATATCGAGCGAAACACTACACAGCGGACTACAAGAAAATTGGAATGAACTTTGAGTACGTTGCTACGAATGTACCTGGCCCTAACACTGACACTGGTGCGTGGGAGCTGCTAGCCTGCTGTGATTGCACCAGCGAATGTTCTGCGGAACAGAAGTGTACTTGCTTGCTAGGAGCAGAGGTTAGCCATTCTTGTAGTTATGCCAACATTTTGTTATATTTTCTCTTTTTCTTGTAAAATAAGCCGAGTTTTTTTCTTCCTTGTTCCCACAAAATTTATACCTCGACAGTTATGCAGACTTAAGTGTTCCTGCTATTCACTTTGATAGTTTTACAGGATTAATTCACATTAGTGTCGAGAAGCAGAACTTTGTTGTTATTATTTCAGTAATATTTGGTAAATTGTAGCAAGTAACTAAATAACCCAGTAACTAAACAAAATTAGTTTGTGATGATGGGATCAAATGATGTTTATGCATTTCAAATTGAAAGTTTTATTGTACAATACTTCATTTATACTTTATTGGTGTCTGATAAATATTGGAAATAATAATGTCGAGAATGAACGTCCACATACTTCTACTAGTCTTAGGTAAGCACAAAAGTAAGAAGTTCCGCTGTGTGCTAAGAGATTTCACGCCATTGGCGCAGTCAGATTTATCGGAACTGAACTCCGCCTGAGAAAGTTGTTATTGCTTGAAGACAACAAATTGGTAATAAACTTGCTTGCGAAGATGAAAGCACTGGCCTGGTACAACAAAATATCCACAAGTCACTGTATATAGTGCACAAACATTCACAAAATTAACATGATGCCGACTTGAAGTCGAAATTGGGGCATCCAGAGAAGATTAATCAGCGGCAAACACTATCTTTCAATGTATAAGAGTATGTAATTATTATTGTAGGACAACTATTCTATCAATGGTTTGTTTTTGGAGAAATCAAGTGGCGCTCCTATTCTTGAATGTCACAGAGAATGTTCATGCTCCACATGGGACAAACCATGCAGAAATCGTGTGGTGCAACGTGGTGTGAATGTACTACTAGAGGTAATACTTTTTTTTCAATTTCAGTGAGATTGCTTCTGAACAGCGAATTGCAAACAACAAATTGCTCATGTTTACTCATGATCACATACATTCTTTTGCAATTTACATTGGTTTTTAATTTGGGAATGAAAAAAAGGCCTTTGTATACATCTAAATGTACATCTACATTTTTTTGTTCTCCTTATTCTGTACTTTTCGGAAGGAGAATTCTTCACGGGACATCCGCTGCTTTTTATAAAGTGCGAATGTTCAACATCTCGAAACTTCGAAGCACAAAAGAAGCGTCCATAGAGCACAATGATCGTTCTCAACTGTCAAATGTCTTCCTGTTTTCCCATGCGAGAGAACCTGAGGCGATAGTTCATCAATCAACAGTTCTTCTTTGGAAGTGAATAGTTAAGACACTCGAAGCCATAAAAGCTAAGCATTAATCATCGAGGATCCATGACATGTAGGCTAACGCTACTAGGAGAATATACCCTTGTGAATACAGATCAAAGGGTGAAGAAAAATTAGAGTTGCGATGTTTCGGTTCTTTTTTTTTCTTGAAAATACTACGTTACATGACTTAGCTATTCACTTCAAGTAAGCTTGTTTGAACAGTTTGATAAGGTTGAAACACTAGTAATTCTTCATCTATCTTGCTTTTTTCTCTTAGTACGTTTTGCGTCCATGTCGCAGATCCTTTTAAGTTTTAGGGCTTTGACTGACTCAGGTGTTCAATTTCAGTAATGACCTGTCGATTGATGAACTATCACCTTCTCAAATCTTTTTTCTGCCTTTCAAGTGGAAACGTCATTGTTTGAATCTGCGTAGGACCATCGCGAACTGCAACGATAAGTTGTGCTAGCATGAGTCCCTCCTCGTTTTTAACTGCTTGTTCCACTGCACCCCTTCGAGCGCGACCGCCCACGCAACTGAACCGTACTTCACGTCGTTTTCACTATAATAGACGTTCCCTCTTTAGGTGTATAAATGCTCCGATGAGAAAGGTTTCGGAGTGCGAGCTGCTGAACCGATTCCGGAGCAAACATTTATCTGTGAGTATGCTGGCGAAGTTCTGGACAAGGAAGAGGTAGAGGAGCGCGCCATGTTTAAACATGACCACAACTACACACTAACAGTTCAAGAGCATGGAGCAGGTAAATGAGATAGAAGTAGCGAAATCGTTTTGACCTGACCTAAAGGGAAAATTTCCCTATATGTCCTATATGGAAAATTATGTTGTCACCAACCATCTTGCCATTTTTTTGATATCAAACTCTTTTGGATTGCCTTCCAACTTTTTTTTTTGTATCTGAATTTCAACTCTGTTCAATTATAGAGGCCACAGCACTTCTACCGTAGAATTAAGGGCATCACCCTACGAATGGTACGGATTTCAGGTGGAGTATTCGTATACGGAATAGTAGATTATGGAAAGGTTTGGTGATCCCGTCCGTTTTTTTGCTAATTGGCGTAAAAAAAAACGGCCCGGAAGATGCGGAAGGCGCGCGCACGAGGCTGGCGCGCTTCAATCGAACTCGTTGTAGAAAATAGCGCGCCGGAACGCTCGAAGCCGTATCTTCCGGGCCGTTTTTTACGGCAATTAGAAAGAAATGGAATTACCCCCTCTCCTTAATCTACGATCCCGTATTCCAATACTCCACCTGAAATCCGTACCACCTCAGATTCGTGGGGTGATGCCTTTAAGGAAAGGATTGATGAGTAATCATGTGGTGTGTTTGCACATATATAGTAGAGCCACAACAAGATGAAGCACGGCGCAGACGCGTAAGTGGTTGAAGCGATGGGTAGTAGAGGTTAGAATCGAGTGAGGACCTTTCTACCACCGTTCATTGCTGCAGTTCGCGATGGTCAAATCTCGATTCCAACCGCTATCTCCACCGCATCGCTACGAGCACAACCGATTACGCAACTACAGCACTTTTCATGTCGTTTTGACCCGTCTATACCTTTTATTTCACATTTTAGGAAGACCATTCCAAAGTGCGAGAATCAATTACACTACATTGTTAAGAGAACGAAATCTGCTACAAGCCTGTACAAAAAAAGTTGGGAACAGGACAAGTTTTAAATTGGACATATTCGTTGTTTTTCTACCATACTCGTCGCTCATTGAGTGAAGCCTGCGATGGTCCCGCTTCGATCCCAACCACTTGCTCCACCGCGGCGATTCGGGCGCAGCCGCTTACGCAACTGCACCGAGCTTCAAGTCATTTTCTCCGGACTGTACCTTCAGAATTAAGTTTTTCTTAGTTGACCATGTTAATTGAAAACACTAACATTATGCCGACGAGTACGTAGTCGCTCTAAAATTCCTTATTCTGTTCTAAGGAAACCCGCTTGTTCTATAAAAATGCGCCTTTTCTAAAAGAGAATGCGCCTTTCCGTACCGTTGGCGTTATCCGCTATTCGCTAGCCACTTTATTATCATCTCTCTGACTGAAAAAAGTAAGTGAGGTGGTTCAGTTCGCTGACCAGAACTGAATACGATCGGGCCCCTGCAACCGGTATGAATGAGTATGCTTAGGAGGACCCTGCTTAGCTTCTAATAAAATTATTTCCCACCTCAGAAATCAATCAGATTTATTTTTTTATTGACTTGCCCTTTATTTCAAAATTTCATGTTTCAGGGGGTGTGATAACCACGTTCATTGACCCTCGACGCCGTGGAAATTTGGCGCGATTCATTAACCATGGATGTCAGCCAAATCTATCAATGGCGATTGTACGTATAGGTTACACAGTGCCTCATATAGCACTATTCTCAAACAGGCAGGTTTTTGTTCATAAGTATTGAAAGTTTTAAGTTAGTTACGGGTAAACGTGAGTATGAGCAGTACAGTGAACTGTGTCCGTGAAGTTTTGAAATAGGAAAAAAAAACAGATGGACCTGATTAGGGCGCTTCTTTCATGCAATTTTTGCAAGTTGTAATTTAAAAATTGGAGAAGGTCATTGTAATTTTTTTAAAGCGAACACAACTAAAAGGGAACCAGATTTAGAGGCAGCATCACGAAATCCTCGGTGTTGCGATACAACATCGAGCAGCAGCGATAACGCCCACGGTTATAATGCTTGCATTTTTTTTAATTTGAAAGGGATTGGATGTGATCCCTCCCAAACTCTTAGATAAACCCCTACCACTGTCTACTCATGCGGAGATCCCAGCGTCTAGAGTCTTGACACGTGGTGCCTTTGAACCACTTTTCCCTAGATTAATAAAAGCAACCGAGGTGAGAACTCTGGATGTTCATGTAGTCAGTAGCGAGTTTGGATCATCCTTTCAATCAGTGGTAGGAATCTCTCAGTTTTCCAGGAAGATTCATGTTGGGGAGGAGTTGTGTTACGACTATGGTGTGTCAGCCCTAGGCGGAACCGAACGCAAGAGGTGTCTCTGCGGGTCTACTGGATGCCGTGGCTATTTACCAATGTCATCCACAGCTTCGGAATAATATTTTGAAATCCTGTGGCTCTAAGTTTTTCTACTGAAGCAATAAATCTCTTTTTATGCTTTGCCGATTTCAAATGTGATGTTGGTCGTTAGTCGATTACTATCTACATTTGTAGAAGTTATTTTTGTTGGCTTAATCACTGCAAATAGGCTTACATTAATACTAAATGGGTCGACACAAACGCATTCCAACCAAAAATCGGAAGAAGTTGAAGTCCGTAGATCCATTCAATAAGAATGGAGCATCGTTACGAGCCTTAGCGTTAAGGTGAGTCTACATTTAAATTTATCTCCAATTTAAATCTTCGAATATCATCGCTATAAGCACAAAAACTATAAAAAAAAAGTACGACAAATAATATGTAGTACATAGGATGACACCATGCGAAAACAGCATTTTGTTCTTGTAGGTTTTTCATGTTTTGTGTTTTTTTCAACATTAAAACATTGATATTCTATACCGCTGATGCGTAAGGAGGTGCTTCTTTCCATTTTTTTTTTTGCAGCACTGTGAATTGGGAGCCGAATGATGAAGACCAGCCGATGTCGAGGTGCTTAAGAGAATTACAGGTGTTGTGCTCAAAAGTTATTTTGACTTTACTGTATGTGATATTTTGCTTGAAGTGACTGCGGCTGCAAAGCTGGTTTTCTGCGACTTTTTAATGTTGTTTATAGACCTGAACTAATATAGTTCTTTTTTCATTGTATTGAATCTGTACATATCCTTTTGTTCAGGAAAGCAAAAAGGAAACAATTACCGACAAGAAGGATGTGAAAAGGCGGAAACAACGGAAAAACAAAGTTCTCGGTATGTGGAAGCGTCGATTTGGTGCTCTTGCTAATCATACTGTAATATGTAGCGTTAATTTATCCGTCCGATACGTATTCCCGCCGACATCCGAGCATTTAATACATTCCACTGGGTAGCTCGCTTAGCTGTTAACCATTCATACACTTCCAATAGCGGAACATCGAGATGGAGTGTGCAGTTGAACCAGCAATGTAGTAGGGTCAAAACGACATGAAGCAGGGCGCAATTGCTTCTCTCGAGGCGGTGCGGTGGAGCGTAGTGGTTAGGAGCGTGCTGGAATCCTTGCTGACACCACCCAGCGCTGCAGTACGCGATAGTCCCACCTCGGTTCCAACTGCTGCCTCCACCACCCCGTTTCGAGCCCGTACGCAAATTCACTATGCTTCATGTTGTTTTGACCCAACCATACAACATTTAATTGAATGACGCTGCAACGTGCTCAACAGAACTGAAGCAAGGGATGACAAGGAACGAGGCAAAACGAGAAAGACGTGAACATTGCTAGGCGATGGTCATTTTCTCATTTCTTAACGTATGGAAAAGGAGTTATACTCTTAGAGGTAGTCGGCAATGCAGTACACGAATATATGCATACTATGGACCCCAGCATTCGATAATATCAAGCTATTTTCTGCATTTTCGCTGCAAATCTAGCGTTTGAAATTTGTAAAATGAAACGAAAACTCATGTGTGAGGAGAAGAGAGGGATGATGGTGGATAGCGGCAGTTCGTTATTGCGCTCAGACAGTTATTGAAGTTATTGATATTTATTCACTTTCGCTTTCGAGGACGTGAGAACCTGACCGCTGAGATTTTTTTTCCGTACGCTGATCGCAATTTCCACATATGCTGCGGTCAAAATGAATCACTGTGCAGTTGCGTAAGCGGCTGCGATCGAAGCGGTGCGGCGGAGTGCAGCGGTTGAAATCTAGCGGAGACCGCTGACCACAGGAATACCATTCCTCACTGTAGTTCGCGATGGTTCCACCCCTATCCCAACCGTTCGAGCGCAGACGCAACTGTAATGTGGTTCATGTCGTTCTAACCCTACTATATGTATAAATACTACATTATATACATAATTGTGAATTTCGATATATATATATATATATATATATATATATATATATATATATATATATATATATATGTAGAAAATTGTGATCAGCATGCGTAAAAAAACTCAGCTGCCAGGTTTTCATTTTCTGGGGAGCGAAAGTGAATGAAGATCAATAACTTCAATAGCTGTCTGAGCGCATTGTCGACGAATTGCACAGTCGAAGTACTCGCCACGAATGACACTGAATACAATAGGAGAGCAGTTCGATTTGGGTGCGTTACAGTGGCCCTCCTCCCACACAATAGGAGAGCAGTTCGATTTGGGTGCGTTACAGTGGCCCTCCTCCCAACTACATTTTACCCAGTAAAAGCTACCGTCTGAAATGCAGTAATATGCAGTTAAGCTGGTCATGGTTTTTGCTAAGGATTAGGTCGACGAGTAGAGGACAATAATCATAGGCAGTGCGTTGGAGCTTTGGTTAGATGACATCCGATCAGCTGTTTTGATTTTATGCTGAGAATATTACATTCAACTTAGAAGTCAGACGGTATGCTATCTTCGATCATCGTATGCAACCATAGTTAAAAATCTGTCTCTTTCTTGTATCCGTTTTATCAGCACGTATAAGTCTGCTCGACCGCAGACAGCCAAATCTGTGAGTAGCGAAACGCGAAAATTTTCTATCTTTCAGCGGAGGCAGAAAAAGCGGGTATTCGAAAGGGTCGCTTCGAGACAGTGGAGCATTTCGTGAGACGTGTTGAGCGTATGACTTTTGCAGCTGTGAAAGAACATGAAACATTGGTACGTTTCCATATTTTCACTTAATTTGCACATCTTTGTCATTGTGCTAGAAAAAATCCGCCACGTGAGATAATAGGAGCTGAGTTTTAGTGGGTCTCACTAGAACAATGTCAGCGCTTAATGCTTTATCCGTTAATTTTATGTTAGCCTAAAGAGAAGAAGGAACCTTTGTTCAGTATTTATCCGGTGATGTTTCTAAATTATGCTGATAGCAATCAGAAATGCGACTGCAGAATAAAATTTAGATATCATTATTACGAGACGCCCCTACTGATGCATGTAAGGCGCCCAGGCTTGTGCAAATCCAAATGCAACGGCAAGCTCGGGGTGTTGAGATGTGCCGCCAAATGCTAGAGCTGCTGTCGAGGACTGTTCTACCCACTTTTTTCAATGAAAAGAATAGTTATCTTCTCGTTTTGTTCAAATGCCAACATGCTGAATCAGTGATTGAACCAAGACCAGTTTCGACAATCTACGACAAGCTTGAAGCTTCGAGGAATCTAAGAAGCGCTGAGGCATACGTACGCTGTTTTTGTCAGTAGAAGAAAGCGTTACTGTAGCGCTAGATACCGTTCACCCGCATGTTGCGCAATCAACTAAGGGCAAAGTCAGGGGACTAGGAGAAATTAAATTTCTCCTGATAATCCGTTTCCTTCTGATTGCGTGTTCCCTGATTACTACTTGTTTCCGTCGATCACGTACTTCAAGTCAGTCAGGAAGTTTTTTACATCGCTGGAGTGCACAACCGGCGTCCAATTGCTCGAGGCAGGACTTTACACCATTGATCACAATTACTTGTTTCTAAAATACTTGTGTTTTTAATACTGTAGTATTGTTATTTATTTTTATTTCATATATTGATATTTATTCCACAGATTTTTGAATTCTTTGTTGGAAAGTTCTCATTGTTTAAGAACATGAACGTGTGGTTTGGCATCTACTATAAAAAGACCACTCCTTTGTCAGTTTCGTTTTCTCTAAGATTTCCTTTATTTCTAGATAAAGCAAGGTTTGGTTGGAAGAAAGGAATCAGAAATTGAAGCTGATTTCAAACTGCTCGAAGAAAAAGAGAAGGCGCAAAGAGAACAGAAGAGGAATGAAATTCAGAACAAAATCAAAGCTGCTCGTAAAATACGAAATCAAACAGCAAAAATCAAAGAGGTGTGGAGGGTTGTAATGGTTTACAGTTGCGTACTTACCAAAATCCAAACGGAATGTTTATTTTTTTAGGAAACACTGAAAACCAAAGAGAGAATGAAATCTAAGAGAAATGCTGAGGAGAAAGCAGAAGATGAAGCTGGTATAGAAGAAATGCAAGTATGACTTTTCTTCTTGGAAAATGTTTGAAGTTGTGGTTTTTAATTAATTAAAATAATTCGTGCTTTGTTCATTCTTTTTAACCGATCGAATATTTCCAGTCTTCTTATCGTTATCTTTTATTTTGTACCCGTTTAAAGCAATATGACCTAATGTGAGCTGCTGCTTTTTTTTAGCACAGAAGAAGTTACAGATTATGAGTTCTTTTGCCTGTATGGTCTTCATAAAAGGGAGTAGGTCTCGACGTAAACCATAGTGCTTCTTAGTTCCTACACAAGGTGTTTTGCCAATTTGTTTTCAGCAGTAAAACCGTCAACGTTTTTCCTGTAGTTCTGGCTTGCTTCCCTTCGAGGTGCCTGTTTAATGTTGGCTCCGAATATATATTTGAAGGGCGCTAAACGTGGTAGGTAGGTGTGAAATTCCACACTGCCGCTACCCAGCTCATCCGAGATGACCGATAATTTATAGTAACTGATAAGCTTCTCCAACTTCAGTTTTCTTGCTTATTATAGATTTTTCTTGTCAGTGTGCATAACTAGGACTAGTTTTTAGATCTAGTCGTAGAAAAATCCTTTTTTGTTAGCACCATCGCCTTCTCGATTATCGCTCCATGTTCGCTAGGGCTATCCAATGCTACTACCTAAGACGTAACTCTTTCAATCTGTCACTACTTTCGATGATGACTTTGTTTGTTTAGAAAATAGAGCGTGCAGGAGGAAATCTGACTTTAAATAAGGTTCCACGAAATAACGTCTCTTCAGCCACATACCATTTAAGGATGTTTTTTTTTTTGTTCAGGAAAACGACAATGTGATGGACGGGGCACAATCGTGTAGTGCTACGATTGATGGTAGCAACTTACAGTCGACGACAAAGAGGAGAAAACTATGTGGTTCCGATTGGACTCGAAAGATGAAGTTAGCCAGAACGCTACCTCGACAAGAAGTCGCGCTCAATCAACGAGGTCGGCTCTAAGCACCATATCATTGTACAAGAACAAAACAAAAAACAACAAAAACGCGGTCAACTCAGTTGCCTACCTTTCCCGTACTGCTTTATTTTAGTTTCCCTTATATGTTCCAATCACCTCTTTCGATTTTCTAAGCCAGCGAAAGTTTTACATGCAGAATATCTCGAGAATATCTCAAGGAAAACTTTCTTTAACTAGTACATACATTTGCTCAGGGATGGAAGGAAGACAGGATGGCTCCGAAAGCCCTCATAGTGAGATCCCATAACATATTCAGGACAACCGTAAAAGCGAAATGTGGGGCCGTAGTAATTTCTCCCGTCATTCGGTTGCGCGGAGCGGAGAGTCAGTCGAATTACGGCACTATATCGACTACATCATTTAAAGCCACCACCCCCCGAATCTGGGGTGGTGCGGGTTTTAGGTGGGTTATGCCTATACGGAGTCGTAGATTATGGAGAGAAGGGTGATTCCGTCTTGTTCTTCCTAATTACCGTAAAAAACGGCCCGGAAGATGCGGCGCGCTATTTTCTAAAACAATTTCGATTGGAGCGCGCCAGCCTTCTGGACGTGCCGCATCTTCGGTGCCCTTTTTTACGGCAGTTAGAAAGAAATGGACGGAATCACCCTTCTCTCTATAATCTGCGACCAAGTATAGGCATAACCCAGCTGAAACACGCACCACCCCAGATTCGTAGGGTGACGCCTTTAAGTGCAATAACTGATGTTTCTGATCTGGAATGGAGCAGAGAGAAATGAAAGAGTGAATGTTACGTGTCGACGAATAACGTGGATAAAAAAGAAAAAAAGTAGCCTGTAAAGTAACAGCCAAATAACAGGTGCTGAGAACTGAGCATCTGAGATGTGTTATGTACTACTATTAAAGTACAGGAGTTACTTCATTACGTTAATGTGTGTTCCAGTCCCAGTGCCTTGCCAAACTAGCTCCTTATCAAAGGCGAACAGAAATTGATGTTTTATGCAAGGAGGTGAGCGTAATTGCTGCAGGGCTGAGGGAAGCGGAAGGATGTAGCGGAAAAGCGAACGCAGACGCGTTGCAACATCGCGTGCTAACCCGATCGAGTATATTTGGAAGCAACTTAGATGTGTATTGAAATTCTTCCTTTATGAAATGTTTTAGAGGTCATACGATTTGGTGAACGCTATGATGCGCCCCCCATATTCCAAGGAATGATGAAGAAAGAGATGGATCCACTTATGGCTAAGGTGACGTCTTTCTCTTTTAGATATCGCCGTTGCTACTCGATGTTCTTATATTTCTGGGAGCAATGCACGGTAACATCTTTGTTTTAGCATCACATTGCATCATGTAAAGCGTTTGGACAACTCATCCTTTAGAATTGACTGAAATAGAGACAGATAATGATGAGGACGGACCCACAATTAGACGATTTTTTTCAAACCAGAAAATTAAAACGTGTTCAGAAATCCATCCCCCTCCCCCACGCCGCATTTTGTCGAGCGTTTACATTGAATGAATTAGCTCTAAACGCACTGGGACCTAATTTTCTTGAAAAAATTCGAATGGTACTTTCTTTTTTTTGCCTCTTATAGAAGGAAATTATTTAAGTGAGTATTTCATGAGTGATACCAGTCCACAAAATCCCTGTGATCACTCAAAATATTTCTGCCATGCGGAAAAAAAGAAAAAATTTCGCTAAAACGGTAATTTGCATCGTTATTAGTACCTTCTTCTATCTAACACACGCTGAAATTTGGTCTTCATGCTAAGCAGAGGTGGGAATCCTCAGCATTCAGACAATTCTTCTTGTGAACTGATGATTTCAGTAACAATATCACTTCTGTCAAATTTGCAATTGAAACGGAAAGGTCAAGAATAAGATGGAGTGGTAGTTATTGGCACACAACAGAAAACATTAATGAAACAAAAGAAATGCAGTACAAATGATAAGTTCTTTACCCTTCACGAAGCAAATGACATGGAATAATGAATAGCTGTTCTATTTACATACAACTTCAATCGCGATTTAAATAAATGCACTCTCGAAATCCTTCATATCGAAGTGGTAAGAGGGATTTAAAGAAAATAGTAAACATAGAAAATGCAAATAGTTAAAGTGGTTGGAAAGAATAAAGAAATTCACATAAAGTTCGCAAACAAATATATCTCAAAGTATGAGACTGACAACTTGGTTGGTGTTACATACATTTCAGAGATTTCTCTTTTGAATTTATTTAGCTGACCTGTTTTCGCAATACTATAGATTACTAATCTATTATAAGCACTCATATTCTATCACTAACGTTCCCCGTGATGCCTCCTTTTGCCGGTGTTCTTTTTCTATCTTGACCAAGAAGGGGAAGAAATCGACCGAAGTCGAAGAAGACGATGTTGCGTTCCTGGGGAAATGTCAAAGAAGTAATTATTCGAGAGCTTATGCCACATGGTTCTACTATCAGTGCTGAGAAATACTGCGAGCAGCTGGACCGGGCAACTGCAAAACCTAGAGGGGAAGATTTCTTGCGTGAAAACGCGCCCACGTTTCGCGACGTTGACTCAGATGAAGCTGCGCAACTCGGTTGAACCATCCTTTCCCATCCGTCTTGCTGTCCGGTCGTTGCCCTGTCCATCTACCACTTGTTTCGATCTCTGGCTCATCATCTGGAAGGACGCCACTTCGTTGATGAGGATGGACATTCACTCATTCTCTGATCGCAAGTCTTCTACAAGAAGGAAATCTAAAACTACGAATACGTCAGTGATTGAAATCTAAACATGTGAGAATAAACAGTTTGCAAATGAAATGTTACAAAGTGAAGTAGAAATCAGTTGCCAACCTAGCACGTCGAAAAAATCCAAATGTTTATGTTTATGTTGAGAAGTGCTGAAGATATTCAGTAGCTTTGTTCCTTGCAACACTGACTAGGGTTAGATGGTTGTGGTCTACCACGGCGAAACACAACCGCCACAATAAGTCCTGCTACTCTATGACGGCTTACTACTGTGGTTTGCAACAGTAGCGCGGACGGGACCATGTTCGACTGCAACTGCACGGTCCATCGATGGTTTGAGAGTGCCCAGTGCTTTCCAAATCCTTCATTCCTCCCGGGTCGAAATTCGTGAACCTCAAACGGTTCTGAATTGAAGTCGAATGCGTAGGCGCATCCCTGTGGGGATTGATCAACGTCGTACTATTTATTGTTATCCTTTATGCAGGCTGCAGAAGATTTTTCCATTGACTTTCTTACTAACTCATTTCGCCACTTCACATTTCAGTAAAGTGGGCGAAGCCTGTTCTGTCCTCATTACCTATGTTTCGCAATCGCCACTGAAACCCAAAGAAATCAATTTTTTAGTTCTCTCGGAAACGGAAAGGTTTTTTCATCTTAAAATTAAAAATACTCACCTTATCGTTTATCATTGTTTGCATAACAATGACACAGGAAGCTAATAACATGTTCTGGATTCGCATTTTACTTTTCATTCTTAATCTAATGACGATCATCATGAAGTGCATTTCCACCTCCTCCTATTTTCCATTCATTTTGAATTACTGATAATTAAAAGTGGAATAGCTACGTGATTTCAGGCTGGCAGCAGGAATCTGTTGCTGTGTAGCCTTCTGCAGAAGCAAAACGTTAAGGAAACCAAGTATCTAGAGGAAGAAAAAAGACGAGAACAGGAAGAGATCGATCGACAACGAGTGATTGAAGCATATAGAGAACTGAAGCGAAAGAAAGGGCGTGCAGTGTCCTCAGATTCTTAGAGAATGCTTTTATGTTGCAGTTAAAACAATCGTTACCAATTTGAACAGTCTCCATATAATTCTAAGACTTCGCTACTGTTTCTGTGCCAGTATACTTTGTTTCTATGCAACATTTTGTTGTTGTTTGTTGTAGTAATTCTGAAGGTCTTCGATCGAAACTGCGCAACGTGCCGCATGCAGTACCGATCATAGTATTGCAGTCATCTGACCTCCTTTCATTCTATTCCGTTACTTCGAACCAGTCAATTCTATTCGAAGTTCAGTACAAGAAGCTCCAACAAGTAGCCTTTGCGTCATTACTGTCTTTCTAATCCCATATTTAGTGAATTTATGTAAAAATTTCAATGAATATCTATCCGAGGTTTGATTAGCTTATTTTCACAGCAACATGTTGATTAATACTGAGAGATTAATATTGTTGAGTTGTAAGTTCGTTCTGGTTTTTGTTATCGTGGAGGTAACATTTTATTTTTCAAGAACAACAAGAAAAAAACAGGTCAGTAGAAATAACATACATCATAGAATCATTCCAAATCCAGGAGAGAAAAAGGAAAAAAAACTGCAGATTTCTCTTCTACGCCCTCAGTCAACGCGAACAAAATAAACCAAAATTCATGAATAAAAGAAATTTATCTAATTATATGGAAAGAGATACCTGTTTAAAAAAAATAGTCGTTACGACAAAGAAGAGTAACAAAAATTGAATAAGATCTGTGTGAAAACATCGAGTTTACTGTTGTGGTGGAGGTGGTGGCGGAGGAGGTGGAGCTGGGGCCGCTAAGATCCGCGAAAGGTCCGCTTGAGGAGCTGGAGGAGGTGGAGGAGGAGGAGGCGGAAAGCCACCCATTGGTGGTGGCGGTGGCGGTGGAACTGGCAGCGGCATCGCTGTCGCTCCACCGTACCAACCTCTGAAAAGAAAATAGTGTGGTATTATGTTATGTTTTGCATCGTCTTATGAAACCCAAGTAACAAACCCTCTAAATGCTGCTGCTCCACGTCCCCTAGCTCCAGGACTCGAGAAGAATCCTTGCGGTTGATACGGATCTGTAGGTCCCATTCCGTACGGAGGCTTTGCTCCTGGTGGTGGTGGAAACATACCAGCGCTCATCATTGCGTTCTGCTGCTGAGCAGCTGTACCCAAGTTCACTCTAATCACTGGCTGTTGATTGCTAAGCGCACCACGTGAAAAGAACCCGCCTCTCTGCAATATTAATCCCGCAATTACAGTAACCAGGGCAAAAAAATATCCCTACAGCTCCACGGAATGTAGTTGCTCCGCGACCGCGTACTGAGCCATCCGGAACTCGAGCTGGACGCTCTCCGAGTTCCTCCATCAGAGCCGAGTATTCGTCATCCATCCCGCCATCTGCTGCTACAGCTCCTTCAGCTCCCCCAGGGCGTGGGTTCTTGCAGTCTCTCGCAATATGACCGGCACCTACACAGCAATTCAGATCCTTCGTTAGATACAAATCTCATGTTAAATTCTTTCTTAGACTTACTTCCGCAAGCCATACAGACCACCTTAGCCGTAATATTCGGCGCATCGGGACACTCCCATGTTTTGTGCTCATCCGAACCGCAGTTTGAACAACGAGCACCGCTAAAACAAGGTTTTTCTTGAAAGGAATCTACAACGTATCGCGGTACTAACTTACCTAGCAAGATCTTCTGGTCGGAGAGTTCCGTTCAACAAGGCCAGTTCTCTTAGCTGTAATTTTCGCAATTCATTCTGACCATCAGGAATAGCAGTCGCTTCGGCAATAATGGACCGGATCTGTAAAATAATAGTCAAGAAATTCCCTTCGGACGAAGGATTTACAATTACCTTATCACACGCTTTTTTAATGGTTGCTTGATCAGTGCCAGTGACATATGCGTGGAGTGGTTCATTTTCTCCCGGCATTGGACCAAGCCTGCTGCCAAGTTTGCCTTCTTTCACAGAGCCTTTTCCTCTGAAGCATGAAAACTACGTGTAAAAAAAACTAGGAAAATCAAAACTAATGGAATGCGCAAAATGTTACTCTCAAAAACTGAAAACACGCTAGTGAGAGAGGAAGGAAAACGAACCTGATAATAATCTTAGCACCAGTCTCAGCCTCAAGACTCTTTAGCGTGTTGCCACGAGGTCCGATTAGCAAACCGACAAAGTTCAACTCAGGATGAGCATCCTGTGGTATCCACACCTTGTCGTGAAGTCGAATATTTGGAGCACTGGGAATATGTTTGCAGTTAACAGAAATGAATACCAGAGATGGATTGGGAGTTTGTAAAAAATGACAAATACTATCAAGATCTTCACGGAACAGAATTTGCGAAGAAAAAAAAAACAACCGCTCTAAAAACATCTCTAACCGGTAGTCTGCTGGCGGTTTGAAATTTGGATTGATTTTCAATAACGCCTGGATCTTCTCGTGACGAAGTTGCTCTAATTCTTGACGTTTTCGCACTTCTCTCGTATTTAACCTTTTGCCATTACTGTCATAGATCGGCTCTGGAGACGGACTTCTGAAATATGGGTATAGTTAGCATTAAAGCGCACCTCTCTATATGCACATTTAATTTAGATATTTTAGTGTCATTTTATTTCTAGAGTACTTCTATGTCGCAGCTGGGTCGTCGAAAAGGGCTAAAATGTTTGATAATGTAATGCAGCTGAAAATTTGCGATTAGATACATGATGCATCCATGGGGACTTGATGATGGATCTAAACGCTAAACATTATGATTAGGATTAGCATCAGCATTCGTGACTGTTCGAGTCGAAACAAAACACGAAACAAAGCGGAATTCGAAAAATTGCCTGAAAATTAAAATTAGAACTGCTGCAATGGCTGAATGTGGCTAAATAAAACGCAGAGAGTGCTTATGTCCAATGTCAAAAATTCGGTTGCACTTCCAGAAACAATTAACTTACGACTGTCTTGCCCACCCTAACCAGCAGAACTGGGCACTATTCTAACGAATCTCTAGCGCATGTTAAACATTTCGGAACAAATAAAATTCAAAACGGAAACACTTCTCTGTCACACGTCGAGGCCAAACCGTACGATACAATACCACGCACGTGCACCGTACCACCCAGAGCACGATGGCACATGCCCGGCTTGATCGTCACATGTGGATTGTTCCCTGAAACGCGTGAGCACAGTGTCTCTCGCCACTTCTAGCGACTAGCCTTTGCGCTGGATCACTCGAGCCGAGGAAATCGCCCAATCGTAGTTTGCGTGTGGCGTCCTCAATCTCCAGTTGCACTGAAATCACGGCCAAGCCGCGGAGAAGATTAGTACAATAGTAGCAACGGATAATACAAGTTATATCACAGTGAAAGACATAAAAACTTCATGATTAAAGGAAAATGAAACATATTGCAACAAAACACTCGTTGTTATAAAAATCGAAAGTAGTCTCATACACGTACGGTCTTTTTTCATTACCAGTACCCATGCCACAAAGAAGGCTACGTAATTTCAAGGAACACTGGTGAAATGCACATAATACTTCGCGAATATCCGAACACAAATTGGTATACTCGACACTTTTTTTTGTTTCCCAGTACCTCCTTGAAGTTTGTTAACGGAGATGTTTGGTTCTTGCATAAATACATTTGTTTAGGAACACACTTTGTACAGTTTCGTCTATCTAGCGGCATGAACTAAAGAAATGTACGGAAAGATAGTAAACATTTACTCATGACATTTCTTGTCAGAGAGAAGGAAACTAGCCGCAGCGAAGCTGGACCAACTTTTCCTTTCAATTTTAAATTTCTTTTTTCCTTTCTGAGGAGGTCAAATGTCCATTACTTTTCGAAGAAGAAAGATCAGCCCTTTTCGAGATGCACCGATAGATCCTTCAGATGTTAAGTTAGTTTGTTAACGGTGATGTATGGTTCGTTCAACACATTAAAAGTGCGACGCGATGTGTTTCTTTTTTTTTTTTTGAATCGAGACATTGCGAACAATGAAAATTAGTGCCTTGTTCGTGGGTGGAATTTTCTTACACTTCATTCACTTATTCTGAGTATGAATCAAAGAACCATACTTCATGATCTTTCGATTCGCTTCATCAAAGCGCGAAATAAGGAACGCCTGCAGTCCTCCTCCATTTCTTCTAATTTACTTCGGTTTGTTTCGATGAGGAAAAGAATAGATGATAAAGAAGTATATGTTTTTTATCCTCGCACACAAGACTGGTAGAAGCATGAAATGCTTGCTCTTTGGCGATTTCGAACCATCGATCGTTCAGTAAGAGGAGAATCTCATCCACTGTGCTACACCCACCGTATAAAATGTGCAATACATGGAGACAAAAGAGAATTTGCTCTAAAACTGTACTCTGTCTCGATCGTTTGGGGTGAGAGAAGTAAGCTTGAAATAAGAGAGCAAAAACGCCAAAATTGTCTACTTTTGAAGCACTTTCAAGAGCAACTGGTGTGTTGTACATAAAAGAAAAAAGTTTAAAAGACGCTCCGTCGGACGATATGACACAACATAGAATTTTTCCATGGTGTAAAAGACAGGGATGGAGTACAACCAACTGTGGCTTCTCTAGCACAAAGTCAAAGGTGTCATCAAACGTCAAACATACCTATGGGAAGATGCTATCCTCCTCTCCCAGGAGAGGTTGCGCATTCTCGCAAATGAGACAGGATTCGTTTTAGAGAATGAGAAATTTGAGAGCACTCATATCTTTTAATAAACCTTAATGTTTTCATATTACAAAGTTCTTGAGTAAAAGGCTGCGGAAGCGACGGGTATGAAGACGATGAAGTTCTCCGATCGAAAATGTGTTTCGGTCACGGATTTTCAAATTACTTAGCACCGAATTTCTTCCTCGTTCCCACTTCGTTACAATACTCGCTGCTGCAATACTCATGCTTTCGAGAAATAATGAAAGATGTGCATTGCCTTTCCACTATAGAGTATACGTTGTTGAAAGCTACAGTGTATTATCTTGCAAATGCAAACAGAACTTGTTTTACTACTATTAATTGGAAACAAGATCGAAGTTAAATGAAACTGCAAGAGAATGAAGCACGTTCAACCCTCCTACTTAAACGATTCGAGATAGAAATACATCTACTCAATGTTACCTTAACCTTCTATTTAAAACCAGAGATAAGACACAAAGCTATACTTGATGTGTCTTAACACATGATAGCTTTTCTTCTTAACACCGAAATACTCATGAGCAAATCCTCACAAAGGCAAAGTATCTTCACCTATCCAACATAGCGAGATTGATACCTCAGATCTATTTGGCCGCAAAGCTCCAAATGAACCATACCATGACCCAAATGAAGAATTAGATTAATCACTGCATTATTTCTTGGGGAAATAATTGATTTCTTTCTTTTCCCAGCATTAGAGAACGTGTTCGGCTATTAACGAAGAATCTGATGTAAAAGTTGTATCTCCATCAACTACTTCTTTTTCGCTCCATTGCTTCAAAACTCCGAAGGATTGCTGCTTTTTAGATGAAGACTCAAACAAAAAAGTACATATGATCTGATCTCGTGGGAAAAAAGAACATTAAAAACCCACCTGCGAAAACTTACCTGCTGATTCCAACTTCATATTAATGCTTTTGCATTGTTCGTCTCACATTTTTGAACTTGAACTATTTTTTTAAAATAGGTGTGAAAAATACTCACGAAGGTAAGCCGTCCTCTGATCATCCGATAAATTTGAAGGCAGGATCGTAGGCATTCCAGGGACAAAACTTTTCGTTGCTGACCAGCGCGACTTCCTCTCTCGTTTTCTTCCTGCTTCTGTCAACGCGTTCTCATGTCCAGGTAAAGCATCAGTTCCGGACAACGCTCAACAATACTTGTTAAGGAAAAGGTGGATACGGTATCATACAAAGTAGTGTCGCTTACCAACTTCCGGTCTCATAAGTGGATTAATCACTGGCTCCTTAATAACTGGTACTGCTGGAGTGTATGTGGGCGCAGCAGGAGGGGAAGATCTGTCGCGATCCTTGCTTCTGCTTCGAGATCTTTTTCTATCGCGCGACCTACTGCGCTTTCTCGAGCGACTCCGCCGTCTCCTGTGGCGTTCACGGTCTCCAGATCGTGATCTTCGGCGACGTTCCCTTCGTTCTTTGTGATCACGCGAACGGCTCCGGTCCCGATGCGAGTGCGTCGAAGTGTCATGACCAGACGTCGGAGTTGATACTAGAATAGAAAACTGTGATGTGGCAAAAAAATTGAAGCCTGAGGCAGACCAACCGTCTGGAGGTGGTGGGGGAGCAATTGTACCATCGTCTGAGGCAGCTGCTGCTGCACCCCATTTTCTTACAAAAGGCATTGGCTCCGTGTTGCCACCTGTTTTGCTTCCCATTCTGGAAATCGATAGAAAAAATACAGCTTGTCAATTGCTGCACAAAACAGCAGGAGCAGAAACCGTACTTACAATCCAGTAAACATTCGGTTTTCAACCATAAGAATAAGAAACAATACCAAAAAAATGAGATCGCTTTACTTCAATTTAATTCATAACCAACAAAAATCACTTCAAACAAACAAAGAGAAGCAATAAGAATCAACAAAAGGGAATGAATATTAGTACACCGTTGTTCTTCATCAGGTAAAAGTAAAAAATGCTCAGAAGCCTAATTATACATCTGTTTCCTTCCTCTGATCAACTTCCATACTATTTTGAGGATCTGCGTTCTCTACATCTGCCGTTTCTATAATTGGTGCTGGCTCTAATTCACCACATTCCACTATTTTTACTACCATCTGAGGTTTTCCGGACGGCGATCCCTAGAATAAAGTAGGTCAAACTGAGAACTTCTCATGCCTTAATCAAACTCACTTGTTGCTCCACTTGTCGGACTATGTTCATTCCTTCAACTACGTGGCCGAACACAACATGTTTCCCATCCAACCAATCTGTTTTCTCCGTGCAAATGAAAAACTGCGACCCATTCGTGTTGGGACCGCAGTTCGCCATGGACACTGTGCCAGGCATAACGTGCTTCAGCTGAAAACAAGTAGGAGTGAAATAAGCAGGAGAGAAAAATAGGATGGATTCTGTTCCAACTTTATACCTCAACGACCTCAAATAATTCCGAATAATCAGTTTTCCCTCTTAGTAACACTAAACTGGAACTCAGCCTACGATTACGGTGGATAACGATTTGCAAGGTGGGTTGCAAAAGTCTTCATTACCGCGTTTCAAAAGAAAAAAGGCATGATTTATTATCTGCTAGTGGAGAATGCCGCATTAGCGGAAGTTGAGGCAACAACGCGAATAATGAGATCGTCTCAACTTAAAATTGATTTTTAAAGAGCTTTCGAAACAACTGATTTTTCTCCCTATCACTTCAATCAGGAGCTGTCCAACTTACAAATAAACTATCAAGTGGAAAAACTTGGAAGAGGTGCAGAACTTTTGGTCTTTCTGCTCTTTAAAAAATTAAAATAATAAGTTTTTGTTCGAGTTGTGCAGTTTCTTCCGTCAAATGAGTGTAACGCGACACAGTTCACAGAAGATAGAAAAAGCACAATGGGCCGTCGATTTAACGATCAGATTTTTTTGCATAGTCCTTCAGAGAAAAAATGTGACACTCTTCTATGGATCAAGCAGAAGCCAATACGCACGAGACGAACAAATGGAAACATTACTGACGTAGCTCCAGCAAATGGGAGATCAAAGTGGGAGAGACAGACAATAAAATTGAAAGGTTTTTTTTTCGAAGAGGAAAAACAGAATTTTCCAGCTTTAATCAGTCTCAGCAGTCAAATTTGAGAAGAAAAATCCATCAATCGGTAAAATCGATATCTCTTCTTGAAATGGTTATCAAATTAGTAAGCTGAAAAACAAATATCGAGTATAGAAATCAAATACGTTTCCAGCAAGCAATTTCCAATTGCGGTTACCTTCGAAGAACTCTCCACGCACGTCAAATTTACGCAACACTGAGTCAGCTAAGAAGCAGTAGCACAATAGAGAAGTCTCCCGCTGTCCCAGAAGTAATCTAACACTTTTGCGACGAATTGTTCTCTTGAACAAGATTATCTACATCATTATCATTGCATCACTTTGGCAACATTCCACGGATCCTCCCAGACGAAGAAAGCCGAGTTACTAAGACAATGTAGCTGAGTTAAACACCTAGATCGCACTTTATCGCTGTCGAATTGCTGCTAATTGAGTAATTTTGGTTCAAGAATCAATTAACTAACATTTTGACGAATGTGTTGAGAAAGTTTTCCACGACTCTAAATTCGCCCATATTAACGTTGCTCAAAATAGGAAACCAACTCGATATCCGTCAATTTCTTCTTAATCGCTCCCCTATTTATTAGATACAGAGTACTCGGCTCCATTATCGGGCGTCTCATAAAAAATGATTTTCATGTGTACACAAGAACGTCTAATTCTCGACCAAATTTTAGATCACATAATCAGTATAATAAGTAAATCTTCCGCTTGGAAAAGCATGGACAGGAAGCGTCACTGTTAGCTAACTGTAGTAAAGTGCTTATATATTCACCAATATCATAATAGTAAGAGAAATAAAATGTCCTTTCCGGATAAATCACGCTCGTCAACAGCATTGTGTTGGCTCCAAAACAAAAATACCCTACGTACACTGACGGATGCTCCAAAGAAGAATATGTTGATAGTAGCAATCAACAGAGATACAAACAAAGGAACTAATATATGTCCAGAAATAGCCATGGCACACCACTTGCAATGCGGGTTTTATTCTTCAGAACGGCTCCAAACTACTCCTATCGTGAAGCAATCACGTCAGCAAGAGCCGCAGCCATAGCTTCATAGCATTCAGTATAATACCTCGCGTGGGACCACCTTAAGATTAATTTCTGAGAAAGATAGTTTAAGGTGATTCCTCAATCAATTTTTGTAACCTCTATTATGTACTCAGCACTTAATTATCATATCTCCAAGAGAAAAACAGTTAGGTATTCTAGAGACGCTACTGAAAGTGAGGAAAGACGAGTCGTATTCTATGAGAAATAGATGTTGATTGCTGGAAATTCTGCTTTTTTCAAATTAGTAAAAATATCGAAGAATTAGGCTGCATAAGAAGAACCGATTTCTGTGATAAATTGAGGTAACCAGATGCACGTGAAGCAGCGTAGGGGTATAAACATAGAAGAAAGGGTCACCAATATTAGTAAACCTTAAAGTTTTCGTCCTCAAATTTCGGTCCATATATCGATTTTCCCCCAGTTCCATCACCCTTTGTGAAATCACCACCTTGCAGCATGAACTTCGGAATTATTCGATGAAATGTGGATCCTGTAAATAAACTTCGAGGCTAGTACTAACTCCAAGGCCTGAAATAAGTCGCAAAAAGAGTGAGAGAGTAATGAAAGATTAAAGGCATCACTCCACGAATCTGGGGTGGTACGGATTTCCTGTGAGTATTCGTATACGGAATCGTAGATTATTGAGAGAAGGGTGATTCCGTTCATTTCTTCCTAATTGCCGCAGAAAACGCCCAGAAGATACGGCTTCGAGCGTTCCGGCGCACTATTTTCTAGAATGAGTCCGATTGGAGTGCGCCAACCTTGTGCGCGCGCCGCATCTTCCGGGCCGTTTTTTACGGGAATTAGGAAGAAATGGACGGAATCACACCCCTCTCCATAATCTACTATCCGAATACGAATACTCCATCTGAAATCCGTACCACCTCAGATTCGTAGGGTGATGCCTTTAAAGGCAACATACCACGAATTTGACGTGGTGCAGGAATCCATGGGAAAAGCTAAGGGAGGAGTTGTAGATTGCAGGATCCAAAGTGGTTCTGCTCATCTCTCCATAATCGTCGTAAAAAGGAGGGCGGACGCCGTTTTCACGACGATTTCGGTTGCAAGGCGTAACCCTTGTGCATGCACCGCATATAAGTCGGTCGAGATATAGTCGGATAAAAACGACATGAATCACGAGTGTAGTTGCGGTGCATTTGGGTAAGCGCTTGAAATGGCGCAGTGGAGGCAGCAGGACGTAACCCTTGTGCATGCGTTGTTGTTTTGTTCTAGAACAAAGGTGGGACCGTCGCAAACTGCAGCGATGGGTGGTGCCAGCAGAGGTTTCACCGCTACGCTGCACCGAAGCGCCTCGAGAGAACCCGCGTATGCAGTTACGTACGTGCTCCATGTCGTTTTGACCCTACTAATGTCCTCTCACCACCCTAATTCAAGTAAAACCAATAAGCAGCTGAGAGGACCGGAACGTGTACATAGAAGTGCGTTCTAACGTGCCTCCTAGGAACTAAATCAGTTCCCACTCCGTTCTTCACGACGATTAGGGAAAGATGAGTGGAACGACCTAATCTCTAGTTTCTTTTCCGCTGAATCCCTCGCGTCAGGTTCTTGGGATGCTGTCTTTATATCATTACAGTAAAATAACTAACCTTCGTATCCGAACCCTTTCTCTCCAGTACATAAACATCGGAAATTCTCTGCTGTACGTGGTACTACATCGGGTCGCAGCTCAATTACTATTCGTCCAATGTATCTACAACGAAATAGACTTCACTGGGAAATCAAACAACAGCATGAACTACCTTATTCCTATCTTGACACCTAGATACACTCTAGGTAGTCCCTTAGCTGTCGTTGCTTTCCCTTCACTATCTCTAACATCTACAACTCCACTTCCTTTCCCATATCGTTTCAGCCACTCGTCATCAGCCCAAACAGGACGAGACGACCGTTCAGTAGCTTTGGGCGGCCTGGCGAAGTTACACCTGAATGTCTAAGCAATTCTCTACAATGTTGTTTGGAACTATAAAGAAATTGAATTGTTGATTTTTTTTTTTACGATATACCTGATGGTTTTGCCGAATAACTCGCTTTCATTCATGTTATCTATGGCTGCAGCAGCATCCTCAGCTAATTCAAACTCAACAAATCTTAAAAAGAGAATTAACAAATCAAACCGAAAACAATGGACATTCTTCGATGGAAATAACGGTCTGTAACGTTGTATTACATACCCAAAACCTCGATGCTTTCCTGTCTCATAGTCCATAGGAATTGATATAGCGACTATGTCACCAAAAGTGATAAAAGCTGCCATGAGCACCTGCAATAGCTTCAATTACGGCTATCTAAGTAAACGATCACAACAGCTTACCTTTTCGTTCACCTCTTCACCGAAGCCTCCCACATACAAAGTTCTCTTCTTGTTGTGGGGAAAATTTGACGTTGCCATCTACTGAAGAATAGAAAGTCTAAATCGATCAAAAAGTCGCTATTATACCGGAAATCGAAACAAGGCAAGGGAACCATCACCACTCGGCATTTACGCTCGAATTTCAGAAGTATTTATCGAAAACTCGCAGAATACCACAGCCAACGTATTATACAATAACTAAAATTCTACAATTCCATTCTAATCCCAGAAGAATCAACACAAAAAAAATTTCCAGATACCAAATACAGCGTAGAACACGTGAAGCAGGAGATAAAATCTGATATTAACAAGAAATGCAAGCGCTCAGTAACGCCTACGATCGCGGCTTCGTCTTCTTTCTTTGTAAGGTGATCTGTCCCGTCTCCTTTCTCTTTCATGGCGGTCACGGTCTCTTCCTCCACCACCGCTGCCTCGCATCGACGGATAATGCCCCGCCGAATCAGCTCTAAATACTTACTTCTAACACTTCTATACAAACGAAACTTTATTGAAAAAGGACAGGAAAGGGGCAGTTCTTTTCAGCAGGTGGGCAGCGGGTGCTGATCAAGATAAAACTACGACTAGAAGTCAGAACTCTTCGAATGAAAACATTTTTAACAAATATAGTTTATAGAAAGTTTTCAACTAAGCAATGCACGAATGCCTTTGTGCATAATTCCAGATTACAAATGTTGTAAGGCAGTCACCTTCGTCCTCGTCTTCCAAACAGCTTCTCTCCAAGGGCAGGGCTGATCGCCTTCAAGTGCATAAAATTGCAGAATCCCCCTTTCGAGCATGTGATCACTTCGTGTTGACGACAGCGTGATTCACGAAAATCCGTAACTGGACACAACTCAGCGTATATTGGTGCTCCATTAAACCTAAAACACTGCTCACTCTTTAAATTATGAGATAGGTAATGCCCTTAGCAGTCCCTTCTGACTGAACCGACAACACAATTCCATCACTTAAAAGTACTTCCTTAATAAATCGCTTAATGAGAACCTCTAAACGCGCATAGTCATAAAAATAGCAGACCAATTTCGACACGCATCCAAACACCAACGATGATAGACACCTGCACGTCGTCAAGCGGAAAGGAACGGGATTTTTCCTGAACAATTACCGGAATTGTGAGTTCACTCACTCACTTATGGAATGCATATGAATTGCCTTCTCAATCGTCTCTCGACAACGCAGCGCGCACTGTGCCATAAACCATAATCGGTCAATGGATCTGAACTCTGAACTGGGGTTTTAGGGAGCACTCTTGTATTGAGTAGTTAGTCAGAGAACCCGCATGGTCAAAAGCATCGGCTTTTACAGTATGCCCCCTCGGATGAAGCCTGAACAGCATTATGACAACGAAAAGGTTACTAGCCCTAGATGGGGCAAATCTTTTTCTTGAAATTTCGAAATCCTCTCGATGAGACACCGAAGGAACGAAGGCAACTTTCAACTAAAGAGAGATGAGGTGCGATGGAGATTGCAGTGTAGAACATCTGAACACGTTTAAATTACACGGAATAACTGAAACATCATCTCAATTCTACAATTTCTGCGCTCCCCGACTTATTCAAAATCATCCATGAAGAGTACAGGAGAGAATATGCAACATTTGGACTACTCGGCTGGCGTTCCCCAGAAATGCGCCGAAATTTCACAGATTCTCTCCTGTTAACCCTTACATGGGAGTCAATTAGATAGAAAACACACATACCATCTGTTGTCATTTAAATCACGGCACGCTCTGTCTGCATCCTCTTCGCGCACAAACTTCACGTAGACGTTACCAACCATGTGCTCCCCAATGTTTTCGCAAACATTGATTTCTTCTACCTCTCCATACTGAAAAACTACGATACTGCAACGAAGGCGGGAACATGCCACTGGCTAGGTGAGGACCTAATAGACAGCTATAATAATTACTGTTTTGGAGATGAATATTGACTTCGCAGAAAAATAAGGGGAACGCTCAGAAAGACCGGAAAATCAAAACGATGGATCACTTCAATTTCTTTTTTTTTTGTTACGGTCTACAAGTGCGAAGAAAGTTTGGAACACAAAAAAATAGCAGGAATTAGTCACCGTGACGTCACGACATATCGATGAGTGGGTCAACATGTTAACACCTCTGAGAAATCTAAATACACCTTCGACGAAACAATCCACCCTTTCAATTTTAGCCCGTATCCCTTCTCTTAATGACGCTTTAGCAAAACTATCGAGGGAACTGCAAACGGAGCACATTTGCAAACACTTCGTTCCTTCGTTTTGGAACGTAGTTTTTCGTGCAACTACTAATGAAAAAATTCCAATTTTTACCAGAATGTTCTCTCAAAGAAAAGCCCGAACATCAGCTCACTGAATATCGATGTACAGATATAGCTTTATGCAACATTACTGTGATGACAGGAATACCCCAGAAAAGCCCAAGTTAAACACTGCTTAATGCCGAAACTTTTGACACCTAATTCTGTTATATTCAGAACATAGTTGATTCATGAATGTTACTCGGACTTCCTCAAGTTCTCTAAGGAAACTCACGAGATTAGGGTAAAGATCGCAAGACGTAAGAACATGTTAGCAAATAACGACAGCAAATATAGTGCAATTGAAGCAAGTTTTTGACTGCCAATAAAATTCGTAATCTACTTTTACGTTTGGCAGGAGTTGCAAACCTTTCGTTCCAACTCTGTAAAGACCTCCTCGTAAAATTCATCGAAGTATTTCTGTTCTTCCTCATTTTTCCTACCGACCTCTGAAAATAGAAATAACAGAGATAAAGTGATAGCAACTTCAGAGGTAAGAAACTGACTATCGAAAGCATCAGCCTGTCGTACATCGACAACCGGATTATGATAGAAATTCTTCAATAAAATCGTCGGTGAAAATGTAGGAGTGTGATGAGCCCGCGAACATTTATCACCGTGTCGACAAGCTCCAGTCTAAATATATGAGTTAAGTGCGCGTAGAAGGCTACAATCTGTAGCCAAGTGGGAGAGTTGGTGGCAAATGTGGACAAATTTCAGGAATAAAACTACTAAGTTGCAGACTTGCCTTGAAGAAAAATGAACAGTTAACTTTATCTTTTTCCGTTCCGTAAATGGATGCCAAATATTCGGCTCCAGAAAGAGTGTCGCCGAAATTCATATCTAAAAAATAAATGAAAACAGAAGAATTGGCATAAAAACTGGGGAATCAGAAAGTAAAAGAAAGAATTGGAACGCAGACTCAACAATACGACCAGGACTAATATCTTGAGATGTCAGAGACCTAAATGAATGAGCAACAGAACAACTTAAATAGGAAAGGGAAAGATAAAACTAGATGCTAGATCTGTTTTTACTCGGAATTGAGTGCGGTTTCGGTACGGTTCCCTCCTTAAGCCGGATGGCGGGACTGGATAGCGGAGCTAGCGTGCGGTGCTGCCACTTATGAATATCGACCAAGCCTTGTTGCAAAGCAGCGTCTGATGCCGCGAGCGACAGAGGAACGAGATACCACTTGTTCAGCGGTGTCATAATAAATGACGGATAAGGGAGTTAATCACAAAATTGACCGTGTTGGGATCTCACAGCAACTAGAGAGGACTAGTTCAGTTCACGTATACGATGACGCTCATATTCGAACTACATTCCCACCCGTATCTTTCGTGGAAAGATCTTAACATCGCCAACCATAAGACAATGTTATTGGTCGCGGTCCAGCCATCCTCATTTGTAACCATGTGGCGACGTGTACTCGGCGACCAAGGTATTGGGACGACGTCACGAAGTCATGGAAATAAGAATGTTATGATGGCGATTGGTGCCTATGGGCTTGACCACATCGGGTACAAAGATATCCGGCAAGGGACTAGTCTCCCACAACTGATAAGGTGCGTGAAATCCACCTCTGATGATGCGGACACTTTCTACAAGGTAACAACTACACTCTCTGCGAGATAAGGATACACTTGTGTGTAAACGCCAAGCTACCACGGAATGGCCGAAACAACCCGGGCTGATACGATTCATTGAAGCTAGCGTTCACCCCTAGCGCGCAATATTACCAAAAATGACGTCACGTAACCAGAAAAACAGACCTCGTCACTGAACGGAACAAACGTCGGTGAAAAATAAACCTAACAATGTCAATTTCGTGATATCACCTAGACTAAGACCCTTTAACCCAAGGTGTTACGGTCTAAACCTTAGTTGCTTTAATCTAGATCTAGGCTAAAACTGCGAACCTCAGCAGCTTTATCCTGAGGATTCAGACACTACAAGTCAAGGCTGAGGCTACAAAGGCCGAAGTCCTGACAGCTGAGCTTGTATTGAGCTCAGGTCTTGAGTTGTACCGAGGTAGCGCCATACCTACGATAATCGGAGCTGGTGCTTTGACCCCATTCACTTTTGGAAAGTTGGCGAAGGAAACCCTTAACTTTTTGACGGTTATGGAAGGGACCCCTTCACTTTTCGACGGTTGGCGAACGGATCCTCATCACTTGATCTGCACCCCATGAGCTAGACCCCCTTCACCTGAGAAGAGTCCGGCTGCTCCTTATCGCACCTATGGTCGTAGTATGGATATCAGCACTCCGGAGTGAAAATACTTTGAATGTAAAAAACATGTGGTGACTAACTGTGAGTAACTAACTGCAAATTTAATTAAAATACCAAAGGAGGCACAAACGAAAAAGGAAAGCCACAAAAGAAAAAATCATTCCCCCAAAACTACTCAATTGAAAAACTGCCGTAAATAATCCTTAAAGGCCGTTAAAACAAACAAAAAACATACAAGTCAACTGAAAACATAAAATGTTTGGTGTGTTAGCGCAAACGGGCTAAGTAGGGACCAAATGGTGGAAGTGTCGTAGTATCGAGCAAAACGAAAACATCCGAAGTACTATTCATGGCGAAATGGGCACTCAAAAGTAATCGAACTGCACCTAGGCGCAAAATCGTTCCTAGAGCCCAAAATCGCCCTGTCGAGTGACTTTTCCATTCATTTGTTTGAGAAGCATGAGAAGGCGATAGTCCGTCAGTCGACAGGTGATCACTTGAAGTGAATAGTTGAGTCAGTCGTGACCCTGTTACCTAAGCATGAGTCTTTGAGGAGCCATGACATGACGTAGGCTATAGCTACTAAGAAGGAAGGAAGAGAGCTGGAACTACCAACAATTGAACTTTACTAACCTCTCCAAACAAGCTTACTGGAAGTATATAGCTAACTCATATCATGTGGTACTTTCAAGGAGACTGCAAATAGCCTGAGATGTCCTTTCTCGACATTCGTCTTAAACAGTTAGAAACGATTTCGCGCTCTAAGTGTAGCTCAATTTTTACAGTTTAGAACAACCTCTTCGTCCTATTTATTCGTTGATCGTTTCATCAAGCACGGTTGATTGATTAGTTGGCTGGTTTGATGCCGAGTTAAAACCTCACGAAAAATTAGTTGGCTGGTTTGATGCCGAGTTAAAACCTCAGTTAAAACCAGCGTAAAAGGAGCTGAGCTTCCAATTCGCATTGCTTTCACTGTCTTCTCAGTAGAACCACGTAGTAAACTATTGATTTCATTTTAAGGCACATACAAACGCATTATGGAATAGTCAGTCATTCACTGAAAATAAGATGGACAAAACAAGAATCACGACTCCAAAGCCATAACTTCCAACGCAGTTTGAGGCGAAAAATGACGAGGATTGTTAAGACGAAAGAAACTAGTAGCACTAACGTTACGATACACTTTAGTCGGCGATGGCCCATTCTGGTAAGAAAAGAACTATTTCGAAAAGAAACAGGTGGTCATTTCTAAGTCTAACCTTTCCAGAGCCGCACAGAAGAACAAAATCTAATAGAGTCCTAGGAAATATGCTCTAAATTGAAACGAGACTAATCAGAGTAGAGGCACAACCGGTGGAGTCGTATCGACCGATGCGTGGTTGCGGCTCCGCCCTTTCGCTTACCGCTGACTATTCGACGAGCACCACAAGTGCTACGCAGGGAATTTAAAAGAGAGGGAAATTTTAAACTTCAAATACGTATGCCTGCAGAAGTGCTGAGGTGGTGATTTTTGTATGGTTTATGTAGTTTATGAAGATGTGTGGTTTGTCACAAATCATGTCAGTTCGCTCAAACAGGAACTGGCACATTTAGATTTCTTATTTTCACTAGTGTGCAAGGTATATATATCCGTACTTCTTTCTTGTTGTTTGAAATAATCAGACTTAACCCTTATTATTCAAAACACACGCAGTTCCACTAAGATAATTTGTCCCTGTACTCTGCTTGATCACAAAGTTTTGCTATTGTTGCTAGTCTGCGCGCAACTATCGCTACACCGCCTTCGACTTTACTTTCTGTAGTCAACTCTTCGTGCAACTTCAAGGTTTTATGGACTAAGCAATCCTGCTTTTACCTGTGCCACAATCACCGCACCACTACGACTATCGACAAACCAATCAAAACAATTGCCGATAGGAGGTAACAAGAAAGCGTCAGATATATTTTTTCTAAGTTGTTGTGGTGTCCAACTGTACCCGGTGTTGCCGACAGGTGCAAGAAGGGAGTTAGGGGGTGGAGAGGGGAGCAGGACAGAGCATTGAAGACTGCTCTAAGCGAACTGCACACAGAGAGCAGAAAATCGTTCTTGAAGCACATCAGTTCTCTGAAGTAAGGGAGAAGATATTCCTTGATAAGTTTCCACTTCACGCAAATACTCGCAACATTCTTCTCGTTCAGACGTTTGTTTTGGTCCTTTTGCCTTACTAAAAAGAAAGGAAGATAGACCTAGAACCATTAATGCTGTGACTTCCAAATTCTCAAGACAGGCTTACTGGACGTGAATGGCTACGTAATATCATGTAGTATTTTCAAGGGAGAAAAAGTGCTGAAAATAGCCTGAGACGTGTCTTCTCTGTAATTCGCATTTGACAGTTAAGAACGATCATTGTGCTCCAAGGTTGGTTTTTTTTGCGCTTCAAGTGCAGTTCAATTAGAGCAAATTTGAGTGGCCCCTCGCAACTCTCTTTTCGCCCCGACAGAAGTATTAGCGACTCCAATGATATGTTCCGTTGTCGTCTAACAGCTAATACAGAAAATAGTATGCTCACAATTCCCTGTCTACACCTATTTGCTTGTTCTTGATGATACATTCTTAACTGAACAAACGCCTTGGTCTGTTTGTTCAGAAAAGTGAATAGATTCTAATTGTTCTCTAAGTATCCACTATAGATCAGTTGATGCCTCGTATTTCTTTGCTCAGGTCTGGTTCAAAGAGTGATGGAGGACAGAATCTCTGTGGTCGCACGAATAAGACCGTAAGTTATGTTTGATTCAATTATTTCTTTGATCATTGATGAATCTAGAGGATTTTTGCTATTTCCGTTTCCTCTTTAGATATATTTCTTCTGCAGTAGAAGTATTGAATGTGTCCCTTTTTCCAGCGGTTTCGGTGATGGCCAAGTCGAGTGGGTAAAAAATGGAGAACGAAATGTTATGAGAAGGGATGGTTCGGAGACTTACACCTTTGGTAAATTTATTAGCAAACAAGCATGGACTTTCAATTGAACTGCAGCAGCAAATGCATCAACGCTTGCTATAGTCCAGTCAAAATTACCTGAAGCCTGGTGTGGTTGGGTTTTCGGCGAAGTGACGAGATTGAGCTGGTGGTTGTGAACGAGACGGGACCTTACTCATCTCTGCAATCCGAATGGAGTTGCAGTTAAGAACTTAAGCAGTAGAGCCTTTTGACCCGTCTATACAAGATGCTGCCTAAACCACGCACTTCTCCCTATCCATCTACTTCCGTTTGCGTTCTCATACTATCGTGCATAAATAGTAGGCTCAACACGACATGAAGCACGCAATTGCGTACGCGGCTTTTCTCGAGGCGCTCCCGTGGAGCGCACCTTCTACGAGCGTGGTGAAGCCCTTGCTGGGGCCCACCTAGATCTACTTAAACGGTTGCGCGGGCGGTCGCATCGCGGCAGACTGGCTCCCTGCAGGCTCTGCTGTATCTTTGGCTCCATCACACGTGTGAAGGGAGTGCATGGTTGCGAGCATTCCTTATGAATTCGCCGCGAAGTTAGACTATTTCCAAGCTCTATCAAAGCAGTAGAGAGAACTACTTGTGAAATTTCCTCATCCGGAGGCACTCGTCTGTTCTCTGTGAATCTACGCAACCTTATTCTCTGCTAAGATTTCTTCTCCAAAGGCTTCTTCTAGAACTAGTGTACGAGCATAGTCAGCAATATAATCTTGCTTTTCTGAGTGCTCAAGAAAACGTTGAAAAAGGGATAAGGTCTCCTAGTTACAATCCGATGTTCACTTATAATAAGATTCTCTTAGAGATTCTCGGACCTTATATTTGTGTTAACATCCGACTTCTGTTCCAATTTCAATTGTAATCTTTTTGTTTTAGATGGTTTATCCTCGAATTATCATATACCGCAAGAAACATGTACATAGAAGAATAATATGGATAGCCATTTAGTATGTATCTTTCAGACTGATGCACAATTCAAGTCCACATATTTTTGAAAAGATGGACAAAAAGAAACTTAAAAAAAGGTACTTCTAAGGGCGAGATTGGATAGATGACTTCAAGTTGATGATTCTTGGATGAAGCAAAAAACAAACTCAGTAAATTACATTACTTTCCAGGAGATTAATGGACTGTCCAGGCTGAAAATTGGAAGATTTACTGAAGTTTCTGCCAAACTCAACCCCATGCTAGCGCATGTGATTAATGTCATCTTCTAACCAAGAGTGTTAGCTTCACGCATATTTAAGAAAGTAACATACTATGTTTTGTGCAAGACATTAGATGAACTTTAGTAGATATTGCATACACATCTATGCTCACAATAGAGAAAGTACTCCTAAAAAGAAAAGAAAGAAGGAAAGAAAAACAACAGCTTAGTGAACCTCTGGCAGGTAACAGTCAACAGCAGAAGTGGCCCTGACCCCCAATCACTATATTCAAGTTCAAATGCTTCCATTCAAACTAAAAGAAATTTGCAACATGGTTTTAGCTAAGGCTCCCAGCCTCGCCAATCCAGCATGCTGCTACGCGACCGCCCGCACCGCCGTGTAAGTAAGTTTGGATGAGACCCCCTTGATGGCACCACCCATCACTGCAGTTTGAGATGGCTCCATCTCGGTTCCAACTTCTGCCTCCACCGCGCTGTCTCGAGCGCTTACGCAAATGCACCGCCACTGCACTCGTGGTTCATGTTGTTTTGACCCGACTATAATAGGGTCAAAACGACATGAAGGGAAGTGCAGTTGCGTAAGCGGCGCGGTGGAGAAAGAAAACTGTAGCGAACTGTAGCGAAGAATGGTGTTGGCAAGGCTCCCTCCTCGATCCTTACCGCTACGTTCTACCGCACCGCTTCGAGCGCAGCGCTTACGCAACTTCACCGTGCTTGTGGTTTTTGAATCTACTTAAGCCACCACATGTGGTAAATACATGAGTGAACATTATGTGCAGATGATGTATTCGACCAGCTGTGCACTAATGAAGAACTCTACGGAAGTGTTATGTCTGGTATTGTGGATTCCGCACTAGCTGGATTCAACACCACCGTTTGTGCATACGGACAATCAGGCGCAGGTAGGTTAATCATTTCTAGCGCCTTTAAAAATTCTTAGTTTATTAGTTTTATTCTATTCTAGGTAAAACACACACCTTAACCGGCTCAGAATGCGAGGACGGAATCGTGCAGAACACCTTCTGTGCTCTCCTGGAGACCATTTCTAAGGTAGACTTTATGGAATTTCAACTGTTTTGAGTGAAACACATCATTTCAGTCGAGCGATCGCAAATATATGTTACGGATATCGTACCTTGAGATTTACAATGAACGTATACGAGATCTCCTGAGCGACAATGCTAACGACTTACCTATCTACGAGAATAAGTATGGAGTGGCCCAAATTGAGGGGCTAAAGGAAGTTGTGGTCACGGGAGAGGCGGAAGTAGAACGGCTGCTTGAAGAAGCTCAAGGTACACTTCCAGTTATTCTAGAAGTGCTCTAGATGAGCGCGAAGGTATTCCAGTGGTGAAGACTCTCTTCAACTTTTCCGCAGCGGATATTTTAGCACTGTCATACTCGGGGCTGGAGGCAATCCCTTCGTCCTTTCGAACAGACATCCCCAAAGGGACTACTAAATATCAAGAGTTTTCTCCTTTATCTGTTATTCTCAAGGGGTGGTCCTCAAATTGGCGCCAGACTTGTCTGGGATGATAAAAACACTGACTTGACACATCGGCTATTGTATACGTCAGTTACACGTTCGTAGACCTGGAACGGTTCTGAATTGAAGTGAACGTGGTGGTGCACCCCAAGCGGATTGATTAACGCCAGACACTCTATCCTTCATCCTTTTATCCGTTATTCTCAAATTTCGTTCTTGAATGAAATCAAGAGCTTCAGCATTGCTGAACTGCTAAAGACCTGGGTCCAAGGGGTTTATTTAAGTAAATAACCCTCTAGATAAAACCTATTTTTCCTCCAGAAGTAGTATATACAGGTCAAAACAACCTGAAGCTCCGTTTGATCGGTAAAAGCTGTGCTTGAAGTGGCACAGTGGAGCTAGCGGTTGCGATCGAGGTCGTTTAGGCTTGTCTGTAGAACATTACTATTTCCAACTGTTTTGGTAAGTCTCACCAATTTCCAAAATTTACGTTGTACTGTAGTTGCAAATTTTGAGCTCTCCCTTGATAATTTGCGTTCCATACCGTTGCTTCTTCTTATAAGTTTAAGCTGTCTACACCTCTTCTGATTCTTCAAAATGCCCTCTTCAATTTTTCGCAAGTCTTTTTTTTTCAGAACGCCGTCAGTTTGGTGAAACACGGCTGAACGAGAGAAGTTCCAGATCGCACACAATTATTAGGCTGACCATTGAGTCCCATGACGGTGCGGTTTACTCACTGGTTTTAGAAGCTGCTTCTGATTGTAGCATTGCTTTTATTTATTGTTTTACTGTGTTGCTTTTATTTCGGCTGTTTCAGTAAACTATGGTGGAAACGGGACGAGGTGCTCTATCATGAATCTAGTAGATCTAGCGGGGAGCGAAAATGCTGCCTCAGCTGGCACCCAAGGAATAAGGCAGAAAGTTGTTATTCAGAACCGTTATGTTTTACTAACTTAACATCTTCATGTTTTGTTATAGGAAGGCGCTAACATCAATCGATCTTTGCTGGCGCTTTCAAAAGTAGTATCTAGTTTGGCGGATAACCAGTGGGTCGCATAGTTGTTCTCCAGTGTTTGAACTCTAAGAAATGCGTTCAGGAAGTTCATCCCATTTCGTGACTCCAAATTGACCCGCATCCTAAAACCGTCGCTTGCTGGCAACTCAAAAACTGCTATTATTTGTTGCATTGCTCCTTTTTCCATCGCCGAAACCAGCTCCACATTGAAGGTATGTCTTTTTGTTGCGGTTCTGCTTACTTACCGATGTGTGAGATGCTTGTGCACACTTCTCTTCACTTTTTTCACTTCTTCCTTTTTCTTTGTCCTTTTGCTGTCTTTTCGCATTACACTTTGCTTCATAGCTGTGCATCCGGTTTTTATGTCTCATTTTCACGATATCTTTTTTGCTGCGCGTTGTCTATTTTCTGAGATGGGAAAGTTTAGTAAGAAGTGAGAATTAATCAGTTATATCTATAACTGGTGACACTAAAAGCAGTGTTGAGCCTAGGATTAAGCGTAGCTACGATTTCCTCAACAAATAGTTACACGAGGAGGCGGGAGTAGGAAGGAGTTGCAAGAGGTCATACTCGATTACTCTCTTCGAAATAAAATCGTGTAATATTCGAATAAATGATTGGGGAAGTGATTTCGTATTGAGTACTAAGACTTCATAGGGGGCAAGCCTCATTTCCTTCATAGCTTACACATTGCCTCAGCACTCCTCCATTAACGGACCTTGTCTTAGTTTGTGGTGTAGGGAGTCGTAGCGCCGTTTTTATCAAAACGAGTAAGGATTAATCTTTGACAGACGGGAGTTTGTTTGCATTCAACGTAGAAGAGTTAGATAAACATTCATTGTCATTCACCAATGATGACTTTTTACTGTTACTTTGAAAAATAATTTCGATGTTATTCTTCACATTAGGCGAAAAAAAGACAGGTAGAACTGGAATTGCAGGTAAAACTGGTGCAATAGTGTGCAGGAGTTGCTAAATAACTCCTACTTCACTCCTATTTTTGGATTATTTCCAACTGGCTTTAGAGAGAATCAGGACACCTACGGAGAGAAGAATTTGCAGCGAGTGGTTTTTCTTGATGCTCTTGCGAAAGATGGCGGCGAATTTTTTAATCTCATCATCGTAGTCGCAGAATAAGGAAAAGGCTAAAGATTCGTGTTTTTAGCTGCGCGTCAAAATCTGTGTAATTTCGAAGAAACTCATATCATATAAAAACTATTTCAGTGTAAAATATACTAAAGGAGACTTTTTTTTCTACTTGTTTTACTTTCTTCACATTTCGTTCTCTCATAACTTAGTTGAGAAAAGACGGGAAGTTTGCTGAAATCTCCAACTTTTCTCGACTAGCTTTCAAAAAAAAACTGTTTTTAAGCAGGGGAATATTATAATTTTACAGCGCAAAACTTTTCCTACAAAATCTACCCTTACTGACCTTCCTACGTTTTTTTTTGGCACAAGATTGTAAATGTTTATTCCAGCCTATCAAAATCCGCAACAGCCCTGCATTGTTTCCCATTTAGGGTCAGTGCGTCGCAAAATCTGTTCCAAATCAGTGAATGCTGTAAATCGTTTTTATTTATTTATCTGCGTTTATTTTACTTGTTTGTTATATTATTCCATTTTTATTTAAACCTATTTACTGATCTTAATACTTTTTTACATTTTATGTACATGTTTGTTTTTACATCCTCATCCCTTGAGCTGCACCTCATGAGCTAGATCCGCTGCACCTGAGAAAGGTCCGCTCTCCTTATCGCACCTATGGCTCAGAAACTTTGGGTGGCCATTACTTACCAGGCCCCTTCCTTTCATTATCCACACGTTATATTTACCGCTTAAACTATGGCGACACAAAGAGGAAAAATATGAGACTGATATTACATTCAAAAATAACCTTGTAATCCCTAGATTCTTGTTTTTTTTTTTACGAGCAAGTGGTGGGAATTGCCTTGCAGATCTTGAGGATATCTCTCCCGCAATTTTGTAGCTTTAGTTGCACCAGAATTTCATTCCATCGTTATTGTAGCAACCAGTCTGAACTTCCGGCTAAGGTCGAACGCCGCCGAACATCTGACTTCATTAGTGCTCTCTTCGTTGACCTTCACTGATCGATAGAAACTAAATCATTGACATTTCCTGTGAAACTAGATTCATTTTTTTTCTGTTGACACTTTCTTCGTCATTTGTTTGGAAATTTAGGTTAACGAAATGATGATATGATTGCGTAGTTTCCTTCTCAAATATCTCAAATGTAACAGTGCTACTTTTGAAGAGCATTCAAACTTGATCTTACATCTATATTCCTTTAATACCGCCAAAATTTAAAACATTGTTCAAAGTATGAGTTTTTCTCCCACTTTTTCTCAACAATTAGCACAGAGTGATAGGCTAACATGAAATGACTTGAGTATCACCAGCTGATACCGAAAAAAATAAGGTTCCACGTCAAATCAAGTAAACTGTTAGCAGCTACTTAAGCAGCCATTTGCTTTCTTTTTTTTTGTTTTCCAGTGTCTGAACTAAGCGTCTGAGAAGCTTGGTGAAGGAAAAGTGCAGGGGAATAGACATGCGGAGGAGTACGAAGAGGTGAAATACAACACATGCAGTTGTCACAGCTATGAAACAGATCACAACATCTGATCTACTTTTTGACAAAAATCACTTCGAGCTACTGCGCGGCACTACTCTAATGTGGCGCACCAATCCGATGCTGTGGGACCTGTCCCACACCATTTTATCGCTCTGCAGCGTGGCACACTTATGTAACGCTGTTGGATCCTGGTCTCTTCCTGGAGTTTGCTTACTCACATATTCACTCGCACACAAAAACACAGAATAGGGCAGTTAATACATAGCATGATTGTTTCGTCGTTTTCTGCACAATCTCGATTCGATTTTCCTGTTGTCTTATAGGTTTTCTTCGCATTTCGATTACCAACTTGTGCGTTACCTCTTCTTTTGCGGTTGTGGTGAAAAATGCTTTTTCTCGTTCCTGGATTTTGTATTCGTTTAATGTCATCGGACTAGAGTTTGTAGTTAAGCAAGTGACATACTGCTCATATTTAACAATGACTTATCGTGAATTTCAAATGATCCAGTTGAACAGCATTAGTTCTTTTTTTAGATGCCTTAAAGTAAAGTAAAAAGAATTGAGCCTTTTCATCGCATCAGAACTAAAGAACAAATGCGAATGAGTTGATTCTGTGTATACATACGAACTTCTTTAAACTTCGATGTTTTTTTTTCAGTTTGCAAGGCAAGCTAAAAAGATTGTTACAAGGCCAGTTGTCAATGAAGTTACCGATGATGGAGTGCTCGCGAAGTGCTTAAAGGAGATAGAGTTCCTCAAGCAGGAGCTTGAGGTTGTTGTGTAGCATTATTCCTCTCCGTAACAATCAAATTGATTCCCACTTTTTGCAGAAGACCAAGAAAGAAAATAACCAAGAAGAAAGAAGTGGAGAGCAAAGAACGAAGTTAGCCGAGCTAATGAAGGGTATTCTGAACGGACGAAGTAGTACGGAAGCACCACCTGTTCATGTGAGTTCGGTTTTCTGGCTCTGATGATCAAGCTTCGGTGTCATAACCGAATTTATCCCCTTTTAGTGCAGAAAAGCCAGACGACAAACATGGGCACCCGGCAATGGTTTGCTAGGGTTGAGTGCACGGAGATCTTTCTCGCCTCCTTGTAAGAAAGCATGGGGCTTGGGTTCAGTCGAAGAAAATGAGGGACAGTCGGTAAGGAAGCCTATTGCTTGCGACTGGAATTACTGATCCAAGTGAACTTAGATGATTGCATCTTTTTTGCTTGCCTCAAGCTGTGACAAAGCAAGTGAAAATTGTGACTGCTTGTAGTGATGAGCTAACACATTTAGAAATAATCTTTTTTACAAAACAAAACAATATCTGAGGACTTAAAGAGCAACCATTACCAAACTTTCAAAATGGTGGAGAACTCCATGGATTATCATTTTAAAGAATGAAAAGCTCGATGAAGTTGAATCTGCTGTCATGGACACGACTGAAGTGGGAACGTCAGTCGCCATCCAACCACCTACTTCCCGCAGAGAACGTTACGTTAATCGCAATGACAACGAAACCCAGGTGAAGTTTTTTGATTAAGTAATGAGATCAGTTATTCATATTCCTGCACTGATAATTTTAGAAAATGTAATCCTCATTGACATTTTTTCTAGACCTCAGAATCGTGCCTTTTGGATAGAAATGATGAGATACTTACACTCAAGAAGGGGAACGCAACGCTGCTTCAACAATTAGCTGCAAAAAATAAGCGTTGTAACGAACTAGAAGTTAGCTTTGCTTTCCGTTTTTTTTAGCTGTATATCAAAGAATTTATCAATTTAGACACAATTGGGGGAATTCGCAGCTACCCTAGAATCGATGAAATTTATAATGGTCAACCAGCTACAAGAAGTTCCAAGCAGAACGCAGATTTTAGAGGCTAGCCATTCGGTCTAACTTTTGTCTGAATTACAAGCATTTATTTTTGTTGCAGGAGAAATTAGTTACTGCGAAGCAGAGATGTGAGCAGTTTGCAAGTGAAAACCTCAAACTGAAGATCGAAATTGACGCATTGAAGGTGAGCGTCTACAGTTGATACTTCTTGTCAATAGTTTCAGCTGGAAATAAAAAAGAAGATTTTTTCTCACTTTTACGTTCGTTCGCTTTGCTTTTTCGACTCATAGATTTAGTTACAGAAAGAAAGTATACCTCGTGATGCATAACTCTACGGAACTCTCATAACTCTACGGCGTTCTATCACTTGTGACAGTCGTTATTTACAGTTTTACTGATCCTATTCACAATGGAACTGGAATAGCGTAATGATGATAGTAAACAACGGGCAGAAAATCTTCGTAGATATGAAGAGCTATTCATTTTCATACATCTGAAGAGAAATTGGGAGACAAATACACAAAAAAAGATAGGAGCTATATTTGCTTGTCAGAAAGGTCCTAATCCGTTGTGATACCTGTGATCAAAGGGCGTGAGTCCTTCTGTGGGTGAGATTTCTTCTACGCATCCATGCATCTCATTTAAAACAGCAGCGGCTATGGCGAAGCAAGTGAAGGTCGTTGGCGGTCTTCTTCTTTTGGTCTCGTACTCGCCTACATACCTCGCGCTGATAACATATTTTTAGCATACGTACTAACTCAAGAAACTGTTGGTATTTGCGAAACATCTACTTCTCAATCACAAGAATACAATAACTATTTTAAAAAAAAGTTCGAAAACTTGTAAGCTTCTTCATTCTTTTCTAAAATCCATTTTAACGTAGAACCTCAGCATAGATCACAAACCCAATCCTACCATGGGGATTGAATATGTGATCTATGATCACATATCCAATCCCCATGGTGATATGAGCCTGGGACTTAATTCTATGAATATGTACTCTTACTACTACGCGCGCTTGGCAGCAAATAATAAGACTTTCCATAGAAAGTGCTGGATCTAAGGGTCATGCCTTTCATTATTAAATATGTAGGTAATTGATGTTCCGCTGGTTGCCTCGTCATATGGAACATAAGATCCGTTTATTTATTCAAGTTTGAGACAGCCCGATATCCATATCTTCTCTCGAGGACTTAATCTCGCACTCTATCTCTTTAACCAGAGAGGGGATGGGTATCGGTAAAAATTCAAACTTCGACTGGTTCGATGGTTCGAAACCGCCTTAGTGCTGACTAGGCCTTCCACTTGTCTGGGAGGATAAAATCACTGGCTTGATACATCGACCGCAGGCCAACACTTACTGTTACTTATTTTAAACTTATTCATAAGACCTCAACCGTTCCGAATTGCAGTCAAAACGCGTTGACAGATCCCAAGAGGATTGAAATGCTAGAGACTTCAGGCTGTTTTTCTCGATCAACCACCTTCAAGACATAAAAAGGAAGGTTATAACGAGCTTGCAACAATTGAAGACTGTTATTACTTCGCAAGCTGGTTTAACCTCAATAAGGTCAAAACAACCTAACTCTTGGTGTAATTACGTAAGCTGTTCCGCTCGAAAGAGTGCGATGCGATGGGACTGCAGCACATTTGGATGTCAGCGAATTTCCCACTTCGAGGGTTATTCTGTGAAGTGACACGAATCGCAATATGCAATATGAAGTTGAGAACTGTCGAATTATGTTTCTTCATCCTTCCATTATGAATCTTCATGAATTACTGCTTCCATTCTCTTCAGGTTCATACCGCTATGGAACTCGACTCCTCGGCTGGAGCTGGAATCCTGAAAATTGGCGAACCAAGATCTACACATATGAATGTAGGAGAACGTTCGAAAGAGGATGAAAAGGAGCCTAGAAGTGCGGTTCTGAAGGACTTTCAACAACAGTATTCTGTGGTGATGAAGGAAAACGGAGACGAGATGCAGCAACTGAGAAAGAACAATGAAGATCTACTGACAAGGATTGAGATTTTAGTGAACGAGGTCGGTCTTTAGAGGAATAGAAGGAATTTTGATAAAAGTTTCATGTACATTAAGAGGGACCTATAGGAAATTAAAGGGGGAGTCGTATGCGTTTAAAGGGGTTTTGGGATTGCGAATTTTGGGGTGTTTGACTCTTTAAAAGGAACGAAATGTATTGATCTTATATAGATTTCGATGGCAGGTCAATCCTCATTCCCATCTCATCATGAAGCGTGTTAACGCACTAGTTAAATTTTGAAAAATTAACTAACAATGTCGTGTTATGTTGGTAGGGTTTGCGTCGCTAACATGAGTCTTGAGCTTCCACTACTAAATAGGTGTTCGTATATCTAAAAGTGAAGTTTAAAGTAAAACTCACTTTTAAGTAAAATAAAATTTATTTTACTAAAGTACTCGTTCGCGTTCAATACGAGATGAAGTTTACATAGGTGGTTACTGCCATGTAGCTGGTGAAAAAAATCGCATTACTTCGCCATGCGGGCATAAATTCAGAACTCTGTTCATCACAACAACAGTAGACCAACCTATCCAAATAGGATATTAGCATACGTTGATTGCGAGTGTGATAGTCCGCGACCGTGAAGATCAACTTAATGGTTTCTATACATCCTTTTCTCGAAGTCAGTACAACGTTTTCAACTCATTTTTTTTCTCATATTACGATTGAAGACAGCATATACGAAATTGATGAGTCCCATTCCGTGCGTAGATTACGAGGATAAGTGTTGTCTTGTTCATTCCCCAAATCCCTGATCGTTCTGAAAAACGGCAAGGAGGACATTTGTTTCCACGAGGTACGTTAGAATGCGCCGTTCTTGTACATGCTCCGACTGCTTCTCTCAGCAGCCTGTCTATTCGTTGCTCATACTTGAAGAAGCGTTTGAGAAGACCTGATTGATTCTCAACCGCTCGCTCATAGATACGGCGTGTGCACAATGACTGTGTGTTTTAAGGTAAATCGTAGGAACAGACGTCATTTTCAGGACGATTAGGAAACAATCAAAGAAAATGTGTGAAAATCGATAAAGTAGATATTTTCCTCGAAAATGATAGCTATGTTCATAATCAGCATATGCTGAAACTGTAACTATGACTATAACTATGCTATAATGAAAACTTATATCGAGTGTTGGTTTCTTATTTTCGTTTCAAGTGTGAGAATGAGAGGAAGCTGGTCTCACTATAACTATACTTAGTTCTTATATGCGTATAAGTTATCGAATAAAAGGTTTGTGCACGTACCAAACACATCATATTAAGTTGGCTACTTACATTTTTACACGTTGGAAATTTGACGTTTGAAAGCTAGGCCTTTTTTGCTGGGGTTAGGTTAAAGTTAGTTGGTTCTACAAGCTTCCTAGCCACAGTTACAATGCGCTGCGCCTCTGTTGAACCTCCGACGTAATCAAATGGATCAACGTCATTTCCAACTGCTCTTCTTCTACAAGTGTAAGCAACATCATACGCACGTCGGTACCATCGAGGCGTGGGGCGAGGGAACTACTACCCCACTTACCGTTAACCACTGGTCCTATTTCGATGAGCTGAACTTTTCTTCCGACGACTTGTTACATATGGGATATCAGGGATCTCTTGGAGCGGTTCCCGAGGTACGCCACGATGCGAAAGATGGCTGGACAACTTGGCGTTGCTAAGCGCTCCATCAAGGTTCACTTACGCGCTCTACACTGGAAAGTTCTGTCGAAATGGGTACCATACGCGCTTAGCGAGACCAACCGTTTATGCCGGGTGAGCATTTGTCAGCCACTATAGCTTCTCCCTCGCCGATCGAAGTTTCTGGAGGAGACGAGAGCTGGGTCCTTTATGATAAAGAGAGTCGACGTGCCTAATTGTTCCCCCGAGGCACTTAACCGCTGCGGCAGGTATAACGGAATTAGCACCCACAGAATGTTCTGCTCTCTGGGACTCGCGGAAAATGCTGTGCTGGGAGCTGGTGCTCGACAACCAAACCAAGGTCGACGCCAGTCTACATGTGGCAGTTCCGTGTGGACCGCTGTTGATTTGTTCTTTGAGTCTCAGCCCTTTCTGGGCCCAGGGAAATGTAACCCTCTCAGAACGATTAAACACTGAGATGAACAGGGTGAATACATCGACAGATGATAATCAATGTGTGATCAAGAAACTATGAAATTGTAAAGGATATGCCAAGTGTAAAAGAATAAGTAACTAACCTAATACTTAGTAATTTCGATTTTTTTTTCAGCGCAACTCCTCGGCATTTGAAAGCGAAGAACAGGTGCGGTTATTGAAAGAGAAGATAACAGAACTCAAAACGGCCATTGATAGAAAATCGAAAAGGCTAGAGGTAGCTGAGAAACACAAAGAAGAGGTCGACTTCTTAAACAAGAGAGTGAGTAAAATAATTTGCCATTATTTCAATTCCTTCGTAGGCACGGATCAGTGAAGACTTCTTTAAAGCTTTTGGAACGCTTGTTCAGATGGAACGTTTGATATCTGAGAACAAAGATCTCACAGCGCGACTGAAGGTAAAGATGGACAGTACAGAAGTCCTATCGTCGCGAATAAACTCCTTGAGAGACGAAATGAATGAGAAACAAGGACAGATTACTCAGCTGCAACATGCAAAAAAATCTCTTGAGGTAGTCAGGGAGAAAGTAAGTTGTTTTCCTACTGGTATTGACTTCTTCACTATTGCTTCCCAATGAAAACTCATTTGTGTTTCTTTTTTAGCAATAGTAAATATGTTCCAGCTCAAAGAAGAAAATGAAACATTGTTGACCAGCGTAAAAAGCATAAGAAGCGAGTTCTCCGCATTTAGAGCGGATGTGGATTCGAAAATGTATGAAAAAGATACAAGAATAACACATGTATGTCAAGTCTTTTTTTATGTACGTTGAGTTCTATATGTAGGGAAAAACTGTGGTTAGATACTGCTAATCCCTCCTGAAACCAACTGAAATTCCAGTTTATGATAGTGGTTCCATTTCAGTTACTTGAACAAGCGAACACTAATCAACATAGGATTCTAGTGCTTGACACTGATCTCACAATTGCTCGCAAGGACCTAGAGCTGTATAAAAACACAGTTGCTAATATGGTGAAAACTCAAGATGATGCCCAAAAGTTCTCAAGTCAGGTAAAAGGCCAAAAGGAAAGATATGAAACTATACTCTTTGTATTCACTTTTTGATTTCGATTCAGCAAAGTGATCTGAAAGAACAACTGGAAGTGCTACTGGAAAAGCTGTCAGTGTTGAAGAAAGCTAAGGAAAAGGCTGAGGAAGACGTGATCGCTAAAGACAAAATGCTCAAGAAAGCTATGGACGCTGTGACGATGCTTGAAACGTAATCCCTTGTTTATTAGTTTCTGTTTTTGCGATTTTTCTACTTGCAATCACATTAGGACTTCTCACTCATCACAATGGATAAAAGAAAAAGTAAAGTTGGGTCAACAAATTGAGGATCTGCAACGACAGGTGTCTAATACGTTCTTTTTTTATTTCTTTCATAACTCTTGTTGCTGGTTTTATAATAACCTTACTCAATATCTTTTGAGGTAAAAGATGCGACCGAAGCTTTGGAAATTCGGCAGGCCATACCGAGTTACAAATGTTGTGAAGAGCATAAAAGACTATCAGAGGAAAATGTTTCATTGCGGCAGCAACTTGAACAAGTCATATGTGATACAAAGGGGAAAGTTGCTGAGGTATTTCATTTCTTGCATATAAAATACTTTGTACGAAGTAGAAACTGGTATCTGAAAAGGATACGATCTCAATTTGCCATTAGAATCCAATTATTCACTCATTTGCTCATATCAACCATCGACTTTAGAAATATCAGTCACGCTATGACGAAATTTGGATAGAAACAGAGAAAAATATGCAAGAGTTTTTGAAATTGAAACTATATAGGTTGAGAACCTACGGCATTGTCTTCAAGAAAGCCAAAAAGAAATGGACGTCCTAAAGGAGAAGGTCAGACGCTACCGCATGGTAAGAAATCGAAGGCGGCATTTCACTTTTTTTTGACAAAAATTTCTTTGAAGCAAAAGGTGAACGGCATCCAATACGTGGACGAGTTGAAGGAGACGATTGCCAAGAACGAAGGAGAGCTAAAAGTTGCAAGGAAAAGAGAGGCGTCGCTCATTGAGGAATTAAGACAAGTAAAATACATTACAACATTTGATCTAGGATGAGTTTGTTACATTTACGTATAGAACTAGTCCGTAAAGAAGAAATTTCGCAGGAACAGTGAGGCTAGTGTCCGATCCACTCTTCTGGAAAGAAATCATTACAAAACAAATGTCTTGTAATTCAGGCAAAAAAAGCGAGAGCCGAGTTGGAAATGTTCTGTGGAGAAAATCAAATGTTTAGAGCGTGCTCAAATGGGTGAGTTTTGTGGCTTTTGTGGAGCATTCATGTTACGTATACGCCTCATCACTTTTCTTTCAGTCTTGCGACAAAGAAGAAGTCAGAAGAAAAGACACCACTGTATGAAGAACCAGCGTGTAAGCAACAGTGAGGAAAATTTCGTCGCAGCATCCGCACCTTCTTCTACAGTACCTACCCTCAAGGGAAAATGTATTTATGATGTGAATTTTAGGGCCTTATTTCAAATGATCTCTTCATGTTTTGACACAACTGTGGATTTTATATTTGATATATTGTAACATTGAATGTGCATGTAAAATTTGAAATTAAATGTCAAGCGAAATGTTTTGGTTGCGGTTGCATACACCACATCATTGTAGCGTGAAGAAGTACGCATGAATGAAGTACATATAGTTCGGTTAAAATTTCTGCGAATAGATGAGTCGTCCAGGAGCATGGTCTCGTGTGATGACAAATTTTTGGAAGTACCTCCGAAAAGATTGGTCTACTAAGGTAGTTTTTGGTTTCACTCAGAGTTCCTCGCTTTGATATTTTCCAATTGAGGATTCTGTTAAGTGGATAGTGTAGCTTTCCCATCTTACTAGTTTTCTTCTCTTCTGCACTTTCAATACCACAGCGTTTTTAGCATTACATTGGAGAGGATGCAGCTGGCCATCGTTATTATGAAATCCACAATACTCGTCAGAACGTGGCACGGTTAGTAGTTGTTCGTGATTTGTGAAGGCTGGCTGGCTTGCCATTATTCTAACAATTCTTGTTTTTGTTTCGTATCTAGAGGGTACTAATTCTGGTAATTGTATGTTTGTGTCTAAGTGCTGTTGTTTCTCAGGGAGAGTTTGGTTCTTTCTTCATTTTTACTTTTCTTGACACAACTAAGGCATATGATTGATTTGCTGTCAATTTTTTTTTTCGGACACAATTTGGATTAGCATTACTTCAGCTTCAAATCAGAAGACACTTCTAGTGTTTATTCATTAAAGGCATCACCCCACGAATCTAGAGTGGTACGGATTTCCGGTTGAGTATTCGCATACAGGATCGTAGATTATTGAGATAAGGGTGATTCCGCCAATTTCTTCCTAATTGCTGTAGAAAACGGCCCGGAAGATATTGCTTGGAGCGGTCCGGCGCACTGTTTTCCCCAAGGAGTTCGATTGGAGCGCGCCAACCTTGTGCACGCGCGCAAGGCCGTTTTTACGGCAATTAGGAAGAAATGGACGGAATCACATCCCTCTCCATAATCTACTATCCCGTGTACAAATAATCCACCTGAAATCCTCAGATTCGTGGCATGCGTGGTATAATAGATTGACCCAAAATCGGTCAAGAGAGGTGTCAATCGACGCTGTTCTGTTTTAACCTAAGAGGAAGAAGCGTAAAATTAAGAGTTGCTATTATTAAAAACATTCTTCCACACAACATTCAAATTTTAGTGTCATGTTGTTTGGGTACACATGTACTGTACTGCTAACACTGCAGAACTGATAATACTTTTCATACTTGTAACTGATTCACGTCTATCGTTGATTTCCGACTTTAGCCTAGGCACCGATGAGGGCAAATGGCGCAGTCATCATCAAATTTTACGCCCTTTTTCCTTTAGTAAGAGATGTGAATAATTAGCAATTTTGAAGAATCGTTATACGTAAGGAGTTAAGCTTAGGCTGTGCATTTTTGCTGCTCAAAAGTGGTCGTGTTCTCTACTGCTCAGTTCTTCTCCCAAGTCTCTTTTTATGTTTTCTTTCTATTCTTTCTATTTTTTTTTCAAATCCTTGCTAGCGACATCAAGCTTATGTTCTTTGTGGACCAGAAAATATCCACTAATTACCACTACTCGATCTTGTGTCAAATCCGCATGCATAAGTTACTCCCTCTTTTGGGAACTTCTTTCTTTCCTTTCCATCATGTAAGAGTTCTTTTTCGGAGGTGAAATAGTTTTGGGCGTGTTTTTGCAATGATATTGTGTTGTATTATACTAATTCTTGCGTGTACAAGTCTGATTGCTACCTGCACATGGAGAGCCTTCTTTCATTAAACACAATCAGGCATTCGAGTGTACGCGTTTTGAACGTACGAGCTATATATCTTACACAGTTATACTACTGTAATCAAATTTAAAGATGACTTTGTTTGTAAATTTAATATTCTATGTTTATTCTTCCAAATTAATTTTGCATCTTCAGCGTAATCGCCCTCCGACAAAATACACTTATACCAACGTTCTTTCCAATTCTCGAAACAGTTGCTAAACTCGATTTCCGAAGTGGGCTTCAGCTCACGCAGCGATTCACGTGAATCTCTGTTATGGAATTGGAACACTATCCCCATAGTGGTCTTTTTAGTTTCTTGAATGGCCAGAAGTTACGGGGCTATATCAGTAATAGTAATGAGGCAATAATATCAGTTGTTGTAAAGGTCGCCAAATTTATTTTTAGTTGTTTACAAAAGACAAACGTAACTATAAAACTAATGGAGGTAACATGATACATGAGATCATGAAATTTGACACTGACGTCAATGAGACCACTATTAATCACTGAACCTGAATGCGTATGATTTGCTTTTTTTTTTTCGTGATCGGGGCATTGAGATCACAAAATTCGCCTCACAAAAACGCTAACTATGGTAGGGTCAAGACGACATGAACCACGATGCAATTGCGTATGCAGCTCCACACGAGGCGGTGCGGTGAAGCGTAGCGGTTAGGAGCGTGCTGGAACCTTTGCTCGCACTACCCATCGCTACAGTTTCTGATAGTCCCACCTCGGTTCCAACTGCTGTTTCCGCCGCGCCGTTTCGATCGCGTACGCAAATGCCCCGTGCTTCATGCCGTTTTGACCCGACTATATGTGCGATCACAAAAAGTGGGGCGGAAATCCAATTCCTACAAATTGAAGTCTTTGTGGAGATATCTTGACATCAGAAGAAAAACGAAACTAACAAAAAAGAGCCTTCTTGGTTCCGCAACTATGAAGGATGGTAATTGTGGAAAGTCAAGTGAAAACATCCGTAAACTAAGATCTCGCGGGTTTCTAAGGATCAAAACTAATGTCAATGCACTTGCAAACACTACATAGTCTTACTCGCTGACTATTATAAGAAAGAAAAAAAAAACTGAGAATTAAAAGTAAAGGAAGGTGCTAGCAAGGGTCCTCCCACGATCCTTACCGTTACGCTCCACCGTGTCGCTTCGAACGCAGCCGCTTACGCAACTGCACCGTGCTTCATGTTATGTATATAGTAAAAATTCGGTAGACAATATAATAAAAACTCGGTGAAATTCGTCCCTCTTCTCTTTTTGCTTTTTATTTTTGGCTTTCATTATTTTTACGTATAACGGGGTTATTTAATCCTAACATTCCTTTAGTGTTATCGCTTCTCTTGCTCCTAGGAAGAGCCTTGTATCCTAATTTCAGAGAAGTCATTTTCTGTCCTGATTTTTGTGTAGTAGTGTGTAATTAGCATTTGTTGTAATTGGATGCATAGTGAAATTTCAATTGCGTTCTAGGAGTTCATGGCCAACTATGCAGTGTTACAGAAAAAGTGGCGTAGAAATAAAGCTCTTGCAAGCTAAACCCTTCGAGGAGATGCTCCGAAATTAGTAGAAAGTTTTAAAGTAGGCAAAGTGTTTTCTTGGTATTACGTCCTGGAATCAGGAGAAACCATTGAACCAGCAAAGTGTTTCCTCTGTGTTAAGTGCTTTAATTTACTTGCAAATGTAAGGAAATATATTGCAAATTATCTTGTCGTTATCAAATATACCGCAAAAGTGTTTGAGATTAATCCAGTTTGTTTTAGTGGATACGACCCACCTCCCAATAATCCAACTTCTCAACCAAGTGTTGAGTGGCAGTCGTGGCTGAAAGGCGCAAGAAGGTTCCCACCGTCAGAAGAGGAGATTAAACTCAATCGAGTGAAAGAACAGGTTTGTTACGGTTTGAGTTGCTTTTTTTCGCACTCCTGCGATTTGTGTGGGTTTATTTTCATAATCGAATCCTCCACTTTTTTCTCTTCCGATTTCTCTGATATTGTCTTGGATATGAGTGTGCAATGAACTCTTGTGTTGCCCTTTCTTCCTCTGTTATCGATGGATTTTCAAGAGCATCTTAGTAGGAAGTCGCCTCTTTTTGTTCCACTTCTCTTAAATGAAATAATTAGACGGGAATTTGTAATGCTTAGATTTGATACTAGTGGCAACAAGTCAGTTTTTTTTTAAGGGATCAAAATCATTGGGTAGTTATGTGCATTTTGAACGGGTGCGGGACAAGAGGTACCCGTGAAAACCGGCTGACCGCTCTGTCCTCCCTTCGGCACCGCGCGCCTCCGCGTAATAACGGCTGCCGCTCCACCAGCTAGACATTCTTCGCGACCGCCTGAGATCACCTACACCCCGCCTCCCTATTGCTCTAATCAACGCCGCGCGCGACGTTCGCGCCGCGACGAAGCGGTGGATAGTGCGAATTTTGAAGGGGGGAGTGAAGAACGAATTGCCGAGGCGAATTCTGATGTACGGATATAGTAAACTAAGCGCATATTATTGGGAATAAAGGGAGAATAAGTAAAATTATTTCAAAAAGATGCTGCAGGGAAAAGAATAACACGCATATATTTTCAAACATCTCATAATTTAACACATTTCATGCCCTAAGTTTTCTATATAAACTAGCAGTGCATAAGTATGTGTTTGTCACGATGTCATTCAACGAATTCGTTTTCAACTTTCAACTGCGGCAGTTATAATAACAGCAACATTATGCGCTTATTACTTTGTATACATTCTTTAACTCCTTTCTACATTTTACCTTTTCAAAATTTTACATAGATATAATGTTTATGTATAGAAGTATTGAAATATACCAATATTTGACATATTTCAATACTTGCTTGTACGTCTTATACAGTTTTATATAACAGACCTTTGTATGGCTCTTCAAACTTCTTTCGTTTTATCGCTCCATTTCTATCTATTCTCTGCATAAAATCAATATGACAGGTTAGCTGTATTAGTGGCGAACAGAGACCTTTGTATCTTCGAGATATACCTTTAGGTACAGTGTATGTCTGCGAGGCATTATTCGCGCCTCGTTAATCGTTGGATGCCAGTTTTACCCAGCTAGATAAACAAAAGGAAATCATTAGAGGGAAAAAAAAGTAAAAAAAAGATAGCATAACACCGATCAGTGAGACATTTTTTGAAAGATATCTCGCATTCCCAGAAATGGATGAGTGTTTTCCACCTAACAGTCGGACGGATAATTTCTTTTCACTCGCATTTCTAATGGCATATCACTTTACAAACCTATTTCTTCTTCCTTTTTTTATATTAGTTACAGCACACTTTATGTAGACCTTCAAACAACATCTAATACCAGGTACTTTCTTTCCGTTCGATTTAAAGCGCACCATAAGAAAAGCGCGGCGGAAAAAATCGTCGTAAGAGTGGCAGACGCGGCGAAATGGGTGGGGGGGTGGCGTGGGCGGGGCGTCTTGAAGACGTAGCACGGGAGCAACCGGCTACTTGCGATCTGACGGTATCGGAGACGCGCGCATTACGACGTTTAGCCTCCTGGATACGCGGGCACATCTCGGTCCTTTGACCGTTCCCCATTTTGAACGATTTATTTTCCATTTCATTACTTTCACTACTTTTATTAAGTCATTTATAATGCATCATATTTATTCAATTTTCAATGGTTTTATCTCATGTCGACAGCTGAATGTAAATAGTGGGTACGATTTTCCACGATTTGAGCTAGCGAAGCGAACCCGACATCATCAGGCATAGTTTAGAGCAGTAAGAAAATGCCATCTCGCCCACCATCAGGATTATCTCAGCGAGGATGCTAGAACTAACAAAGAACTAACTAACGAATGAGATCTTCTTATCACTTATTTTGGCTTGTGTGCCTTCATTATAGCTAAACTATTTTCGCTGCACAGGTTTCAAGCCCTTCTCAATCATTTGTTCAGATATTGCACATTTATAACATATCTACTATTTTATTTCAAAGACAGGTATTAGGACCCCTCGTGACCCCCCTCTTGTGATTTCTTGTTGGGAAAGTCGTAAAAATACTTGACGTTGATGATAAATGATGAACAATGCAACTGTCATCAGTTAATAAAAAGTGACAGTGATGGGACAGAAAAAGAAAGCCGCTATCGGTTTTGTTGTGATTGATTTGTTTGACAGAACACTGCAAACAAACTCGACGTGTGGTTTTTTGTTCTCTTTGCTTTTCTGTCCTCTGTTCAGTTGACGTACTCTCTTTTTCCATCTGAAGGACCTTTTTTAATGTGAAGACCGTGTCCTAGGTCGTTCATCTTTCAGTTTGTTTCACTGTCAGTTAATACGCACCAAACTGCAATTAGTAGATATCCGAATCGAATCTAGTTTCTGAATTCGAGGCATTTATTGGTATTAAATTGTGTAAAGCTTCGAATTGTGTTTACTATGCTCTTCAAAAGTTTGTTGCGTTGATGGTTCCTTTTCTCTTTTTGATACTGAACATTTTCTTCCCATTATCATGTGAAAACTAGGGTTCGCGTAGTTTGAAATCAATTTCTGGCTTCAACGTTCAATGTATATTGATCACAACATTCGCAAGTGGCTTCATATAGCATTCAAAAGCTCAATCTACTAGAGTTACATCGTGCGGTTTCAAAACTCCGATTGGGATTGCACTCGTGTTTCGACGCGTTTTCGAAAGAGGGGCGTTTGAAGGGGTTCATTTGCGGCGTTTAATCAAACTTTGTATATTGAAGTGATATGTATATATCCGAAAGATATAGTCGAGTCGAAACTACCTGAAGCAGGTAGCAGTTGGAAAAAGGGCTGCGCTAGAAGCGAGCGGTTGTGGTGGCGGTTGTGAGCGGCTCACACTGCTCGGTTGACCATGCTGTATGTGCGTCTTGATGGGTCCTGCGTTAGAAATGAACATTCCACTTCACGTCGCTTGATTTCGACTTTCATAATGAAGATGTTTGTTATCACAAAAAAATGTAGGTAAACGATTTAGATGCGAGGTTGTAGGTGGACATGGGAAGGTCTAGCAGTCTTTCTGTAAGGTACAAACAGTTTGTATCGGAGCAGGTGAGTTGTAAACTGTGACTTCGTAAAAGTTTCTTTTAATAGGTGCTCACGAAGAAATAATAGAGAATTGGTAACGCTTTAGCGTAGCGGCGCTCTACTAGACGCTAGAGAAAGCTTGTAGTTCGACTCAAAGGTTACCACCATTCATGAGAATTCGTTCAAGATCATGCACTTTTCAGTGCGCGAGCAAAAATAGAGATTTTTCCAAAGAGACTAGAAGATCTCAAAAACAGCGATTTGACAGTCTTAAAGTGCAAACCTTCCTCTATAAAATGCCACCCAAAGTATTTCTCTAGGTCCTCTTATCGCGAAGTTATTCGCAATCTTTCGAATTTAAAATTTTATTAAATCCACTCTCAAACTGCTGAAAATTACTCATAATCAAACTCTTCATATTTTAGAATTAGTTTCAAAATTCTATCTCTTGTGCAAAAATTTGACTTTCTATTGTCTCTCTCATTGTCATTTCTCATTTTCAAATCTCTCATTGTCTTATTTTCAACACATTGTGCATTGCCAAAACGAAATGTTACTGTCCTAAGCCTGGAACTTAATAAACAATATTTTGTAATGTGTGTAATTATTTAATACTGGGTAATATTTTGTCCTGGTTATTATGCCATCCTCCATTTATTACTTCCCAGCAAACAAGCGTTTACGATCTCCTTCCTTTGCAACCCTCTCTCTTTATGACCCACCAATGGGAAAATCACATCAAACGGTCGACCCTGCTGATCACTTGCTGGGCTTGTATATGTACAGCACCTTAAAGGCATCACCCCACGAATCTGAGGTGGTGTAGATTTCAGGTGGAGTATTCGTATACAGGATGGGAGACTACGGAGAGGGGGGTGATTCCGTCCATTTCTTCCTAATTGCCGTAAAATTCCTAATTCCTAATTGCCGTACGGCTTCATTCGTTTTGGCGCACCATTTTGTACAAGAGGTTCGATTGGAGCGCGCCAATCTTGTGCGCCGCCGCATCTTCCGGGTCGTTTTTTACGGCAATTAGCAAGAAATGGACTAAATCACCTCCCTCTCCGTAGTCTCCCATCCCGTATACGAATACTCCACCTGAAATCTGCATCACTTTAATAGTACAACTACAGCTGCAGAGGAGACAATAATCGGCTTTCCAGGCACAGTTAGCAGAAAATGAAGCCACCGAGAGACGGGCCCCACATGTAGCCACTAAAGAAGTGCCAACGCAGGATAGGCCTGCATCATTTCCCCAATACGAGGATATGGAATCTGCTCCTGGAGCTAAGAAGAGTGGCTAGATGAATATCCAGTTTGTCCTTCTACTTTTTCATGGTATTGTAGAAAACGAACAGGAAATATAAGACCTGTAACGGCTCATTACTAGGATAGCAGTGGAAAATTTTTGACTCAGTTGTCTTTCTGGACTGATTTGCTTAGCAGTGTGGATAAAAATAAAAGATGCAGTTGTGAAGCAAAGCAAAGGAAGTGCTAACACTTATTTTGAATTTTATGCTTTGTTTGAAACAGAAACAAAAATAATTCGGGTAACGGTCAAGAGGTACCCGTATGATGTGCTGCTACAGGAAGTTAATGAGGATCGACATTTGCACCGCCCGGCTTCTGACATAAGTATGTCAAGAGACGCATTTATGTCAGGGGCCGCGTTAGGAGCCTGGTTGCTCCTCTCGTGCTACATGTTGCTGACGCCCCGCCCATTTTGTCGCGTCCGCACATCTAACGATGCGGTTTTGAAAATAACAAAAAAGAAAGTGCCTCATAATGGAAGTTGCTTGAACCTTTAGATAAGGTAGAATTGTTTAAAGAGTTAATATAGGTAAGATGAAGTTAACTAAGGTGAATAAATTTTCTTATTCTCCTGTTCTGATTCGTTAAATTGAAACCACCCATCCATCCGTGAAAATATAAGTGATGGTTTAGAAAATGCTCTAAAAATCGATGTTTTACTGAACTTCCTTCCTGTGACGCGACCTCACAGATATGCTTTGTACCAAAAGGCATATCTTGAAGATGCAGTGGTGTCTGTTCGCCGTTTATACACCTGAGTGGTCATACTGATTTTACTCAGAGAATAGATAGAAATGAAGAAATAAAGTGTTGTAGAAACAAGTTCAAAGAATTACGTGGTAGAAAGAAGTTCAAAGAATTATATGAAGTTTTGTTGGATGGAACGTACAAACAACTAGTAGATTGATATGCGCTGATATAGACATTTTATCCATATAAAAATTGACATAGCATTGATCTAAATAGTTTTTTTTCAGCTATATTAATGGACATTTGCCGGCAAAATTTAGTTATTGCTAGCGTCGTTATGTTTTTGTTGTAATTTTTATATATCCTTATTTTTCATGTGTGGAGCTCCTCAAATGAGGTGAATGCAGGTCACGATGGCACTTATTACTCTTTGATATGCCTTTGATGATATATCTATCAATTGGATAAAAGGATCTTCTCGTTCTTCGACAATATCAACCAACGTCGCGCGCGGTGTTCGTTCGAGGGTAGGAGGGAGGCGGGTCTAGGTGGTCCCAGGTAGTAGTTACGGGTGTTATAATTAATGGTTTAATGGTTTTCCATCAGTTGGCGGCTGCTCAGCTGATGGAAAATGCACCAGTAATTATGTATTATTATTTGTATTATGTATTGTGTAACTATGCGAAGGCGCGCGGCACTGCAGGCAGGTCAGCAACAGTCAGCCGATTTTCGCGGTTACCTCTTATTCGCAGCCAAATAATTCGAAACTGTATTTCCGTGTCGAGACGACCCTTTGCCGACACTAATACAACATACGATACAACATTTATTTAATTTCATACTCATGCTTCCTTGAGTTGACAACATTGCTTCGTTAATTGGCTTTATTTAGTTTGGAAAATGAAGCTAAGGCGTCCCCATCGAGCGAGTGGTTTTAGGAAAAGTCAAAAGAATTCGTCTCGAGTTTAGATCTTAATTACTTTTCTTTCATTTTAAGTGATTGTTGGTGTTAATGGTTTCATGTTGCGTAAATATTTTTCGCTTAGCTTCTTTGTAATTGATATTGCCCTGGATTATGATTCTATCGTTACAGTTGCTTTTTTTCGGTAGTGCTCTTCATTTGTCCTCACTAAGTTTTTGTTTACAATCTGTTCCTGCTTATTACTGTGAAATTTTTTGATTGTTGTGATGCTCACGAATTAATATAGTCTGGTCAAAACTACCTGAAGCTTGGTACAGTTACATAAATGGTACGGTGGAAAGTGTGGTTAGGATCGAAGAGAGGTCCTTGCTATCACTCATCCCGGCAGTTGGTGGTGGTTCCAGTTCGATCGCAACCGCTAGCTCCACTACCCCGGTTGGGGACAGCCGCTCACGCAATTGCACCAAGATTCATCCCGTTTGATTCGTATATAATAATTTGTTACCCGTTGTAGTGTCTGGTTAGGATTTCAGTCATGTTCGCTCTTTTAAAGGCAAGATATCTCTTCACGAGTAAATAGAGGTAGGGGTGTAGTTCAGAACTATGAGCGTGATCGCATTCAATTCAGTCTGGCAGTCCAGGCAGAAGGTGTGAGAAACAGCACCAGTATTAGTTGCACCAGTATCTCCTACAGCTTCTATACAACTGATGCAGCTTGCTACAGGATAGAAGGCGAGCAATTTCATCGCCGGCCAACGCCCGCAATCCAAGTATTAACTCAAACAAGCAGCGGAAGCTGCCCCATTTGCGCAAATGTAGACGCTTTGCGAGTTGCAATCATTCTACTACCCGTACCAAGCTGCACTTTCGAGAAACCCGGCGTATTCAAGGCTGTTTCACTATCCTTTTCTGGACTACTAGTGGGAATTGACGCTCATACCTGAAGTACACATCTGCCCCTCTTTTTGTGATATTATCCCAACATCGTGTTACATTTTGCGATATGCTGCTCTTAAAGGCATCACCCCACGAATCGGGTGGTACGGGTTTCTGGCGGTAATGCCTATACAGGGTCGTATATTGTGGGGAAGAGGGAAGTGATTCCGTTTATCTCTTCCTGTACCAGTGTAAACGGACGACCTCGTAACGCTATTTTACGAAGTCCTTTCCGCCCTTGCGTCCTCCCGCCTTCGTCCTCGTCGAAAACCCATTGGGACGAATCGCAGGCGGCTGGGCAAGGTTGCGCATTGCAACGGAAGCCGTAATAAACATCGTTCCGGGGTCGTATGTTTACACTAATACAGGGAGGCATAAACGGAATCACCCTCTTCCTCACAATCTACGACCCCGTGTAAGCATTACCCGCCTGAAACCCGAACCACCACAGATTGGTGGGGTGATGCCTTTAAGTAGACACTTTCGAAATCGCATGGATTAGTCCATGGTAATGGCGCGAGATTTGTTTGTTTGCCATTTATCGGAGACTGAAAACTGCATTGCTGGGATTCCGTCCCGGATATTTTCGTTTTTATGCGTAGATGTTTTATCACTATTGAGAGTCATCTTCTCTGAAACATTTGACGCGATACCCAGGATTTGTTCTCACGATCTTCGTTGTGTAATGGCCTTCATGGTTCTCAAAATCGATAATCGAAAATAATATTTCAGTGTAATGGTTGCCATGTTTCGACATGTGTCCAACCGAGCGAACAAGATACACCTCCGTTTGGGGATGATCATTGAGAAGTGTGTGCGTGGGTAAATCAGATTAAAAGAAAGGATGCAAACGTTTAACTACAATCGCCGCATTCGGTTAAGCATGCTGGAATATGAATTAACTCAATCTGTTACAGCTCAGAAGTAAAGGTACATTTACTTTTATCATTCAAGGAGGTGCACTTGTATCTTCGCTGCAGTATAAAAGAAGACAAAGAGAAAGACAGTTCCTCCAACTCTTTGCTTTGTTTTGGAATTAGGCATCTTGTGAACATTTCACACTGCGAGTTTATTCCCTCATCTTATAATATCTTCGAAATAGACAGGACTTTGATAAAAATGGTCTTTATTGCAAACAACCACACTTTGATTTGCAGGCACTTTGCCAGTTGAGACAAGTTTTCGGTTTACAGGAAGCGTGGCAATGATTAGAAAAGCTATAAAAACTGGATTAAGCTGTATTTCAATAAGCCATAATGAACGTAATTGTTGTTACGTTGTTAGTAGCTGCAATTCATGGTGGAGCTGATGAATCTGCAAAACCGGAGTACAATAGGTTCGTCATCCCAGGCCAGATAACTCAATTTGAATTCGAACAGCTTTTGAAGGTAGTATGGCTTTTGTAATTGCATTGAAGTATGTAATCAGTTACATTCTTTTTTTTTCAGGATGGCGCCCATTTTTTCATCGCTTTAGTGACGGGAAATTGCCCTCACTGTGATGAGTTGGTAGCCAAAGTTGAGGAGATCAACAATGCATTGAAGAAGATCAAGTCGTCGCTGGAGATGCACGTAGTCAGTATTATTTTCCCGTATTCGTCTGTTCTAATGTTTCATTCACCTCTAATAGCGTGCGTCTGCATTTGCAGTACACTATACTTACGAATGAGTTAACCTCAAATGAACTCACTATCACGTTTCTCGTGGAGATTCCTTCACTTTTCTTTGCATAGTCATTGTGTCCTCCAATTCTTACCAGTAATGAAATTAACCGTCAGCATCGTCACCATCATGGGGTTACTTTTCTTTTGTTTTTTTCTTCCTAAAGGTGTACTGACACTCTCTGGAAGGAGAAGTCGAGGAACGTCTCTGCCGCAGTTGTAGTCGAACTGGTCTTTTTCTTTCCTTTGCGATCCTTAGTGGTTGTCGATCACCAGCTCACTCACAGCTTTGCAGCGAAAAATGGCCCCTTCCCTGTTCTTAGAAAAAGATATGGATGTATGGGATTGAATTGGATATAGATGGCCGAGATTGTGGTTTCGTGTTTTAAATCGTTCCTCCAGAACGATTTAAAACATGAAGCCACAGTTTTGGCTCTCGTTTCACATTTATAACAAACAATTTGAACCAAATTTTACCTGTAGACACTTTTGGTGAAAGACAGATTATAGACTACTTTCTGATTGGAAGTATTGGTCGTGTCGTTCTTATTGATTTTAGCCTGCTCTTAACGAGGTACAAAAGTAAAGGATAAAGTGTCTGGTGTTAATCAATCCGCTTGGGATAAGCAGCGCAGTTCACTTCAGTTCAGAATCGTATGAGGCTTACGAAAGTGTAACTGCCCTATGCAGTGACTTGCAGGTACTGGCTGACGTGTCGAATCAGTTTTCCCAGACAATTCTAGTACAAATTTATATAAACTTAAGTTTATCGATACCGGAGAGATAAAAAGTTTGATTGTTACTAGGGCGGATTCGAAACTCCGATCGATCGTACGGACACCGGAAACACTTACCTACTGCGTCACTTCCGTCCCGAATGAGGTATTATCGGGTCAAAAAGACCTCAATTTTGGCGCACTTGCGTTAGCGGCTGGGCTCGAAGTGACGTAGTGGACCTAATGGTTACATATAAGCGGAACCATCGTTAACTACAGATGTAACGATGAGTGGTGCTAGCAACTGCTCCCCTCGATCCTAACCTCCATAGGTACAGTAGGGAGGAGCCGGACCCTCTTTAAGTAAAGGGAATCTAGCTCATAGGGTGCAGCTTAAGTGACGAGGATCCACTGGCCAACCGTACAGAAGTAAAGAGATCGGAGCACTGGCTTGGACGTATCTATGCCTAACTTCTAGGTCAGACCGAGCCGCTTCGAGCGCTGCCTCCTGCGCAAGTGACCCAGCATCAGGTTGTTTTGGCCCAACTATGAGAATAACATGGCAAGAACTTGCCACCTGTTCGTGATCGGGCTATAATAGAACCCCAGTTAGAACGCTCAATTTCTGCCTGCCCTTCATAATCGATGACTTAAGTAAAGCTATACGGGCTAGTCTGGTGAAATGCGGTCTCAAGGACTAGGTGAGAATTGTGGGAATACCTCCAACAAATCTCAAGAAGCAATTAGTTCGAAATAGAATGTACGATCGCTTCTTTCTTACTCCAGACTGTGTAATATGCCCATTCCGGGAGGAAGGCGACTGCATGGTTTCTGGTGTAGTCTTATTTCGTGGGGACTAATACATCAGCAAAACAGGGCGACCGCTTTGTGTTCGCATTAAAGGACATCTAAGTGGGATGAAACAATCTAGTGTAGGAACTCCCCTCGGAGCTCACCGCAGACAATGTCATGAAAATGCTACTTTCTGCATTGCTGCCACGATCCTATCCGAACACGAAATTGTAGCTCGAAGAACTTTGGAGGCGTTTTGGATAAACGCTAAAAGTCCAAAAATGAATAGAAAGGGGGAATGCATAGCCGTGACCAACGAGTTGGCTCTGTATCAAGACCTTTGCGAGTTTGATCTACAGGGTCATATGCTGGTCGCATCCTAATTAGTATTAGCGGAGCGATTGCACCACGCGAATATCTGCTAACATCACGACAACGCGGCTATTGAGGTAGGCACAACGATTTGGGCTCTTTTGGTTTTGTTTCCGGATGTAATATCTTAGGGGATGATGATTTGTTCTAGTTGAAGCATTTGAGAGGATATATTGCAAATGTTCTTACTTTCCATGCTCTGACGAAGGCGACAACGCCGAAACGTTAGCCGTAATGAAGTTTGTTAACAATCTTGGCTGTTGCCTAGATTTGGCTATCGACAAGTTAGAACGCTGCCTTACAATGTGTTTTTGGATGTGTACTTTTATTATCAAGAGCGGTGAAAGACGTCATTCGAAATGTCGATTCTGTCGTTAGCCGGTTGAAGGTCTGTAGCTTGGACAACGAGTTTTACACTGTTTCGTCACGTTCAGAACTTAAAGGATTGCCGACTCGAAGAATAGGCAACCATTCTGAAGGTTGTTCTTTCTGAATTAAGACGTCATCAATCCCTTATACATATGCGTTTCCCATTTTGTTTCAACAAAAGTCAATGTCAGTCTTCTGAACGTCGCCATTGCCTTGAAACCAGCATTCCATGAATCTGACGTGGTGAAGGAATCCGGGGAAAAATCTAGAGTTAGGGTGGTACATTGCGGGATCAGGGGTGATTCCGCTAATTTCTGCCTGATCGTCGTAAGATACCCCGTGGAAGACGACATTTCTAAGACGATTTCAGTTGCAACGCGCCACCCTTGTGCACACGCCGCGTCCAAGTTCGATCGGTCGAAGATCGTGATGTCTTCTCACCAGCCTATTAAAGTAAAACTAATGAATAGTCGGATGAAGGACAGGAACGTGTGGATAGAGGACGGTTCTAACGTATCTCGTATAACCAAAGTGGTTCCCACGCAATTTCTTGACCATCAGGGAGAATTGAGTGGAACCACCCCTTATCCCGCAATGTACAACCCATCTCTAGTTTTCCCTCCGATTCTCTCACCTCGTTAGATTCGTGGCATGCTCTCTTTAAATGAACATATCTTCTCACATGTTCGGCTTCGTGTTGCACTTTGAACATCCAAAAGCTCAGTTTTTTTCCCGGTCTGTTTCAAGACGAGAAATGTTGCTTATAAGGAAATTCTTTGCCATCAGCATAAACAATATCGCGTAGAAGTCCACATTCACGCCGAAGTAAGTAGTTGCAAAAATGGTGGCAAATCTGGCGTGATATGAATTTTCGCTGGAGCATACCTATATGTGGTCGTGGATTAGGTATGCAGGGATGGTTCCGCTCATCTCTCTTTACATCACTGTAAACAGATGGCTCCGGAACGTTGTTTCTTACGACGTCCTCTATTGCAACATGCCGCACTTGCTCCCCCCCCCCCCTGCAATTCGTTGAAAATCCGTTCAGACGACGCGATGGGGAATTCATTTCATTTGATACTAATATACTACAATGAAAATGCCAGATTCGCTAGATTCGCGGGGTTAAGGAACGAGTCGACAGTGGAACATCTTTTCAAAATTCACAAATTACAAACAGTGTCCTATTCTATTCAACTTCTCTGAACATAGCAAGCTCTTCAGATTTGAATAATTGTTTTCTTTAGTAGAGCCGTACACGAGGTTGTTATAGTCCTTTATTCGTGGCTAACGTTTCGGCAATATCGCCTTCTTCAGAGCCTGAAAGGGGTGAAATCGAACGTGACTAATCCGATCAAACGCCTTATCCGCCCAAAAAGAAAGTCCTCGTTAACCGTTGGGTTCATAGCTATCCGTGAAAGAAAACATCGTACCTTAGATCGCTGACTATCTTGCCACTGCTAGACACCTGATGTAAGGTGATTAGGCAATCAAATATCAGCCTTAAATGGCGCGGGTCGTATGGGGCATTCCTTTTGGATTCATTTTTGGACTCTTGGGTGGATCCAAAAGCCTCCAGAGCCTTGCGCGCCGCAATGCTGGTTCGCGCGCCAAAATCGTGATCTTAACTTCAAAATCTTCTCCGTTATGACGCCGCACCCTGTGACCACCCAATGGTGGAGTCACTGATTTCCTTTGCGGTCCAGGTGTTCTTTGATTCGAATACATAGTGGTCTGCTGTTTCTCCTTGTATTCGTCACCACACTGTACCAGCAAATCATGTAAACAACACATGACTCATGCAATCACCCTCGTTGTTATCCGGGCATATTTTACACTCCGGTGTCTGCAAATACGATCATATAGGCGATTACGAATGAGTATTTGCTTAAGGTTACTAGGGGGGAGCTCCACGATGGTGACAGATTCTTCAAGTTTAGCTTTCCTCAGACACCGCCGAATAGCAGCGCTAACCTCATCGGAAATAAATGGTACACATCGGTGCCTCAATCTTAGCCATAAAAAAAACTTAAGCAAATACTCATTCGTGATCGCCTATATGATCGTATTTGCACGACACCGGAGTGTAAAATATGTCCGGATAACAACGAGGGTGGTCTTCAGATTTGATTCGCGGAAGTCTAGCATTCTACAATACCGATTAAAGGTTACAGACATCCATGTTCCATGAGAAAAGTAAGGTCCGACCACAATTAAAAGAAGCACAGTGTATAATGCAGGGACGCTATGCCTCTGGTTAAATTTGTTTTTGTGAAATTTGCGAGAGTTGTATATGTGTATGCCTCGTACGCAAAATCAAGCGGACAAACTAACCTGGTTCAGATTTCGAAATCAGATACTTCACTAGCAGTTGGCATGGGCCATCTTCCATAATATCCACCGATTTATCGATCCTACCTATTTATTCTTTCTCTTTTTCTTGTATGTGATCAGATATTGAACAGAAAATAGATTTACCAACACACGTCTCAGTATGTACATACTACTTATATGATATTTATTTTGAAAGAGAATATGATAAGAAATGGCGACTTTAATGATTTTCGAAGATTGACATCAATTGGGAAGAAACTTGCTTGGGCAGATCTACTTCGGTTACAGTTATACTTATTGACGTCAGTTGCAAAGAAAAAGTCTTCGCTAAAGCAGAAGTTTCTTATTTTGCTGAACAGGCATGATTAGTATTTTATAGGTTATTTTGACCTGTTTCGCTTTGGGGTGGAGTGGTGGGTAAAACCTCGGGCGAGCACCCGCTACGGTTCGAAACGTCCTGAAACTCGGTGCAGTTGCGTAAGCGGCTGCGCTCGAAGCGGTGCTATGGAACAAGCAGGTGGGACCGAGGTGGCTGGCTAGCTCCAAATGAATTGCAGCAACAAGTGCAGCTTTCGAGGTTCTCACCTCAACTGCAACCACAGGATTCACCGCGCCAAGTCGAGGGCAGCCGCTTACCCAACTGCACTGAGCTTCAGGCCGTTCTAACCCGTAACTTGGCTACTCGTGGAAACTAATTATTTTTGTGAACAGGTGTACCAGTCAGATAATTGACAGAGGAACAACATTTAAGGCTACGTGCGATGACGTATTTTGCTGCTTGCTTAAGCGGTTCATCTTATCATCTCCTTGTGTGATTTCCCGCATCTCCAGAGGTGTATCGTTCTTGAAAATAGCTAGCTCAGTCTCACCCTTTCGATATTTAGTGAGAGCTGATCAAGAGAGAGCCAATTCATTCTTCCCATTCTACTAAAAATCCCTGGAAACTTCACTTTAGACGACGATGCAAGGTATTGCTACTTTCCACAATCCATCCGCCGGTGCACTAGAATGCGCAATAATTTCGATTGTGGCATACCTTAGATCAAAATTAGCCAAGCAGTCATAAAAGAGCCTCCTTTCAGTTTAGCCGTAACTGCGGACGGTACTTCGTAGAGGCATTGCATCTGTATGATTTGAACAAGTTTCTGGAAACAGAATGGGAGCACAAAACATAGAGCCTATGGTTAGCATAGGCATGTTTCTTGAAATTTCTGCTGCAGTCTGGAAGGTCAAAATGTCATGAGGGGCTGCTACGAGAGCTTGCAGTTGGGATCGAGGCGAGACCATCGCAAACTGTAGCAATGAGTGGTGTCAGTAAAGGTCCCCTCGACCCTAACCGCTACCCTATACCGCACCGCTTGCACAACTGCCAAGCTTCATCTCGCTTCGATCAGACTATACCATTGTATTTCTCAATGAAAATAGCACTCATCAGCAGTAGATAGAATGATTGATGGTGAATGGGCGAGTAAGAACGATGAGAGGTGAGCAAAGGGTTAACAGCTTTGTGCTTGAACAAATTATGGATTTATGTTGTTCAATGACTTCGTTTTAGTTATAAGTACGTTTTAATATGTGGCAACTGCATGAGCAATCATTGATCTTGTCGTTCGTAATTGTTCACTTGGAGAACGATGTGTGGTACCTGTTTTTGATGACTGTTCATCATAACTGAGAATCGTCATGACTACCGCCAAAGAACTGCTCTCAAGCAACGTCGGTGTAATATAGTGCCAGTCTGAGGCATCGCCATCTAGAAATATCGCCGTGTCTCTAGCTCTTGCTGTGTTTCTAGAAAATGCACATCTTTTACAAATTTGATGGTGTATGGTTACACTGAACAAAATTTTCATCTTTTGCTTAATGTCAGTAATGATACGATACATCTTTCATCAGTTTGCAAAGACAAGGCGCTGCACTGTTGCGCTAATCATTAGGATTCTTCGGTGGTTACAGTTATTTAATCTGGACTTCCAATAGAAGAAAGTTTAGTTGCAGTTTATACTAGAGTACCAAAGGATTGAATGCTTCAGATAGCGAACATGGAAGAAACCTCTGGGTAGGACTGTGTGTTTAAGTTCCTGATAGCTTTTAAATCGTTTACTGTTTAGTTGGATATCGACTTCCCTGCGAACAAAGCAATAAAAGATAGTATGAAAGCGTCTTCATTTCCTGCCATCTACTTATATTTGGGAGATGCTGATGGAATATATTTCGATAAGGAACGTACTGCCGACAAGATGGTTGAATTTTACCAAGTATGGATCAAATTATTACTTTCTCATTAAGTTTGGTAATCTTTCTGATGAATTTCAGCGAGTTTCAAGTGCTACTGTCACCGCTGTTGAAAATGAGGAAGATTTAGAAATGTTCAAAGTTTGTCGTTGATCTTATCATAACTCCCGAAGATTTCGGAAAACTGATCTCAGGATTCTGCATATGCGGCCGTCCTCTTTGTGATTGATGAGAAACTCAGGAAAAACCACCGTATTAATCATATCGCGAGAGAAAATTATAACGTTCACATCGGATATACGATGAAAAAGTGGGATTTAAATCTCTCTTTTAGAATCTATATACGTGTATGTAGAAATATCTTAGCTCTGAAATTTCGAATAAGTTCAAACAGTGGATTAATGTGTTTCGAAATGGAGAACTCCAAACGTCATCCCTACCGAAGAGAAATGATGAGGAAATCGATAAGTTTGTCAAGGTGAGAGAAGCAGTGGTTGAGGAATTCAAATGATCATTCATTCTGCTAATTTCGAGGTACAAACACATCCACCGGTGTACCATTTCCCTTCGGATTCTTACTCACTGACTGGATTACACGAAGATAATTACCTGTTCTACATTGATGACTTAGCAGGTGTAGTAGGTGCGTTGTAGTAAAAGACATCTCATTTCATCTTGCTCTCAAGTTGAAGAAATGAAATGATCCTCGCCGAAAGCTTATTTCTCATGGTCGCCGCATTGACCATCCATCCAGTCATACTTTCCTCAGGCAATTTGAACGATGCAGTCATAGTCGGGTCAAAATGACACGAATCACGAGTGTAGTTGCGGTCGCGTACGCGCTCGAAACAGCATGGTGAAGGCAGCAAGAGTTCCAGTGCACTACAACCACTACGGTCCACCGCACCGCTTCGAGAGAAGCCGCATACGCAATTGCGTACGTGCTTCGTGTCGTTTTAACCCTACTATACAGTCGGTGTCGAATTTGTTAAACCGAATAAGCGTGATGCGCCTTTGTTGGAGCTGAGCAAAGGAAAGAGTGACTTTGTTTCACACAGTAGAAGGTGCGTCGCACCCACACCCTTTGAACAATTCGCGTCTAATGTGTGTCCAGGACGCTATGAATTTGATGGGGACCGTGTGTCATGAAAGAAATTCGGATGTGCACGACATATCCCGGTGCCATGTTGACGTTTTCCGGCTTTTTTAAAAGAAGAATTTGCGCGAGGATATGAGTTGGAGGCTGTCACGAAAAAGTGCTTCTAAAATCGATGTAATGTGGCTAAACCGTGTTAGATCAGAGTGATCAGAGTCCTATTTTTGTGTTATCATGATAAAAACGATTATTGTTGTTGTAGGCATTGTGAAATACCCAAAGTCTCTCGAAAGAACTCGAACTATGTACAAATACACGAAAAGGGTGCTAGTGCCGTTGCACTCCGCCATAATCCCACCTCGACTCCAACCGCTATCTTCACCGCGCCGCTTCGAGCGCAGTCGCTTACGCAAATGGGCTGCTTCATATTGTTTTTAACCGTCCAGTTCTCATAAACTGAAGTATTTGTAGAGGTGTCTTGATATAAGAATAAATGACTAAAATAACGAAAAAAAAGTTTTTATCGCAGCTATGAGGGGCATAACTATACAAGAAAATGGGGCAAAACTAAATTCCTGCAAATTAGGATTTTAGACCAAATGGAAAAGGAATTCACGAAGGCTACGTTGCCCTGTTCATGCATACTCATTCACTGTTATGCAAAAAAAGATGTGAAACTATAAAAAGAAGTAGGAAAGAGATTTCCGGTGCTTTTTGTGTGACAGAGTTGGTCTTCACCGAAAACGCATCATGTGACTTTTTCTTTGACTTCATGTTTCAGAAGCCACGCCTTGGTTGAAAAAGATCGGAGACAAGCGCCGCGGTAGCTTTGTCGTGCTCCTTTGCGACTATTCGGATCCTACAGCCGAAAGAGCTCTTAGATACTTTGGAGTGATTGAAGGTGATCCCGCCAGAGTCCGGCTTGTTGTGAGATCGAGTGATCTGCATTTCAAGTGGGGTTTTATCTTTTGCAGACATTGTGTAGACTGTTTTATCTGAGACTTGAAACTTCAGAATGGAAGAAGATACAGCAGATCCAGTTAGCGAACAAACTGTAATAGCTTGGTTAGAAAAGTTCGAAAAAGGAGACTTGGTACCTTTCCTGAAATCACAGTTGTTACCTGTTGATTGGAATAAGGAACCTTTGAAAATTCTGGTTGGCTCAAACTATGCTGAGGTGAGAGGAAAACTTTTGGAAGTAATGATAATTAGATACAAATTCCCAGTTACTGGAGTGAAAGCGAATATCCTTTCGAAGGTGTCGAAGAACTAAGATTTGACTAAACTTCTCTGCGTATTTTACGGTGTTGTGTGATTTCGTCCAAGAAAAGCAAATTATCTAAGAAAAACAATGTAAAAACGGGGGAGGAATAGAAATGGTACGCTTGTTCAAAATCCTAGCAAATCCAAAATGGAATTCATATGTAACAGAATGAAAAAGAGACATGTTACTGATTGTAACGGATTAATTTCTTAATGATCTAAGTGCATCGAGGCGAATACTTAAACGTTCTTTATTGCGAACATTTCAACGTAGTCGCTGCCGTTGGTGCCGCGAAAGTCAGAACTGCTGTAACGTATGCTCCCAAATCCTTCGCCCCAGAAACCAGAAATAAAGTAGTATGAATCGTTGTGCTTACTTTAATAGTGCCGCTGTGATTTTAAGAGGTCATCTGTGCGGTTGAATTGGTCTGCTAGTAGTAATTGGAATAATGCACATGACTTCGTAAACTAAAACCCGCTTTGGTTCTCATAGCTCGCTGTCAGTGGCCCTGCGGCTTCTTTTCATGCATTTTTGGAAGTGTCAGATGATTTTGGAAGCTCTTATCGAAAATGGCCTACACTTTACTATTTTGGTTAAGTTCGAGAACGCTTCTTAAGGTCTGCTAGCTGTGTTCGGTGAACTCAAAAAAGGTGGGAGCTTTCGAATTTGACTATGAATCAACGTTCCTGCAGTTGCTAGTAGTCGGATCGCTGTAGTAGGCGATGGTCCATCTAGTGAAGCAGCGCGGTGGAGCTAGTGCTTGAGATCGGGATGGGACCATCGCGAACAGCAGGGATCCGTGGTGCTAGCAAGAACCCCTCCGCACTTCACGTTCTATGACCTTGTGTGCAGTCCGTACAATGATTGGGAAGGGGGACTAGTCGATGAATGAAGTCAGTGTTTTTATTACCCCAGATAAGTCTTGTATCAATTCATCGACCCCTTGGTAGTACGGATCGATTGGCTCTAGGTCCGTGTCGAACCATCGACTGTGCACTCAGTACCGTGCTGTCTCAGCCGCTCACCACGTTTGAGATAAAAAGAAGTTCTATTCAGGACTTTTACCTCAGCAGAGTACTAGAAGAGTCAAAAACAAGAAGAGTTCCGAGGGGGTGTTGCCCTCTGTGAAGAGGGGTTGGTGCAAGCCTTCAGCGAGCACGCGATGCTTCACTTGGATGCAACACGTTTTATGCCGACTGTGAAAGTGACGAGCGATCTGTTAGTTTAATAATTGCTGTGGTCCACAGGACCAAGCCTGAGAAACAACTCTTGGTGCAAGTGCTGCTGGGAAATTTTAGCCCAGCATTGGGGGAATCGGGCGAGCCTTTTTGGTCGGATAAAACAAAGTTCATTCTATGACTGATTCGCATGTTGTGAGAACTCTCCCTTCGGCATACCTGTCACTTTGAGTTTTAGAGGTGTTCTTTAACTTTGAGTTTTAGAGGTGGTTGTTTGTAACGAGCCTTTTGCGGGTTTTATCTATCAGTGGAACCATTCCAACTGCTATTTCTGACCTTTCTGTTACACAGTGGCCTGGGAACATCACGACGATACGATTACTGAGAAAAGCGCAACGATTCATTATTTTTTGGCCTTAGTCTCCTATGCACTCTCTTCTGGATGATATTTTTTGTGCCAGGGAATTGAGAAGACTTCTAGGCTCTGACGGATGCAAAACGTTAAAGTGGAAGATACGTATGTGTCCCATTGTAATTTAACTATGAACTCTAGTTTGGCTGAGGATATTTTATGTTGGTGCCTGTTTAAAGCTAGCAACTGGTAACTCCTTTTTAGGTGGTCAGTGATGTTTCGAAGCACGTGTTCGTATTGTTGTACATCCCAGAAAACCGCCGTAATGATTATGCAGTGGAGCAGTTCGCGAAATTGGCTGAGTTGTTCCTCGATTTCGATGACGTTGTAATTGCAAAAATTGACATGAACTCCAATGATATTCCTCATCAATATCTACGTGTTGGGAGACTCCCTGCAGCAAGATTCTATCCGGTGAGTGATAGAAAAATGGCGAGGAGCAGTAGGAAAATGTTTGCCGCGGTTTTACCAGATTTAAATTTAAATTTCTATCGGATTGAAGTTAGTAGGTGACCAGGATCTGTGGATCTATCTTCTTCGACTAACCTTTGACTAACCTTTTCTTTGGCTGAGCGGTTCTATATATGCGCATATATATTTATTTATTATTTTAGAGGTTACAGTAAATAGACGTCCTACAATAACGCACACGAGTAAATTTATTTAATTTATTGTTATCCATAATGTATAGGATGCTCAACTTTTTCGCTTTTTTTCAAAGCTTTCTTTAACGAAACAAAATCTAGTTAGATGCCGTCACGTTCAAAACAATGGTTAACTGGAAAATAGTGATGTAGATATCTTAGGTAGTCGCTGAAGATAGAATGAGCATCCATACATAGGAAGATAAAGTGGAACCAGTTGGATATATTCCCACCGTTGCATCAGCTAGTTTCAGAAAGGTGAGAAGAAAGAGCTCGAATACAGTAATCGTCCAGTTCTGGCAGACGTGAAAGATTTTGTCGAAAAGCATACTGGGTATGTGACGAAGTTTGATGAGACAGCAGCCTCGCAGTCGCAAGAAACCGAAAGAGAGCAATCCCACGGAGAGTTGTAATTTTATTGAAAACAGTAATGGTATTTTAGTTACAGATACAGTTGGCGTCGAACGTACGGTGTTGGTGTTTCGCGTTACTGTGGAGGCGGACCCTCCAAGAGACAGCACTAGTTATCGCATTCGCCGAGGGCGTAGCGCGACACGCTAACACAATATGTTGGACGCCAATTGTATGCACCATAACGTGTTTTCGATACATTTGATGAAGTTTACCATTGCAGACATGTCCACTTCGTTGTTTATTTGTTTTGTAATAAACATCTGTTCGTCAAATACGTCAACTGAAATCGATTGGGCAAAGTTCCCATTAGTTCTGTATAGTTCTGTTTTTGCTCTACTTTATCTATATCAATCTACTACTTTATCTATAGTATTATTAGTTTATCTATGTTAGCCTACGTAGCTTTCAACGCGAGGTAGGTTTTGTTTTCACGATTGTCCTTTTAAATGTTCTCCTACCTGAAGTAATTTTTTATGCTATGTTTTTATGGTTATCAGTAACATCGCAAAACTGTATTTTAGCAAACTTGAACGCGCCTTGTTTTCGATTATGACATGTGATGTTAAGCATTTTCAGCTAGTGTAATTTGTCATGTGTCCTGACAATCTACCATATTGATAGGTTGAGGGCATTGCCCGCAGGACGATAAAGGCGCCTAGACAACACACACAATACTAGCTTCACTGCTAGTTTTTGTAACTTGAATTGGTGGAAAAAATATCTTTCCACTGGATTTTCTGTTTTTTTTTTTTGGCCGTTGGTAATTGTCTTATTCATTGTTGGCTTCAAAATGAAATTATCTTTTCAGAAAAAATGCCAGGTCTGCATAAAGTACTTCAAGGGATAATTAAATTTAGGCAAACGGCCAGGAACGAGCTTGTAAGTTTGTGTTTACATTCTGCTTTACTTTTCCATTTCTCTTCTCATTTTCTTATGTTTTTCCTAGAATGGTAGAGTCTGTCAAAATGTCCTCGCTAGCTCCACTTATCCCTGTAGTCCAAGAATTCGGTCCCTACCTCTGGCTTTATTGCGCCGAACGGAGTCGCTTATACAACTGCACCATGTTTCAGGACTTTTGACCCCGCCGTAATGTCATATTGGAACTGCTATTGTTGATAGTCCCTTATTATGACTCACGATTATGATTCCGAAATGAAGCAATACGTTGTTTCCGCATTGAAACGATTAAAGCGTTGCGTCTACTTACCGTCTGAATGTTAAAGGCAGCGGAAAACGTAGAGTCTGGCTAGTAGATTACGGAAACATAGTTCCACTCATTTTACCTTAATTTTCGTAAAGAAACCGTATGGAAGACGGTGTTCTTTACGAAAATACGGAAACAGTTGCACTCGCGCACGCGCCACACCCATGAAAGAGCGGTCGAAAATTAATGAGGTCTCTCACCAGCCTATTCAAGTAAAAACAATGAATAGGCTACTGAGGGGATCGAACCGTCTACAAAGGCGCGTTCTATTATACCAAGTAGAAATGAAAGTGGTTCCTACGCCATCTTTCTCGGACGGATAAGGAGAATTGAGCTAAGCCACGCACGTTTTCGTAACCTACGGCTCGAACTCTGTGTTTTCCCCGAGGTTTCTGTACCATGTCAATTTCGTGATACGTCTTTTGTTCAAATTGAAGTTTTATTCTTTTGGCTTATTAACTGCCTGAGCCGCATTTTTTCCCGCGTTGAAGGGATAGAGGAGCATGTGTCGGTGGTGTTCAGTTCTCTCGAGTTTTAATTTCGCTACTTTTGTCAGAATTTTGTTCGCTTTTGAAGGGTAGCTCCTCCAGAAGTTCTAGTTATTTAGTTACTTAGTTTTACTTGAATAGGCTGTTGAGGAAATCTGACTGATTGCCTACCGCTCTCTCCGGGTGCAGGGGCGGTGCTTTCTAACGTACTTCGTACGAGCTGTGGCCGTTTTCCAAGCTGCTTTTCAGCTCGATTAGAGCGATTTAAGTGTGGTCACCCTCACACTCGTAATCTGATATCTTAGCTCTGTATTGTCAAACAAGGAGTCCCACATCAACTTCTTGATGAGCCGCCTTTAAGAAGGATTTTACAAATTGGTTACTGGACTTTCATTCCACATGTCTTACTAAGAACATCTCAACATCTTGCCAACTTTTTCTTCGAACAGATCGTCCTCTATCGGCATGCGTGACGGGTACGAGATTTATGCGGCAGTGATAACTAGGATGCTCTTCTATTGGACGAAGCGAAAAGAGAGCACATCCTCTCCTGCTCTCCATTCATAAACCCTGTCATTAAGTTTAGGAAATGTTCCTAGAGCTAAAATGATTGGCAAGAAGGTATTGGTTCCGTTGTATCTTAACTTCACCAGCATAGGTGGGATAGGGAGAAGCCGGACCCTCCTCAGGTGAAGGGGGTTTAGCTCATGGAGTGCAGCTCAAGTGAAGGGGGTTTGTTTGCCAACCGCCCAAAAGTAAAGGAGGTAATTTCGCCAACCGTTTAAAAGTGAAGGAGGTCCCTTTCCCAACCGTTAAAAAGTAAAGGGGGTCGGAGCACCGGCTCCGATTATCGCATCCATGTTCACCAGTATTGTTCCAATTGAGGAGGAAGTAGCGATTAATGAGCAAGGGGTTCCAACTCCGTCAAAGAAAAGACGTTGAGCTCATTGCGTGCTCTGCACATACAGTAACAATCATGGGGTCGGCATAACTTCTTGCATACTTAGTAGAGGACGTCGTTGAAGAACCGTCCTTTCAAGGGAACAATTGATTGATGGGGAAATGTTCTGATAACTTCATTGTAGCCTTTTTCCGTTTTTTTTTTAAATACTTGTAGTTTTTCTTCTGTAATGCTTACTGCATAAAACTACACAATACTATGGTTAAAATCCTTTGTCGTCGGTACTATCGTTTGCTTTGCTGCTTGGAACTTCAAGATTTTGGTTGGTAGAGATTTTGTTTATGCTCTATTTTTTTTTCGTGCAGTTGTGGTTGATTAACATTCTCCGTACTCGTTGTCGCTGAAAATCCTTTTTCATTAGTTTAGTAGTTTCTTTTCCTGCTTCGTTCTTTTGCGTCATACTTGTAACAGTTAACTGAAGAAAGCCGAGCATGCCCAATGACAAAAAGAAATAAGAAATAAAGCCATCCTGCAAACTAAACTTTAGCTTTCCAAAACATCGAAGCAGGCGCTAAAATTAAAAAAAAAATTTTTAGGATATGCTATCGTAATCATGCAGAAACACGCGACTAAAATATAAAAACTTTCAAAAAATAACAAGAAGGACAAGCTCAGGGGGTTATTGGTTCCATCATTCTATCGATAAATCGTGATGTCCACTGTAGGAGCGGTCAGTTGCCGCCTCTGCTAAGAGCACATATATAGTGTGTTATGCTGAATCAACACGTTCGACGCCGATTGTATCTCGTGTAAATGGTATTGTCATGGTATTGTCAACTCTCAACTTCCAAAACTTTCATACAATACAGATGGAGAATTTCGCGCGCTATTACCCTGGCGATTCATCGCATCGCTCCTGCTCCAGAAATGTTAGCGAACGTCCGATTGCGAGAATTCTGCATCGAAAAGGGTGGGGAATTCGCGAAAAATGTGGGGAATCATCGCGGACATACAGGTACTGCCGAACTGTCTGCTTGAAGTGTTAGGAGTTCGTGAGGCGGACTTCTGTAACCTGCCTCTGTATACCTACCGATCGGCAATATGGTGAGCCACAGACCGATGGTGACGAGAAGCTCATCTCAACTTTATACTAGTTTTTTTTTTTTTTTTGGTAGGAAGGTTTTTTTTTCGTAATTGGGCATGAAGAGAACTACTTCATAACTATAGTCGTAGAAAAGAATTAAAGCTACTTTCGTAAGCATAATCCTTTTTTTTTGCTGTCAGGATTTCCTTTTCATGATTATGATAATTAGCAATTGAATTTCTACACTTTCTGTGTAATTGTGAATGAGTAGAATCAATCTAAAGTTATGGCCATGAGGTAGTGCTAACCATCTTCTCTACCTGTATCAGTGTAAACGGACGACCCCTGACGGACAATTACGCCAAAAACTTAGAAAGGAAGGAGGTTATTCGGAGAACCTATATGCGGTTTTGTTCTATTGATCAGATCGCCCCATCGATCAGTGACTGCGGAGAAGTGGGAGCTCAAGCCCTACCTACGTCGAAAACGTGACTCGTAGTGCCAATAGAACATGTTCAGCAACGACCTTATGTTTGACCGGATGATTATGATTGACCGTTGAAATGGAGAACAGAGGACAAAGAATCTGCGTCTCAAGTAAGAGATGTTTGTATGTTCGCCCGGAAACACTTTGGTATTTTTCTGGGTAAACATGCAATAAGTGTAGTTTCGGTGCATTTACGTTTACGATGTGGGTGCCAGCAAGGGACCGGTGCGCTCCTAAACGCAACGCTCACCCGCATCGCCTTGAGAAAAGCCGCATACGCAATTGCACCGTGCTTCATGTCGTTTTGACCCTTCAATGCTTCCTCAGCGCGACTTCGACAGGCATGAGCACCGTTTGCCTGTGACAGTTTGTATGAGTGCGATGATTGCAGCGTCGAAATATGAAACAGTGAAGGAAGGCGTACTCTGACTCCAATCAACGCAACTCTTCTTATTTTGTCCCTCCTGTTCTCCATTTTTCACTGTGTCCACATTTCTCAGATCGATCTAGCATCGTGTACTTATATCAGGTGAAACAATTCGAGCACGTCCGAAGCAACCCGAACCCGACCGCCGTGTTCTTCTCATGCATGGACTCTCGAATGCTACCTGCAAGGTGTTGCTTCCGCACACTTTTGTGATATGACAATGATAGCGTATGCTAGTTGTAATCAAAGAACTACACAGTTGCAGTATTCGAAGTTTTTTTTTGGAAGTAGCATCAGGTCGCAGTTGCTTCATCGTTCCATTGTCAGGTTTACATCGAGTCAAGTTGGAGACATGTTTGTCGTTCGGAATTCTGGGAACATGATTCCACATGCGAATAATTACGGTACATTTTTTTAACTTATTTGCTAAACTGTTTTAAGAGGGGATGTATCGGGATGTTTCAGGGCCTGCTGGCTTTGAGGTATCAGTAACGACAGAGCCAGCGGCTCTGGAGTTGGCTGTTAAGAGAGGTCATATTAATCACGTAATCGTATGCGGGCATTCCGATTGTAAAGCCATCAACACTCTCTACAATATCCACACATGCCCTCAAAACTTCGATCCGCAGTCTCCTATGGATCACTGGTTACGTCGCCATGGATTCACCTCGATCAAGAAACTAGAAGAACGTTTAGCAGACAAAAATTTAAAACCCCTGAAATTTGTTTCTGATAATCCGGCACATAGGTGAGTTTACTTGGGTTACTAAAGATTCTCGTGGATTTTAAACTTCATAATTTTTAGTTTTGAAGCAATGATCGATGAAGAAGATAAGTGGAGTGTTGAGGACAAACTTTCTCAGATCAACACATTGCAACAACTGGAGAACTGCGCTAGCCATGGATTCCTTACGGTAGTTGGTTTTGAAGCGATCGCCATCTTATCTTATTTGTCTTGTTTGGTTTGGGGTCATAGACAACTGATTAATGTTGCTTGACGGTAACTGACGTTTTATTTTAATTTTATTCAGGCTCATTTTTATTCAATTTTCCATTTCAATGTATTTTAAGGAGTTCCTCGAAAAGAAGACTGTGGACTTGCATGCAATGTGGTTCGATATCTATACTGGTGAAATGTATCTATTCAGCAAACCACGCCGCAAGTTTATTCTTGTTAATGAGGATACGGTAAACGAATTGACAGAAGAAGTGAATCAACACAAGGCCTAGAGAACTTGAAGTGCTAATGCATCTTCAACATCGAATGGCATTATGAAGAAATAAGTTGTGGTGCAAACAGCATCCAATAATTCCCTTATAAATAGCCACAGTTGCTTATTTGTTTCAGCGTATTGAAGTATGTCATGTAAATGTAGTTTCAAAACACCCGTGGGTTATCACCTGTCGATTTCACCATAAAAGCGTAATTGTTGTTTTTGGATATTGGGGTTTTGTTTATAGCGGAAGCAGTCAAGGTCTCACTATTACGCAATGTTACGCCAACTCATTTGCTCTTCTTCAAATGATTCGCAAAACCGAAAAAACTGCCCTCACCACACTGGCGATAGACTGCCGCTTCTTGTTGCCCCTGATCGCCTTATCTGTGATGAGAAGTGCCTAGTCGTTTAATGCATTCAATAACAATTAATGTGCCATAAAACCGAATCAATTTCACTTTTGGTGTCTTACTAATGTGAAGATTTTGATTGTTGTTGTAGTGACAGGGATAAATGATTGGATGATTGATTTTGTTATTTTGAATGTATTATCGAATTGTATTCATACAGCTCCTACCTACTCTGCATTGCAAACAAACTTGCAAGCTTCTAAGTTATAGAATGAGCTTCCTGGGATGGTTTATCTCGAGACGATTTATGGGTTCGTCAGCCTCGGCACTAACGAAACGGAGAAGATTTTATAAGGTACTACATCATACATTAGTAACTACAGATGGACAATTCCCGGACTAGAGAAGTGAGGTTGAGTTGCTAATGGCTATGGCTAACCCATTTGCTTTCAAGAGAAGAGGGCTATTGATTAGTTTGCTGGCTAGAACCAGCACCAATGGGATTTCTCGTCCCCAGATATTCATCTCTGAGACAGTGCTCAGTTAAACTCGTGAGGTTGGAGTCTTTCTAGGATTGGATGATGCTGTGACGTAGCTTTTTTTTATGTTCCTAACATATTTTCAATCCTTTCCCATGACAGTCCATTAATAGATTTATCTATTAATACAAGTAGTTATTAGTGCACTATCATGGAGAAGAAATAGTGGAAATAGGTTTAAAAGTTCACATGTACATGGGATATGTACAGTTTCGAACGTGTTGTATCGGAGTGGCGGATTACGTCTACGGTGGAAGTGGGCACTGGCAAATCTCCGCAGGATCAACAAGCTCTTTGCAGCTTTTTTTTATGTTCCTAACATATTTTCAATCCTTTCCCATGACAGTCCATTAATAGATTTATCTATTAATACAAGTAGTTATTAGTGCACTATCATGGAGAAGAAATAGTGGAAATAGGTTTAAAAGTGATAGTGATTCTGCCGAAGGACGATCCATTTCGTAACGGATAAAATTGAACAAAGAAAATATATTCATGTAGTTTATTTTCGTAAGGTGCCTTAGAAGATATTAAATATTGATGGCTGGGATTGTAGTAGATTTGACCTACTTTCTTTTGTTAAAGTAGAAGTTATTTCTCAAGTTCTACTGGAGCTTTTTTCAGATATATGAATTCGATGAAGAGGGCGATATGTAGACTATCGGGGGAAGATGTAGTTGAGGGCACTCAGTGGCACCTTATTTCAGGACGCTCTATCTTACTTTTTTCTCTTAGTAGCTTTAACATACATGTCATAGATCCTCTAAGACTAATGCTTAGGTCTTATGAGCCCGACTGGTCTTGTTATTTACTTCTAGGAATAAGGGCGCCACTGACTGCCCACCCCTTCCCCACACCTCAGCTACATTTTACCCGGCTGTTGCATCACGTATCTCCATCTTCGAATTGATATATCATTAAAAAAGAAGCCAAAGGTTGATATTCCAGCTCAACTGTCACCCTAAGGTATGCTTCCATAAGTATACCAGCGAGCTTATTTCTGAACCCTCACGGACGATTACTGTCATGAAGGGTGGATTTCATTAAACAAATACTAGTAAACGGTAGACGACGTATGAGGAACGGATGAGATCAAAATCTAAAATAAACAACTATTCGAGATGTGGAGGTAATGCATTTTCTGCAAATATATGTTGATAAATGATGCAAATAAGAAGTTGAAGGTTGGGACGACCATCAAAGTATTTCGAAATCCCGATGAGTATGTAGGAGCACACCTCGACGTTTATGCAGATTTCAACGCTGCTTTTCATCTACACAAACTCAAACACTGATGATTGCTAGTTGAGAGTTATGGGTTCTTGTAACAGTTTTGCATGAGTTCGAAGTCTGAGTCGTAGTTCAAACAGCGGCGGTAAAGCACGACAGTCTTCCGGCAGTTTGGCAGCAGTCGCAAATGGGCGAGTTTACAGGTGGATGCCCATTGTTATCGTAACGAAGGACAACGGGATAGGAATTTACGAGTAGAGCGACCTTCGCACTGTAGTAGGGTCACAACGAACTGAAGCTCGCTGGAATGCCGTAAGCGGCAGCCTTCGAAGCGGTGGGGTGGAACTAGTGGTTTGGATCGAGGTGGGACCATCGTGAACAGAAACTAACTGTTGATAACTGGTGCCACTCATCGCTTCAATCGACGGTGATTCCTCCTCGATCCCAACCACTAGCCCCGCTTCACATTCATCGCGCCGCTACGGGTGAGGTCACTTTCGCAACTCCACCGAGTTTTTCTGTCGTTTCTACCCGACTACTTCATAGTTGATTATCCATAAACTGCATTACTCACTTCTCGCGATGGTTTTGATAATGGTTTTGGTGAAGGTTCTTAGGTTGATAAAATTTTTGTAGATTCTATTCTCAACAGCCCACGACGTATATTATTTGATGAATGTATTGCTGTTGTTTTCAACGGTTTTACAGGATTAGTATAGTTAGTATTGCCACAAGTGGGTATCATTTGTTCCATGTAGCGGTGTCTGTTCAAACTGTAATGAACTGATCAATGCTGCTTAGGTCTATCTGTTTTTTGAATCCCATTATAGATTGGACAGATTATAGATTATGCTGTCGAAACGGCTCGGGTCGAAACGGCCTGGCGGAGTTGGTCAGGCAGAAGCAGTCGAAGTTGTGAGGAGGAGCTTCCGGTTGAGGTGGGACCTTACTCATTTCTGCAATCCGATTGCAGCTGGCGCAGGTCCCGCCTAGCTTTCGCTCTGCAATCGCACTCGTTGTAGAAAATAGCGCGCCGGAACGCTTGAAGCCGTATCTTCCTACTCGTTTTCTACGGCAATTAGGAAGAAATGGGCGGAATCACCCTTCTCTCCACAATCTACGAACCCGTATACGAATACTCCATACCACCTCAGATTCGTGGGGTGATGTCTTTAATTGCACCGATCTTCAGGTCGTTTGGGCCGGACTATATCATGTTGTGGTGCTGTTAATTTTGAATCAGAAGGATCTAAATTAACTGTTTTTGCAGGTAGTAGATGTAGTAGCTGAAGAGAGGCAAGGAAAGAATTTATACAAAGTGACATTAGATGGTCGTATGCTGAAAACGCAAGCTGGGAACGTATTACAGGTGAGCAACAACGGTTACTCAGCTATCAATAAAATGTTATTTAAAACAATGCAGTGAGATGCTTGGAATACCAGATGACAAAAATGAGAAACAGTCAAAGCTAAAGATGATTTCTCGAAAAGGACGCGAATTACTTGTTAGACAGCGGTTTTTCTTTCGTATGCCTAAAACATTTATTATCTGAGATTTGCTGAAGTTGCAACAGCGCTGAGGTCGATTTCAACTTTCCTAAGTATGCTTGTTTGTTTTAAACGCCGTAAATTTAAGAATATATCGTCATATGATGTATTTGCTTATTTGTAACTAATTATTATGCTCACCATCATCAATGGAACTAAGGGAATATCTTCTGTAATGGAATAGTAACTTGATCGTCTCGTATTAGTTGCTGACGGAGGATACTGCGGAGGAAAAACAATTGATCTGTCCATTATTTTGCATAGAAGACAAAGTAGAGCGAGGAGCTGGAAACAGCGTTTCTTGAAGAGTAAAGTGGAGGGACGATAATGTAAATATTTCGATTTCTAAGATTCATTCTCAATCCATTATTCTCTCGTAACGGACTAATGATAGGATGTTTTCTGAGTGGACGGGTTTAAAGTAGCATATTGTTTTAAGGGATTTAGTGATCGAATCACAAAAAAAAAAAAAAATAAAAGGATAAAGGCCGATGATGAAGTCAGTTTTTTTTATCCTCCCAGACAAGTCTGGTACCAATATATCGACTCCGGAGGGATGAAAGGCTTGGTGAGCGCTAGGGCAGATTCGAATTTACGACCGATCGTGCAGGCAGCGGAACTTCTTGCCGACTACCCGCATTGAACTGCTAGGAGCTGAGTGAAATCGGCAGAGTAAATACAGTTTTTAAAAAATTGACAAAATCTGCATTAGTTATGTGGATATTCCCATAGCTTAGGATACAGCCGCTTGGAAAAGGAAAAGAAACAGAACAAAGAATGAGAAAGGGCCATCTACTGGAGGAGATTTCCGCGGTATTACTGCATGATCAAGGCGATGGGTCGCTAGCCCGTATCCGGCAAGCTCTTCAGAGATCCTTTTCTCTTGTTTTAATAGTTCTCCAATCTTTTCTTTCTCGAATTGTATTGCATTAATAAGATCACCTAATTTTATAAATGTCTTTTTCCATTAGTTTCACGGTTCGTTTTACTCCTATGGTCCATTCAAGGTTTCGGTTAAGAGAAATTGGATTTCTCTGCTCCTTCATGCAAATATGCATGCTTGCAAATAGAATTCTTTGAGGAGCCGCACTGGCAGCGGAAGAAAAGTGTTAAACTAGCGAAAAAAGAAAAAAAGAATTACGACTGCGACGAATTCATGAATAGTGACACAAGAAAATGATTCAAGAGTTCGTACAAGTTTACTTCCGAGGAGCAAAACAATCTGCGAACTTTGATAATCATACATGTAAAAAAAGCTTTGCATCAATCACCCAAGTACAAGATACTTTAAATTCAAAAGATTATAGGTTTTCTTTCCGTCCTATGTTCTGTACGGAGCATGTTTTTAAGCGAGTGAGCGGCAGATAAAAGATCGCGCTCACTGACTTAACTGCCAAAGTTTGAGGTAAGCAAACCGAACGAGTTATTGTTTAATATCCCGTCTTACTTTCATCTGCTCTCCTTTCGATCAGAGAGAGGCTTGAACAGGAGAAGGTAGCGTTTACATCCGTTTATGTCGCATGCCAAAACTGACCAGATAGTCGCTTTTCTCGTAGAGCAAGATCACTATCATCCAATTTTGATTTCTTCATTATTTGGTGGACTCTCTGTTTTACTTAGCTATCTTCGTAACAAAAAACTTGAGATATACTTGATATGGCCTTGCAAGTAAAAAAAAATTTAAATTCGTAGGAATTAATTGTCTACTCACCACCATAAAAAGTCCTAAGCCGATCATGTGCAATCCGATGTTATGTAACGTCATTGTGCTAACAGAGCGCTGACATTGAATAAGTCTCTGCCGATCGATTCTCGGGTTCGGTTCGTTTATTCAGTGATAACGTCTTCGAAGTTTGGGCGGCGTTGAGCAGATGCCAAGGGTGCAAATGTAAATATTACTCATCACTGAACGTGCGAAGCAGAGGTTAGCCGCGTAGGTGCGTGCGTAAATTAAGTGGCGGTGCCTTTGTGATCCGATTTTACGAATACGTAGAATGAAAAGCGGCTTCGCAGATTTCATTCATATTGTCTTTCTAATAAAAAATAAGGATAAAAATAAAACAGATGATACTTTCAAGTTTTGATGAAGGATTTTTCTTTACTGTTGCTCATCCGTTTCAAATTCGTTGGTGATGTCACATCAGACATCATTATTTACAGATTGAATCCGAGCCTCTGGCATTAGCAATAGCTGAGGAATGGGCTTCACAGGATCAGCATTTGCAAATGGGGCACATGAGATTGACTGGTTTGGCATTCACGGCCCAAGACAATCCGCTTCATTTAACTAGGTTAGCCGTTTATACTGCGAAAACCTAACAATTCTTGATAAATTCTCGGAATTGTTTTTTTTTCCCGAGTCTAAAGGCGCAGAATATCATTTTTCGTGTTCTTGGTTGACTTCGTGTTAAAAGAACCACCAGTCACAGTACCTTTTTGTTCAGGGAATCGATCACGAGCAAACTTTTGGAATACTTACATTGTGATACAGTGTTGTTCTGGAATAACGAAACGGAAAAATTAAGCAGGTGAACAACAAGAATTAAAGGCATCACCCCACGAATCTGAGGTGGTGCAGATTTCGGGTGGAGTATTCGTATAGAGGATGGGAGACTGCGGAGAGCGGGGTGATTCCGTCAATTTCTTCCTAATTGCCGTAAAAAACGGCCCGGAAGATACGGCTTCATTCGTTTTGGCGCACCATTTTGTACATGAGGTTCGATTGGAGCGCGCCAGTCTTGTGCGGCGCCGCATCTTCCGGGCCGTTTTTTACGGCAATTAGCAAGAAATGGACGGAATCACCCCCTCTCCGTAGTCTCCCATCCCGTATACGAATACTCCACCTGAAACCTGCACCACCTCAGATTCGTGGGGTGATGCCTTTAAGATGCGAATGACTGATAGGATTGGAATTCGCGTAGCTTGTATGAATTTTGATGAGGTTTACACTTGAAAAGTGGAAATTCGTTGTTTTTAACATTTTATAGGTATCAAGAGCAGTACTGGAAACCTGTGATTAAAATAGCAAATGAAGGACTGGGCACTTCTTTAACACCTAGTACGAATCTCCTTGGTGAGTTCAGATAAGTCATAGTTCTCTTTACAGAAGATTTCTTCGGCTAATCTGCTCTATTTGGATTTTCATTTGTTGTGGGATTGTTGTGGAACATTGCTGTGTTTGCAGTTTTCATGCATAATTGGTAAAGTTGATTTCGATATATGATAGGAGAATCATAAAAGTACTACACTAGAAAGCGGTAAGGCACCTATCGATTGATCGTAAGATAGGAATGCTGACCTCCTGTGCTTGCTCCGAATTTATGACTTAGTGATCAGACAGTTTTCCATCTACAACTCAGCCATCTCACCACCCTGGCAATTCGGATATTTGCTCTGCAGGCTCTCTTTTCCTCTTCATTATCCGCCTGTCAAACAAAAAGTTGATGTTTTTAATGAAGTTAACATCGGCTGCCCCCGCAACTCATTGTACAGGCTAAAACGCGTTCTTTTATATATATATATATATATATATATATATATATATATATATAATATATATATATATATTAAAATGAAGTTCAGGGCTCGTCTCTCTGCATTCGTTCTTTTCTTTTTGATTCTCATTTTACGATTGTAAATGCTGAAATACCATTACTCTTTTTCTCTGAATGGAGAAAGTCCTACTCATCGTATCAACTTTTTTTGATACGATGAGTAGGAATTTTTCCATTTTTGTAACTCAAACTCTGGACTGTTGTTTTATAAGAGAAACGCGTTGCTTTTTTTTGTGTAACTAAATTACAGGACTTTGTATCACACTGTTTCACGGGTCTCCTTTTACTGAGTTCCAAAGGTCTTTGGGGGCTGTTCAATCCAACCTACACAGTTAAATCCCACTCTTCCAGATAGTGAAGTGATATCTGCAAAAGATTCACGCATAGTTGAGAAATGGCTTATGTCACATAATTTCTGGGCACTTACTGGATTGCAATACGCCGTGGAATCATTGAAGAGCGTGCTGCTACCGTACTCCATGGTAACGTTTAAACTTCAAGCTGAAGAAGCTGTGCATCATGCCATGCTAGAGCAGAAGACACAGTCGGAAACGTGGGGTTCTGTGAGTTCCAATTTCAAAAGCTCTTAGAGAAGAAATACAAATGAAGAATGAAACTTGATTTTCAGGTTGAGTGGGCTCACGGAATGGAAGAGGAGGAACTGAAAACCCGGGTGGCTGCCTCTGTGCTGTTCGTCTACTTCAACAGTAATGCAGTTACGAAAAGGACACCATAGAATTTGCGAGTTTTGCGTGCAAAATATCAGCGAAGAGTTGCGGTACTCTGCAAGTTTTCTTCTTAGGTGACTCTGTTAATTTTCAGTTTTTTTAACAACCTCAGCAGGAATTTATCACACATTGTTGTAATTTTTCCTTTCGCTTCTGAAATAGAAAAAAGACCATAAAGTAGATACTGTCTCAAATTCATGGGCGCATGATTATTGAAAGCAGGTCAGTTCACGGGACAGCAATCCTATGCTTTGGAGAAAAGAAAATATTTGGGTGCTTTTTTCCTTGAACGTAATACCTATTGAAAACAACGCATGTTTGACGATGCCTTAGTAGAAGATGTCTGAATGATCACCGATAATCATTGTCCTGCAATCGATTAGATGTGTCTTTTCGCCTACGTATTATTTCGTTTCGATTATATCATAGGCAAATTTTTAACGTCATCGAGTTAAAACGATGCCAGATAACTGTCGTTGTGATTTTGTTTTGAATTCAATTTCCTTTATTCTGCCTCATGTTTTATGACCAGCAAATATGAACAATATGGTGAAGTTGTTTAATTTATCTATTGATTCCCAGTTTTTATTTGTTCAATAACACAATTTCTTCGCTCACAGAGTCTTGTTGCGTTTTCAGTGCAATAAATAAACATAATACGATCACAGAAGTCTGATAACACTTGTATCCTAGTGGAAAACTCGTTAAAAATGGCTTAGAATTAATAAATACGTTAAAAGATGAGAAGCGAACTCATCAGAGGCTATTCTTCAACATTTGCTAGGTTATCTATCAATGTCTCGTAGATCTCAATCCCACGAAGATACACTTTTTCATTCAAATATTCGTTGTGGTCGTGTAGCAGTGACGGTGTGTTGTTCATTGGTGAAAACCCTATTGATCTGTATCCAAGCTGCAAAAATCAGTGATAAAGCTACGTACTTCATCGTTCAACCCGAAAAACGAGCTCTTACCGCTCGTATGAAACGAGAGTCAGTGGCGCCAGTGAAAATCCCTGTTGTGAACTCGCATTTTCTGAGAAATTCATCAATTATGTATGAACAATCAGCTTATACAAAGTGGTTCACTGTTTTTGTAGCGATTTCTCAAATGCATTCCACCATGGATCGTCAGCTGTGGTTGGTGTCATGTTCTTATTGTTGTTTTTCTGAAAAAATGCAGAAATCAATTCATTGGGTATCGATTGAGGAACCGGAGCTCGATTGCGATCACGGGTTGGTAATGTTAATAATGATTGCGGTAGATCAATCGCCTTTGCGGTAAGAATTTCTTTCATTTCACAAATTAATTTTAAAAATGCAATGGAATACGATCTGTCTCTGACCCTCCTCCTTTATCTGCACTTTCCAATATTTATTTGTATACGCAGTATTCCACGGATCCCCCTCACTACAGGGATCACAGCCGGTTAGTCGCGAGGCTACGTGGCGCGTCCCCGCGTGGCGGATCGCGGACCAGAAGCGACCTTGTGCTTGCCCAGAGACGCAGGTGGATTCAAGGGATGGGCTCCCTGTTTCTGCTGAGCCAGGACTGACTCATGACATCCTTGTATCCCGCACGTTGGTCCGGCCAAAAACCTGCAATCAAAAGACTGGGAGGTGCAAGGGAGGCGGTTTGGAGTCGCCTCCAACAAATAAGCTCCACATGCCCACTTCGGGAGAACGGAAGTTCTCAAAAAACCCATGGGACTAGAGGCTTGCAACGTGCCCATGGGTTTTAAATTTTATGCAAAATACAGTAATAGAAAAGAGTCTCCTGATTCCGGAGGAAAGCCTAGTACGGTAGCGCCAGGTAGGACGGGATTGCAGGAGTCATATAGGCTACCGAAACGGGAAAGGACTAGGATGGCGATCTGTACTTATAACGCACGTACGCTTGCATCGGAAGCGGCCGTCGAAGATCTGATGATGCAAGCCAAGAAGATCAAGTACGACGTCATCGGACTGACCGAGACGAGACGACGTCACCCTCTCAACGCCGTGTATGAAACTGGAGAAGAACTGTTCTTAGGAACATGCGACATTAGAGGTGTTGGTGGAGTTGGCGTCCTCGCCAACACGAGTATTGCAAAGAACATCGACTCTTTCGAACAATTCTTTCGAATCGGACGTCTGCGGATGAGAAGATGTGGTCCAACACCATCTTTGACTATCTTCGTCGCTTAGGCTCCAACATCAAGCTACGATGAAGAAGAAGTCGAAGCTTTCTATATGGACCTGGAGAAGTTCTACCGAGAAGATCACGCCTTCTACAAGTTCATGATTGGCGATTTCAACGCCAAAGTTGGCCCAAGAAGAACGCCGGAGGAACTTCACATCGGGACCCACGGCCTACAATGGAACGACCAGAGGGAGAGGCTCTCCGAGTTCATCATGACGACTAAGACCATCCATGGGAACTCGCAATTCCAGAAGCCATCCTCTCTACTCTATCCCAGAACTACCATCAACTGAGATCTCTTCGCTACGTTAGCCGGCTTTTGGGAAGATTCCGCAATGGACAACATCGACGAGGAATATGACCGGCTCGTTGAACACCTTCACGACTGCGCGAATCAGGCTGAGAGTTCTAAAACCACCAAGAGACGCCTGTCTCTTGAAACTCTTGAGCTGATACGCCAGCGTGGAACAGCACGAGCCGCAGAGAACCAAGAATTCACGTCCGTGCTTGCAAGGCTTTGCAGAGAGGCGATAAAGGAAGACCTTAAAGAGAGAAGAGCAGAAATGCTGGCTGAAGCTGTAGAGGCGGGGAAAAGCATCCGCTATGCCCCTCGAGACTTCGCCAGTCGCAAGGCAAGGATGTAATGGGGATGGAAAAAATCATCTACGACTTCTACTCTGATCTCTTCGACAGCCATGTCCACTTGCTTCCTCACCATCTGAGGGAAGACGGACATGTCATTCCAGAGGTTCTCCCGTCCGAAATACGACATGCCATCATGTCGGTAAGAAATCGTACGGCACCCGGTCCCGACAAAATAAGACCAGAACAACTGAAGAACCTTTCGCCAGTACTCATCAACACCCTGGCGAGGCTCTTTACACGTTAGCTGTCGGAATGCAAGGTTTCTAAACAGTAGAAGACCAGCAAGACCGTGTTGCTGCATAAAAAGGGAGCTCCACATGACATCGGCAACTATCGTCCAATCTGCTTACTGTCCGTCATCTACAAGCTCTTTACAGGAGTGATCCTTAATAGGATTGAAAAAGTCTTGGATGAAGGATGAAGGACAGCGAGCAAGCAGGGTTTCGAAAAGGATTCAGCACTATTGACCACATTCACGCTGTTTCGAAACTCATCGAGGTATCACGAGAGTACAAGATATCCGCTCTGTCTCACCTTCATCGACTTCGAATTCGAATTTTGCCATTCTACAAGAATATCATTGACGTAAAGAGAGGGGGGGGGGGGTCCGACAGGATGATACAATCTCACCCAAAATATTCACAGCCACCCTCGAGAACGCAATGCGAAAGTCGGAATGGGACGACATGGGAGTGAAGGTCGACGGTCGGCAGCTACACCATCAGCATTTGCGCTTCGCTGATGAAATCGTGCTGATAACACCTAGCATCAGCCAAGCGGAACGAATGCTGACCGAATTCGACGAAACATGTGGATGCATCAGTCTTTAGCTGAATCTGCAAAAGACGATGTTCATGCGGAAGTCTGGGTCTCGGATGCCCCATTCACGCTCAACGGAACGAACATATCCGAATGCACCAGCTACGTTTATCTGGGTTGGGAATTGAACACGATGAACGACCTGACCCTCGAGCTGGGCAGGAGGAGATGAGCGGCTTGGGGAGCGTACAAGAGCATCGAGGATGTAGTGAAGAAGACCAGGAACACCCGGCTCCGTGCTCACCTCTTCAATACCACCGTACTTCCTGCTTTGATCCATGCTTCGGAAACCTGGGCATTTCGCAAGCGGGAAGAAAACGCGGTGAGCGTCATTGAACGCGCAATTGAGAGAGTGATGCTAGGAGTATCCCTTTTCACGTAAGTGAGGGACTTGATTCGAAGTTCTCTCCTACGTCAACGTTCGAAAATTAGAGACGCCGCCGCGTTTGTCAAGGAAAGTAAAATAAGGTGGGCCGGACACGTGATGCGCTGTAATGACAACCGTTGGACCAGAGCCGTGAGCGACTGGGTTCCTCGCGATACTAAGCGCACTACAGGAAGACCGCCGACCTGATGGTCAGATTTCTTCACGAAGTCCTTCAAAGAAACGTATGATACTCTTCGTGTCCCACGCGAAAGGAGGAGCCACTGGGCTACTCTGGCACGCGATCGGGACAAATCGAAGAATTACTGGCGCCCGCTCGACCAGTTCGAAGATCAACGAGAGTCAAGGTGATCAAGGTGATACGCAGTATTGCGCAAGAAGGAAATCATACTATGTCTAACAGAAAACAAAATTTTTGCACTTATTTTTTGGCAGTAGAAAATGTAGTTCTTTCCATTGCGCATGAATCACGTCGTACTTTTAGGTTGGCAACTAAGTTCCCGCCGTTTTCTAAATTTTAATACTCCACATGTTATTTATATTCGTGGCACAATGTTTTATTCCATTCGAAAGAGGATTTTTTGCTCTATCGAAATCTATGTTCTACTTTTTGCTCAAGCTAATTTATATTAATTTTCAGATCAATGGAATGTCAAGTGGAGAAAATTTTTGACACCTCCATTTTGCTTTTAATCAAGGCTCTAACGCCACAAGAGCTGCTCGCGACATTTGTGCTCTGTATGGAGATGGTGCCACAGCTGAGGGAACCTCTCGTAATTGGTATGCCAAGTTCAAAAATGGAATATTTGACCTCAAAGACGCACCTCGTTCTGGCCGTGTAGTTGAGTTGGATGAAGAACGATTAAACCAACTTTTACGCGAAACTTCGCGCCAAACGACACGGGAACTAGCAGAGAAAATGGAATTCTCTCACACTGCTATGGAGAAACATCTTCACTCGTCGGTAAAGGTTCAGAGGTATGGAGCGTGGGTTCCGCATGCTTTAAGTGTCGACAACAAAAATCAACGAGCCACAATCTCCGCTGGTTTGCTTGCTCGTCACCGCGCAACTCATGGACACAAGCAAGGATTTCCTCATCGAATCGTTACTGGCGAGCAGCTTTTGTGACGTTAGAACCTTGATTAAAAGCAAAAAGAAGGAGGTGTCGAAAATGTTCATTTTTCTCAACTTGACCTTGCATTTTAATGATCTGAAAATTAATACAAATTAGCTTGAGCAAAAACTAAAACATAGATTCCGATGGGACAAAACATCGTCTTTCGAACTGCATAAAACATTATGTCTCAAATATTTAATGGCATGCGGAGTATTAAAATAAAAAAAAAACCGGCGGGAATGTTGTTGCGAACCTAATATTTTACAGAACTCAGAAGCTGCTCTTAAGAGATTTTTTTCCTCAAATTCAGAACTTCGAATCCGTATGAGTCAGTGTTTTCCAGAGTTGAAGTCTTTGAGTAATGAACCTAACCCCTAAAGCGAGAGAAGCTCGAAGACACCTAAGGCGAATCTCTAGGGGAAGACTTAAAGGCGTCACCCTACGAATCTGCAAAGGTACGGATTTCCGGTGGAGTATTCGTATACGGGGTCGTAGATTATGGGGAGAAGGGTGATTCCGTCCATTTCTTCCTAATTGCCGTAGAAAACGGCCCGGAAGATGCGGCTTCGAGCGTTCCGGTGTGCTGTTTTCTACAACGAGTTCGATTGGAGCGCGCCAGCCTTGTGTACACGCCGGCTCTATGCCTCTAATCTACTATGCCATATACGAACACTCCACCTGAAATCCGTACCACCTCAGATTCGTGGGGTGATGCCTTTAAAGGAAAAGGTTTCACCAATTTCCGTGGTCTATGAAAAGTTAACCATCACAAACTGGACAGAGACAATTGAGAACAAGCAAATTAATCTGTGAAAATAGGGAGTTCATTTAGAAGTGGCTAAGAACAGAAGCAATAGAATGAAAAAAAAAAACTAAAAATATGACTAGGTGGTGCTAATATTCTTTTGTTGAACTCCAATGAGTCGGAGAACAGAAATAATCGCACCGCTTAGCTGGAAAAGGAACAAGGATGAAAGAAGAAGAAAAAAAAACGCTTTAGAGACGCGGAGAGCAAGTTAGAAATTCTATTGAGAATCCACCTTCCACTTCCGTCGCCACGTACTATACTAATGAAATTTGAGCAGGACATTACAAGAATTGCAAACATACGGGTACGAGTTAGAGTTCAGTATTCAAGTACAGGTATCTCGAGAAAAAGAACATCTAAAACATTACGGACTCAAAATAGTCCTGGATTTTGAAAGGTACAAATATCAGCTGTAAAGTGTAGGTAAAGTGTATAGGTATTCAATATCAATCAAACAAATTGATATTCCTCTGCGTTCACAAAAATGTACGTTTCATTCGGCACAAGCATGGATTAGGAATGACAACGAGTTGGAGCTGAACATTTTATGAAGGGGTGAAAGTAAACTGAGGTATTGCGATGGAAAACCATAGGGAAGGTTTTTTTTGTACAGAATTAAAGTGTAGGATACCTACGCTCAGTTCCTCAGAGAAGCCACATTGATATGTCTTTGGAGCATACAAAAATCTCTTAAGTTACTTGGTTCACGCTTGAGTCAGTGGTGTTTTCTAAGGCATATGATACAAAAGGAATGGATCCGCACACAAAAAATGCAGCAGAAGCATTCTACACGCGCCTCTGTATGTGCGAGATACGCCTTCACGTACCGTGCATGCCTCGAGACATCCCTTGCGCTGCGTTAGATTTCGGATACGAGCACAGCTAAGGTTATACTCATCGTATCACGGAACTGACGTAGCTGGGAGGTTAGTGAGAAAATAGAGTGTTTGGGGTGGACAAGCTTCAAACAACGCATCGTAAGAGTTGCGACGGTGACGCCATGGGTGGCATGGGCAAGCCGCTAGCGTGACAGAGCTTGAGAGGAGCGATGGATACGCTGCAGCACATGAAATTATCATAGTACTTCTTCACTATCCTTTCACCTTAAATTCCTTCGGAAAGGCCTTGATTAGGAGAGATACGCATAGGAGAGGTTGATGTTTTCTTTTACGTTGTATGTTCGAAAAAAAGGCAGTGGTAAGGGTACAGTCTTAGCAAAACCTTTGTATATCGTATTGGATTTTGAAAGTAAAGTTGCAAACTTGCAGCGAAGTATTGGTAATATTGGACGAAAGGTCGTGAATAGAAGTAGACGAAGGACATATAGTGGCCAAGACAGGGACATAAATAGTAACTTCTGGAAATCATCAGTAAAATAAATTAGTACGACCGCTCAACAAAAAGAACGATGAATAATATGATCTCTGAATGTTCCAATTCTTGAAATAGCTTAAAACGTGCTGTAAATTGAAAAGTTGCTTTTCTCAGTTGAAAATTTGCCTCATTGTGGGTGAAATGAATTTTTTAGGTATCTGATCAAGGATGGGTGGAAATTGTTACTAGTGGTGAAATTCAGCGACGCAACTAAAATGGTTAGTTTTCGGTTCTCAGTCTGATTTTTGAAATTGAAATGAGAATGGCCCATACCTCCAGGAACTCGTACTGCACGCCTTCGCCCGCTTCTCTGCACCAGTTGTCGATTTGCTTCCCGAAGCTGTCAAAGTCCACGGTAGGCGGGACTCGTATGTCAAAGTCTGAAATCCACAACCTCCAATTTCGGAAATATCCACTGAAAAACAAACAGCTCACAAGCGGTATATTTCTCGGGTAGAACATTCACTTGGACTCCACCCTCAATGATTGTTAAGTTGAGGGTTGTGACATCTCCAAGTGTCTTTTTGGGATCTTCTTCAAGAATTTTTTTCTGTTCCTCTCGAAAACTCAAGGTTTTATTGATCATCTTTTGCTAGAAATAAAGTTACGTAGCAGATTTTAAAAGGTGAATTACTTTGTGCATAGTCTTAAATATTTTTTCTTTTACTATTAAAAAGAAAACTTAATCCAAAGAGAGGATTTTTTGAAATCAACACCATTCAATAGATGTCTTCCTCCCGATTAAAAACATCCAATTGATATTTGAAGAAATTTTCGATAAATCACAAAAAAAGAGCTGTTTGTAAAATCACATGAGAAGTTTTTATCTTTACAAGTTCAAAACTGACCGCAGCTGAGACATATTATAGAAAAATTAGAACAATTCATAGGACAAAGACTTTTCTCCACTGTGTTGTGCGGAAGGAAGGAAAATCTAATTTGTTAACGATTTACGAACTATAACTATAATAAGTAACGTAAAACATTGGAGTTGCAACTTCAGCTAAAAAAACCAGAAACTTCAATCGCGCTAGAAAATCGAGAGACAAATCATCAAACAACAAATAGTTTCCGTGCAGATTTTGCAAGAAGATAATTTTTAAGCTACTAATGTCAATCGTTCCCGGAGTTGAAACCTGTTACTTTAGTCAATTTCTCAACATCTTCAAAGGTGCGGTATTACAGCTGTGAGATGAATCAAATTGTTCGCGTTAGTATGTAGATTACAAATATGTACTTATCATTTTACTTCTCGAAAAATATATTTACGTCAAAATGTCAATATGTCCTTGGACGCTCAATTACGTCGGACTCACCCTTGGCTATGTGTAGCCGCAAGTAATTTTTTCAAAAAGTATTTTAGTGGAAGGTTTTAAGAGTTCTAATTATATCCAATCGATAGAGCACATAATTATGAATAGAATGATGCCCAGATGTAATCATAGAAATCCAAGTGATTCGAGTTATGAAGAAAAAACGGGGAAAAAAACGCGAATACGCGTTTTTTGTTTTCTGGCGAAGAATTACCGTGCCTGCTGTAGAATGATGTGCTAGCGTGAAATGATGTGAACGTCATCATCGAGTTGATAAATACTCTGATTCCATTTTCAGGTTTCATGTGCCAAATCGACGTCTTTGGCCCCATCCAACCCCGTTTCATTGATTTCTGGCGCCGGCGCATCAACTCTCACTCTTTTCTGGTGAAAGTAGTTCACGCAGCAGTTCTCCTGAACCTTCAATGAAACATGTCGATGCAAGTATACGCACGCTGTACGAATAGTCCTCATTCTAATTCCCCTTCTTTTTAACGGGCCCGTAAGTGCATCGAATATATCCAATACATGGAATTTATTAAATGCAACAGGCATGTGGGTGTAATTAAGTTTCATACATCCTCAACTGTTTGTGGTGCGCACGTTGCCCCTGTCACTTCTTTAAAACTCCTACTACAATGTATGACAGCTCGCAGATCAGAGCCAGAGGCTATCGACTTTCATCACGCGCTTTTGACTATAGACGATGTCGATAGATCGTGTAAAAATTCGTGAATAGTCACCGACCAAGGGATACAACAGCGTACGTCATCGTGTCGTGACGTAGAGGGGCATTTATCACCTCAACGGTCGCCATAGTCAGGTTACGAACCAACTGCGAAGTTCTGAGCTTTCGATGGGAGTTCTGTATTCGCTAATTATACTCTTTACCCCTTATCCCATCCAATCAGCTATAATTGGATCAAAAGGAGCGTAGCGGTTAGGGTCTAGCGAGGATCCATTTTTTTCTGCAGTTCGCTATGATCCTATCTCGATTTCAATCGCTTTCTCCCTCCGCTCCGCTTCGCGCGCAGCCGCTTTCGCAACTGCACGGCGCTTCAGGTCGTTTTGACCCGACTATAAACTCCCGACTATAAAAGTTAGGAACTTATAGCAACTATGGGAAAACTATGGGAACTCTTGAAATTTTTTTAAAACTTCTTTCGGTCCTGATTCAGAATTAAATGCGACTACAGTAACTTCTGCGCTGTTCAATTGCAAATATATGGTAGCGTCAAAACGACATGAAGCACGTACGGGCTACGCGGCTTCTCTAGAGGCGCTTCGGTGGGGCGTAGTGGCTAGGGACGTGGTGAAACCCTTGCTGGCACCGCCTACCGCTGCAGTTTGCGGCGGTCCCAACTCGGTCCCAACTGCTGCCTCTCCGCACCGTTTTGAGCACGTACGCAAATGCACCACAACTACACTCGTGACTCATGTCGTTTGGCCTTATTATATATCACTGCGTCTTGATCGATGCTTCGGATTTTCTGGTGAGGACAACCATGAAATAATCCCTGTGTAAAGATCAGAGGCAATGTCTCCTACAACATTTTTTGATGTTAGGATCACCGATTTCTCAAAAAATGGTGGCTTAGGCGTGAGTCAAAGCGAGTTTATTAAATTCACTGTATATGTTATCAATTCTGCTATAAAAGTTAAAGTACATAAATAACTGTAACAGATTATTTTACAATCGATCAATGCTATCCAAAAGCTTTATCTTTTTCTCACTATATTCTATACAATGCTCCAAAATCCATCTAGATTTTTTTTTTGCAAATTTTAACTTGAAATCTCCAACCAGTGTCTTTCAAGGAACACGATAGAATACGACATGGAGTGCATCGCTGGAGAATAGTAAACTAAACAGTGCGTATATTTCATCCGTCCATGTTAAGAAGGCGGTGGTCCAACAGTCCCGGGAGTCAGTGAGACTGCTCAATTTGTTTTCCTTTTAGAGTTTTTGCGTGGTAAGCTTAGAACGATATCGAGCCTTGGCAAGGATAGAGTATGAGGGGATATGCAAAACATCAGAATCCTCGAACAATTTTTAGGCCTTTCCTAAAGACGAGTTTGTCAAAACGTTAGGCACTTAAGGAAGTTCACCAAAATCTCGTTGGAACAACAAGAAAAAATAAATTCAGAATAGCGTTGGCGATAGCTTGGTTCACCCTCTATATAGCACCCATCCGGGTCAGAAACACCACCCTCCCACTTCCCCCGATGTGTGTTCGCGATGTAAAGGTTACCTGTATAAGAATGTTCTGAAAATGAAAAGTTACTCACCAATTTCTCTGCAGCAGTGTTTGGGATGAATTTTGATCCGTGCCCTGGAGATCCGGTGCATGTGACTTTAAGCCCTTAAAGGATGTAGATTTGGAGAGCATATTACTTCTATTGGCTTAAGATGCTCCTCCCATGAGGACCTGGGACCTTAGTCATCTCAGCAGTCCGGCTGCAAGAGTCGGAGGTCCCGCTTCAAAGCAACCTTCAGCTCCACTCGAGCGCAGTCGCTTACGCAATTACGGCATATACTAACTTTTAGGTGGTTCATCTTCTTTTCATCTTCTTTTGGGCTTCCGTTTCTTACTGTAATGTGTAGCTAACAATTCTCCTGTATTTTGATATGGACTCTCACTAGCTGTGTTAAGCTCAGAAGATAGGTGACAAGATCACAAACAAGAGTTAGAAATAAAGTCGATAGAAAATAATTTGGAGGAAGATGCCGTAAAAAATAGTTTATTATTTATTCAATTTTGATTATTTGTGTAAGTTATTTGATCCATTCTTGTCACACATGTATTACGTTTTGGATGAGAATTTCAATTAAAGGCATCACCCCACGAATCTGAGGTGGTGCAGATTTCAGGTGGAGTATTCTATGTGGTAGAGTGATTCCGTCCATTTCTTCTAATTGCCGTAAAAACGGCCCGGAAGATATGGCTTCTTCGTTTTGGGCACCATTTTGTACAGGGTTCGATTGGCGGCCAGTCTTGTGCGGCGCCGCATCTTCCGGGCCGTTTTTTACGGCAATTAGGAAGAAATGGACGGAATCACCTCCCTCTCCGTAGTCTCCCATCTCGTATACGAATACTCCACCTAAAATCTGCACCACCTCAGATTCGTGGGGTGATGCCTTTAAGTCAGCGTTACACTCACACCATGGACATCTTTCAGCGTAGAAGACGTTGTACTGGTTTGTTTCGCTTGCAATCCCTTCATCCAAAACGAATCCAATATTCAACTGCTCGAACTCGTCCATTTGACAAAATCGTGCCATTCCCTCCTCACCCGCAATTTCCTCATCTGCAGGACTCCTTCAGTGCGATGAACAGAATTTTTCTTTGAAGGGAAAATCACCTGCTCCCCACAGAATGTGGATGGTTCTGAGCCATTGCTTCCTTCCTCGTTGAAAATGCCTCCTGATCGCCTCAACATATTGCGAACCAACACACTTCATATCTTGAGCCCCTCTCGCATATATGTCGCCGTTCTCATCCTTGTGGGCAGCGTATGGATCGTACTTCCATTGATCCTGTGGAAGAACCGAATCACTACTTTGCTGAATTGGAATAGGAACGAATGTTGTTGCTTCTTCTTATAAATTCAATTATAACGAAATAACTCGTAGTTATATTATCGAGCGCTCCAGAAAGATCTGCCTAGATCATAATGCAACGATTTTTAATAATTGTCTACTCAGGGCGGGGACTTAACCCAAGTATGTGTCCAGAAGTCTCAACTGCAGCAGCTTTAATCTATAATATTTTGGCTCCTAGTATCCATGCCTGGGCGCTAAGAATATTATTAGCTCTAGTCTCGATTTAATAACGTTAGCATAGGTTTAGTAGTTTCAGTCACAAATTCCTGTAGCTTTAGCTAAGAGCCGAGCTAAAGCTACCGTAGCTTAAAGACAGCATACCAAAAAATTGGCAGTGTTTGGGATTTTTCCACGAGAAGACAGGGACATGTTTTGTAGATCACGAGTATGAGCGCGATCACTCTCCAGCCCCTATAATTGTCCTGAGAACGGCGTAGGAAACGTCTTTATCGATAGAATCTTCCTGCGAGGTACCTAACAACAGGTCACGTATGCGAGCGCTCGCGGCCGAGTCTGCCAATTGTGAGGGTCGGCAGTCCACTGTCCGCTCGCTCGAAAGGGCGACGCACATGTGCTCACATACGCATACGTGATACGTTTTTGTGTGTCTCGTAGGAAGATTCTACCAACGAGGTCGTTTCCCAATCCGTTTTTCGAGACAGTTAGGGGGAATTCAGTGTAATGGCGTCTATATTCCCAATTTACACTTCTTATCCCGAAGTTCAACGTGAATTCCCAACAAGAACTAAATTCAACAAGAAGTTCATTTTTGTTTTCGAAGGAAGTTTTCATTCTAACTTTTAGGGGCTTTCAAGGTTTTCAAACCTATCAGTTTCACGAGTTTAGCGGAAATCAGCTTACATTTGGGGTTTTTAAAAGTACAGAGCTACACTTTTGCACTTTAGTGTCAGCTTGGGGTCTCGTTATCCGCAATAAAATGTGCATGAATTTAGGACAGCTGATACTGTCCCCTCTAGATTCTAACGGCTGCGCTTCGCCACACCGCCAGGCGCTTACACAACTCGAGCTCAGCCGCTTACGCAACTGCACTCTTCTTCATGTTTTTTTTTACCTTTCTATACCTTAAATGTCGGGACGACGTCGGTATGCGAATAAAGTACGAGCGATGAGAGTTCCGGTCGTGTGCCAGGAATTGTCATGATGACAAAGAACTTCCCGGGAGCAGTCTGCAATATAAAACTACAGTAGCGACTACGGTAATCATTTTATTTTTATGCACACTTAAAGTTACCGATATGAAGATTATAGATACAGAAGAAACTCACCTCGACTGCACGTCGTTGTACTGGTAGCTCGTCTGCTAGCTTGAAGAGAAATGTCTTACAGGCAGCTGAGATTAACGAAATTACCGGTTTACAGAACTAGAAAAATTTGTAGAATTTGTTTGTATTTACATCCCAAATTGAGCAAAGCTAATGGACTAGAAAAAGCTCATTGGAACGAAAGATTCTCTGTAGGGTTTTTTAAAAATCTTTATTTAGATGGTTCATTATTAGAGAGGGAAACACTACTTTTCTATTTGATCTCTAAATATAGTCTTTTCCGCTGTAGGAACAAATTCGAATTTGGTTTGACGCAAATATTTGAGCGCAAACATTTTTGAATCCATAATTCTAGATAGCGATAGGAAAACAATTTTTCACTGATCCTGTAGAGAGTTCACCATAATTCGGATTGGGCTGTTCCGTGTTCACTCGTAAATACTCGCGGAACTTTGTCACAGCGATGTCTTCCATACCAGATCTGGAGATGCAATTCGAGTTTGTATCTGAGCAAGAATATTACCATAGTATTTCTACTGAAACACCGTCACAAGAGGAAAATCCGTGAGAAAAAATTGACAGAAGTCTAACAAACGTGTTTTAGAATCGATACGTTGATAAGAGTTTGGTTTGGGAAATGAAAGTAACTCTAAAATAAGCATGCTATCTCGAAATCTCCTATGTTCGCAACCTTCTTTAAATCTGGTGCCGTTTCCGCCATAATACACAGCAAGCCTCTCGCGCGCGTGCACTCAGCCCGAAATTGTCAAAAAAAAAACTGCTCATCGTACAAAAAACAATAAGCAGATTTTTTTTGTGGTTTTTGACTTGATCTTTTTGTGTGCATTTCTTTAAAGAGACAAAGTTTAGAGTATATGACGTTTACCTAGGCTTTCGATGAAAGGAACTGCCGCAAGTCTAAAGGCTGAAAACTAGAAAATGGACGTTGTTGAGAAAAGATACGGTTAAGGATGTAGATTGCGAACATGAGAGTGTTTACGCTCAATTTCCCTTAATCGTCCTGAAAAACGGCGTGAAAAGGGACCTTGCTGTACGAATTTTCCTACGAAGCACCTTATAACGCGCCACTGCACACGCACCGCGTGTGCGACCGAAGGAGTGATAATACTAGAGATTTCCTCATTGGCCTATTCAAATAAAACCAATGCTCTGGAGGATTGTTTGTGCAGAAAGGCCGTTTATCTGGGTGGTTTTTATTACGATTAGGCGGAACTGAAATATTAACACGGTCATATTACCAATTTACACTCATAAAATTGTCTTATTGTGGAAATATCCCCCAGTTTTGTTGTAAACCGCCTTTGAATTTCAATCGCCTCCAGATTAATGTTCAGATCCAGGATACAAAAGGATTTCGGTTGTAAGTGAACGTGACTGAAAGTGCACTTCGGAGCTGCATGCTTCAATAATTGAAGACCGAATAGAAGCGATCAAAAATATGAGGGTGAGCTACTGATAGGCGGGAAAAGATGCGGCTATCTTATCAGTTGTACAGTGACCATGACATACGTTCTTCCATCGTTTGTAATGGGAAACGAGAACATCTTTAGCAGCGTGAAGATCCGGAGACTATCTTGGGCACACGTATAAAAATTCAGTTTACACAAAAGAATCATGCCCCGCAAGAATAAATGAGAAATAAAAAGGAAATAAAAAACCAAAACTGATTACACGGTGTTTTTGAGAATGTGTCAAGTGGTTGGCACTGACTAATAAATCAACGGGTCAGCTGATCATCACTCAAAATGCGAAAAAACAACAACAAGCAAGCTTTGATAATCAGAAGAAATCCAACTGTTCAGCATGAGAAGCACAGTGTTCTAAACAGTCAGTTGTTGTCTGTTATGTTTTAGTGTTCAATTGCTCAGATTCCATACATAGATGGCTTTTCTTCACTGATCGTTTTCACTCCAGGTTCGTTTTCATTCATTCTCATCATGTAATCTTCATCCAGAAGGTCATCCTGTGTTTTATCTTTTCCAGTTCATTTCAATATCTCTTCCAAAAAACAACCGAACACTATCTTTATTTTGTCTTTCCACCTGCTTCTATGAGCTGGAAGTCGAGGAAGATGACGGATGCCCTCGTTGTCGCACAGGATGAACACGCCTTCGAGCGTAATTTTTTCTTTCCATTTGGCATACCGATCCTGTAATACTCATTGTATGTGTCATTGTTTATATTGAACGTTGTTTATATTTCGTATGAAGTGTTGGCAATTAATTAAAGTAAGAAAAAGGTCATTTTATTGATTGATTTTCCATAAAGATTCTCTCTGCGTCTTATGTTTTCCAAGAGTTGGTAGTCGAAGGTACTAGTGTTGTTGTCGAAGAAAAATGTAGTACTATTTTTCTAAGTTCTCATTTAATGGTTCGAAACCGAATCAGGGCCAATGGGGTTCTTCATCTCTCCGGGATCGATAAATTGGCACCAGATTTGTCCGGTAGGATAAGAACACTGCTTGATACATCGGTTACACCTCAGAAGTCATTGCATGCTTTCATAAACTATTCTGAATTGAAGTGAACGCATTGCAGCATCTCAAACTGACTGATTAACGCTGACACTTTATCCTTTTAATTTTCTCCATACTTTACACAACTACTTTGTTTTTTTTCTTGTAGATTATGAGAAGTGCACACAACATCTACCTTGGGCATTCTGCAGGACTACTAAACGAAACTCTTGGGCACATGGGCGATACCTTTTGCGGGTGGAACACAATCATATGAAAATTTTCCCTAGGTTAGGTGCATCACACAGATGAAATACATGCACGGTTTTTGTAGTTTGGCACTGAGGATTTTCAGCCGAGAAGCGACTAAATCCCGCAGCAGGACTCGTTTGCATCGAGTTTGCGCCGGGAAATCAACAAATAATTCTGTATAACGCGGTTGGTTGGGGACAAGAAGACGGTTTTGTTTCCATCTTGTTTATCCTTACACGAGTGAATACAGTAGCGTGCAAAACTTAAGTATGAAATAGGTGAAGCAACATAACATATTGACAGCACAGTGTGAGAAGGCGGCAGTTCGTTTGCAGAGGTCTCATAGCCCTGCAAGGAAAGCTCCAAGTCTTTGGATAGGGTACACTTACCGATTAACGTTAATATGATAGTGTACTCCTTCCCCATGTGCGTATTTTCAGTGGCACATTCGGCCCTGACTTCATTGGCATGGATGACAATGTGAAACCGCATCTAAAAGCACTAACAGACATGGGGTCCTCCTTGCTTGTTGCACAATGTAACGGTCGTCTGTTGCTGTAGTTGACCGTGCTCGATCACCAGCTCTCTTTCCTGAGGCAGTGTATGTTGGTGGTTCGGAACGCTCCCCATGCATGTGAAACAATGCTGTGAGCAACACTAAAGTCCTGGGCTACAGTTGTCACACTTCCTTTTTCCAGTTTGTCGTTGACTCTTCCCCGTGTGAAGTCATTCAAAATGTTGTCTCCGGACAAAGTTGTAATGAGGAACACCATCACAGTGCACCGTCACTGCTCGCTGATTGACACACACTGTCTTCTTCCGTTCTTTTAGCCTCCTTTTGTAGCGGGACTAACCCTATTTGGCGCCATTGTCACACTGACTTCATGCCATGTGACCTCCAGCTTTTTGTGCATTTATGGGAGACCTCTGGCGTATTTTCATTCAGTTCAACCGAGTTATTAACTTGTTATTTTACTATGCCTATCTCGTCTTTAAGTTTTGCATACCAGTGCACATCGGATGCAGGATCTGAATGTCTAAAAGGTGGTTTTCACGACCGGTGGTTGCAGCGCAGTCGTTAGGTTCGGCTGTGACTGAAGAATCGATGGTTCGAAACCGAAGTAGTGCCAGTTGGGTTCTTCATCTCTTTGAGGTGAATAAACTGGTATCATAATTGTTTGGGAAGATGATTTAATCTTTGACTTAAACGGCTGGCTGATGTCATCGCCTGACGTAATTCCGCATCTTCGTCGAGATGTGCCGTCCTTGAACCTAGCTCTGCTCTCAATCTTCTGCGAGAGCTTGAAAAGAATCAATTCATTCGTTGTTACTCCATATCCTCCGGAACCTTACGTCTCATTTGAACTGCCAATCTTTGCCGACTGTCCTCAAGTCTCCACTCACCATCTCAGTTCAGAACTTTGGCCAGTGGTCTTTTCCATCTTGAATCCGACAAACTTGTTGAAGAAGGCGATTGTTATTGTGCTCTTTAGTGTTATGGCCAAACAAGCAGAGACGATTTTTTGCAGCCACTTTCGATGGAGGTGTAAGATACCTTCCATGTGTCATCGGGCGATACACCACATCGACTTCTGCGTGAAGATCTTCATTGCGTCTTCATGGCCGCCTTCTAAGCTTCCCTTCAAGTGCAAGCAAGACTCTCCATCACTGTAGGCGGTGTTGCTCAAATTTTCCATAGGTACATCGTGATGGGGCAAATTGCGGATAGGTAGACTCGCAGCTTGGCTTCGTTGGTGATAGTGATGTACCAGTGACATTTCGTTAAGGAGGTCATTGTATAGCCTCAGCGCACCTTTGGTGATTATCCTTCTTGTAGTTGCCGTCGTTCTTCAGCACATAGCCTTGGTAACAGAACTCATTGAAGAAGAGTTTGATCGCTACTGCATTCATCATGATTCCCGTTTGAAGTCTCTCATCTGCTTGCACTTTTCAGGGCGCAGATGCGATCATTCATTTTTGCGGTCTTTTTGCAGCTGGCAACGCAACTGCTTTCTCAGCTCAACTCCTTTCCTGGCTGAAATCGACAGTGCTGCGAGCGGTGCATGTAGAATTATACGTGGGTTTTGTTTCCGCAGATGCAAAAGAAAACTTCTTCCGCGGCAATAGAATTGTGAGCATTTCCCTTACAGCTTCCTGGATGCACTTTGTGGAAAATCCGCATCGCTGAGCTTCTTCCTGGTCCGTATTCTCCATTATGAATAGACACACATAGGCGGGATTTCGTTCTGCATTCTTCAGATCTTTCAAATCTGTCGTGTCGATTTTCGGATGAAGGCGAACTCCTCGGTTTCTTTCGTGGAACAGTATCCCGAAGCTGAGAAGAACTGGGGATGGTCAGAGTCGATTGTGACGCCCCAAACAGCTCTAGATTTTCGAATATCCCACTGAGAAATATTCCTCGTCAAAAGCTAGTCGACTGAAGCTTGAGAGTTTTCATCTTCCGCCTGCGCTGCTCTTTGGGTGTCAAAAGGTTAACCATTGCCACATAAGCTGATAGCGTCGAGGATTCCTCTTAAAGGAGGAAGCGATGATGAGGCCGGTATGTTTACATAAATCGACCAGACCATTGCCGTTATCCGACGTGCCCTGCACTGGATAACAAAATTTTCCTAGCACATCGGATTATAGTTCGAGTCCCATCTTTGCGTAGACATCGACTCCGACCATGAACACGTCATGGCTGAATATTTCAGATGTCAGCGCACTGAGTTACCCATAAAACGCGTCTTTATCGTTTTCAGTGGTTTCCGGGCAGGTGCATAGGCACTTACGATTCGAAGTATTCCAGTCCTTTAGTTTGGTTTAGTTTAGTTTAATCTTTTGTGATGCTGCAGTCGTACAAAGGCGCATCTATTCGACGTTCATCCAAATTCCTCCACCACGTTGTTGTAGTCGTTCCTCACTGCTATTGCAATAACTATCTTCTTTTCATTAGCATCGCTGCAGTAGGTAGTGTAGTTTTCGACACGGAAGACGGGCCGATCTCTGGTGCGTGTTTCTTGCAGCGCAGCAAACGGTACACAGAGATGTCGCACAAGCCTAGACAGGACAGCTTGTTGGAGTTCACTCGAAAGCGTTCGGCTGAGTCGTACTTTTGAATGAAAGTGACGGTGATCAGAACCACTACAAAAAAAATGGTGCCCAGAGACGTCAAGTTGGGCGATTACCAAGTCCATCGACTTTGATCTTTTTCATGAAAAGAGAATTTTCATGAATGAGGTGAGCGGCGGACAACAGCCCAACGAGGGGATTGCCGTCTTCATTCCGGTTAACTGGCTCAAATCTTTCAATCCTGCATTCTTCTTCTGTGGCCTTTCCTATCCCTGTGTTGAAGTCTCCGACTACGAATTTGTAAAAGGATTTCTTGCTGCGGATCAGTTCTTCCACTCATAAAACGTCCCTCATAAAACGTGTCCCGTTCAGATTCGCCAGCTGCAAACAAAACCAACACAGCCTACACTTAGCGAAGAAAGTTCTCCGCGAATAAGGTGTGTACCTTCATTCATCTGTCGTACTTCGCTACCTCTGGCTTGGTCTTTGGCAAAGCGCTCAGACGCTGGAATTTGATGAGCTCTGCAGCTCTGAGAAGGACACTGTTTTTGCGTTGTAAGTATGCGGTCTGCGACAGTCGTCATGGCGAATCGTGCGTGTGTCGCCATGGTACAGAATCAAAGACGTCCTGAGCAACTTCAGATTTAATAACCTCTCACAGGTCGCCATAATGTCCGACTTCTGAGACGGCAGGGCCCGGTGTGCAAGGAACTGAGGTACTGGTAACTGAACTGTGTATGTTGGAGTGGCAGACCCGTCGCAATCCTTCTATAGGTGGCTGGCGCCGCTGGACCCGTCGCATCCCCTTCTGTAGGTATCTGGCGCCGTTAGACTCGTCGCACCCTCTTCTGTAAGTATCTGGCGCCGGTGGACCCGTAGCACCCCCTTCTGTAGGTATCTGGCGCCGGTGAACCTGTCGCACCCCCTTCTGTAGGTGTCTGGCGCCGGTGAACCCGCCGCACCCTCTTCTATAGGTGTCTGGCGCCGGCGCGCCAGTGCGACGCCGTTGAACCCGTCGCACCCCCTTCTATTGATATCTGGCGCCGTTGGACCCGTCGCACCCTCTTCTGTAGGTATCTGGCGCCGGTGAACCCGTAGCACCCCCTTCTATTGGTATCTGGCGCCAGTGAACCCGTAGCACCCCCTTCTATAGGTGTCTGGCGCCGTTGGACTCATCGCACCCCCTTTTGTAGATATCTGGCGCCGGTGGACCCGTAGTACCCCCTTCTGTAGGTATCTGGCGCCGGTGAACCCGCCGCACCCCCTCCTATAGGTATCTGGCGCCGTTGGACTCGTCGCACCCCCTTCTATAGGTATCTGACGCCGGTGGACCCGTCGCACTTCTTTTTCTGGACATCTGGCGCCGGCGCAGCAATCTGACGCCGGTGGACCCGTCACACCCCATTTTATAGCTTTCTAGCGTCGAGACAAGAACTCGACGCCGGTGGACCTGTCGCAATTTCGTGACTGACACACACACACGTGACAGAATAAGCCCGTTATTCTCATACCAGTCTGAACGTCCGGCTAAAGCCGGACTTCAGACTTTCTGTGGAGTTTGCTTCGCTCGCCTTCACTGATGAATGAAAATTAATATTAGTGCCGTTTTCTACGAAATTGGACTTGTGCATCTCCAACAATCTTTCTTCCTTTTTTATATTATAACTAAGGGCGAAACATTTCATTTCATATCTTCCTAAACGCGTCAGTTCTACATTTTGAGAACATTCGAACTTCAGCTTCAAACACTCCTTATCAATATATTATAGACAAAATTTAAAAGTATCACGCGAAATATGGGTTTTCCTCCTCTGTTCTATAAACAGTTATCAAAGAATGACGTTTCGGGATAAAATTACGTGAAAGACATCATCCTACTGATAAAGATAACGTTCCACGTCAGATCACATAAACATCTTGCCACTATTTAAGCACCCGTTTGCATGCGTGTTCCCACTTTCTGAGAGCGGCATGCTACCAACTTGAGGCGAACGAAGAAGGAGATGGACACGCGGAGGAGTCATATAGGGTGTAAAGCAAAGCGATACAGTGGCCACGGCTATGAAATGGCTGCAACCATCTATATTTTGCGTCATGCACACGAAGTTATTGCGCACTATTTCGACGCCAGGTGGACCTGTCGCACCCCCTTCTATAGGGATCTGATGCCGGCGCACCAATCCGACGCCAGTCGAACCCCTTGTCCTATCATGGCTATCTGGCGCCGATGGACCCGTCGCACACCGTATTATAGGCTATCTGGCGCCGGTGGACCCGTCGCACCCTCTTCTATTGGTATTTGACGCCGGTGGACCCGTCGCACCCCCTTCTATAGGAATCTGGGCCGGCGCACCAATCCGACGCCAGTGGACCCGTCGCACCCCCTATTATGCATCTGGCGCCGATGGACCCGTCGCACCCCCTTCTACAGGTATCTGGCGCCGCTGGACCCGTCGCACCTGCTTCTATAGCTATCTGTCGCCGGTGGACCCGTCGCACCCCCTTCTATTGGTATCTGGCGCCGGTGGACCCGTCGCACCCCCTTCTATTGGTATCTGACGCCGGTGGACCCGTCGCACCCCCTTCTATAGGTATCTGACGCCTGTGGACCCGTCGCACCCCCTTCTATAGGTATCTGACGCCGGTGGACCCGTCGCACCCTTTTCTAGGACATCTGGCGGATATCCGACGCCGGTGGACCCGTCGCACCCCCTTCTATAGGTATCCGTCGCCGGTGGACCCGTCGCACCCCCTTCTATTGGTATCTGACGCCGATGGACCCGTCGCACCCCCTTCTATAGGTATCTGGACGCCGGTGGACCCGTCGCACCCCTTCTATAGGTATCTGACGCCGATGGACCCGTCGCACCCCCTTTTGTAGGTATCTTGCGCCGGTGGACCCGTCGCACCCCTTTCTATGGATATCTGGCACCGGCGCACCAATCTGACGCCGGTGGACCCGTCGCACCCCCTTCTATAGGTATCTGTCGCCGGTGGACCCGTCGCACCCCCTTCTAAGGCTATCTGGCGCCGATGGACCCGTCGCACCCCCTTCTATTGGTATCTGACGCCGGTGGACCCGTCGCACCCCCTTCTATAGGTATCCGACGCCGTGGACCCGTCGCACCCCCTTCTATAGGTATCTGACGCCGATGGACCCGTCGCACCCCTTTTTCTGGACATTGGGCCGGCGCAGCTATCTGGCGCCGATGGACCCGTCGCACCCCCTTCTATAGGTATCTGGCGCCGGTGGACCCGTCGCACCCCCTTCTATGGGTATCTGGCGCCGATGGACCCGTCGCACCCCCTTCTATAGGTATCTGACGCCGGTGGACCCGTCGCACCCCCTTCTATAGGTATCTGACGCCGATGGACCCGTCGCACCCCCTTCTATAGGCTATCTGGCGCCGATGGACCCGTCGCACCCCTTCTATTTTCTGGCATCTGGCGCCGGCGCAGCTATCTGACGCCGGTGGACCCGTCGCACCCCCTTCTATAGGTATCCGACGCCGTGGGACCCGTCGCACCCCCTTCTATAGGTATCCGACGCCGTTGGACCCGTCGCACCCCCTTCTATGGGTATCTGGCGCCGATGGACCCGTCGCACCCCCTTCTAAGGCTATTTGGCGCCGATGGACCCGTCGCACCCCCTTCTAAGGCTATTTGGCGCCGATGGACCCGTCGCACCCCCTTCTATAGGTATCCGACGTCATGGGACCCGTCGCACCCCCTTCTATAGGTATCCGACGTCGTGGGACCCGTCGCACCCCCTTCTATAGGTATCCGACGTCGTTGGACCCGTCGCACCCCCTTCTATAGGCTATCTGGCGCCGATGGACCCGTCGCACCCCCTTCTATAGGTATCCAACGTCGTGGGACCCGTCGCACCCCCTTCTATAGGTATCCGACGTCGTTGGACCCGTCGCACCCCCTTCTAAGGCTATCTGGCGCCGATGGACCCGTCGCACCCCCTTCTATAGGTATCCGACGTCTTGGACCCGTCGCACCCCCTTCTATAGGTATCCGACGTCGTGGGACCCGTCGCACCCCCTTCTATAGGTATCCGACGTCTTGGACCCGTCGCACCCCCTTCTAAGGCTATCTGGCGCCGATGGACCCGTCGCACCCCCTTCTATAGGTATCCGACGTCGTGGGACCCGTCGCACCCCCTTCTATAGGTATCCGACGCCGTGGACCCGTCGCACCGCCTTCTAACGCTATCTGGCGCCGATAGACCCGTCGCATCCCCTTCTATAGGTATCCGACGTCTTGGACCCGTCGTACCCCTTTCTATAGGTATTTGGTGCCGGTGGACCCCTTCACACCTCATTTTATAGCTTCCTAGCTTCGAGGCATTAACTCGACGCCGGTGGACCCGTCGCACCCCTCATTTTGAATTTCGTGACTGACACACACACACACACACAGACACACGTGACAGAATAAGCCCGTTATTATATAGTAGATATATAGATATATCATGATATATAATAACGAGCTTAGTCCCTGTGTGTGTGTGTGTGTGTGTGTGTGTGTGTGTGTGTGTGTGTGTGTGTGTGTGTGTGTGTGTGTGTGTGTGTGTGTGTGTGTGTGTGTGTGTGTGTGTGTGTGTGTGTGTGTGTGTGTGTGTGTGTGTGTGTGTGTGTGTGTGTGTGTGTGTTTGTCTGTGTGTCACGAAATTCGAAAAAGGGGGTGCGACGGGTCCACCGGCGTCGGATTGGTGCGCCGGCGCCAGATAGCTATAATATGGGTTGCGACGGGTCCCGCGGAGTCTTATTGGTACGCCGGCGCCAGATAGCTATGATATGGGGTGCGACGGGTCCCGCGGAGTCGGATTGGTGCGCCGGCGCCAGATAGCTATAATATGCGGTGCGACGGGGGGTCCACTGGCGTCGGATTGGTGCAATAACTTCCTGTGCATGACGCAAAAGATAGATGGTTGCAGCTGTTTCACAGCCGTGGCCATTGGGCGCTTTGCTTTTCACCTTTATGACTCCTCCGCGTACCTATTTCCTTCTTCGTTCTCCTCATGTTTGTAGCATGCCGTTCTCAGAAGGTGGAAACACGCATGCAAACGGCTGCTTAGATAGTAGCAGGATGTTTATGTGATCTGACGTGGAACGTTATCTTTATCAGTAGGGTGATGTCTTTCACGTCATTTCATGCCAACACATCGTTCTTTGATAACTGTTTATAGAAAGCAAAGGAATGCCCATATTTCGCGTGATGCTTTTAAATTTTGTCTATAATATATTGATTAATAGTGTTTGAAGCTGAAGTTCGAATGTTCTCCAAATGTAGAACTGACGCGTTTAGAAAGAAGACCATGAAATATTTCGCTTTTAGTTATAATATAAAAAAAGGAAGAAAGATTTTTGGAGATACACAAGTCCAATTTTATAGGACTAATAACACTAATATTAATTTTGGTTGATTAGTGAAGGCGAGCGAAGCAAACAACACAGAAAGTCTGAAGTCCGGCTTTTGCCGGACGCTAAGACTGGTATATATATTATAACGACAACATAATCATGATCATGATATATAATAACGGGCTTATTCTGTCACGTGTGTGTGTGTGTCACGAAATTCAAAAAGGGGGGTGCGACGGGTCCACCGGCGTCGTGTTGGTGCGCCGGCGGCAGGTACCTATAGAATGGGGTGCGACGGGTCCACCGACCCCAGACACCTATAGAAGCAGGTGCGACGGGTGCAATGACGTCGAATTGATGCACTAACACCAAAAAGCTTTGAAATGGGGTTTGATGGGTCCCACGGCGTGGGATCGGTGCGCAATAACTTTGTGCAGATGTCGCGAAAGGTAAATTAGACGTTTCAACCGTACCATATTCATGACCATTGCACGTGTTCAATTGCACCTCTATGAATCCTCCACGTATCTATTTCCTTGCACGTTTGCCTCAACTTGGTGCCATGCCTTCTTCAAAAAGTGGAAACACTCACACAAACGACTGCTTAAATAGTACCCAACAGCTTACATGATCTGATGTGGAACTTATCTTTATCAGTACAATGATGCTGTTTACGTCATTTTATGTTAAAACATCATTCTTTGATAGCTGTTGGAGAAAACAGGAAGGATACCGATACTTCGAGTGATGCTTTAGAATTGTGCCTATATTACCTATATAGAAATCGAAGCAGTGTTTAAAGCTAAAGTTCGAATATTCTCAAAATGTAGAGCTGACGCGTAGAAAGAAGACTATGAAATCTTTTGATTTTACAGAAAATGTCACTACTATGAACTTCCATTGATCAGTGAAGGGGGAGCAAAGCTAAAATCACAGAAAATCCGAAGTCCGTCATTCAGACTGGTATTATATAATAATATATAATATTATATTGTTGTTAATGTTTACATATTATATATATATATATATATATATATATATATATATATATATATATATATATATATATATATATATATATATATATATATATATATATATATTAGGTTGTTCGGATACAACGAGACTTTCGAAACTTTACGAATTTCAAACAGCAATTTGGACAGTTTTGGTTCCATTTTGTTCCTGGCGTTTTCCTGTGTATTTTACTTTCTTTTTTGTTTATTTTTGATTTCTGTAATATTTTTTTTATTCCATAAAAATTTTCTATTTCATAAAAATAAAAATTTATTTATTTATTTATTTATTTTATTTTTATTTTATTGAAGATGTGATTTCGCGAAGTCAACGCTACAAATGGTTTCAACGCTTTGAAAATGGAAATGAGAGCTTAGAAGACGAAGAACACCGACGTCGTCCTCAAGTGGTAGACGACGAATTACTGAAGAAGGCGATCGAGTCTGATACGACACAAGCTGCAAGAAAACTTGCCCTAGAGTTCGGATGTTCGAATTCGACAGTTGACGAGCATTTACATACAATCGGGAACACAAATCGTTGCGGCAAATGGGTTCCTTATCAGCTGAGGGATGAAAATAAAGCGGTCCGTAAATCGAAAAAAAAGTGGAAGAGTTGGGCTGGAAAGTTTTGCCGCATCCGCCGTATAGTCCGGACTTGGCTCCTTCGGACTACCATCTATTTCGATCGATGCATCGCGGATTGTCGGAGAAAAAGATCAACAATATCGACGGAGTCCGATCTTGGGTCGCATCATACTTCGACTCACAGCCTACCAAATTCTTTGAGGACGGCATCCACAACCTGCATGATCGATGGCGAAGCGTTGTTTTCATAGTTGTGGAGAATATTGTTTAGAATAAAGACTTGTTATAAAAAATTTCGTGATGCTTGGAAGTTTGAGTCGAAAGTTTCGTTTATATCCGAACAACCTAATATATATATATATTATATATATCATAATTTTCTCTGGCCACGTTTATACATATACATATATATATATATATATATATATATATATATATATATATATATATATATATATATATATATATAAACGCGACCATAGAAAATTATGAGGAAACGAATTGAACCATGGATAAAGTGCGAAAACAGACTTTTTTGGCTTTCAGAAAAGGGTGTGAAAATTTCAGCAAATAGAAGAACGTCGCCTAGGGAGAATACTTTTAGAACATAATAATAAAGAATGCTATGTGCACTACCGTCCCAATTCGAATGTCGAAAACTATTAATAGAAACCGCAGAAGTCAATTTTCTAGTCTAACCTATATTTCTCGGAAACCTTTCATGCTTCTCACCGATGATTAAGAATAGAACGATGAGAAGTGACAGCACTTTGGTGTTTTTGTTGTTTCTGACGTTTTCATGAGACCTTCTGACGAAGGCTGTTATTCTTATAATAGACAGCTTCGACGTCACATATCGTTACAACATGTTGCAGGACTTAAGAAATCTTTCTTCCTTTCCGAAAAATCTTCTTTCTTCACAGAATGGAAATTTGGAATTTTTTTCACCTCCTACTAGGTTTTTCTCACCTACCACTTGTTCTGTGTTGGTGATGCTAACACTATTTTATAATATAACATGATGTGCACAATTTTTCAAAGTTTTTTCTATGGGGAGATGAAATTCTAAAGTTTTTATGGGCATGAATTGAAAAAAATGAAAAGGTGAATAGAAACAAATTTCACACAAAAACAGAGCTGACAATGTCGGTGTCAATGCAGTGCGCGAAAATGGAGTTCGGTGTCGGGACCACTGATCAATGAAATTACAAAAGACGGTTTTGAAAATTGAAAAGCTAACTAAACCTAACCAAACTATTTGATTTGCTTCTTGTTAAAAGTAATAGGAAATTAAGTAATGGAGATTTGGGAACAAATAAAAACGCACTTTACTTTCCGCTTTTCTGCCAGGCACAACTTATTGCACGACCGTAGCAGTACTGGAAGACACTGTAAAGAGGCTGCAGTGTCTCTTCATCAACAAAAACTTCATTCCTCGGTGATCTTTGACTTTCAACAATCGCTCACGGACATTAGTTATCTCTTTAAGGAATAATTATGCCTAAAAACAACATTTTAAGATTTTATTCCAACATTCTAAGATATCTGGTTATTTGAAGATACGATTTCTCAGTACAAGGGAGACTGGAGGCTCATTCAGGAGTAGTCGAGTCGCCATTTCCTATCCACAGACTTCAATCAATACTGCCCAGTTATTTGATCTTCACATCATGATAGGCTATACACAGCACGAATAAACCTGAATTCGACTCGAATTCGTTGGCGAGGGCGAGCGGAGCACGGCATTGTGTTTATGGATTCAGCGCCACAATGACTTTCCCAAACCCTTACTATAACCCTTCTTGGAACTGCCGTTATTCTTCAGTAAACAGCTCAAATAAAGGAGCTTCACGGATGCGGAGACGGCTAAATTTAGCCTAAATCATTCGAAAGATGCGATTGGTCTGAAAGATTTTAATTTACAGCGGTGTCCAGAAGGTTCCAAGCATAAATAATCTTAAAATAGGGGAAGGAAACATTTTTCGATGAGTGTAGCAACACATCGACACATTACCCTGGAGGAGAATCCTGCTTTGTCACTGATGACGGTTACTGGTTACTTTTACGTTTCAACAGAAATGAACACACCCATACGTAGTGTCAAGCATAATTCGGGTCCACAACCGGTATATTAGTTTTTGGAGGAATGAATGTAGCGGAAATAAAACCATCAATACCTTCTTCTTTCAAGGTTGCTATCCAATATTATTTATGGTCCACTTCCTGGCGCATCCTCGGATCATGACACTTCGTTGTGGAAAAAAGCCACTTCCCCGATAAATATTTCCAGTGCTGATGCCGTTGAACATTTATATCCACCGTGTGATGCTTTACCTGCGCAGGAAATTTTATTAAGTTGTGCTATATCGTGCACGTCTCTGCGTTCACCATAGCGTGTCCGTCTGGTTTGATGAATCATGTTGAATGCGGATCTTGTCGTTTGCAAATCTCAGTAGTACTGGTTATGTTTACTAATAATTGAATAATGTTGCTACTAGTAACTAGTTACTCGTAAAGGAATAATGTTAAGTGGAGAGTTCCTATACGGGGTCGTAGATTATGGAGAGGAGGGTTGTTTCGTCCATCTCTTCCTAATTGTTGTAAAAAAAAATGGCCCGGAAGATGCGGCGCATGCACAAGGCTGGCGCGCTCCAATCGAACTCGTTGTAGCTTCCGGGCCCTTTTTCACGGCAATTAGGAAGAAATGGACGGAATCACCCTCCTCTCCATAATCTACGACTCCGTGTAAGCATAACCCGCCTAAAACCCGCACCACCTCAGATTCGTGGGGTGATGCCTTTAAAGGAGTCGCGTAGTAGATTGCGGGATTCAGGATGACTCGGTTCATCATTCTCTAATCGTCTTAAAAGAATACCACAGAAGACGTCGTTTTTTACGACGATTTCAGCTGCAGCGCTTGTGACACTACAAAGAAAGCAAAGAGAGTTACGAAAAAAATTGGAAGTTTCCTTCATCCAAAACTTTCATGATTAGCTCCGCTTTGATGCAAAGGCATTCCTGTAAAAGAAACTTCAAATTTTATTGCATGTAGTCATGCATTTTCATGGAACTCCTGCATGTTATTGCGAACCTTCCCGAATAAATAAAACACGTGAAATTAGTCGTTATGATCCACTAGCGTCTATGGTTGTATCAATTTTTTTCTGGATTTTACCGAGTTTTTTTTAATACTTAGCAATGGAATATGAGCTCTTTCTTTTTGTTTTTCTTACAAATAAAAAAGCTTAATTACGTGAGGGAGAAGCTATTACCAATTCAGATTTTGGATATCTATTCTATCTTCTTATCCTACATGCCTGTGGCCTTACAAGACCCACTGGAACATATTAAAAATCCTAGGTTACTTCTATTAAGTGGGTAAATAAATTTTAAATGAATAGATAAATGAGAAAAATTAATAAGATAAAACTAATGAAATGATTTAAAAGATCAATAAATTTTCTTCCTTCGACATTACTTTTTCCGCTAGTATAACGTCACTTACCGTTTCCGCTAGTGTGACGTCATTTACCGTTTCCGCTGGTATAACGTCGTTTACCGTAACCTGCGTTTTTATTGTACTTAGTACTCAACGTCGTGTTCTAGCTTTTCACATTGACCTTTTGAAATAATTCATTGCTTCACTTAGTTAAAAATGTTTCAGACGGACAGAGAAGTCTTCATCAACGCTTGATTGAACACAAATTCATTTAACCGAACCAAGTTCCCTGGAAAAAAACGATTGTCTCCAGCAACGCACGTTAAGGACACATTAGAAAGTTGTTTTCCTCGTTCTAGTTAGCTGTGTTTTAGACCGATCCGGAGCAACCGACGGATGTTTTCCATCGGAACCTATCCATCGTCGTGCTATTCATTCAGAAGCATAGGTCCGTACCCACACACACACACCCACATACACACGTCCGACAAGCGTCAAACACGCTTCATCAACCGTGACTCGCTCTCTGAAAAAAAAAACCGCGGATGCCATGTTTCCAGCATGCTCACATTTTTTTCCCGTGCAGAAAATACGTGCAACCTGCATATAGTTACTTGTTGGAAGTTTCCTTCAAGTTTTGTCGGAGGCTAACTAACCATAGGATACTAGCGATAGCATACAAAATTGAATTTTCTTCTTAGTTTCTTCTTAGTTGCCTTTACAACGACGTGAAGCTCCTTCCCTTTTTCCTTGAAGAAAGAATGCTTTGTTTGTAAATTCAATTTTAGCAGAAGGAATATATAAAAGAAATATCTACAACACTATAATCCGTCTGAGGATTCCCCATCTCCCATCCGACTTCTTTATTCCATGATATACGAAGTATTTTCCAGAAAAACCTTTCTTTGTGACGCGGAAAAAAATTCTCACTGTTTAGGGAAATCCTCACCTTCCGGCTGCTGGAGAATTTCTAATTAGGATCAGACTACCCAAGACATACGTGCGTCTGTACGTACATACGTAAAACCAGCATCATCCGTGAATTAGGACGCGCAAACTGAAGTGCAGCAAATCCCGGTCTTTTATTTTTCGGTTCACGGTGCATCTCCAGCTCTATTAAAATGAACAGATAAGAATAAATGTTTAAAACAGCTTAATGTTTGTTCTAAGCCCACACTTTAGCGTATCTTTCGTAAGTCAGCTGTTTTTTAGTTCACACCAAGTTTTAAAATGAATTTATGGATCTATCAGGTTTACATCTCTTTACCTCTCAGCTAAAAATTGAACGTTTTTAATAGCTGCGCTCTAGAAAGAGTCTTCCATCATTCGGATGTCGATAGCGCCGTGCCGGAATCAGTTGAGTAAGGCTTTATAGAAGAAATAAATAAAGAAAGATTAATTAGTGTAAAGGATGCAAAAATGAAGAAGATGAGAGGAAATAAGGATGGTAATCCAACTTTTTGAATGACTTTATTGCACTCTTCTGATCAAGCGAACTTTTTCTGGGTTGCTTATCTTTCTCTTTGAAGAAAATGAAACTGGAGAGTTGTAATTTTAGCACTGATTCTCTGATTCTCAAGAATTGTCTTATCACAGACCTATGGCAAATTTTATTGGTTCTCAACAGACTGAGATTCATCAAGTATTCCAGACAGATGCGAGTGAAAACACCTCTCCGTCAATTTTCTACTGCACGAACGTTTACACCGCATAGAAATACCGATACGCCTTCTTTTTTGTCGATTTTTGTAAATATGAACGGTACTCAAAAGTTCGCCGGTAACTTTGGACATTTTTCTTCAAATTGGCTCCATATATTTGCATGCATAACATTTTATATTTTCCGCGAGAATAACACATACATGAGATCATTTCCGGTTCTTTCCTGTCTTGACTATTCCCAACGGTTTTCGTTCTTTTTACCGTAACCAGAACCTATGTAAATAACATTCAGCGTTCAATTATAATGTTCTATAGTTAAAGAGCTTTAAAATAAGAATAAAAAGTATAACTAAAATAAGAATAAAATAAGTGTTATAAATAAAATACCTAACCAACGATGTTTTGTAGAAAACCTTTTTTTTTAGAAATAAATGACTTCATTCCTGGTGAAATAGATTTTTGCTAAAAAGCCATAGTTCCTCGTGGTAGGAAATTTCCTTGCATGGACCTGGAACGGGTAGCCATACATATCCATTTAAGTGTTTTTTGCACTTCTTCAACATGAACGTTAGCTGCTTGTCCATAATGACTAATGTACCGATTGCGGCGACTGAAAATGAGTCCCCAAGGACTGATTGCCGCCACGGTTAGAGAAATGGGGTTCGGTTCTGTTTTCTACTTTGTTTTCTACCTACGTTCTATTAATTTTCTCCAACAACTATATAAATCTCTACACTTTGATGTTCGGCTTTAATTCTCCATCTGTTTTCAATAGTGATCCGTTACATTATTCGCATTCGATTTTTCTTCTCAACGATAGAATTTTTAGAATAAAATAATATAATATACAGATGAAGAGGAAAATCGAAGTACACTCTAGCCCCAAAATCTCAGGAAATTCGCTTCAAAAACGAAAAGGAAAACTTTGTAATCGAATTCATAAAGGTAAAGTGATGCGCAAAATCCACGTAGTGATCTTGTAGTCGTCCTGCTTCAAGCGTCTAAGCTAATAAAATTATCCACGTTGTACAGTAGCTCTGCATAACTTTCCCTATTGACTTGTAAAAGAAGTCCTCGCATTTATTTATCAGCTCTTAAATGAAACTGACAAAAATCCAGAGAATTTCCCGGAAATCTTCGATAACGGCTCGATCTAAGCATCTAAGCAAGTAACTTTTGAGCAGCTACACTGTGTATTGTGAAAATTTCCCGGCTTACTAACTTTCTCACGAGTTTCTGGTTTCCATGTGACTAAAAACTTCGACTTTAAATCTCTTCCGAAGGCGATCGCTTACAGTTCACCTTCCTCCGTCGTCTCCTCACAAGAATTTCTAACAGAGAATTTTCTTCGTGAGAAGTAATAGTTTAAATCTACGAGGTCTGCTGAATTACGCGACGAAGTTTTGTCTCATGTTCGTCTAGTTTTTCTTCAGGATTTGTGCAAAATGGTTGAGAACAAATTGGCTCCCATTTTAAGAGCTGTCTTTCAGTTTCAGCATTTCTGCATGCCTCCTAAATGTGATCCATCTGGAACATCCTCATCCTTAAGTACATAACATAGGGTCAACACGACTGCGTGAGCGGTTGTGCAATTGCTATTTGTATGTCTTGAGAATTTCCCTCATATTTGATGTGCTAACCAAAAGTTAGTAAAAGCAGCACCTTTGTTGAGCTCATTAAGCAATTCTGTTTTCTTTCAGAGGCACAATAACATCTTTTTTAACCAAATGCTATGTAGGAGATCAAAGAAAACATTTAATTGTAAAGTGGGCACCTGGAGAAGTTGCATAAGGGGATGCGCTCGAGTTGGGACCTTCGCTACCTCCAATACTAATTCAGAGAAGGCTCCGCAGCTCCACATCGAGCGCAGCTACCTACAGTCGTGTCAAAAGGACAATGTCAACTGTGGTGATGAGCGGGACCCTTGATGACACCATTGATCGCTGCAGTTCGCGATGGTTCCACCTCGATCCTAATTGCTAGTTCCACCGCGCCACTTAGAGCGTAGCCGCTTACGCAACTGCACCGAACTTGTTGTCGTTTCGACCCGGCTCTTTATCTTGTGAGGCATCGTAGGAACCGTATCGCGAAAGCGATTTGTACCATTTGATTTGATGTGAAGTAGAATCGCCGTGGGTCTTGGACAGCGGGAGCCTCTTGTCCGTTTCAAATCTGCCCCGCAGTGCAGTGTCTGGTGTCTATAATTCGCCGATCATCATGGTGACCAGGGGTGTTCAGCGTTTACAGGTTAGAGAAGATAGGATGTGTACGTATTTGCGTGTTTAGCAGAGAAAGAGCATTTTGAGAGATGCGACGCGTAACTCCGACTGAACAGGATCAGTGGTGAGTGGAAATGTCTTCATCGAATAGCAGGAGATTTTTCTTTGAATCATAAGAATATAAGTGTGTAATTCTATAAGATCTAATCAGAGGTCATAATGTGCTGGAATATTTCTTCGGAACTAGCTTACATTATGTAGAATATCTGTCAATACACTGGTGTGAAAAACTTAAGGACGAGATAGGTAAAGTAATATAATGTATTACAACTCCGTGAGAATGAATGAAACTGCGGAAATGTGTTGCCAGAGGTCCAACAGGAGCCTGGCTTTCTGTGCACGACTGGGAGACCTCTAGGAACATGCTTCATTTATTCCCACCGAGTTGTAATATATTATGTTTTACTTATTTATTTATAGTACGATATGACAATGTTGCAATGTGTTGTTGCATGCTTCGTTTCCATCTGCTCACATCAGTAGTGGCGGTTCGCATTCATTTTTCTCGAAATTCCGATTCGAACGAGTTTCTCGATTTTGTTTTTGGTCGGCGTCGCTTGTCGCTTCCAAATCGATGATCGTCATTCGGTAATCATCTTCGTCCATCGGTTGTTTTTTGCAATAAATATTTTTCTGGCCCACATCCATTACTGTATAATCCGATAATATCAAAAGGTACCTTCATTGTGGCGACATTTGATGGTGTCAATTGGGAGATACAGCATGATGGACAATTGGTTTAGCATCAGGTTGTCCAGGCGACTGATGAGAAGATACGGGAACTGAGTCGTGGAAAAGGTGTTAGTAATAAAAGTTTAATATTACTATTATGTTACATTACCGATATTGTCTTTAAATTTTGCACATTCTATTCGGGTCAAAATGCGATGGAACAAGCGGCTACGGGAGTGCATCTAGTGAGGACACCCCCAGCCCGCAACCACTAACTCTATCGTACCGCTTCGAGCGCCGTTTCGATCCGTCTTTAGATTCAATATTTTTGCGGATTAGTTCTTTTTTTAAATAATTCCATTCACTTCTACTATTACATACCTTTACGACTTTATGAGCACAAGGTTTTGTCATCATTTTTGTCCTCCTTGATATGGAATAGTGTCTTCCATCAAAATACTTACAGCATTCACAACATCTCCATCGCATCCATGGCAATACACTGTCTATTGTATTGAACCTAGTGGCCATCATAATACGAGGAACGGGAAGAAGGTTCCTGCTGTACATAGCCTACAGCGAGCCGTGCCCAGAACCGCCGTCACAGTCGCTTTCGCGGCGTGCGATTCCACTGTGATCGGGAACATTTTGTAGGTACATGATCAGGTCCTACGAAAAAGTTCGACCTTCCCTAGAAGCCCCTCTCCACTCTGGACCATATCATAGGTACCTGGCGTCCTGTCTTTGGGTTTGGAAGGGCTGCTTCCAGATTTTCGCGAGTAGCATTGAAATCCTCGAATTCTTGGCTTACACTTACTCCGAGCGATTCGAGCATAGTAGGATCAGAACAAAAGGAAGCCCGGTGTAGTTGCGTAGGCTGTTGCGTTCGAAGCGGTGCGATGGAGCGTTGTGGTTACGATCGAGGAGGCTCCTTTGCTGTCACCATTGCAACTTGCGATGGTCACACCTCGATCCACCGCACAGCTACGAATGCAGCCGCTTACGCTTCGTTTTGACCCGACTACAGTAACCTTTGAAAACTGTAGATTTGGCATTTGATAATGATTTTCTGCTTTCTAGTATAGCTACTCTCTTAATTGTTTACAGATTGGAGTAAAAGCAGCAAAACATGTTATTCTAATTTATTTTGTTTATCCTATGTAAAGTTCCCTGAAGTTCGAGATCATATCATGAAACATCATCATTAGAGAATAAAAACCATAAAAATGAAAATAACTGTTGTTACGTCAGAAAAAGGAACGATGCTTCAAAAGTACTGTTTCTTATAGGTATATTTACAGCTTTGAGAGCACAAGCGCCTAAAATCAAAATGAGTTCTTCAGCGAAACCACACTACTTACAGCATTAACATAGATATTGAGATCCACGATAAATTGGCTGGGCAATCCGCGATTAATGCGTTGAGCTACGTACTCATTCGTTAACCTCCTCGATTCTGAACCGAAGTCGAACGCATCCCTAAGGATTCCGACAACACTTTTGTCGTTCATGCTTCATCTTTATTATTGAGGTAGGCCAACTATAATTGGAGCCTCCGGAACTTTCTTCTTCACATTCACAAGTTCTTGGCTTACATCTGAATAGAAACTGCTTAAATTATTCTTTCATAATGGGTCTTTGCACATCTTTTTTCCCCACTTTTGAAAAGAAATCAAATTTCTTAATTTCATGAAGGTTGATCAAGTACCAACATTGTAATTGCCATCATTATCAGCAACGTGCCCTTCTTCCAGAATGAGACTGGCTGCGACGATAAAAAGTCTTTGAGTGCACTTTTGAGGTAATCGAGATATTTGAAAAGTTTTTTTTTCCGCGCAAATGCCGCTTCAGGGTTCGCAAAACGTGATGGCGGGATAGGTTTGTGCGCAGAGAACAGTCATCCAGATCAGACCCTCCAAGACTTTCACTTTTGCCGTGCGAGGTCTCGCGTTGGCATGCAGCAGTGCGACTTCGAGGCGTTTTGAATGTTTTTCGTGCAATGTATCGGCCAGCTTCTGGAGTCGCATAACGTAGAAATTGGCTGTCGTCTCAAAATTCCACGAAATTGAGGATTGACTTGAAAGCTGATTGCCTGATTACCCATCAGCAGCTCCCAGAACAGAACAACTTGCGAATCCCAGAATATAGAAAATCAAAAGTGGGGGAAAATATATGCAAAGAACCATTTCTCAAGGAATCGCTTCTACTGATACTTGGTCAATTGCAGGCATTCTTAAGAGATGTGGTCAGAGATGTGGTTCCTTAGTATCACTGGGACCATACTAAATTACTCCTAATTACCCAGCACAACGACGCGGGAAACTGCCTTGGTGCACCGAATCTTCCTACGAGCCAACTAATAGCGTACCACTTCTGTCAACAAACGAACGATCAGTGATCTAGCGACACTCTACCGCTGGGGAACCCCTGCGCATGTGACACGTTATTAGGTATCTCGTAGGGGGATTCGATGCGATAGAACCGTTTTCCAACCTTTTTTTCACTATAAGATCCTCCTAATTGTCCTTGAAGACGGCCTGGGAAACAGCCATGACAGTCGTACTACGTGTGAGGCACCTAGTAACGTGCTACATATGCAATACGTGAATCTAAAGTATACGCACCGCGTCTGCTCCTGAAAAGACCTTCAAAAAACAAAAAGTTTTCAGTCAATTGTTCGTCCGCTCGCTCGCAAACATGGCGCTTATGCCTACCTAGCATAGGTGACGCGTTGTTGGGTGCCTCGTAGGAAAATTCGATCGACAAGGTTGTTTTCCAAACCGTTTTTCTGGATAATTAAGAGGAGTTGGACCTGATCGCGCTCATACCCTTGAGCTACATTCCTATCCCTATCTATTCGCAGAAACATCAAAATTACGTTTTCAATCCGCCTTAAGGTTATTCAGAGAAGTGAAATATGCAGCCACAGTTTGTTTTTTCGTGCTACGAAAGGAAACGTTTTGTGGGTTTTCGATTCTGCACTGCAGGATCATTTACAATTTATTGATGGTTTGTCAATGTTCAGCCTACTGGATCGTCATTTCTGTGCTTCTATCACTTTTGACTATGCCGAGCAGTGTACTTTTGGCTGTGTCCTACTGGCGTATCATTCAAGATGAGAATGGAGATAAACCAGTCCTAGAAACTTAGAGGCAGCTTTTGAGAAATTCTCGATGTTGGGGAATCTTCAACCGTAAACAAGGATCAAGCATAGTTCTCAAGTATCACGACCAGCATCGGTAGTCTCTGCAAATAAAGGAATGTCTGAGCCGTCAGGAGACCTCAACGCCACCAGTTCATGCGGCTTCTGCGCGAACGGGGATGGATCGTTCACGGATAATAGAATCAATTGCTAGCTTGTTGGCTAAATATGGAAATTCTCCTCATTCAGTGAGGGCACGTAGGTTGTTTTCTATTCTCACACTTTTTGGCTGGCAAATGTTCGAGATTCACAATTTTCTGGATTTGTAAAGAGAGCTACACGTTATTACCGTGGTTATTATAAACTACGTTATCCAGTAGCAGAGGGATTCCGTACGCGAAAATTCCCACGTACTTTGCTTGGAATGAAATAATCCTAGTTTATTGACTAGGTTTGATAGCTGCTACGGTAATCCCAACATCTCCGGTACTCTAGAGGAATTGAGTTATATCGGGGGGCGGAGGTGTCGCAGTCGGTTAGAGGTCCATTGGTGTAAACTAAGAGCTTCATCCTTCCGGGGTCGATAAATTGGTTCCAGACTTGTCTGGGAGGATAAAAACACCGACTTGATTATCAGCTGGCCCCCATTAGTCATTGTATAGGCCAACAGGCGTTCCAAAATCTCAATGATTAAAACGACAGTAAAACGCGTCTGCGCATCCCAAGTGGGTTGATGCGCCAGTGACTTCATCCTTTATCCTCTTTAAGTTCTTCCCAATGAATCAGCATTTCCCATTTCTGTTCTTTCTTCAACACTACTTTCATTCCACTTCCTCAGCTAGAAGTTAAAGAGACGGGATCCAAAACTTCCAAGGGAACAGAAGATTATAACAAAAAACCGAAGGATTGATAATAACTTTGCCACAGACTTTTTAGTATCGGCTCTTTCGCATTGCGTGTAAGGTCCAAACTTTTTAAAACTTTCTAAACCTATTTCCTACTTTTTTATGGGGCGAGTGTAGCGCAGTTGGGAAATGGTCCCGCTGTGATTGCATTCGATGGATCGAAGCCGCACAAGAGCCAACCAAGAACTTCGTTCCTCCCAGGTCAACAAGTCGGTAGCAGATTTTTCTGAAAAGATAAGGACTATCGCTGCTTTTTCATTTCTTCACTAACAAGGCAATTCTAGGTCGGTCGAATGCTGTTCAAAGGCAATTTATCCGTTTCTCTATTTTTGGCTTTCCCGTAAGTGGAAGAGTGCGCGCGTCCGTAAGTGCTTGTTGCAGCGGACGAAATAGGCAGTAATCCATGCAACGATGGAAGTGTGTACTCAGCCAATGATCCTCAGTAGTCCCTTCCTCATATTAAAGACGTGAAGTAGGGATTTCTTCTGCCAGAAATTTCTCAAAATAGTTTTAGAACGCCGTAGTGAAAGTTAAGCACAAGTCAAACTGATTTGGGTTTCGAACATACGGAAGCTTACCAAGAGATGGTGCGGAAACCAGATGGGGAACATAGAGTTAGATGTTTGTTTGTTTGTTGTTTGTGTTGAATAGCAAATATGAATGTAACCTCGCTCCATTTCCCTTAATCTTACTGAAAAACGGCGTGGGAATCTATATTTGTCCTTACGAGGTACGTGAAAATGCCCCAGCCATATGCACGCACCGCGCTCGCGAGCGAGAAGTCGAAGATCAGTTACGTCTTCGTACCAGTCTATTCAAATAAAACCAATGAAAAAGCTGCTAAGAGGTGTACGAGGGTGTTCCAACGTACTTCGTAGGAGCAAATGCCGTTCCTACGCCGCTTTTCAGGACGATTCGGGGGAAGTGAATGAAGCGATGCTCAGATTCGTGATCTACACCTCGAACTCTATGCGTTCCATCTACACCACGTCAATTTCGTAACACGCTGCGTTTAGCTTGCACTTGTTGATGTTTACTGTACACTTTGCTTTCGGTCACTGTCGTAAGATGTGAGACTGATCAAAATCAGCAGTGTTTCGTTTGCGTTTAGCCCGTGCCCTACTCGTGACATCAGATGGACCTGAGATTAAAGGCATCACTTCACGAATCTGGGGTGGTGCGGGTTCCAGGTGGGTTATGCCTATACAGAGTCGTAGATTACGGAGAGAAGGGTGGCTCCGTCCATTTCTTCCTAACTGCCGTAAAAAAGGCCCGGAAGATACGACTTCGAGCGTTCCAGCGCACTATTTCCTACAAGGATTTCGATTGGAGTGCGCCAGCCTTGTGCTTCTGCTTGTAACTTGTGCCTCATCTTCCACGCCGTTTTTTTACGGCAATTAGGAAAAAATGGACGGAATCACCCTCCTCTCCATAATATACGACCCTGTATAGGAACTCTGCACCTGAAATCCGCACCATCCCAGATTCGTGGGGTGATGTCTTTAACAGAGATTTTCTGCTTTCCTTGAAAGTTATCCGTCTGCAAACAGGCAGTTTTGGATGTGTGCTTGCCACTTGGCAATAGACACTTTGGTCCGGATACTCAGTGTTGATCTTGAATATGTGAGAAAAATGAGCTGATTCCGTTCTCGAGACGATCATCGCAGCTAGAAAATTCTTGTCCTTGCCGATGGTGCCTGTGCAATTCCTCTACAGGTTTGTTTTTCGAAATTTATCAGAGATGACCGCCTTCTTTCTTACTTCTTCTTCATGCATAGCCAATGAACGTCGGATCATGTGTGCATGACGAGGTCATCGTCGCTAGTGGGATTCGATCTCGCAGAATTTAAGCTCTCGTCGCTGACGCTTGATCGCTGTTCTCATATTTATTATTCATCTTTGCCTTTCTTGTTTTTTCTTCTTTCATTTCCCTAGGATTTGATTTCCTATAAAAACCTGATAAGTACGTTACATTGCTATTTCTAGGTCGTAGCGACTGAAGGAATGTTTTCATCCTGTAAAAAATCTGACAAGTTTATCCAAGAACTAATTGTTTTTCAATTACGACTTGCACGTATATTCGTGCTCCTTTTTTAAAGTGCATAGAAATGAAAGCGGTTAGATCAAAAAGGAGAAAATTACCGTTGAAAGGGAAATTTCAAAGGAGTGATCTTCCCATTAACTTATTTACTGATATATTTATTTATTTATTCACGTATACACGTGTCATCAAGACCAAGAAAAAACAGCATTGTAGCTTAAAAAACAAGAATTTCTCCTTTAATTTTTTTTTCCGAAAAAACAACGAACATAGTCCTTCTCTTCGTGGTAGAAATGTGGCAAATACTTTTACGACGTGTCGATACGATGACTCTTATCTGATGACTAAAAGTCGGCTACGTTTTCTGCGTAGGTCAACAAATCCGATCAGACCTGATTCAGATTTCTTAAAACAGTAAGAAAGCAAATATCACATAATGTATGCATATATACTACTACCACTACTGTAGAGATATAATATCTTGTAAATCTACTGTTGATTGCACTGCAGCTGGATTCCGTTCCACATAATTCCACGTTCCCTTATATATATTTTTTTCTATAAATTTTTGAACACTTCTAATGTAACTTTTTAGAAAAATATTTTCACGTTTTATATTTCACCTCGGTGTGACGCAATGGTGAGCGGCTCCGTAATATGTGTACGGTCTTTTGCTCGAAATCGCCCGTGGCCAACCATGACTTTATCCCTCCACGGTCGATAAATTGGCTCCAAAATCATCTGCGAGGTTGAAAACACTTCCTTAGACACGCGAGTGATCCTGGCAAGTCAATGTATAGGGCTGGGCACGTGTTCGTTACCCTTCAACGATTCTGAATTAAGGTCGAACGCGTAGGCGTATCTTCATAGAGACTGATCAACGTGAAGGACTTTATCTTTATACACACTCTTCAACACTCTTCACGTCACAGGTCTAATCGAATTGTGGCTAAGCCGAACAAAGTTTTTCTTTCTCTGTTGAACTAGGGTATGATTGCTTTTTTTTGTCTTTTGATACACCTCTACATACGTGTCAAAATCGTTTCCTTGGAGCTATAAGGAAACGATTTTGATACGTATGTAGCTATGATATATGTCCGGAAAAAAACTATGAGATTATTGTGCTTATTGTCTGGAAATGAGATGTTTCAGATCAACGTGAAACGCCTTATCTTTATACAAGCTATTTATAATGACTGTTAACCATTTTAGCTACTGCTTGACATTGTCAATCGAATACTTGCAGTCTTTATGCCAAGATTCAAAGAACTCAAACTTTTGCGCTTCTGAAATGTTTTTATCTACGCACTTCTATCGCTTTATTTTCACTCGCACCTTATAGATCTCCTCATCTCTCATCAGCCATCAACCGCTTTCTACTCTAGCCTTTCCACTAGCATTGAACTGAAAGCTCTTTCAAGAGCTCGTCGAGTCGAGATGCACATAAAAACACGTGCTCACTACAAAAGGAGCGATGAGGAACTAGGATTCCGATTAAATCATCTTTGAATCACCATCCATTGAGCCCGTTGTAATTCTGTAACCATGTGTGCAACGCATTTGCTAATTAGGTTGATATTCAAGTTATTCAACTCGCTTTAATAATTGCACAAGGAACTGAACTGATGTGATGAGCGGTGAAAATCTCACATTTCGCTTGAAAGAGATTTTTTTTCGACTAGAAATTTGGATTTGGAGAAAATGTTTCCTGCCAACTGTCATAGTTCGTGTTCATGTTCGACAACCCTTGAATCCTAGCATGTTGAATTCGTAGCTTTTTATTGATTTCCTTGAGCTGTAGCCAGGATTGGTACTGATCTTTATAATAAATTCGCCGTGGAAAAAAGTAGAAAAAATAAGCATTGCTAAATTACTGTAAAAAAAGCTCTTTAATGAGATTTCTCAGTTTGTTTACGAAATGTGGAGAATTTTGTAGTCATCACAAGGTGTTGTTTTTTTCTGAAATGTTTTCCCGAGGGAATCATCTTATGCGACGTGGGATATCAGTACTACAAAGGGTATTGTTCAAAATTTTTTTTATATTATAATACCCGTTTATTTCATATTGAATTGTAAGTGTAGCAACCGGGACATTCTCCATTATTGTTTATCTTTATCTATTCATAACAATGGTGTAGAAAAAAAAAGAAAACACACTTTTCCTGGGTCAGAACATTTTAAAAATAGGCGGCCAAAATTTATTGCCACTGGATCCTGGCGTTGTTCTTTTCGTGGCGGGTAACCGGTCAAACAATTCATTTACTTACTTAAAGGCATCACTCCACGACTCTGCGGTGGTACGGATTTCAGGTGGAGTATTCGTATACGGCATAGTAGATTATGGGGAGAAGAGTGATTCCGTCCATTTCTTCCTAATTACGACACGACTGCGATACGGCTTCGGGCGTTCTGGCGCACTTTTTTCTACAAGGAGTTCGACTGGAGCGCGCCAGCCGTGTGCACACGCCGTAGCTTCCGGGCCGTTTTTTACGGCAATTAGCAAGAAATGGACGAAATCACCCTCCTCTCCATAATCTACTATCCCTTATAAGAATACACCACCTGAAATCTGCACCACCCCAGATTCGTGGGGTGATGCCTTTAAAAAAAACGAAGATGGAGCATATGTTTTCCAAAGACTACGTGACACCCGACTGGCACCTTTCGAACAGAATTACCTACTACAGAAAGTGAAGAATGCTGTATAGTGAAGGATGCATGAATCACTCTTCATTACGCAAGGCATACCACAAATATTTATCGGCATTTAACTCAACTACATGTTACAGTAATGACCTATTTAGATTTTTACATTAAATAATAATGGTTATAATATTTTAAACATGTGTTTCAGAAGAAGTTCTTCTGTAAAAATTTCCTCAGAAAGCTGCCAGACGGGTGTCATGTAGTTCTTAGAAAACATCTCGTTCATTTTTGTTTCCTTTTAAGAGAAAATATTTTATAATTTTGACTCCTATGAACAAGTATATACGTTAGATTTATTTTTAATTATAATTAGTATGTCTGTATTTATTTATTTGCATTTTATTTATTTTTATTTATTTATTACTCATTGGTACTTAATTTTTAATCATTATTGTACTTTCATTATTACATTATTTACATTATTCATTAACTAAAGTAAATTAACTAAAGTAAGTAAGGTAAAAAAAAATACAACAACCCAGTGGTAGCTTCAAATGACGGACTAACAAATGCGAATATTGGTGCATTGGTGGTTACTTTGCTCTTTTATGTATAAAAGGGTGCACCCAATAAATAAAACAGTAAAATAATAAAACAGAAACACACTGCTCAATTCTATGTACTCGAAATAAAAACTCCGACACGAATGGACGATCATCTCGATGTCTAACTTTCCTGAACCGTTTTTTGGCACTGATTTAGAAAATCATTTACTATTTTATAACTTTAATCAAGGAAATGTGATAAATCATGATAATGGAAATAATGATAGGTTTTTTTCTTTGATTTCGTTGTGATCATCAAGAGTGATGAGAAAGTTTAGTGAAGGCTTCAGTAAATCGAAAACAAGCTCTGAAAGAGCCACGAGAAAATTTCTTCTGTTATTTCATTATATTATTTTCTTTGTAACAAGAATATTTTGCCCTGTAGCTTGTCAAACGGAAGATTCACTTTCTTTGCGGAATGACGTGTTCCAACTCCTCTATCTCCTCAATAATCTTCAAATGCCTAAATGTTTGTAGTTCTTCTTAAAATACGGACCAATAAGATTTAAAGTTAAAATCTCACAATAAGTCCTTTTCGCTATTGGCAGAGGTCTAACTTTACTAGAAAAAAAATTATTTCTAAACAGGACAGTCACAAATGATCATATGTAAATTGGAAAAGGAATTGAATTCAGAACTAATCTGAGATAAAAAAAAAGATTATTAAAAATAATAGGACACTGTGCCGAGGTCATTTGAAAATCGAACTCTTCGACTTTCTCTTTTATTATATTTTTATTTTCATCTTATCATCTTACCTTATCTTATTTTTGTCCATTTTTTCTATCAAGAATATTTTGCCCTCTTCCTCTTTCTCTTTTTAGAATCGAAAAAATAGTTGACCATGAAGCGGATGTGTGTGACGTGTAGGGTTAGCTGATTTCTGCTGTGACAATACAGTACAACACAAAGATTACAAGACAATTTCAAATGTGAAATTCGAAAGTGAAGAGATCACTGGTGGTTTCTGAACATCCAATATGGTCGATCGTTGTTCTTCGGATTTTTTTTTTTGAACAGAAATTCAGTTCCATGTTTTCCACGTTGTGACCCCTGTAGTGTCTGCAAACGTCGCACACACTACATCAAAATCGTTGCTTTCGCGATAATACAACCTTTGCATAAATAACCGCACCCGAATTTTTGACGGAAAATCAACTTCTCGATTTTAACACCTTAATTTAATGAATCTGATTCAACCACACTTTTTCGCCCACATGCTTCGTCGAGCTCTAAAAAACTTACTCTTCGGAAGGGATTCAGACCAGATTTCTGTTCCTTTACGCGCACACACAACTTTAGCAACTTTAATACTACGTTTACGTGGTGGACCTGTGCTGGTTTTGATGAACTATATGTCTTATAACAAAGCCCATCTTCATTTGTCATTACAGCACTACTTTTAAATTCAGAAACGCTGGAAGTTATTTATTTGAAATTAATCTCTTATTCAAAATCTTAATCAATTAAAAAATGAAATTAAATAATAATAATAATAATAATAATTATTATTATTGTTATCATAATAACGCGCTCAAAGCGGCGGGGTGGAGTAAACGGTTGAAATCGAGATGGGACCTGCAGCGAACAATGGTGCTACAAGAGTCACAGGTGCGCTTCTAACCGCTACGCTCCACCGCACCGCTTCAAGCGCAGCGTTTACCCAACCGCGATGTGCTTCATGTCGTTTTGACCGTACCATATCTGCAAATCTCTCACTGAATTCAGCACGACTTGATAACTTGAGTCTTTGCGTTTCCTATAACCGTTTCAAACGTCTTTTTGGACTTTTTTTTAAACTTTCCTAAAGATACATAATGTTTTCTTACCAAAAAATCTAAAAGAGCAGCACCCAAATTTTCTACAGTTATTCATGCATTGCTCAGTAGATTTTGTTCGTTCTGTCGGTAGGGTCAAAACGACTCATGAAGCACGTACGCGATTGCGTACGCGGCTGCTCTCGAGGCGCCACGGTGGAGCGTAGCGGCGAGCACCGTGGTGAGATCCTTGAAATTCCTTGAACTTTAAGCAATTTCTCTGACGAACAGATGTTTTTAGCGGAAAAACCACAGGGGTAGACATAAGGGATGCAAATCAGAAGAAATTAGGAGCAAAAGGAAAATACGTGAGTGGAGAAATGAAGCTAGAAATAAATCAAAAGAAAACTTGTTAGATTCGTTGTGTTACTGCGGGGTTTAGGCGTACAAAAATTGTACCAGCGAATAAATACATGTGGGTATTGAACAGTTTGAAGACAGCATACGAACTGGTGAACTTCGTAGAACTCCTCATTTTCTATGTCTGTACAGAAATTCTGAAAAGTGCGTTGTATTTCAAACAACGCAATTGTTTGGTTTTTTACTACAGTGAACGATGTTTGAGGAAAAGTCACAAAAAATTCAGAATTGCCCATTGCGCTAAATTTAGTAAAAGTGTCCACAAAACAAACTCTTGTGTTTCTAATTGACTTTTAGAGACTACCACTAGATATCGATTTAACAAGCTTTTTTTCTTATTTGGGAAGGACACATTTGGGCATGCTGGGAAGTACGTCGTTGGCAATCAAGCCCATCTTGGTACAAAACATAAGCACTCACTCATTCACTAACTCGCGACTGGTGTAAAGTAAGTTTCTACGATTTTTACCATTATAAAATAGAAATCAATTGTCGGAAGTGGTGAGCAAAATTTGGATGAAAAACTTCGATTCTTTAAAAAAAAAGTACTTTGTACCTCTTATATCTTACGTTCAAATTTTTTTAATTTCAAAATTTAAATACTGAGTTGGATTAGTTTGAATTCCTCTTGTTAAACCTCTAATGTTGTTTTTTTTTTCTGAAATCATTCAAACCTCTCAAACGTGTCAATCAAATCCTACAAGAAATAACAGAAAAAGGATTTTTCCAATGCTCTCATTATGGTACTAATGTATTTGCGAGAAATCAAATTTTTGAAATTTAAAAAGACAAGCAAAAACTAATTGTTTCTAACAAGCAGAAATTAATTATTTCTCTTGTGTTGCGTGAAAATAACGAGATCACAGTTTTCATCTCTGGTGCTAAGCGAGAGCCAACTTTTTCGAAGGGTAAAAAAATTTAATTGGCTTCTATTTTTCGGCTAATCCCTAAACCTTGTCGTCTTCACAAATAACCAATCCATAGTCGACTATAATAACATTACTTCTTTATTTTTTGTAAAAACATATAAGGATGGTGTCTAATTAAGACCTCTGTTTCTTTTTCACCTCTTTAAATGATGCTCCTGAGGTTCTTTTTTTTGAAACATTCTTCCGTGCCATCCATATTTCATAAATGGGAAATGTAAACAATGTGGTGAAAACTTTTTATCATGATGAATATCATGAAGAAAGCTCAATCCACTGCTTTTAGGAACTACGGTTTCTCCAACTTCGACCTCTTGACCAAAATGAACCAAAATGAAATCTTCGGTAGAAAAAATCTGATTTCTACTGTGACAGCGCGTTTTCAGATTTTTATTTCCTTGAAAGAAGTAATTCAATGAAAAATAAAATAGGCTAGATTCCTAAAGCGATGCTTGAATCTTGCACGTGCATCGTGAGCATCCATGTAGGTTCCTCGACAAAATCCTCATGCTCATCCATGAGAATTTGCAGATACAATTGCAAGAATTTGCAAGCAGAACATTCAGAATTATCAAGCCTGCAACAAAACATTCCAGCTGGCTGCTCTTCCCCAGTGAGGTGGATTAGCGTGCGGTTGCTTTCCACGCCTGACATTCATGAAATAATGCGTTGTTATCCACCAATTATAAATGATGATCGCATCTTCGGTGGTCTAATTAACTCATTACGCGACTTTCGTATCCTCCTCTGCTTTTCTGCTTTCGCTATTTCCCCAATGTTTTGTTTATGAGATCCGAACATGAAAATATGACAATTCTCGAGCAGCAACTGAACCAACCTTGCAGGTAATGCGCTTGTGGCTGAACACACTGCTCGCGGCGATGCTCCTTGTCATCGTCACTGCACTAGAGCCTTTCGAAGATGAATTTCTGAAAGAAAGACCAACAAGAGTAAGTGTGGTGAGAGATGAACTGAAAAACACACTGAAATGACAGACAAAGAGATTGATGTAGTTACAATTAGTTTAGGAAAAAAATTGGAAAGAGGAACTTCTTTCAATCCTTCTTGACTTGCAATTTACAGAAGAGAAGAAAACATTATAGTAAAGATTTTTAGATTTATAGTTGTGCGGTTGATTTTGTTAATACGACTTCGAAACCACCAGTAACTGTGGTGCTGATTTTTCTTCATAGAAAACTACTCGCCTAATATTAAAGAGTTACCGTGAAGTCAAGAAGACAAAATTGCTGAAGTGGACTTTTAATAATTTCTTGGTCTTTCACTTCAACCAGTTTGGAATTCAAGCAAACATCCGGTGTAAGGATTTTTATAGGAGGAGCCAAATGAGCATCAAATAACTAAGAAAGTCTTTCTGTTCATAGTCAGTCTTGCTTTCAAATTCGAGAGCACAAATTTCGAACCGATAAACTTCCCGTAATATTTGCTTTACCTTCAGGCGTTCCCATTCTTATTACGTATCACACCATTGATTGGTTATGACAGAAGGTACGGGTCTAAAGTTGACAAGGTCCCGCTGTCGACAGAGCAAATCGACAGCACGGATGGCGTGATTGCACGAATGCGGAGAGATGGACATATGTTGAAAAGTTGGTCAATTTTCTAAAACAAAAAAAAACATGGAATTACAAGACAGTGTTTGAGGGGATTTTCAGTGTTAAAGTATTATAAAGGAAGAGTTCGGATTGTACTCAATCCGAAAAACTTCATGAAAATGGTTCAAAATTCATAATTCTTCCGATCAGAGGAGAAAGGCACTCAGGGACATTACTTTTCGCGATGAAGCAACTTTATATACAGATGTGATGAGCAAGGAAAGCAAAACGTGTGCAAAGCGTAGTCGGTAAGAAGTTAGAATAAAAATAGAATAGAAGAATGCACGGTCGGCGGTTCGAAATCACCCTAAAGCCAGCCTTCCTTTTCAACGCTCCTGGGACGAGAAATTGGTGTCAGACTTGTCTGGGAGGATAAAAATGACTTCATGCACCGGATAGCTCCTGTAAGACATTGCCGAGCTAGACGTTTTCTCCCATTTTCCCCGCAGTCGCATCACGGTATTCACGTGGTACGGAAACCTTAGGGAAGACCTAGAGTTCGATTTGAAGACTAGGGAAACAGTGTTCATTCATCCTCCCCTCGTCGTCCCAAAAAACGGCGTGGAAATCGTTTCATCATCTACGAGGTACGTTAGAACATGCACCATTTTACACGCTCTGGTGCCATCGGTCTATTCATGGGTTTTACTTGAGTAGATTAGTAGGTGAGAAGACATCACTTACCTTCGGCGCAGCAGAAGGGCAGAAGGGTTCCAACTTCCCTTAAAGAAAAGAACGCTGTCTTCCATTTTTTACGACTATTGGATGATGAGAGGAGCCACGCTCGTTTCCGTAATCTAAAAGCGAAACTCTACGTTTTCATTGCGGTTTCCGTACCACATCATGTGCCATTGGTGACGCTGCCTTGAACCAACTTCGGCCACTTTATTCTTCATCCTCACTTTTCTTGGTTCACCAATGATATAACAGGTTGTTTCAACGTGTAAACTGATGTCATTGAGCCTTTTTTCCTCCGATTCACAACGTAGCTTTCTTTCTTGTCACTGCGTTTTTGCAGAGTACGTTTTCTTTTCATACTTACTAAAAGAAAGAACTTAACATTGGAAATTTGTTTGACGGTTGCATAGAAACATTCCTTGCTGTAACAGAAAGTAATCTTTTACGAGTTGTTTCCTAAACTGTTAGGCAAAAGACGAAATGTTAAGACGAAGTGGTCCAAAAAAATACATTCAGTTTTACCCTTTACAATTACAACTTACCGACGACAATTATTCGAGCATTAATATGATAAAGGCGGCATATCACAGGAATTGACGATGTTTCGATCTCTGTGGGGCAACATAGAGTTCAGGATGTAGATTACGAATATAAGGGAGGGGGGCACAGCTCGATTCCCGCTAATCGCCCTGAAAAACGCCGTGGGCAAGAGACTTACTCGCTACGAGGTAAGTTAGAACGCGTCACCCCTGTACACCTTCCATTCTTCCCAGTAGCCTGTACACTGCTCATACTTGAATAGACTAACAGTGAGATGACATTGATCTTCGAACGCTCACTCGTGGACGCGCCGCGTACACATTGGATGTAGCGTTTCCACGTAACTCGCGGAAACAAACGCCGCTTCTCCGGATGAGAATTGATCGTGGCCACGCCCACATCCTTAATCTAGAACCTGAACTCTTCATTGTCCGACAGCGATTCATCGTCAATTCCATGATATGCTGCCTTTAAAGTGTTTTAACAAGTTGCAGAAAAAGAACTTCTTCCGCACTTATCAAAACTGCACATTTTGTTGTCTTTACTTCAGATTAGACAGCTTCAGATTAATTATGTTACTTTTCAGAATGTGATTTTCATGCGATCGTAGACCTATAGAGCCTAAATAAGCATTTTTAGGATACACGTGTCGCTTCAAGTTCTGTCGAATATTCGATGAATAATTTCGCTCGTGACCGATACAACCATAGCAAAGCAACGTCAACATCTTCGTATCTAATAGTTCCTGATCCAATCACAAAAGAATGGTTGTTGGCTGTAAATAAATTTCGTTAGTATTTCAAAACAACTCCGTAAAATTCTACGAATATACGTGTTAGCATTAATACAGGAATGACAGTTGAGTTAAAATAGAGAACCGGGTGTGTCTACCGACTACTTCAGAAAGGTCTGAAAATGAATGAGACCTCTGCGATTTTAGAACAAAGACAAAATAGCGTTGTTGAGGTCTTCCTCAAATTTTCATCTACGAATTACAATCCACTCATTGCTTTCGTAGATGTTGACATTATAGAATTTCGTTCGAAGAGTCACAGAAATGTTGAGAACCGACTAGTGCAGAATACAATACACAATACAATATATCAGACAAAATTCACGATAAAAATTTTTCCCTGAGCTATTATATGGTTTATCCAGTTGAACACAATCGGCTCCGATCATAGACTCTTCACAAGCGGCATTCTTCTTTGGAAAATTAGTAAGTTTGATATCGAAAGAATATAGTGATCATCAGAATGGTCGCCATAGTGAAAGGATTTGTCGGTACATAAAATAAGCAGTATTACTGTATCTGATATAGTACATACAATTGCCGTCATTCTGCAGAGTTGACCTTATTGTGCAATGACTTCAAAGAAGAAAAAAGTGTGCCAGTTGACGGTGACAGTTGAAAAATTGAAGGAAATCACGGTTGCGTAGACCTGTTTCGTACTGGAGCCGGAGTAGGCTACACTAAAGCGTACGAGCATAGCAGAGCTCTGCTCGTCGGATTGCTCCTGAAATCTACATAAGCTGAAATGTGTGAAAACACTCTATTCCCCCTAACTATCGAGAAAAGTGGCGTAAGAACTTTGTTGTACCGAATCCTGTTGTACGGGGCAACTAACAACGTCCTTTGGTGTCGCATTGGGAGAGAGAGAGGGAAAGCTTTATCGACGTTAAGCAACGTAAGAATTACATACCAGTATTGTACACTCCAGAAACCAATAACGCAGTTGTTAGCTGCTAATCAGTTATCAGATCCAGGGAAATTGAATACAGTTTCTTCTTTCGAGAACAACAGAGGCTATTGTAAATATTATGCATACTCAATTGCAGATCCGGAAATGGAGGTCGAGTAATTGGGAATACGAACAAGAGATAATGACGAGATTAAAGTTGACAATGATAACAACTTGAATAACATTAAAACAATGTCCAAAATGTACAGCCATCTAAAATTGTAGACGAGATACTTTTTCATTCATCTAACGAAACTGCCTAAATGACTAGTATATACAGGAGATGGATCGACATACGCTTGAAAGGCTATGAAGGATATCCACCCGCCAGCCAGCATCTCTTCGTGATTCGATTCCACGCCGAACAGCAAATGGCCGCTCCACCGCGAAAAGAATGAGGATGCGACTCGAGGATGACCCAAACCCGCTTCCGATAGCGCTTTCTGAATTTGTCGGACCACGTTGTCCTTTGATGGGGATCTTCCATTCTTGCTTCTGAAATTAAAGTCGGATACTTTGAAAGGTGAGCAAGCATCGCACTATGAATCGCATAGTTCTTGCGAGCTGTAATTCCACCGCAATGCCAGCGTTTTCCCGTGTCCGATTTGATCGGCTTTAGATTTTTTGATGAATAACCACCAAACTGAGTATCCATGATAAAGCAGATCCGAGAAACGTAGGGGACGGAGTTCACTAATCCGAAGAAAGACAGAAAACGCCAACAAGATTAATGTTGCTGCCTTTAAAACCGCCATCGAACCATCCCGTAAAGCCCATTGTATAACTTGTTCGACGTCCTTTTCTGTAGCCTTTGTCCTGTTGCGAGTGGGTGGTCCCCGTTTTTTAGCCACTCCAGTAACGGAACCAAAGAAGTGCGTTAGTGCAGCTACATGATATCCTATTGATCTAGTCATTTCTTTATCGATGAGATTCGCTAAGAAAACGTTCCTGAGTTTCTGAAGCGCTGAAAGCGGGATTTTGAATCGGCTGACAAACTTCAGGAAGTTTTTCTTGACACTTCTATAAATACGTAGCGTTCCTGGCGCTACTGATCGGTCGATACAGGAATCGATCACTCTGCCCGTAGATTGCAAGCCTAAACGTGAGGCCATAATCGCTCTATCTTCTGCTCTTCTCCTTCGGTGATCAAGGAGAAAGACTGAAAAAGATTCTATGTCCTTGCATCTTAGCAAGTATTACACTCTTTTTCTTGTAATTCCACTCGTAAAAATTGGGATGGTGGGTGGGGCACTTGCAGTCGATAAGCCGTAATGGTTATTGGTACCTGTGATCCTTGATCACGCCTTATATTTCGTAATACTGTCCCACCCCCGAACAGAGAACAAAAAAAGAGCACTATTACGAAATCACCTTATGTCCCATTGACCTATTCCGTGATATACCCTCAGGCACACTAAAGAACACTCAAATAACCTATGGCTACGAAACATTCCCTGTCATGGGCATGTTTCGTAATCAATACAATACGAAATTCAAAACTTCCGCGTCAGACCTACATTTGGAACACATTCAAACTTGATTTTACACCTACACTCCTTCAATACCGTCTCAATTTGAAGACTTTACTCGAGGCATGGGTTTTCCACCTAATTTCCCCAACAATCAGCAAAAAAAGGATTAGGTTCTACGACAGATCACGCAAACTGTTAGCTAATATTTAAGCGGCCACTTGCATGCTGTTTGTAATTTCTGAAAAAAACGCATGTTGTCAACTTGAGGCAAACGTGCCTATGAAATAGATATGCGCAGGACTACATAGGGTGAAACGTAACAAATACAGTTGTTACGGTCATGAAATGGTTCACAATGTCTCATTTACTTTTTGTCAAATCTACATGTAGTTATTGCGTGATACTACTGTTCCGCGACACACCAATGCAATGCCCTGCGACCCGTCCTAACAAAGTTTATCGCTTCTTGGCGCCGTCACATTGAAGCAACGGTGTGGGACCCTTCTGCATTTTAGTGGTCGGTGGTATCTCAAGCATGGGGAGTCCTTGGCGTCGTCTTTTATCTTGCATCGCCTCGACCGACTTTATCGATGTCGACTTTATCAATGGAGCTCCTATCATCTATTCACATTTATCTATTTTTGATTTTGGAGAAAATTAAACGCTTAAACAACGCTCCAAAACACAATGAAAATATGACATCCCGTCCGATCTCCCCACTTAATCAACACGCGACTTAGAGTAGGGTCAAAACGACATTAAACGTTGTGTACGTACACGGCTTCTCTCGAGGGGGTGCGGTGTAGCGGTTAGAAGCGTGGTAAAACCCTTGCTGGCACCACCCATCGCTGCAGTTCGCAATGGTCCCACCTCGATTCCAACTCCTGCCTCCACCGCGCCGTTTCGTACGCAAATGCACCGCAGCTACACTCGTGGTTCGTGTCGTTTTCATCCGACTTAATTAACTTCAACTTCGCAGACGATATTTCCCTGCAACGTTCAGTTTCACGAGATTTTGGGCTTACCTGCCACTTAGAATTTGCGGAACACATCTAAAACTGCTGAGATATTTGACTACGGATATCGGCATGTCGTGAAAAACGCTTTGAGGCAACTGTAAAAATTATTGATTTTGACCTACTTTTGTTTCTGAGATAATCTGTTTTCATCCAAGAAATCTGCAGAAATTCTTTCGTAATTTGCTATTTATTGCGCGTTTTAAGACGTGCTTCCCCAAACTAGTATCTGCCTTCGAGAAATGGTGTATCCAGCACAAGAGACGGTACTAGTGTTTTACATTCTCCAAGATGCAATTAATTCAGATGCGAAGGCGTTGAGACGTTGAACAAAAACAAAGAAGCAGGCGAATTTATCAGACAAATCTATCGACACTGAAAAGGCACCTTCGGAACAGACGTTGGGAAAATCAACCACAACATCTTTTTCTTTCCTTCCTTCTTCCCTTATACTCTCTCCTTAATTGCACGGTTACACAATATACAAGTTTGCTATTAACCTAGGTGTTCACGAACTTTTTTGTTGTTTTCTTTCTTATTTCATTTGTCTTCATTTGTTTTATTTCGCTTTTCATATTTTCTTACTTCTTCTTCTACTGCTTGCATCTTTGTCTTTTTCGTTTACCTCGCTATGCCATAATAGTTTTTTTGGAGCCAATTGACTTATTTTACCAGACCTTTTTGACTTATGGGATATGACTGCTCACCTTTGAGGTAAATGTGATAAAGCTTTCTCGTACCGTTGAAATCGAAAAGACCACTTCAAAAAAAAAGTCAGAAAATGTGGTTTGAAAAGGAAGGAAAGCACCTGAAATAAAGGCAGCATACAATGAATCTGACGTGGTCAGGGACAAGTTAGAGATGGGGTTGTAGATTGCGGGATGCGAAGTGGTTAAGCTCACCACTCAATAATCATCGTAAAAAAAAGTGGGGGAACCGCTTTAGTACCTGCGAAGTGAGTTAGATCGCTCCTCTAAGGACATATATCGGCTTTTCTGCAGCCTATTTATAGGTTTCACTTGAGTAGGATGAGGATAACATCACTGATCACCGAACGCCCGCACTTGAATGCGGCGCGTGCGCAAGAGTGGTGCGTCGCAATTGAAATCGTCGTTAAAAACGGCGTCTCCCACACCGTTTTTTTTTACATCTCACAATCTACAACCCCCCTCTCTAAGTTTCCCTCAGATTTCCTTACCACGTCAGTTTCATGACATGTTGCATTTGATAAATGATAAAAAGATTAATTGTCAGCACGGAAATGGATGAAATCGTGGTGTCGCCACTCCCAACATGATTCAGTGCCACAGAACTATGGTATACAAGTGTGATCACATTTTTTAAGAAACGATTTGCAGCTTTAATCAATTATGACAATCTTGGCTCAAACCTGACACGTGCGAAAACCGCTTCACTGTCACTTCTTACTTCAGCGATGAGGACTTTCGAGAACAGCGTCTTCTTTATTTTAATGGCCGCTTATATATAAGCCCACTATTTAGGCATGGTAGAGGATGTATTTCCGACCCCTAACTCCCTTCTCCACTCTTTAAGAAGCAGCCTTAATCCTCTGTTTTGCTTTGCTTTTTCTGTTTTTTTTTGCCACTGAGGATGCACCAAAGGGGTTTAAGCGGCAAAAATTGTAAATAATTGCAGGTTCCCGAAGAAGCATATTGCAGTAAATAGAGTACTTCAAAACGATGTTAACCTCGAGAGAGCAGACTGAGGTGAGCACCTCGCCGTACGTGCATAATTCAATAATGGAACTAAACCACAATGTGCGTGTGCGCATTGTGGTTTAAATCGACGCTAATCAGACATCATACTATGGACAGCTGTTTCTGGCCAATGCACTAAAACGACCTGTGCTTATACTCTTTCGGTCTCAGCCCAGGTCGACCCAATGATGGTTATTGGTTCAATGGCAGATTTACTAACAAGCAGAGAGAGGATTACACAAAGCAGAATAAAGTTTCCAGCCGAAAAGCCGTTATGCCAAAGTTATGCCAAAGACACGGTACTAATACCACGACCACATACAACTTGTGCGGATCGTGAAGTCACGATAAGTGGCCGTCATCGCTGAAATGATACATATACCGCAACGCGCGCTCTTTTTTTATGTTGCGCCGGTGTGCATGATGATGGAGGAAAGCTTATTAACTCAACCGCACTCCATAACAGTCACGTATATTCTTTGATTACAATATAAGATGGATGGATGACCTATGACCTACAGTGACTACAAAGGCGACCTACATTGATTTTAGTTATAATGTATCATCGACCCCGATGATAGATAAGGGGCGTGGTATAAGGAACCGTTCGCTGTTATGGTTATTTTCGTCGCATAACGACTTGTACCGTCCAAGAGTGCGGCAGACATTTCTCTGCCCACTGATTACTTCGCTCATATTCTCTGAATACCGTAATAAACACATTCCTCTGAACCACTGTTTCGGTCTGTTCAGTTATGGTGGTAAAACCCCTAGGTCTCTAGTCACCAACTTATATAGTCTGGTGCATCGGCTAAAACAAGCCAATACTCCCGCGTCAAAAAGTAACATTTTTGAGGAAACGAGAAGAGACTAGCTCATTAATAAAGAGTACACAGGTCCAACCAAAGACCTAAAATCAATTGATTCATCCCATTTTTGGGAACGCTCCCGTACAAAGTACCTGGAGCTAAATCTGTGAAATAAATCAGAGTAACTCACCTCAGTTGTGAGTAACTTTCTCCCGTACACAACGTACCTGGAGTTAAATCTCTGACTAATCACAGCGGAGTAAATTTTGGAAAGAACTTGCCAAAAAAGGTCTCTTCATTTCCATAAGACACCAATTGTGTTAGGCGCACCAAGCTATTTGTTATATAGTAGGCTGTCTCCGTACGTAAATTGTAAATTTTTAAAGGTATATTAAAGGGAAATCTGAATTTAATACGTAATGTAAATATTATTTTGTAATAATTATATTATTTTGTTGAATACCTCATGTTTTTAACTATTCCGAGTTGCATTTTAATGTGATGGTCTCCCTCGTACCAATCCCCATCATATAATAGCTTTCCATTGGTTGCAAATTCAGTCGACTCGGTACAGAATCAAACAGAACAATTACGTCATTGATTGATAAAACCTCCCCAAGCATCTCTACCGAAATTTCACGGAGACGTTGAAGAGCTCGCCGAATACTGGCCGATTTTCACACTAGATCACAAAAGCAAAGAGCTAGATGTCATAGAAAAAAATACTGCTACTCAAGGTAAGCTTGAGAGGCAGAGCTCAGACTGCCATAGTGCAAAAACTGGTTGATATGAGACCAGGTAACAACTCAGCAGATAATTGTTCAGCTGTTTTCGATCAAAGTCAAGCCTTGGTCAATCAAATGATATCGGCTGGACAGGATGTACGAAATACCTGTGACACAATATGGTACGAAACCATCATAGTACAATTCCCACAGGACATCGTAAAAACTGTTCTGATATCTGGCCAAGCACTGGAGCAAAAAACGAGGACATTCTGTGCAGATAAAGAAAGAAGTTGCGGCAAAAGGTTATATCGAAAACAGATTGGGTCACTCAATAAACAATAAAGTGAGTGCTTCAAAAGAGAAGTACATCAGCCAGCGACCTTTAGCTAATGAGTGGTGCTTATTTTGCCACAAGGGTCATCATCCACCAATGTTGTGCAGAACAGTGACTGACCAGAACAGTCGGCGCAAAATAATAAAAGATGATAACAGATGCTGGAAATGCTGTTCACCTAAAAATACCAGCATTGATTGTCAGAAACCAGACTGTTTCCAATGGGGACAAAAACACCGTCCTAAACTATGCTTTAGGAAAGAAACAAAGCAGCAGAAAAATCAGGTACCAGCATGGAATTCAAGTCAAAGGAATATAAATGGTCAGAATAACCCAAGACCGATATACGCACCGAATCGCGACCGGAAAAATCCGGCGAATCATAACGAAGGAAGAAAAGTAAGGTCGAATAATACTCACGCGGGTGCTGAGAAATTATCTTCAGATACAGAATCAATAAATAACGGATCCCAGTTAGTTCTTATGATGAGTGAAGAGAACATTTGGAATTGCAATAAGAAAGAATTTGAGAAAGTGCTCTTTTTCTTTGATTCTAGAACACAGAAACGGTGATTGAAGAATCACTAGCCGAACGTTTTGGCTTACCTCAAAAACAAGTGAAATCTGCACAATGTCCGGAATAGGTGGACATATTGAGTTCTTCAAAAGTAAAATAGTACATATGAGAATTGGAATGGCCTACGGAGAAGTCATTAACAGGAAAATTCAGACTAAACCTGTGATCACAAACGGGTTTCCAAGTGTAAGCCTAAGCCCAGTTGACATCGAAGACATTGACATTTCTCAAAGAAAACAATATTTGTCTGGCAAACGCAAAGCCTAGGGGGGAGGAACACCAAACCGCGCATATTTTAGTAGGACTAGACTTCTATAATGGTCTAGTAACTGGTCCTTCTCACTTGATTAAGAATCCCAGTGGTCTACATATCGCAAAAAACCTAAAAAAAATCAGTATCATATCACTATCGTAGTGACAAAATAACGTTTTACGTCAGATCGTGTAAACTGTCAGCTACTATGTATTGTATTTAAGCAGCCGTTCACACGTGTATTTCCTCTTTTTGAAGAAAGGATGTTAGCAGCACCAGGAGACATGCTCTGAAATGCGAAGGAACCATAGAAACCCATTCTACCGCCTTGGGGCTCCCGCGCACCAATCCGACGCAGTGGAACCCGTCCTACCCTATTTTACAGCTATCTTACTCCGGCGCACAAATTCGACAGCGTAGGACCCGTCCGCTCAATTTTACCGCGTTGGAGCTCCAGCGCTCCGAACGCACACACGTGCCAGAATAAGGCCGTTATTATTTAGCATGATAGTTTGCAAATTTTGAAGTATACATTCACATAAAAGTTTATTTGTCCTCACTAGCATAAGACAGAAACAAACTTGCCTTATCAAGATCAACATGCCCACGTAATTTTGGGCAATGGTGAAAAGGTAGAGTGCTCGCCTATCAGGTACATAGCGATGGTTCGGCACCTCATCGGTGAAGAGTTTTGCATCATTATGGAGTATTTTCGTGACACACAGACAAAAAAAAACACATACACATACACACACGGAATAAGCGCGTTATTATATAGCATGATTAATATGCGTCGATTCCAGCACCTCCCCTAATGACCTAAAACTTTACGTAGAGGTCGATCTAAAAAATCGGCGGCGTCGTGTACAGGTTTGGCGCTGGTTGGCGTCGGCAGAAAGCGGTGGCTTTGCAGTTGACGTCGGTGTTGTCGTTGAGCAGAATGTGTTCTTCACGGGCTGCTTGACACCGTCCTGGCAGTCGATGCAGAGACAAGTCTCCTCAGATCGTCTTTTGTGCTGCGTCTTCACGATACGAGTGCCGGGGGAATGAGATACGGTCTCTAGAAATGAAACTTTCTCGCAGAATCGTTAAATTGTTGCGCTAATTAGTGTAGCCAGGAGTGGTAGGTAATTGCTCCTTTGGCTAGGTGCTGTGGTTGAACGTTGAATTAGGATTGAATAGCATAAGGAATTGATAGTAATGACACAGCCTGTCGGCCTTAGCGGTTATCTATCATTGGTGTTCACCGATACAACACTGTTTGGGACTCGTATCTTCTGTTGTGATCCGATGGAAGTGGCATCGCGCTTTATCAAAGACACCATGCCATGAATCTGATGTGGTGAAGGATTCCGCAAAAAAGCTAAAGATGAGGTTGTAGATTGTGTGATGTGGCTTGGTTCGGCTCAGCTCTTCTCAATCGTCGTATAAAAACCGCGTCGACAACGCGGTCATTTACGATTATTTCGGCTGCAACGCGTCACCTTGTGCACGTGCGAGCGGTCGAAGATCAAATATGTAATCTCACCTGCCTATTCAAGTAAAACCAGTGAAGAGGATTTCTAAGAGACCGAAACGTGTGCAAAGGGAAGCGTTATAACGTACCTTGTAATAACCAAAGTGGTTCCCACGCCATTTCCTACGACGATCAGGGAGAAACGAGCGGAACCACCCCTGATCCCGCAATCCACAACCCCATCTCCAGCTTTTCAAGCGGATTTCCTCACCACTTCTGATTTTTGGCACGCTGCCTTCAACTTCTAGGGAAATTTCGGATTGCGGATTTTTCCGCTGTAGATGTAGATCGTGTTGCAAGCACCACGACGAAAATGCAGAACGCCTCCACTGGTAGATTAGAAGCAACAGAGTGGTCAGCGTACCGGACGAAAAACTTAAACAAATCTCTCCAATTCTCTAAATTGATTAATCTCTATTTTCCTCTAATAAAAGGGGCGAGTGTGGTGTAGCGGTTAGAGGTTCCGCTTCCTGCACGATCGATCGGAGGTTCGAATCCGCCCTAGTGCTCACCAAGCCTTTCATCCCTCCGGGGTCGATAAATTGGTACCAGACTTGTCTGGGAGGATAAAAACACTGACTTGACACATCGGCTAGCCACCGCAAGTCATTGTATAGGCCAGATACACGTTCGTAAACCTCAAACGATTCTGAATTGAAGCGAACGTGGGGGCACATCCCAAGCGGATTGATTAACGCCAGAAACTTTAAACTAACTTTTCCTCTAAGTAAATCACTGACCAATCTGAATGGATGCAGAGCCGACCCGACTCGGAATACAGGCCGTAAGTCTCGGGAAGGAGACCAGACCCGGCAACTTATGTCTTACTGAGCGTCACCGTAGACCGGAAACAACTCCTCACCTGGCCCCACTCTTCCAACAGGAAGCTGCCCACTGTTCTTTACCATGGTGTCCTGCACCAATGTATTTGGTGTACGGTATACTCCGTTGTCGGTCTGCAATTCCTGTTGGTCGACGTGAAATTGCGGACCTTAAATCAGCTGTTCGTCAGTTTTTGTGCGTTACATGTGTACATTCTTTAGACGTCAAATTGGATTGAGTTCTTTGCCTTTTACCTCCATACCTGATGTTTATAAATTGAAGGCTTCGAATTCAATATTTGCAACTTTCAGTTCTTTTCGGCTAGCGGGATTCCAGGTCCTGAAATGGCCCTTCTCGATATAGAGTCCATATCCCCACAAATGGATAACAATTTCAATGCAAAGATTTTGAATTACAAGATTGTTGACGATGGGAAGTTTGCAGTGAGTACTGGTTGTTTTTGTTGTCGTTTTTTAAATATTTTTCCACATTCAGTTCACTGCATTTCAGCTCTATACGATTCAGTTAACTGTTGATAGTTATACGTGGACTGTGGAACGTCGATACAGTGAATTTGACGTGATGGATATGCGTCGATTTCCAGATCGCAAAAAATCGTTTCTTCCACCGAAGAGATTGATTCGCAACCTAGTGAGTTTTTCTATTCGCTTTCACATCATCTCATTTCCATTTCTTTTTTAATCGCTTAATTCCTAAATTGTTACTTTTACGAGCAGTATTTTTTTTACTGCAAGGTATACTTTTGTCTTAGCTATTAAGAAACCATTTTTTTTTAAACTCACTCCGCAATATGGTCTTCTGTTCTTCCAGGAAGATTGGTTGATTTATAGAAATTGGTAGTTTTCAGCGTAGTGAACAATCCGCATTATTTTGAAATCTTTTTTTCTCAGTCAGAAATATAAATATGGCTATGAATTTATTATTGCGCAAAGTTTTCTATTCGCAAGAAAAAAAAAACTCAACAGCAACCTATTCAGTTAATATCAAATCTACTTCTTGTATGATTTATTATTTTTTCTCAATCGTGAATCATTAACCGTTACGCGCTCGAAAAAAAAGCCCCGCGATCGAAGTTCTGCATTTCATCAACTCTGTTGGAGACTGACTTGAACTTTCTCCTTCTTTTGATTCCAATTTCCAAAGCTTGTTGACCATTCCACGCGGAGTTTGTGTGTTCACATAGTTCCATGGAATCTTTTGCTCACAGAGGTGCCTTTATTGGCTCAGTTATTGCCCAAGACTTGGGCTCCTGAGTTTGTTATTTTACAGTGAACCATGTACACCCAATAAAGCGGCCTATTCATTAGCAGTGACTTCTCGTTTAATGACACGTAAGAGCTCATGGCTTTTGATTTGCGTTGCTGATGCTCGTAATATAGGAATTATATGCATATCTGCCTCTTGTTGTGTCTTTGCTTACTACTGTGCTGTGTGCTAACAGCATATAGTGTTATGATTTTCAAATTTATGATACGTATAATGCGCTTGTGCACTCTTATTTCAGTTCAGAGAGCGTATTGCTCAAATAACAATTGAGTTGTTCCCAAGTTGAAACATTTTGGAGGGTTAGATTGTGTGGTGGCTCACGCTTTCTAACTTAGAATTTCCAATCGTTATGCTATTTACAAGAGACTGATTTAAATGGTAAAACTCTCGCACATGAAACGAAAAACGAGCCTCGAAATAAGTCTTTATTTAGCAGGGAACTTCTTACTTATTTTTATGAGATCAGTCACTGATTGTGATAGCAAGTTACCTATTATCCTATTACGAATGTTGTAAACTCCCGTAATAGCAGTAGTATCAGGCACTAGACGTGAACGGTTCTTTTTTTTTGTTGTTGAATTTACTACTGTACTAGAAATGAGTGATTGTCGCAGAGTTAAGAGTCCGTAAACAAGCAGCGAGAGTCATAACAACACGTATTCAGCATATATAACACCGAAAAGTTGGCAGACTTCGTTCACTCTACAGGAGAATATTCGGCTTGGTCCGTTGGCAGCTTTCAAGATTGATTGCAATCGTGTCCCGTTGCGAGATTCCACGCATTTCATAGCGCCGCTTTCCCACAGAATGATCTTTTCATGCATACTTCCGCCGTTAAAGCCCCAAGTAGACAAAGGACTACCACTCTTTGGCTCACTACTTCGCCCATGATTTAGCCTGTAGTAAATCTGAATCTATTATCTCAAGAAGGAGTGAGGTATATCCCTTGTTCTCTTAAGAGCTGTCTGATCAGTAAGATATTAGCACAAGTTACGCAGACTTCGTTTTGTTGCATATACTTTCGTATTGTATGGCAGGCAACTCAGCTTGTGGTAGGAATTGCGTGGTATCATTAACGAATGAGGCAATCAACATCGAATTGATACTCACAATACTATGACATTCTTCTGTGACCATGTTAATATCATTTTGAATAGTATTTGAACGTTCGAATCGCCTTGCTAGCGGGTTTTTGCTATTGTCGCGGTGTTTGCAACTTTTCATAATTTCTAAAAAATAATCAACTGAATGCTGCTTTCAATATTATTATGATCATCAAAGAGGTGATGGTTAAAAATTATCTCTCTACAGCGTTGAATAGTGACTCGACAAATTCTAATGAATTCTGAGGAATAAGGAATTCTAGTGAATGTTCTTTTTTCTTCGAATTGTTGTGTCATTGCTCCTAGTGATCAATCATTCTATCATTTTTCCTATAATTCTTTGTTTCTTCTAACATAAATTTCAGTCAGTATTCGAGTTAAGAAGCGAAACAGTAGCTTTTTGTATTCTTCATTTTTGTGCTTGCTTGTTACTAATATCTTTAATAATGAAGATATCTTAACTTAATCTCTTTCCCTGGGTACTGCCTCAAGATTGGGCCTTAGTTGATGATATTAATGGGAAGAGGCGACATTCGTGCGTTCGCTGTAGTTTTATTTATGGTGTAGGAACTACTTCTTTAAAGTTTGATTTCTCTTTTTTATTTGGAAGTATTGACTTCAGTGTAGACTTAATTAATAGCAGTTGCCTTGTTCCTCAGAAGCTAATATGTTCTTTCTACGGAGGCAGGCGATGTTCTTCGTTTCTTTTTTATTTAGTCATTCAACTCATGGAGAGGGTTTATAGGTTACATTTGCACCTGAGCAATACCGTGAAATGTTGTCTTTTTCAATCGATAGTGTAGCATTTCGAAGTAAGAAACAGCACACTTTAGCTGGATTTCTTTTTCTATAAATATTTATTCGCCTTTATATGTAAGATGTATTATATTATTATAGTGTTATCCAAATGCTCTTTTTTCATGAAACTGAGAAAAAGTTCTATTTTTAATTATATAGTTGCTTGAATTTATTTTGTAATTAGTTTCTTATCCCCTCGTCGAAAACGAGTTTACAATAGTGCGCACTGTTATGCTTGACATCGTTAGAGGCTGTTGCTTTCTCCACGACAAAGGATAACAAATTTGTCAGAGACAAGAAATATATTTTCTTGTACGTTAACTTTGTTCGCCAGAAATTTGTGAAACACCGATTTTTATGAAGTCGTAGGAAAGCTTGTTTCAATCACCTTTTACGTCTCAAACCTAAATTAATCTGTTGAAACTGTTGCTGCGGAAAAAAACGACATCCCTGGTATACTGTTTTTTCTGTTATCTATATTTTTAGGATTCTGAATTCTTGGAAGAGCGTCGTACTGAACTGGAAAAGTATTGTCGCGCCCTACTTGAGCTTGAAGTGTGGTATCAGAAGCAGAAGAAAGTTAATTCGTTGCCCTTGCTCACAGCAAAATTCTTCGATTTTCATCAATACGTGAGTGCTTCCTTTCAATAGTACCGTCTATTCTTGGAATAGAAATTGCCCCCGATGCAAAAAAATTCACCTTAGAATATGTTTATTGTGCTCTACACCTTGTGTATTACATACTTCTGCACTTATGAACGGTTGCGATTTGGACAGATTGTCGCCCTGACAGCAGATTCCTTGCTAATCATTTTATCAATAGGTTTATTTTACAAGTACTTCTCTTGCTTTACCTCTCGGTACTCGCTTCATGAAAGTATATTTATATGCTAATTCATTTGTGTTCCACTAGCTCCAACGCCCTGAAGGGCGAATGATTTGAAGTCCGAAAAGAGTATCCACAATTCAAGCCTGTTATGCACAAAATCCTGAAAATTCAAAACACCTAAAGCACTATCTCCACACCTTTAGAATACAAGCTTTCCATTTCTTGCTTTGGCTTTGAGCTGGAAAGCAATAATCGGCGACTTTGTCTCCGAGATCTGATGATCTAGAAGGTAGCCACAATTACATCCGATTTGAAATGGAATTCCGAGCTATTTGAGCTACTGCTCTTATTCCTTGTCAAGAAGGAGTTGTTTGTCTTTTGCCCTTCGTTTCTTCTCTTTTTTCTTCTCGTTCCTTTTCACGTTGTCCCTGTGGGTTTACGAAATCGCTTGACTGTCTTAGATCATTATACTTGGTGGACGCTTTCTCGTTTCGCTGAAGATATTGTTTCGTTCGTGAGTTTCCTGACCGTCTTTGTTAACGAAACTGGAATAACATATTGATTGCTTATTCATTCTCCAGTAACTTCTCTATGTTTCCCTCTCCCCTCAAAACACCCACATCCATCATTCTTATCCAGTTAGACTTCTACCAGTTTACCCGACTTTAGGAACTATTTTCACCTCATCAATATTTCTCGTAGCTAGTGCCTGGTGAACTTTTTCCATCTCATCACTTGATTCTTGTCCTATCCTGGAGGTTCTGTTCGTCACTCAGATTCCAGAGCTTGGCTACAGACGAAATAGTTGTCATAAATATTCCATTTGGGATTTTTTTTATCCTATGACGTTTACCGTTGACGAGATGTGACACATCGGTGTGTAATATCTTTGTTAACGTTTAGGTCATTGCTAGCACGTGATATCATCACTAGTAAATATTTCTCAATGAAGAGAACCCAGTAGAAATGTGATGATGTCAATTCCATCTTTTAGGAATATATTTGAACTTGTTTTCCCTAATTCGCCATCATGACATTCTAATGTGGCTTACATCTTGAGTCTTTGAAAAGTTTCTGTACTCTAATCGATAACTCAGCTACTCAGCGGAGTTGTTACCCTTATTAATGCAGAACGACATTTGCACTGCGAAGCAAAGTGCATTTTACTCATCGATCATTTTCGCAAAGCGATTCCTTTCTGGCATCCAGGGGCTCACGTTGTCCAGGGCGCTCTTTACGCTTAAATGAGTAATTAAAGAAAGCGCACTTCAAACAATGTGAATTTTAGGGTTCCAGCTTTAGATTCAAGACTCTAGTATTCAAATTTTCTCACACATTTCTCTACGGTAGAAAGTCTTGGAATCAATTTATTGAGCATAGATGCGATGGCCGGAACCGATGTTCCGACCCCCTTCACTTTTAGACGGTCGGCGAAGGGCTCCGCCTCACTTGAGCTGTTGAGAGGAAATGTTGCAAACTCTTTAGAGGTGCAGACCATGAAAAGCGATTAGAAAAACGAAAATTCTGAGCGTCACTGTTAATATGTGTGCGAAGAAATGTGCGTGGGACCTGTTTGTCTGTCTTTACTTCCCTGTCGAACGATTTATCCGTTGACGAAATGTTCAGATAGCAAATGATTTTTGCGCAATCATCTTTGAAATTGACTTATGTGAAATATCTTCATATTCTTGTCCTTCAGTAACTAGTGCAATAGTTTGCATTAACAACGTCGAGCACCTATAATCCAGTTCAGCAACGTCCGTTCTCCCAATAACCCTTCTTTTTGCATCCCAATTACATTTGAAGGCAGCATACTACCAAATTGCGTGATTTAGCGCATCCGCTAAGGGGTTCCGCAGTGACTGCACGTTCGATGGATGGCTCGAAACCGCCATTCGATAAATTGATACTGTCTTACCTGTCTTGTAGGATAGAAATTCTGATCTGATGCTTCGGCTATCCTGCAGAAAGTCATTGTGTAGACCAAAGACGCGTTCGTAAACCTAAAACAGTTCTGAGTTGAAGCGGTGACGCATCCTGAGCGGATTGATGCATCGTTGAGGAGAAGTGACCGCAGCTCTACTCACTCCCCTTTTTCTGGATTATTATGTGCAATTCAGCGCTACGCCACGCTCGTGAACTACACCTCTGCCTTTATTTATTCATGGAGATCGTCAATCATGCGCTACCTATAAGGGTAAAGTGGGTAAAGTTTCGGTATGGTATTGCTAATGCATCCAGGCGTTCTACAAAAAAATGTATCCATGTCAACAGCTGAAATACCTTTCTCATTGACAAGAGTGGAATACTGAGAAATACAGAAAATAAATTGCAGTTCTGTAACTGTACAGAAATTTTCCTGAAGGTTGCATTTTAGAGGCAGCTTGTCACGAAATTGACGATGGGTCTCTATGGGAGAATATAGAATTCACATTTGTAGATTTTGAATGTGGTCAAGCTCATCCTTTCCTATCGTTATGAAAACGGCTTGAGAACCGCTTTAGTTCCTACGAGTTATGTTAGAACCCACAACCCTTGTACACACTCCGGTTCTCTCAACGCCCTATTCATTGGTTTCACCTGAAAAGGCCAGTGGGAGAATTTCACTGATCCACGAAGGCTCAGTCGTGGACGCGGCTCGTGCACAAAAATGGGGCATTTTCATGTACGTTGTAGGAACTGAGGTCTTTCTTCACTTTGTTTTTGAGGACGATTATTGGGAGGATTAAAGGCATCACTCCACGAATCTGAGGTGGTACGGATTTCATGTGGAGTATTGGTATACGGGATATTAGATTATGGAGAGAGGTTGATTCTGTCCATTTTCCCCTAATTGCCGTAAAAAAAACGGCCCGGAAGATGCGGCGCCGCACAAGGCTGGAGCGCTCCAGTCGAACTCCTTGTAGAAAATAGTGCGCCAGAACGCCCGAAGCCGTATCTTCCGGGCCCTTTTTTACGGCAATTAAAAAGAGTTGGAAGGAATCACCCCCTTCTCCATAATCTACTATCCCGTGTACGGATACTCCACCTGAAATCCGTACCACCCCAGATGCGTGGTGTGCTGCCTTTAATGCGTGGGGATTTTCCAGAAACTGTGGACAAATCCAGATATGAGAGCATCAACGCTAAATATTGAATTTGACTTTGGGTTACAGAGAATACAATGGATGAAAATGTAGCTTAGCTAGCCATTCTACCTTTTTTAATTGAGCTTCTGACGGGTCCTTAATGTGAAGAGTAGGTCGAAGTCTACGAAGCATGGATGTGTAGTAGCCCAAATCTAGTTGTACATTAAGGATAATTACATGGGCCGAACACGTGAAGCGTCCTGACGACAACCGTTGGATAAAATCGCTAAGTGACTGGATTTTATAAGATGAAGGACACACATGACAGGAGGACTGCCGACTCGATGACCAGATTTCTTCACCATCTATCTTTTGAAAAGAAATATGATGTTCCTCGCGTTCCTCTAGAAGGAAGAAACCACTGGGCAACTTTCCAGAGCGAACGGGATAAATGGAGCCATTACTACTGTCCCCTGGAGCAAATCGACCAATCTTAGGGTAGAAGATTACGAAAATACATGTGACGAGGTCTACGTTGTGAGTGCAGATATTTCCTTGTCAATTATCAATGTGAAGCAAGATTCAAAATTGACAGCACTTTTTATAACGGGTGTCGTTTTGCCGTCGTTGCGTTCGTCAGAGCCCGGAATGGCAGAACATTTGCAAGATATCATCTCAAATGCTTCATCCAGAACAAGACATCATCCACTAGGATATTGCATCGGAAACCAAAAACCAAAGGAGCCCAAATCTTTGCGGTTACCTAAGTAGATGCGATGATGTTAGTGGACCTTCGCGTGGTTGGTATTTCCTTTACGTTAGATCTGCGGGATTGAGCATTATTAAAACCAGTTAATTGGTTGTAAACCAATTGCACAGTCAACTCACAAGGGACGAGGATGGCCTTGGTGGAACAAAATTAAATGCAATAAATAATGTTCTACAGCTATAGGGCTTAATGGATGCAGCGTATGCAGTATGAACTGAGAAGACGCTAATTCTTGTTCGATCTGGTTATGAGCTTTAAAAGCTGTAAAGGTGCTTCATCTAGAATTTTGCATCTATTTGCTGAGTGGACATAAACTTGCCCTTTTGTGAAAATGAAGAACACGTGTTTCTAAATGAAGCAAGTTAAAACTATTATGGTTGGGTTATAATTTTTTTTTTGCTATGCACGTAATAACCTTCAGTACTCGGATCGGCAACAAAAAAAGTCTTCCTCATCTTCAGCGTAGGTGTAATAATCAACGTTGTAGGGTGGTTTGTTGCAGTTGTCGCAAAAATGAAGACTATGATTCTCGTACAATCTTTGACTCTCGGCAAACGCAGCGTATCACGAAATTGATGTAGTGTGGAAACCTGATGGAAAACATAGAGTTTGGGGTGTAGATTTCGAAGATGAGCGTGCTCGCTCTCAATTCTCCCTAATCATCCTAAAAAATGGCGTGGGAATGGGGTTTGTTTCTACGAGGTACGCCAAAACGCGCGCCCTTGCACTTGCTCCGTACTTCCAGCAACCTATTCATTGACTTTACTCGAATAGGCTGATGAAATTTTTTAATTTTCGATCACTTGTTCTTGGATGCGTTGCGTGCACATAGGTGAAGCATTTGCACGTACTTTGTAGGAACAACTTCCGTTTTTCAGTATTGGAGGAAATTGAGTGGGGCTACGCTTATACTCGTATTTTTATTTCTTTTACCTCGAACTCTATGTTTTCGATCAAGTTTCCACACTGCGTCAATTTCGAGATACGCTGCTTTTAATATCATCTTCCTGGCTTTCTCTTAAAAAGCTCTGGAAAAGAGAGGAGACACAAATGCACATGTGTACCGTGAATGCGAAGCAGCTTAAGTAGTGATTCCATTCCTTTTCTGATTTTGACGCATGACACTGCAGTGCGCGTCGTGCCATTTTTTTCTTCTTTCTCAAACGGTGCTCTGTTGTTTCCAATCAGTCAAGGATAATTAATGTGCAGTGCAAGCAAATATGTTAGATATCTTTCAGACGTGCACTCATGGCTTCTGCCTCTGTTCCGAATCCGGTATATGTACTGAACGTTTTACTCATTGCGCATGTTTTTTGTTTTTTTCTGAGGCAGGTACATACGTCTCATTCAGCAATTCGAGATAGCGCTATTTCTTAAGATAAAAAGCTTGGGTAAGGCAAAGTGCATTCTTGCACACACCACCTTCTTTGAGATTTTACACCTTTCCTTTTTAAATGGTCATCTCTTCGAACGGCATGGTAATGAACTAGTTTTTGTGTTCTTAACTTGAGCATGACGCGAAGTTGTTATGATCCTTGACTGTTGGCTAACGTTTCTGCGAGATCTTCATAGTCTGAAAGGGTGAAATCGAACGTGATTTATCCGACCAAACGCCCTATCCACCCAACAAAGAAAACCCTAAGTCTAATGTTCGATTTCATGGTTAAAAGTGGAGGTGTAAGTGTATTCAAACATAGCTTCTACGGTTTTTCTCAAGTAGCTGCTGTTTTACTATTCCACTGTTCCAGTTTTGCTGAACAATGATGGTTCTCAATGTTTGTTCCCTAAATATGTCAATCTGGAGTGAGACATGGTAGTACTGTGCTCGAAGTTTCTAATCGTTTATCTTTCGAAACAACATTTCACATTCTTAACTCTTCCATCGATAGGGAAAGAATTAGGTATTCCTTTATTACACCTGTCATAATTTTTTTGACACAATTACACTGCATGAACGAAGCAGTGAGACGTACATCATCGACACCACAAAATTCCGAGATTGAAGTGTTTGTTAGGGAGTTCTCCTCTTCCACACAACATTAGACTTTGCTAAACATCGGCGTTTCACGAGAGTTCAAGTAAAACAGTAAAGGACTAGAGATTCACAGATGGTTCTTCACTATAACTTTCTCGAAAGAAAAAAAGAAAAACTATTGTTTTTCACAAACTCTAAAAACGAGTCTCAAATGTTTCATAAGAAGTTGTTGGCGTTCTTGGCAGGTCAGACAATTAAGTATATGTTACAGGAAGCAATCATAGTAGCAAAAATTCAGATAGCTAATGATCTTCATCGACATTATGTTGTGCAGTGAGTTCACCACGTGATCCGGTTGCTCTTCGTTTCATTCGCCAGTATTGTAGCCGAGTCCAAAGTTCCCGTAGCGCTAGATAAATCACTGCTACGTTTTTTACTGCGAAGAGACTGAAGTCGTAATGTCTTCCTTTTTGTTCCACTTCGAGTAAGACGTAGAGATAGATCCGAAGGCCAAGGAAGGGACCGTTCACCTGATGAAAACATGGCTTCAAAGAGTAAAGTAATAACAGAATGGGTATTGAGTAGAACAGAACTCACAATGAGTACGTAGAGTAAGCTCCAAATTTTGTCGCTGATGTACAGGAAGCGTGGATATCTTCCAAAACGAAGTTTCATAAGTGCAAAAGTTGGCATCACAAAATTCACGCAGGCCACCGCCAATATGGTGATGTCAAGCCAAAGAGGCAGATTCCAGCTGTCCCTCTGAATTATCTCCATTACTTGCTTTGCCTTTGTCCAATGCACCCAACTGTATGATTTTTCTTTGTTTATTTTCACCTTTCTGAAGCGTACATGTGATGTCAGTTCGAAATTTATCTATTGTTTCTTTGTAGGCGTTTTACACGTATTTCTGAATTACTTCACTGTTTTTTTCCAAGCTTTCCCCGCCATTTCTTTTGTGCGTGTTATGTGGACTCCAGCAGTTTATAATTTTTCAAAAAAAAGGAGGTTGAAGTCACTTACGAAGGACTGCCAGAGGAGGTCGAGGAAGTAGATATTATCAACGAGATCAAGACAAATGGCAGTTGAGAGATAAGTAATGTAAAGCTGACGAGCACTCATTAGAGGAGTGTAGTGATGCGCTTCCAACATGAACAGGAAGATCAAGACCGAGAGTGATAGTCCCAATTTGAACATGTGGTCGTCGAACAACTTGTCATTGTTATCCAGCGGTCCAGGTGGTAGCTGAAACAAATAACTTTCTTTTTTTTATATATCGAGTATATATTTTTTTAAAATTTACAATTGAGATCTATTCTAAAATACTCTTGTCATCCATTATAGTTTTTTTTTCTGCTCAATCACATGACTAATTTGATTACGACTCGAGCGATTCTTTAGGGAACTCATCATATCTGCTAAACAAATTGTAAACTTGTAGGAAACCCTGAGTTTAGAATCGAAATTGTCTGAAAGTATATCAGTATTCTGCATCTCGTATTTTTTTTTGTTTTTGGGCTTACTTGAATGGGTGCCATCATGAGGCCGTTGTTTTTGTTGAGGCAAACGTTTTGTCTGCGACAATAGTCATCAATTAAGTTTGAGCGAAACTCTGTCCTAACAGCTCGGGATGGCACTCATACATGATCCCCAGCACCAACATTTACAGTAAAGCCATCTTGGAATTCGCTTGCGGCTACAGTTTTGTAGTGTACTTTGAAAGGATAGAGAATTCTGGTCAAATCAAAATATCAAGGACATTGACGGGAATAAGTGCTGTGCTTTTGTTCTATTGAGTAAACGAAAGTAATTCACAACTCTGTGTCATGTTGGTTTTTTTTTTCTTCCTTCTAGCTATTACTTACTTTTAGCCAAGAAGCGTGCTTATTTCCAGAATAATAGGGAAGAACTATGTACCGCTGCTTTTGACTAGGTTTATAACGCCATAAAAACTCATGTAAAGCTTAGTTCTTACGGACTTTTTTTATGTAAAATTTACACGAATGGCAAATAGATTCTCAGCCACATTATGGTGCTAGAAATTTTATCCTCTTTTTTGTGATTGTTGAACGATGTGTCATTTTAATTATAAAAGGTGGCTCTTTATTTATTATTCATCGTACTCTCAGAATGGATTTGGATGCAGTACTTTTAGTTGATGAAGAGCGCCTCAATTAGAAAATGTCATTTTTTTTCCTTTTAAATGCTGGATCCATCCATACTTTCAGTTGGGACAGGAGCAATTATTCTTTTAATATTGAAATTTGAAAATAGTAATGCGCCAGGGTACAAAAATAATCCCCACGTAGCCTACGCAGAATTAAAGGAGCACTTTCTCTGACAGAGTGTTTTCGGCTGTTTCATATGAGATTCATTGCGAAGCTGCACGCAACTCTAATGAGAGCTGCTATGAATCTTTTTGCCCTTAAATAAACCATAAGTACGTGCGAAATATCAAAAGAGGTCTCCGTTTTTGCACCAGTTCAATAATTCCTCTTGATTTTCTCACTTCACCCGGGATGGGAAAATCCCAGTATCGCCCTAGCTGCGATAGCGAGTAGCCGGACCCTCCTCAGATGAAGGGGGTCCAGCTCATAGGGCGCATCTCAGGTGATGAGGATCCCTTTGCCAATCTTCCAAATGTGAAGGTGGTCGAAGCATCGGCTCCGACTGTCGATTGTACGAATACCGCAATTTACTAAATCTAGTGTCTGTGAAACCCTATAAATTTTGAAGGGAATTTGCTACATTTCCGAAGAATTCAAACGTTCTCGAAATCCTAGATGCGACTGGGAGTGTTTTTTTTTATTTCTGGTCAAGAATTAACACTTTATCTATTTCTATTTTCGTATTTTCCTTCATTTTTTTTGTTTCCTCTATCACCTTTGAATATTCGACTGCATGAATACATCTATTTAAATACTATTCTTGATTAATTGTGCAGATTCTATTCCACGACTGTAAAAACAGACTTCAGTAATGAGCAACGTTATTCGTCCATTAGACACTAGAATCTTAGTTTTTAAGCTAGAAATCCTTTAAAAAAAGCTTTAAAGCTAGAAATTTTTGGCGCTTCAAGTATGCGAATGAGTTCTAACTGAAATCGCCTATCTTCGCCTCCCCGGCCGGCCGCCACAAACTTGTTCCTCACGCTTTGGCATTCATCCACTCTCGGGATTAAGGCACAAAGTTATTGATTTTCAATGCTACCTCACTGTTTAGTAGATTGTCTATTTCATTTTCTATATGTAGTGTCAAGAAGGAGAGGGTTCCCGTTTCCAAATGTTTCTCAAATCCTGTAGAACACCCTAGTTCTTCTTTGTACCTCATTGTAGAAGAGACGGAAACACGTTGCAATTTTTCCGACCAGCACTAGAGAATACACCAGCCATCCAATCCAAGCGAATTTCACTTTTCCATCTATAAAGAGGTACTTAAGTGAGTACTGTCAAACTGTTTGTGCAAGAGGGAACAGTTAGAGAGATTGAGATGATAGTCACTCACCGACTGAACAGACCTCTTCCATTTGTGTCTGATTGTACTTAATTGCGAGCACGAGCAGCCATAATAACACTACTATGACAAGTGCATCGGCTCCTATCCAAGAGTACCAAACTTTATCGGACAATACTGTGAGGTAGTAGTAGTCTATTAATCCTAGTTGAATAATCACAAGAAATAGGCAGATTATAAAGGACGAAACGTCTAAGAATCCCCTGATGCATCGTCCTGAAATGATGGAAATGATTCTTTGCTATGTAGGCCAAACGACATGATCAATATTTCATTGAGTAAATGCAGGAATAAGATCTACTTGTGTTTGACATCTAACCACATCCTGAACATCGGAAACAAAAAAAGAAAACACGTTGCTGCAACCTCATTTTGCGATAAACAAGAGCGCCTGCGAGCATATCAAAAATAATCGGCTTGATGTTGGCAAATGAAAACAAATATCCTTCGTTTCACAAACACAGTGAGTACATATTCGTGAGCGCACTTCTCACCTGGGACTACAGCCATCGTATGGTACTTGGTCGGCGGTGCAAGCACGAGAGCCGTTAGATCAGCACAATTGGCGTCCGTTTTTAAGGGATAATTTTCAGAAGCGCCGTAAAATGAAGCGTGCGGGTCAAATTCGTCGGCGTTTTCTTCAACGACGTCCTCAATCACGTGTCTTGGGTCTCTTCCACTTGTTGTATTCTCATATACTGCCTCTGAAAGAAAAGAAATATGTATAAGAGAAAGAACTGGGATGAAAAATAACTGATTAGTGGATTTATGTTCTAAAGAGATAGTTATGAAGTTTATAGAAAGATGCCGCAAAGAGCTACTACGCCATTGATAATTTGTGGTGCGTGTTTCCTGCGAATCGTCGAGTAAAAGTTGGCGTAATCGGATTACGAGTGAACCGCCGACAGTGGAGCGAAGCGCATTTTCATCCTTTCAGGATTAGCTCTCACAAGAGAAGTTTGAGAAGTTGAAGAAGAACATAGGTTAGTGAGCATTGGCATCATTAGCGAAAAATGTTGCCTTCAATGTGGAAGGAAGAGAGCGACTCGCTAGAAATGTGATTATCGAAGTGAAGAAGTGGTTAGCATGCAATTATCCAGAATGCAATGCTCCTAAAGCTATAACGGAAAGAAGTTTTCGCTCTTAGGACGCAAAAGCTTTGCAATCGTTTCTCCTTCTGTTTATGACAAATGTGAGGAAAGTGTTTTTTTTTTTTTTCTCGTGCTGGGAAATCAGTAGAGAGAAGGAGAGAGAAGAGCTCTGGGCATATGTCGGACGTACAATTGAAAGGAGAACGTGGAGAGGGTCTGAAGTCCCGTTCACTCGCGCAATTATTTGAGAGTCTGCATGTAAACAAGCTGACCGAGGGGAGAAAAGCACCGCTGTGAGTGAGCGCTCTGTGCGAGTAGATTCACTGTTTGCTGGTGCTGAAGAGAACTTGTTACCAAATACTTGCTACGACCGCATAACAATAAATCAATTTTATCAACGAGTTATTCGTGATTGTTTTTCACGTATCGTTTACTTCGTTTACTAATGCGCAGTGAAGAGTACCAAATTCTTTTGCACTCGGAAACAGAACAGGGGAAATCAGCTTCGTCTTTGCTACTCAAAGAAAGACGGCGGGCGCCTAGTTTTAGTTTGTTGTGAGGAAACGGCAGCTAGGTATCGTCATTGCCGCGTGCAAGCCATTTCGTTCACCGATAAACAACCTTGTTTACTTTCACACGCCCTCCTGCAACTACGCGTATTCTTTGCTGAAATGAAAAATGCAGTTCACAATCCGAAATATTAGACTTTTTTGCCACCTGTGATGTAATTTGTGTTCCGAGATGCGATTAAATTTGCCAAGTTACTGTATCACTTGTGAAACATGCGTGCCAAAGGAAAACTAATTTTCTTTGGCTTTATCTAGGATTTTCTTTTGAATTGTAAACTTTCTAGATTTTTTACGCTGATCTGTGATCCATAACCACCATCACACGGTTTTTGGGCGTACTGAAGAGTAAGAAATGTTTAAAGTAAAGCAATGTACAGAGGAGTACACATTATAACTACGTTAAGTCATAGCAATTATATAAAAGGAGGAGCGAAGTCATGGAATGTTAAGTCATGGCACATTGGAGAACGTCCTCTCGTACACTAAATGCAAATCATTTTTTCCTCCTCCCCTCTAATGAAATCTTTATGGGATAAGCAAGAGAATGTGCAGCAATTTCCCTGCTCTAAAGCTCCTATCCGTCGGTGCATAGAAGAGGAATGTATGGTAGAAGTTTTTTTGCCTGTGATGGATAGATGTCATCAAACATTCCACAAATTGCGAACTAATTTTATATGCGCAAAGTCAATATGTAGAGGAGGAGTACATACACATCGAGAAGACATTGCTATCGTATTTCAAGATGAAGTGCATCCCGCAAGTTGATTGGAAATGCTCACTCTTCTCTCTGCTTTATTCTATTCGGAAAAAAATCGCTGCTGAGTTTACTTACTTGAATTAGTAATATAAGCTATCTCCTCTAAACTCATGGGGATTGAATTCTAGTATTTTCCGGCGTTTGATTCAGCTATGAAATATTCCATATTTCATGTTCCATCACCAAAAACTGCGCAATTGGCGCACGCGAGAATGGAAATTAGAACAACGAAAGGATTTGCTGCAATTTCCTTTTTTTCTGCCGTTGGTTCGCTCTGGCGGAATGAGATCGTATCGGTCAACAACCATGCATTCATCGCACGAACAAACAAAGTCTTTTCTTATTCGAAAAAAAAGAAAGGAAACATGTTTCGTAGGGCTGAAACAAGTCGGCAAAACAGAAATAGTGGCAAGTCTTAAAGAAAATAAGGAATAGAAACAGAGTAGCACCTTCTTTCTCCATAGGCAGTAAAGCAGAAAATGGCCGGAATTAATCCAGCAGATTGATCGCGGAGATGATCAGCTGTTCAGATGAGGCTGATTTTTAGATGTGTGTTCTGAATAGGGAAGAACGCTGCAAGCGTGCAGGATAGCGCTAATTTGGCAGCCAGCCAGTAGGAGTGAGCCGGCGCGGAGCGGATGCGGTACGAGGAGCTGAGAGGTCGGTGTTCGCCACGCCCCAAGGCCGGAGGCGTCAGACGAGCAGGCGAATTCGCCGCCGCCGACGGACTAATCATGTTCGCCCTGACGCGTTGTTGTTTTGAGTGGCATGCAACGTACGGCTTAATTCGACTTTAGCGAGCATGATCAGCGCCGCCACACAACATCGCCCTGTGTTTTCAGCTGGGTAGCGTTCGGCTGCACCGTCGGTCAGTGGAGATGCATGGCCGACGCAGGTAAATACTGCCCATCTGCCGCAATTGGCATCACGCATCATAGACTATGCAATTTGTGATTATCATTATATGTCCAACGTACCAATTGCTGGCGTCCTCTCGACCACGAAGTGAATCGGCCAACAAACAGTAAACAACAACGGGAACTTTACCCGTAAACTGCTTCTGCGCTGAGCTGCTTCAGCGTCTTCACCAATAGCGTAATTTTGAGCTCTGTGACGCATTCCAATTCTCGTCGATGGAATTCGTAATTGTGCTCCAGGACGCGAGTGAGTGAGATGAGCAAATGACATGCAGGAGAGCGTTTTTGCAACATGAGAGCTACTTCTAACAGGACTAGTGCACTTACAGCATCCATGAGGAAAGAAGTGCCATTAGAAGGATTGCAAAGCGTAGGGCAGAGGTAGCAGTGAATTGAAGAATTTGAAATGAGTGATGAAAAGGGCTTTTCAAGGACTTCACATATCTCTCGAGAAAAGGAATATGAGATCTGAATTTCTTGGTGAGATTCTCATTCTTTGCGAGCGTTATGAATAGCTGGGCAAAAAAAAAAGAGATGTTTGTGGTAAACACACAGTCACACATTCGACAATACGCAAACAGCAACACATAAACATGACAGCAGCAACTGACTTATAAATGAACTGCGATTCATCAGCAACATGAAGCTTCTAACAACTGTCTCTCATCAGAAAATTGCAGCGTCTATTAAAATGAAACGTCACTTTCTACGGAAAAATGGTGGATTCGGCGCTGCTGCTTAATTTTTGACTTTGCAACTCTGTTGTTTAAGTTCCCGATTTTGCAATTACTCCATCCTCTTGCTACTTTATATTGGTTTCCAATATAAAGTAGCCCTTAGCGAAAAAATCCCGTTCCAAAATATTGTTGGTGGCTTCTTATAGCATTACCACATGAGAGACATCTCTCCTCCCCTAAGAGTAGGATTTTATCACGTCGTTATCAAGGAATTTCGAATTTTCCTGATTCGCTCAATGATGGGCATTTGAAATCGGGTATAGGATTCATTTTCCTTTTTTCCAACAGTGCATTCCCATTCTGAGTATGTACAAAACAATATTTGATAGTAGACTTGTTTTCTAGAGTTTTTATATGAATTCTCCTTACTCCAAAGCTGATTCAGGAAAGAAATTAAAAATTCCGTGATCAGGACAGTGTGAAATCCTATTCTCTCTGGGGACATTCCCTTAACCGTGAGATCGCTTCCGATTGTGATGCCATTTAGTCGCTGCTAGCCTTACGCCATCTGTTCATTTTCCTATAGCGATGATTGCTGCGGACAACACTTCTAGCTATTACACGCGCACGAACACAACCGGGTCGGAATGCAAGTGTGACCTTTTGTCCACCTAATGCCACTTCATCGATAAATCCCGGGACCATCCCGAGCCCCACCATGGATTAAGGTCTCGTTTATACGAACGCACAGGATCGTATTTCTACAGTCGCTCAGCCATAATAGTTCCTCGATCTCATTGGGGATTTCCTTTTAGGGGGTGTTACTGCATGGTGGTGAAGTTGGGTTTAACAATGGGGATCAGCTGAGTGGTGATTACGTGGGTGTTTTTGGTCTACTGACCAAATACTGCTGCTACGCCCTATACTTTTTGTCGGTTCCCTGTAACTAGCTGTCAAATTCGTACGAAAACAACTCATCCCAGAATTTCAGGAGAAATGTTTCTTTTTTTGCGGACTTCCGAATGTCTACTATGGTAGCACTCGGTTTCCTTTTGTTGCATGGTACATTGTTATACATTAAGTTATAGTAATGTAATAATATAGTATGTAAAATATAACAGTATAATAATATAACAGTATAATAATATAATATATAATAAAATAATTCAATATAATAGCAGCAGTGCTTTTAAACAACGAGAATTTTCAATTATCACCCAATCATGAAATGACCTACATTTCATTTTTCAAATTAGTCAACTCAGGGGAACCCTTTTACCTCTACTATGCTAGTAAAAGTGAACCTTTCTTGTCATATTCAAAGAGATTCTCTATCCATAACAAACAAAAATCCATCCGAATGACGAAGTGGTTGGTGTGGGCGCGAAAAAAAAACGCAGTGCAGAGCCGCTCAATACGTCAATTCTACTTCCGCTCTTTTTTCTGTAGCCTAACGGGTAGTATTATTGCTTTCGTGTATTTCGTGTAGCAATGTGTATGGAGCGTTAGATTGCGACGTTACTGTACTCTGAAGTATTGCATATCTAATAGATGGATATAGTAGTCTTGGAAGTTTGGGATAAATCAGTTTGTGTTACCAGTCTTGACAAATACTTGCACATAGTAAGTAGCATCAGTACTTGGATAATCAGAAAAAAAAAACAGTTTAAAGGCATCACCCCACGAATCTGAGGTGATGCAGATTTTAGGTGGATTATTCTTATAAGGGATAGTAGATTATGGAGAGGAGGGTGATTCCGTCCTTTTCTTCCTAATTGCCGTAAAAAACGGCCCGGAAGATGCGGCTCTGCACAAAGCTGGCGCGCTCCAGTCGAACTCCTTGTAGAAAAAAGTGCGCCAGAACGCCCGTAGCCGCATCTTCCGGGCCGTTTTTTACGGCAATCAGGAAGAAGTGGACGGAATCACTCTCCTCCCCATAATCTACTATGCCGTATACGAATACTCCACCTGAAATCCGTACCACCTCAGATTCGTGGAGTGATGCCTTCAACAAAAGGGATTTTTTTTGAGATTAGCTTGTAAGCACAGATCAATACCTCGGACCGCATACTCACCTGATCTCAACCTTTGTAGACTCGATGAGGGATATGGCGAGTCAGTGACTGGTTTGATTGAATAACTGCGTTGCTGTCACACGATATCTTCTCGCTGGTGCGCGAGCATTATGGGTTTCAAGATGTCCAGATATCAATGGGGTCCCCCTCCCTCGTTGCGAACTGATACTTCCATCTGCTGTATTTCTTAGTGTTCCTAATACAAGTAGGATGAGATTTTCCAATTACGATAAGATAAGCATTGTTCGATTTTGCAAATGTACCCGCTAAACCTCATGAGGTGAGCGTATAATGGATGTGGGATTGATGAGCAAAGGGTCTTATTCGCTGCTAATGAAGGGTTCGCTCATGGTCATACTAGGTGTAATTAAACCGACCTATTCATTCTGGTCAACGGCACCTCTTAGCAGAATCGGCCACTGGGAACGCGCACCGGAGAACAAAGCAATAGCAGAATTTTCAAAGCTGAGCGAATTACAAATGTCGAATGATTTCTTTCCAAATAATCACAAGCCATATAGCTAATTATCGCAACTGCCCTGTATTTACGTATATTGCGACTTCTGTAGGTGTGGTTCTCTTTTCCGGGATTACTCAAAGCTATCGTTTGAAGAATTCTCAAGGGAGAATTCTTCATAGTAGAAATAGAGATGTTCTTTGCAACGAGCACTGCAAAAATGAAAACCTCGTACAATTCTAAGACGAGTTGGTGCGAGTGAGTCCTGTAAGTGCTGGATTTCTGTCAGGAGCTTCTCTCTAAACGCTGCCTTCAAGCGTACTTCTATTGGTTACTCGAGATTTGAGATCTCCTCAGCAACCTTTTCCGACGAGTACAATTTGACGTGGAATTTCATCTCAGATGAGATGGTGCAACTGCAAAGAAAAATACACATAGAAACGAAATTGCAGATTTTCTTTCTCACCATCCAGTTAAATCACAAGTTGTTCTACCTCTTTCTAGAAATGATGTATGACTTTCTGATTTCTAAAAAAGGCATTTCCAAAGTGATATCTGCTCTCTCTGCAAGCAATAACCGACTGGAAAGAGTGAGAACAGGATGTTGTTTTGGACGGATTTCTTCCCGTTACAACTTGGGAAAATTTTCACTACGAACTTAGTTGAAACGGAACTGTATATCAAAACAGTGCATTTTAGTTAATTGTTAGAATCTTACTGAACGGATTTACGTGGCTCAGAACACCTCATTTGTCAAAGAAAAAATCATTCAGCTCTAGGAATCGTGGAAAAAAAATCAAGAAGCTCTATGAATCAGTGTCATATGACGTATGTGGTGCTCATACATTGCTAGCAGAGCAATTTAATTTTACTTATAATCTGTTCGATTCGTTTTTTTTTTCTGTCGCATTTTTTCTGTGAGATTTGCTTTTTCTACGATGTTCTGTGTGGACTACACCTAAGAGTAGTACTTTTTAGAGCCCAGTCCAGGAAAGCTATTTTATAAAGAAAATTTAGAAAATTTGCCATAGTCATGAAGAACGGATCAGGCCATTTCCTACCCTTAGGTTAAGCTGGCTGTAAATGCTTTCTAATGGTCAGATGAATCCTCACAAAATTGGAAAAGCAAATGAAAGTTTCAGGGAATTACAGTAACCCGATGTGCAGTGATACAATTTATGCCTTTCTGTGTTCTAGATTAAAAATGAATCGCACAGATCTGAGTTCATTGCGATTTTTGTTCCTTTCATATCCAGACTACCTCATTTGTAGGAAATTTCAGCCATCTCAGGTGAAAATACGTATATTTGAACAGTAGTTGATGGCGAAATAAAACTCCACAGTTTTGAATAATCTCGCAATAGTATTTCATTTCTCCAGATCTTAGCATACTCTTCTCCTATTGAAAGGGCGGGTGAAAGTACTTTGAAGATGCACCGCGTCAAATCGTCGAGGTTTCTCAAAGCGTCTATCTTCTTTGCCCGAAACACTAAGCGTCGAACACGATAACGGAGCTATTTATCTTCGACATTGAGCCAGCTCGTTCTTTCTCAGTTTCTTAACACGAAATCTGAAGAAATATTTCCTCCCTTAGGCGGCCACCACAGATGTGTAAAAACTGCATATTAACCCAAAGTTAATCTGAACTATCGAGTCTTCTTTTTCAGCTAGAGGAGTGGTAAAATAAGTCAGTAGCTTCTGTTTTACTTCCGCAGATACATTCTGCGCACTTTTTAGCTCTTAGAATATCTTTCATTTTCAAATGTAGGATCTGATTTGTAACAGAGAGCCGCAAAGTGTCAGAAACGAAACGCTGAATTTGAAGTGTGCACCGTTTTCCTCTTCCATAGTTATGTGTTCTGGCTAGCGATATTTTATAGCAGACTTATTTCGTACCTCGTGGGAAATAAAGCGGCTTTTTTGGGACGACTAGGAGGGCCTGAACGAGGCCATGCTCGTTTCCGTAATCTACAACCCGAGCTCTACGTTTCTTTGGTGTTTTCCTACGGCATCAGTTTCGTGATACGTTGCTTTTAACCAAATAGAGGGCGCTATCCGATAGAGGAGCGAATGAGAATTGCTAAAATTCATTGCAATTGGGAAGATTTTGCTCAGAAATAGCCAAACACTTTCGCTAATTTTGCCAAAAAGGAACAACTGCGAGGAGAAATATTTCAATAATTAAAATGAATAGATTCGTTACTAAGCAGCAAAAAAAAGAGGCCGACCTTGTCGCGACGACTGTTCAGCTGAAAACATTCCCGTTGTGAACGATAGTGCGGTAGAGCTTCCAGAAATGCGCCGATATGCCTGCAGCGTGCCATCCGCCACTACAAGTGAACACTTTTGAGAACAACAAGCAGCTATTTTTCCTATGGGAATTCGTGAAGAGCAAATTTTATGTCATCGAAGTAAAAACGATTCTTCAAATTAATGGAAAGATTCGAAAAGTGATCGACCGAGTTGAGTCACAGCAATGCGAAGAGTGATCGAGAATTTTTCGGAAGAATACAACAAAAGTGTCAAATGAATCGTAAAGTACTTTTTTCAAGCATTCTTTTCCATGTTCAATGATAATTCTTACTTTTTAGAACAATGTTATAACGCTGCCAATTGAATATATAATAAATATCTAATATTTCTTAAATTATAAGTCAATCTACCACACAGGGTGGCGTAGAAGAGCGCAATCTTAGTTTGTTCGTAGTAGAGAAAGTGGGAACTTGGACTGCATCGTTACATTTCATTTGTTCCCCTTTGTTTATGCTCTTCCGAAACTCTGCTGCAGTGGGGAATCGACCTCGGTTTTCAGCACATTTCCAATTTTTTTTTTGTGCAGAAATAATTCTTCTTATTACGTATCTTCTTATATATGGCAAAAAGATAGGAAATCACAATATTTCGTACCTGAAAAAGAGGGTGTTCTTTTATTTAAAGTCGACTTTTTAAAGTCCTTTTTTTTAGAATACCAGACTACATAATTAGGAAGTTTGGCTAGTTTCGTTAGTTGTTCTGCTACACAATTCCCTTGCAGGAAATTCACTCCATTGTCGACGATCTCTCGGTACGATTGGGTGGCGTTGGTGAGGAATGGCTCACAAACAGCGAATCGTCACCGAAATATTTCGAGTTCACTCCCATTGAAATGCATGCCATCACGAAGAGACTTCGACTGCCGGAACCAACGGCTCCAGGTGGCTCACGTTGTTACGTACAGTTTTGGAATTAAGATTAAAGGCTGCATACCAAGAAATTGACTAATTTTGGATCGCTCCACGAAAAAATATTGTTAGAGGTTTAGGTCAGGAGTATGAGCGTGTTCACGTTGAATTCCCTTAATCGTCCCGAAAAACAGCGTGGAAAACAGCCTTCCTGTACGAATTTTCCTACGAGGCACCTCATAATGCCACCTTCGTACCCGCTCCGGTTTCGTCAGCATTCTCTCCGTCAGTTTCTCTAAGATAGGTCGATAGGAAAAACTCATTGATTATCAACCACTCGCTCGTAGACACGGCGCGTACACAGGTATGGGGCGTTGAAAGGTGCTTTGTAGTGAAATTCGTACCGGAAGACTAAATCCCCGCTGTTTTTCAGGAGAGTTCATGGAGAGTTGAGCGTGTACTCTACTCTCGTACTCGTAATCTACACCCCTAGATATCTTTTCCTGGAGAGATCCAAATATCATCAACACTTATTTGAAGCAATTCGAAGTCATGCTGGGCGTGCCATTAAAGGCATCACACCACGAATCCGGGGTGGTGCGGATTTCAGGTGGGGAGTTCCTACACGGGGTTGTAGATTATGGAGAGGAGGACGATTCCGTCCATTTCTTCCTAACTGCCGTAAAAAAACGGCCCGGAAGATACGACTTCGAGCGTTCCGGCGCGCTACTTTCCACATCGAGTTCGAATGAAGCGCGCCAGCCTTGTGCGGCTCCGCATCTTCCGGGCCGTTTTTTACGGCAATCAGGAAAAAATAGACGGAATCATCCTTTTCTCCATAGTCTACGATTCCGTATAGGCATAACCCACCTGAAACCCGCACCACCCCAGATTCGTTGGGTGATGCCTTTAAGAAAAATTCTTCAAAGCGTTCTAGATAGAGGTTTTTTTTGCTATCAACTAACTTCTAATGTGAGCGTTTAGCGCCTTCATCAGACAAGGTTGAAGAAAAGTGAAAATGTCAGGAGAAATGTAGTCTGGCCAAAGCGATATGAAACACGGATAGCGGTTGCAGTCGCGGTGGGACCATCACGAACTCCAGCGATGGGAGGCGCTAGCTAGAGTTCATTACGTTCCTTAGTGCTACGCTCCACTGCGCCGCTTCGGGCACAGCGCTTACGCAACTGCACCACGTTTCGTTTCGTTTTGACCCTACTACATGTTAGGTGGCGTAAGTTTGACGTACAGTCGTTTAAAAAGTAAAGTGTTGTCCATCCTGTTCAACTGAAAGTATTAGGCTACGAAACGTCTAGTCAGCCTCAGAAAACAATAGAATCTACATAGATTAAAAGATTAGATTATTAATAGGTTAGAAGTATTACTATGGTAAACGTACGCATACACGCGATCCTTGTTTCTAAGATACTACGGTGGTTTACATTGTTTTTGATTTAGATCCTCGAATGGTAGCTGATCTCGGTAACACGATCGACTTTCTGCATCGGGTTCGGGCATTGAAAGTTCGCGGTGCGAAAGGTTATGTCGGTACTTCAAACATTGTCTGGAATTCTCTTTCCTATAGCCTTCACTTCTGCAAAAGTCTTTTAGCGTTATGGGTGAGTATTCGAATTAATAGCGTTCTTTCAAATAGTTGATCGCAGTGATTTTTTTCTAGATTTCTGACTCGGACGTATCAAGAGTGTGCGGTCTCGGTTCTGTTAGACGAACATTACGTCGACTAGTCATCCATTATTCTATGAATAATCTCAGGGTATGTATGGCTAGAAATCAGAAATGAATCAATTATTCGAAGTGTCTGGAACGTCGTTAATGTTTGAAATCCTTGAATCTTTTGAGAGGACGATTTTTTACGTTCAACAAACTTTAGTTCATCTTTATTAAAAACTTGGATGTTTTTCTTTCAAACAGAAGGATTGCCCGTATATATTCCGTTTTCCAAAGATACAAGTTATTTTTGCTGTTAGTAATGTTATTGCAAACTTCTGCAGGTTGTAGGAGAATGTTAATTATTTTGCAGCTCAACTCACTATGAATCATGCATCACTACCATTCTTGTCCTTATAAAAGGCGCTAGGAAACTAGAATTATGGTCTTTCATACAGTGAAAGGTCTAATTAATCAAATTAATTAATCTAATTAAAGATCTCCTCTAGGATCTTCTCCTCGAAGATGAGCCATTGTTACCTGTAACCGAACTCGAACCATGGGCCTGTCTGGAAGAAGCAGATTTTTCTTTTAACGAACTGAAGAGTATCGACGAAAGTGTGGTGGGTTGCTGGTTTTTTTAGTAGGCTCTTTCATGATGTATTTTATATGTTGTTTGACAGCTAGCTGTACTCTCGGAGTTCGATCAGCTTCTTACTATTTGATAAAAACTAGCAGACTAGCAAGTTTAGAGTACAGCCACATTTAGCGTAGTAGGGCATTTGGCTTCAACTAATTTTTTAAAATGTTCTTAACGACACACTCCTACTCAATGATTTCTATTGCTGTATTACATTTTTTTCCAACCATTTAGCAACCTCACAAGTATCTTAGAGTTCCTGTTTGCTAATTACCTTATTATGTTCAAATCGCTTGAATTTGTTCTACTTGCAAAGTTTTCAGCGTGTTCTCGGTGGTGTTCAAAAATTAAACTTCAGTCATAACAATGTGACAGATATTGGTCCATACCTGCAGCATCTCACATGTCTCACCGAACTGGATTTGTCTTCGTAAGTTCCGTAAGAACATTTGCTCCTTCTCGACAGCTCCAAAATATTAAATTTCAGAAATGGCATTAGCTCGGTTCAACAATGGAATGAAGTCTTGGGTAATGTGAAGAAGATTATACTTGCAAACAATGCAATTAAAGATGTGACAGGTGTGTGAAATAATTCCATGAGACTTTTTTTTAAAATTTTCGTATGGAGTTGTTTTTTTAAACCATGCCCTGAATTTTTTGTATATTCACGTATTAGGATTATCTCGATTGTATTCGTTGGAATTTCTTGACCTTCGGAACAATGCTATCGATACCGTTCCATCAGTATACCCTCTTGGTGGGCTACCATGCTTAGAGGTTCTACATTTGCGAGGTAATCCTGTTCGAAAAGTGGTGGAGTACCGTACTAGAGTACTGGAAGCCTTTGCAGAAAGAAGTTGCGAGGTGAGCTCGGATCTGTTGCCACTCCTCATCGTTCAAATAAATTGGTTGCTATTCATTGCAGGTAAAATTAGACGGGCGGGCACCGGATGATCGCGAAAAGGATACGATACGATTGCGTTTGGCATTGCGTCGTGCGAAAGAAGAGAAAGAAGAAAAGGAGAGAAAACGTAGAGAGAAAATTGAAGAAAAAATACGATATATATCAGGAGACGTTTGCGCGTTCTCGGATGAAGTAGAGTCTAGTTGATGTGTTGCTTGGTCAACTTACTCTAATGTATAATTACCGTTTAAATTTTGAGATTATTTTATTTATTGAGACTTTTTCTGAACTTTGTTTTTCTTCTCATTGTGAGACTTCCAGTCCTACTTATTTCTGTAGTTTTTTCACACTTCTTTTTTGGAAAAGTTGTGAACACTGTTCCCAGTCGTTATATGTAAATTGCTACGCAGAGATATGGTTGTTTTTTCTCCTCTAAATTATACTGCGTTCGAATAATTTGCCTTGGTGCTTTCCCATTTCATACTTTTCCGTGCTGTGATACCTACAGCTTCACTTCCATGCTGTAGGGCTTTTATGTTACATATTCCGGTGTTTTTGTTTTGTGTATAGCTGAGATTTTCCATCCATATAAAGATAAGAAATCGTGTCCTGTTCGGCACTTTGTTAAGTTTTGCTATCACTTATTGGTTCTTCATTATTTCGAAAAACGCTGTTCAACCAGTACTGCACTTCTAGGTGACATTCTCTCGATTTATAGTTGTGCGATTTTGTCAGCATGGCGGGGATTGACGATCGTTAGTTCTTTTCCTCGTTGATTTTAAGTTTTTGCAAGTGTGAACAGAGCAGTTGTGCAGAGAAGATAGAGGCCTGCATCCTTCACTCTCTCCGCGAATATCTCCAACTCAGAAGTATTTTACATTATTATATGGCGCAGCGCGTCATAACTACAAAACAAGATACAATAGGGAATTGATCCCTTCAAGGTTGAAATAGGATGTGAACTAATTTTTCGAGATCCCAAATACTATTACTATTTTCTGTGGATATATCAATTCCATATTATTGGTCTATCTCCGTATCACACCAAACCGCTACTGGTCGCTACCGCGCCACAAAAAGTGTGGACGCACTCACGCTCTTACCACGGAGATCCCACACAGGTTTTCATATTTTACATTACATGGCGCAGCGCGTCATAACTACAAAACGAGATGCCATTGGTTTAGCCAACTTCTGTTGTCAATAAGGTTACTTTTAGAGTTGAGCCAAAACGACATGAAGCACGGACAGTTGCGTGAGCGGCTGCGCTCGAAACAGTTCGGCAGAGCGTAGCGATTGGGATCGTGTAAGGATCCTCGCTACCGCCACTCAATCTCTGCAGTTCGCCATGGTCGCACTTTGATTCCAACCGCTCTCTCCAATGTAACGCTTCGAGCGCAGTCGTTTGCGCAACTACCCGTGCTTCATGTCGTTTTGACCCGACTGTACTTGCTGTGAGTACCACTTGCGGTATACTTCCAAAACAGCAGATTTCAGAGTGTAGATTAGGATTGTGAGCGTCGCCCGCTCAGTTTACCTAACCGTTCTGAAGAGCAGCGAACGGCGTTTATTAATAAGAGGTACATTAGAAGGCACGATCCACGTGAACGGACGAGCAGTAGAAAATAACTGAGGTCTTCCCTGCAGCTTATTTAAGTAAAACCAATGAATAGGCTGTTTATGGAACACGTACAATGGTGGGCGTTCTAAGGCTGCCCGCAGAGTTCACAGCCGCGCGAGCAGCCTCACTTACCTCGTAAAAACTAAGACGGTTACCTCGGCGTTTGTAGGAACGGTTAGAGTGAATTGAGCTGAGCCACAGTCATACTCGTAATCTACCCCCGAACTCTAATTCTACTCACAAAGACCCCAACATAGTCAATTTTGCGATACGCTGCCTCTAAGGATCACCTAAGTGAAGTTGCGACGGTAATGCACACACTGTGGTCCGAACCTCGTCGGTGACAGGACGTACCCATGCCACAACGTGAGTACCATTAAGTAGGAGGCCAGTATATGGTTTTACAGAATTTTCCAACTTCCAATTCTTAAAAAAAGGGGAAACGGTCGAACAATTAGCTGGTTAGATTTCTCGAGGACGCACCAGGATGGAGACTGTAAAGTTGTAGGAGTATCTCCTAAGCACACAATTTTGAAAGAAATTGTGGACAGTTTGAAAAGCGCTGAGGACTTATGTTGGTCCAAAACACCGATTTGTGGATAGATGCTGAGACATCGGTGACGTAACTCTGATCGTGTAATGAGTGATGGCCTTTGTAATCAATTAAATATTGTTTTAAAACATCGTTCCATAAAGGCATTTCAGTGCTACCATCCTCTGATTCTGAGACCGAGGACGAAGAAAATGAACAAGTGGAGGAAGCACTGTATGAGCAGAAAGTGCCTCCCTTTTTGTCACAAGTTGTTAAAGAGGAGACACCTCTTTGCACTCAAGAAGATGTGAAATTGCCAGCCGATGAATCAATAATCAAAATGGGTAGCTTCACACGAGAATCGCTGTGGAAACCCAACATAACCGATAGCGTGAAGACCAGTCGAAAACGTAGGTGGCTAATCATTCAGTTAGGAATCTCTTCTGCGAGGGTGCGTTACGCTTTCAGTGACATCAATGGACGACGCAATGGACAGGGAACGGTTCCTTTTGCGGAAAATGGGGCAGGATGAACTAGCAGATCTGCTTTACAACAAAAGGGATGTAATAAGGAAACATATTCAAAATGCTGATGAGATTATTTTTAATAAAGATGAAGGTGAGAACTGTGTTTTAGCGTTAGACATAGTTAAAGAGCCCATTTCTTCTGCTTGACAATATTTTTGGTTCTTACAGACATATCGAGTGTGCGCTCTTTTATCGAGGAACGTTATCGTCTCCATTTCGGTCTGGACAGTAATGGTCGTCCGAAAGCGCTTTCTCCAGAAGAAGAGGAGGAACGTGATTTTCTCATCGATCACTCAACCTTTATAGTCAAAGTTATACTACGAATGCACAACTTGGAACCAGATGATTACAGTAAGATCACATTACTTTGCAGTTCCGATCTTTTTTCTCGAATATTTCGCATAGGATTTATTGGTTTATTGCTGTCAAATACTTTTCAATAAGGGTGATGAAAGATTTGTGTATGAATAGATGAAATATTAAGAATTCTTTGCCTTCACTTACCCGTTCGTTTTCCTAAATTCGAAGAATAATCTTATCTGATAGAGAACACTTTATTCATACAATCGAAAACTCAACTTTGTTTCGTTGCACATAAAAAATTCCATGTTGCAGAGGGTGAAATCGAGAATTTCCACATGTTTGCCAAACTTGAGGTTTTCCGCGAAGAAAAAGCAATTAGGGACAGTGAGCTGGAAGAGATGGATAAAGAGCGTCAGCATATATTTTTTCGACGAAAGTAGGTTTTCTTCAGATATTATTTTTTCTTTCTACTATATATTCTAAATACGTATATGTATGCTATATATACTATATATTATTGTTTTATTGCCCTTTTACTACGTTGTTTTTGTGGCTCCACGAAATATTGGTATTCTATCGTTTCGGTTTGTTAAGTGTTTCAATTGTTTCGTAGCTATTTCATTTCTGCTTCATTGTTTTACTTCTCTAATCGTGAATATAAGAATTGAAACGTGAAACTAATTTAAAGAGCAAAGTCGGAGCAGTTGGCTCGAGCACGTGCTGGTGAGGAAAGCTCGGACGACGATGCTGACGATGTGGAGGAAGACGATGACGAGCAGTCAGATCGACAAGCAGCGATCGAGAACGAGCTGTTGAAGCAGATGAAGGGGTTGAAGTTGGACATCAATCCGGAACAAGGCGAGTTTGTCCTTATCTCACCAGCGATTTTCTTCTAATACTTTTCTAAATTAGTGCATTTCTAATGGTTTTAGTTGCTGTATGTGTCTCCGAAATGATAGCAGCAATGAATATTCGGTCAGCTCTTCCCGATCGCGAACGAGCATCGAGTCCACCTCGACAGCAAGAACTCAGGTTATTTCAACATTTCAGCATACATTCATTTGTAAATAAAGAAACAGATACTTGTTTCTAGCGAAGATAAACCCACTATAGACCTACCTTGGGTTAATGAGGGAGAAGATGGTGGTGACGAGATTTTAGACGCTGGACCTCCCGAAGGTGTTTACTTTTTTCAGATAATTTCATATTTATCAATAATTTATCTATTGACATGCCTCTATCCTTCCCTTTTTAGAAGTAAACCTCGTCGAAATTGATACCGAAGAGGCGAAGGGAAAACACGAAATTTGTAGGTTTCTTCTCTTTTCTTATTTGTGCGCGACGTTTTATACTTATCTATGTCTTTTTAGTGTTCGATTGGTCTGGAGAGCTATTCCCAGGCAAGTAATACTTGCTGGACATGCCTATTTTAGTTTTTTTTTTCCTTAGCTACTACAATTTTTATTTATTCGCAGTCTCAGCAATAGTTTAGTTTACTTCTAATCTTTTTTTTTAAGATGAAGAGAATGTGGCTTTGGGTGGAAAACGTCCGCTGGATATACTTGACACGCTTGGTGAGTTTCTTATTTCAGAGATATTTATATCTTTTGAAGTCGTGATCGATTTCGGATTTAGTTTTTCCTTATTTTCCTCTCAACAGTTGACCTATATTGATTACGATGCTTCTTGAAATTTGCGTGATACTTATGGAAGTATTTCGATTGAAAGAGCAAGAAATTAGCTTTGTTTCTATTCTCTCGTTGCTTTCCTAGTAACAGAGAGGCTAGGATTACTAATTCCTTAACAAGCTTTAAGGTTGTGTTTCAAGCGTAATATAAGTTTTTTGAGAGGGCATTAGGAATTTTTTGGAAGTTACAACGATCATTGATCTGGTACTAATGTAAAAGGAAATAAATCTTTATAATTACTACACATGAATTTTTGATGTTAAAATTGAGGTTTTTTGCTGTAACAAAATTTGGCTTTTTGGAGTTGTAGATTTCTCGATTGCTTAACAACTCTTCTCCTATACTAACTCATTGATCCTCTGGAGTGAAAGCTTCTGCCAAATTATGTTTTCAAGCCAAAAATGAATATCCATCGTCATAGAACTTTGCAGCGGTCGTGCCTGTGATGGATGTAACTCGATGTGGTAGAACCGAAGAGTGTTGCATGCTGCAGTGAATGCTTGAGACTCAATAAATTTAGTAGAATCTCGAGCGTTTTAGTGATTGATGGGGTTCTGAAACATTTGGAAACTGAATGTTGTGTTGATTTTTGATGAGCTGTACACCAGCTTGTTGATTGATTTTATTGATCAACGGCAAATTGCCTACTTTAGAGCCTGAAATTGGCGATTCAATTCACAATCTAAGTGATGAAATTTGTTCTCAACTATGCAGATAAACTCTAAGCCTACTTTTCGACCGCTAACGTAGCCACTGCACTAAATCCCACCTTGGCTTGACGAAACCTGGTAGTGATCGGTAACTGATCGATCATGAGAGCGATTGATTCGAACGTCTCATTCAAATCAGAAGAGCCATCCGAAGTATGCCGCCAGTTCTCGACGTAGTTGGGAGCCATTCTTCCTTGCTATTCATTTTAGGGTTTTCTGTTTGAGTTCAAAATGCTTCCAGCTTTCGGGCCAAAGTTTTTGATTTGTGCGCAAAGATTTAAACCTTGATTTCAAGAACCCAATGTTTGACTTGTTGAGTTGGCAGTCCGACCACATTAAACTCACTAGCGATAGCCCGAGGGCAGCTGGGTTCCTTTCTTAAACGTCCCAATTTGCTTCTATCTCGTAGAAATTTTGAAGTGTTTGACCTCGTATTTCTTGTGTCATTTTATAGAGAAGAAATAAAAACAAAATAATCCTCCTTCTTATGTTCACTGAATATTATACCCACGCCCATCCCCTCGCTAAAGATATAGATTGTACGTAAGATCAGTCATGAAGTGCTTGTCCGTTTTCCTTCGAGTAATTGGTATGGCTGCATTACACCTGACAACCGAAGGTTCATCTGAAGCTGAAGCAGTAGCTAGTAAATATGACCTCCTCTGATAAGCTGTGATTTCCACGTTGTAGATTTCCATCCGAAAAGAAGAGCTGTGGAAAAGGATGGGCAATTGGAACAAAAACCCATGGATACAGGTTTTGATAAATTATTCTTTAGAAAATTGAGTCAATGTTGCTTCTGTTATTTTCAAAAAAAAAATGGAGGTAGAAAGAGGATAACGAGTCATTTACAACGCTTTTTCGCTTTCAGCTCCACCGCCTTCGCGATTGCGATCTTGCCTTACACAACATCATGAAGTGAGTGAACATCTTTACCTTCAGCGGATTTCTCTCAGTTAACTGACGTTATTTTCAGCTTCTTACTGATGTAAATGAGACAAAGCTGTCTGTTAAAGAACGAATAAAGTGGCGCGAGGAGTTCGAGACGCATTCGAAGAAGAAAAAAGTCGTGCGATTCGTAGGTGATTGATATGCTTCTTTCTTCTTCTTGGGGAAGTTCATAACATCAGGTTAAAGTGAGTAAACGGAATTATTAGTCGCAACTAATTGAGAGTTGTATAGTACTTTTCAAATTTGTATTGAGATCCAGAGAGGTAGCGCTCCCTATTCGCATGTTTTTCTTCTCTTTTCTTCATTTTTCTTGAATTTTCGAGTTCCTCAGTTTTCTTCTTCTTTGAGTTTTCGAATTTTGTAGCTCTAATAGAATATCTGAATTGTTGAACTTCAAAAATTCACACCACTAGATTTCTGCACGCTGATAGAGGAAGAGTCTATAATCGTTATAATAAAGCGCGTAACACATAACACAATACATAGGTAGTATTGCTGCGATAGCGGCTTCCACAAATTAAAGGATCCATCGCAGAGCGTAGTGACGTTTCAGGCAGAGGTACTGTCGGCATTTACTGATCGAACACCCATCGAATCTTCACATTTTCATCTTTTGTTTTTGCCTGAATTTTCGGATGTTTGCTTCCGATGTTTTTAATAAAAACTTTTGACGTTTGACCATTCGAGTTTCTGAATATTCGAATTCGTTAGAGTTGAAACCCGATTTTCGATCGAGTCGCTGAGGAGTCTGCTGAGAACTCACAAAAAAGGATTGCAAAAATGTAACCAGTGATCTTGGAAATAATGCGGATATCACATCTACTGTTAATAGAAAAACTCACCACTTTCTCGAACATTATCTGTTTACAGCCAGTGGGCTGGTATGTTTTTTTTTATTCTCTACAATATGTTTCCACGAATTAGGAGAATCACTCGGCGGTGTTATTTTTATCCTCTTCTACTTCTTCCTCCTACTTACTCCTACTCCTACTTACTTCCTACTTCTATTCACATGACTTGATGCACATTCCCTTATGTCAATTTTTTTATCGATAAGAAAATTGTTGCTAAAATCAAATAAGACTTCTCTTCACTCTTTAGACTTTGAGGATCCGCGGAACAAATGCCGATTCTACGTGCGACCACTTGACGAGGACAAGCTAGATTATCGTACACGAAGAGAAAATCAGTTGAGAGATGTCACAAAGCAAGCACATTATAAAGTAAGCCGCTTCCTAACATGCTTTTCAGGCTGAACTACGCTACTGACTTTATCTCGGATTAAAAAAATCCCGGTGAATGATTACTGTCAGCGGTATATCCGGAATATTGGTATTTGGATTTTGGAGACGTAAATGTGCCAGGATTAGAAGTTCACTGCTTTCTTGTGTAAAACATATGTTTAGATTTTAAGTGTGGTAGTTCAATTTAAAAAGATCTGAGCATCTAGTGGTTGATTGGTTGTTTGGCCGATATCCAGACACCACAAACACATGGATATGGCTAATTGCTGTGTTGTGTTTGCATGTCAGCGGGATTTGATAAGCCTCTGTCTAGCAACCATCAGCTAAGATCTTAAGAGGAGCGTACGAGGAATTTCGATTAAAATTAATTCAGTAATAATAATAATAGTAATAGTAATAGTAATAATAATAAAAGGATGGAGGATAAAGTTTCTGGCGTTAATCAATCCGCTTGGGATGCGCCCCCACGTTCACTTCAATTCAGAATCGTTTGAGGTTCACGAACGTGTAATTGGCCTATCCAATGACTTGTGGTGGCTAGCCGATATGTCAAGTCAGTGCCTTTATCCTCCCAGACAAGGCTGGTACCAACTCATCGACCCCCGGAGGGATGAAAGGCTTGGTGAGCACTAGGGCGGATTCGAACCTCCGATCGATCGTGCAAGAAGCGGAACCTCTAACCGACCGCGCTACACCTCCTCCTCCTCGAGTAATAATAATAGTAATAGTAATTCACTGATAATAAGTAGTAATTCTAGTCTCCATTTACATATTGCATCCACTTTCTTTTAACAAGTGAAAACTTTTAGCTGAAAATAAAATCCAATACCTTTCCACCACAAATTATTAAGCTGAGCAGAACTTGATATCAGTATGGGGCTTAGTGTACCTTGACTTATTTATTGACTTTCTTATTTCACATTTTACCTGCATTAACGTCAAACGTCCAAATCACGCGGTTTCTCCTCGCATCGTGTATTTGCGCCATGCGAGGAAGACCGTGTGCTCTTGCCCTTTGGTGAACTACAGACGTGGACTACTTTTGACCCTACGCATTGAAACATGGATTCAAGTCTAAGTCTTGTGATGTTGTGAGGCCCTACTCTGTCCAGGAAAATGAGGCACGCAAAGCTTTTGTGATCCGAAAATTTGGATCTTCGTTGGATTGGTAGCTTTAGATGCTATTCTTAAACAGTTGCTTTGTATCTGAACTTGAAGCCGCTTCAACCCATTTGGAAGTAGCTTGAAATTTTTGACATTTTGCTGGAGGTCTTGATCTTGAATCTGAGTTTAAAGTAAAGCAGATTATACGTCAAATGAAAATTCATTATTCCATTAGCTTTGGAATTGGGCTGTTGCTTTCTGGCTCTTCCATTTCAAGTTTCCTCTCTGAAATGTTTAGTTGCGTCGAATTACTGCTTTACGTAGTTGGATTGGACACAAGTTCCACATTTTGTTTCTAAACATCTACCTGTTACTTTTCAGGATTACCCTCTAAGTCGTGGCCATAACATCATTCGAAAACACCTGGTGAGACTTCAATTTATTTCTGTCTTTAAAATTAATTCGATCATTTTATCCGTTGTCTAAGCATAGTAAAGAAAAAGGAAACAAAAAGAAAAACGGTAAAGAAGTGATTAGATACTGATTCTCTGGACTAGTTTTTAGGTGATAAGAATACGAGTCAAATTATGCGCGATTAACCTCTGGAACTTCAAAGAGAATGAAAGAACTGCAGCGAAGATCGTGAGAAATATAAGAGATTCTTCTAATTTCTAGGCTTTGTATGCAGTGCTTTTTACCCGAATGTTTTCGGAGATTCTGCAGAAATAACAAAGCTCTGCTTCTCACTTAGTAGTGTTAGACCTATTACTGCCTTTGATTCTTCTGATTTGGATACGGTAAAAATGCACATAAAAAAAATTTTGTTGGACTTCTTGATACAATTTGTTCGTTTAAGATCATTCTGAAGTATTCCAGGGTATGTCCGTCCCAACGTTCGCATCTGATTCTCATAATCCTGAAGAATACATGAAAAAAGTAGCGAAGGGAAAGGGCGGTGAAAGTCGTGTGGAAAGATACTCAATGATGTGAGTTTCCTTCATTTTTTCCTCCCAACGTTACTTTTTCTTAACTTCCGGTTTAGTAAAGTACTAGTTCTACCATTAATTTCCTGAGTAAAGTTTGAGGAATGTTATCCGGCCATAAAATTTTGTGGAAGAAATGGAGTGTGCAGGAGAGGATGTTCTATGACGCTGCCATTACATCAATTTTTTTTCGTCGAAAAGTTGTATCTAGAGGCTAAACTAAGGTTGGTAGACTTCTCTAGTTTCGGGATTAAAACGACTGTATCGATATTTCTGGACCACCAGCTCCCACCTTTAGAATTCTCATGTTCGGTGTATGCCAAAAGAGCAAGAAAGAATGTGAAAAGACGAAAGAAGAGAAAAAAACAAAGGCAAAAAACATTGTATATCCCAAGGTTCAAAGATAATAAAGTTAGTGAGCCCTTCCGCTTCCTTCCTGAGGGACTCGTCTGTTTTGGGTTAAGTTGGTCACCCAAACCCTGGTAACCGTTGTTCTACTGTAGCGTCCCGTTTTTGGGAAAAGGATCTCGTGAGGATTTCTCGCCTCCTGCAGCAGGAGAATCACCTGCTAACAAACCACACAAGGTGCTGGCTTATGGCCAACTCTGCTGTATAAAGCTTAGGCGGAATTCTAGTGAGCTCTGCTCTTTTCTGTTTCTTTTTTATGGCACACCTATGGGTGTTTACAAGTGAATAAACAAGCTGCGCACCCTTTCAACTGTGAGCCGTTAACGAAAATCTGTGAAGCTGGGAGCTATCTGTTCTTCTGATTGAGACTTCTTGGATGTTTTCTCTCCTGCGTACTAATCTCCGATTTTCATGGGGCATGGGACCAAAGCGCTATTTTTGAGTTTTCGCCTGCGACCTTTAGAGGGACTTGGTGGGGTTATTTTTGTATTAACTCTTTTGTTGTCGTTTTGGTAGCTTTTCATCTCATTTGTACAAATAGTGCGTGAATGTACGTGATTACGTATGGTCTCGTATGCCTAAATTCATGGGACCAACCTGTTGATCGTGTTCACGTCAATTTGTTTATGCATAAATCCTGGGATCATCAACATGACTGGAAACTGTCACGTATCTATGGCCTATCTTTTTTATATTTATCAGAGTTACTTAACTGTTTGTTGCAAGAATATTTGGATTTTTAGGCATCCTTCCAAATTCTTACGCATTGACGCTCGAGAATCGAAAGCTCCAAATGGATTACGTCTACCGGCGTACCCAGGGAAAAATGATCCACATATTCCTAATATTGTAGGTTGCATATCTTTTTAGCTACAGAGTTTTTTTTTATCCAAAGATCACTTTCTACGCAAAATCCATGTATTTAGTGTCGCAATACCCTACTAATTATTTTTTGACCAAAAATTTGTGAGTATGGTGGAGCAGCATTTTTTATTTTACTTTGTGGTTCGAAGTAGTTTCTGTAGTTCGATGGCTCGTTTAATTGTTTTGCCCACTAGATTTTTTCTTTCTCATCTTTTACTTCTTTTCTTTCTTTCTTTTAATTATTGGGAATAATATTAAATAATTAATAAACTTTGCACACTTGTGAAGCTCCACCTAATGGGAGTTATAATAACGTGGCTGAAACTAATGAAAAGAAGACCTTGGTAGATTGGTTCAGCTCAGGGGTTGTTCAAATGCAGTTGTGATGTGGTGAATGTTTTTTTTCACTTTTTTCTGCTTTTTTACGCTCTTTCTTTTTCACTGAACTGGTAAGAGTAGCCGTCCATATATCCTTATTCACATTCCTATTATTCCTGTCTGTACCATTTTAACAGTCCGGTACACTCAATAATTGTCTACAGAACGGTAAACCATTGCAGTATTAAACAGTATTTTTTGCAGTCGGTCGAGGCTCGTGCTCATGAACTGTCATGCTTTCGGTTGACTATGCGACAATTCCGACAAAATCGAGCAGGAATCACGGTAGCACGTCACCTCGACTATGAGCCGAAAATCGTTGCTGGTTAGCCATTTTCTGAATTGGCTTTCAATAGCAGCTTTTTGAGATTTTTAAGGAATACTCATACTAAGCGACGGCCTTTTGAAAAGCGTGGAAGGGAAGAAATTGTCGAACGCTATGCTACATCTGTTTCATCCATCTCAAGGCGTTGAGTAGGTGTTCATCTGTAATTGACAGCTGTTTTCAAATATCTCTCAAAAATAGTGGTGGGGTGAAAACAGTCCCGATTAGTCCATTTATGAAATCGATATGTTCGATTGCATGCATTGTACGTCACAGCATATTTGACCTCCGGCGTTATTTCACTTTTCGACTGTTGTCCTAACAAACAGGGACATACTCGAAGTGATCGATCGTTGCTCGTACGAGGAATTGGATATTCGGCATTGCGTACTCGCTTGGGGACACGACCTCGTCGCCTACTTTCAACAGAGCCCAATTGTAGCGGCAGGACGGGCAGTGGCGTAAGTTAGCAATTTGCTTATTCTTCGTCCATAGCTTTTTCTTGGCGTGTTGTGCGGGCTTTATCCCAGTATTTGTCGTAGAATCCATCTCTCTATCATGGAATCGGGGGTATGTTTTCCAAAAAAAGAAACAGAACAGTAGGGATTTTCAAATATGGCCAAACATCGTCTCGTTTCTATCTTCTTTCACAAAAACTTACGTCTGTAGATTAGAGGAAATTATTGTTGCAAAATTACATGAAGATGTTTGTATTTGATTTTTTCTTAATGTTAATGTATATATTTTTGTTCCTACTAACATTCTTCTATTCTTGTAGGGTTTATCTATTTGCCAGTGTCTTGAATTATCATACGTCTCAGAGCTCTTGTCCATCTTCGAGCAATTTTTGAGAAAAAAAGGCACTTATTCGAACAAGAAGGTTATCGAAGAAGGAATTTGCCGGTGTTTTGGTTGATAACGATCCCCGAGGTACGTTTAATCTGATTTTTAGATCACAGACTTAGTTCTTGTGCAAGTTTTTTGCAGATTGGAGATTTCGCTAGACATTTTGTTGTCTTCAATAAAATTATACGCGCATTGTTCTACAATCAGTATGTTTTTTTCGCCTAGGTCAAATTGCTAATTAGCTACCTGATTTTGGTGGTTCGATTGTTCCACGCTTTTAATTGTAGCCCTCACTTTCGACTACTGGACTGGGCGCTGGAGGTAGGGTGTCGTAAGCCGAGTGATAAACGCAAAAGTCCATTCACGAAAACAGCTGTGGAAGAAAGGTATGGGTCCAATCAGGATTGTACGCTAGTGACATGGACAGCTCTATTTTTTTCAGATTGGTCCAGCTTTTCGATCTCTGCCGCCGGGAGCTGGATCTTACATACTTCAGATATTCACCACAGAGAAGAATGGATCGAATGATTTCGTGGCACAAAAATGATTACGACTGCGGTTAGTGCAGGTACAGGTAAGGTCATTGAAGAATTATGTAAGTAATATTGATGAGTATGATCTGTCACAATTTTTACTGGGAAAAAATCCGGTCAATTTTTACTGGGAAAAAATCCGGTGTCACTGATTCCAATGTTTGTGTTTTTTTTTTTGCACATATGAATAACTAGAGCGGTAAAATTGACAGAACTTGCACTCCTATAGAAATTTTTACTGGTCACAATGCCACGTAAAATACCTGTCATTTGAATCAAGCCTTAGTTACAGCCTTCACCGATCTCTTATCAATTGGCTTTTTGTGCAAAATCGTATTGTAAGACTTTAATATTCTAGAGACTCGACGCTGACGTAAGTCGAAGGTTATGATGACTGTCAAAGGTTTTTGAAAGTCAAATGTTATGAAAAAGTTCTTAGCGAATAATTCTCCACATGCGATTACCAACCAATTATCACTTGAAAGTTTTCTTCTTATGAATGCAAAATAACCGCAATTGCCGGTGCTTTTATGCTTGTCCCAGGGTTTCTCTGAAATCTAAGAAATCGAAACAGTGCAGGGAATTGTTGTATGGTGCATTTGCTTCTTCTGCACCATACAACAATTCCCTGCACCACCTCAAGTACTCCCAACACCTCAAGTTGGTTTATTCCGTTCTTAAGACGAGCTCAATGTATTCGGCTCAGACGACATGATTTGGATGCAAAACCGTAGTCTGAAATAGTTGGATCAAGATCAGGCCTCCTCAGTTAAAGGCATCACCCCACGAATCTGAGGTGGTACGTATATCAAGTGGAGTATTCGTATACGGGATCGTAGATTATGGAGAGAAAGATGATTCCGTCCATTTCTTCCTAATTGCCGCAAAAAACGGCCCCGGACGATACGGCTTCGAGCGTTTCGGCGCGCTATTCTCTACAACGAGTTTGATTGGAGCGCGCCAGCCTTGTGCACGCGCCGCATCTTCCCGGCCGTTTTTACGGCAATTAGGAAGAAATGAACGGAATCACCCCCTCTCCATAATCTACTATGCCGTATACGAATACTCCACCTGAAATCCGTACCACCTCAGGTTCGTGGAGTGATGCCTTTAACGTATGTTGCGATGATTTTACGTGATCACTCGCGTTTTGGCGTGCAATATGTAATTTCGAGACCCAACAAACGCTGCATTCGCTCGTTTGCAAGTTCGTTTTCAAGTTATGCTTGCATTTCGTGCGAAGAATAAAGAGGAGTTCAAATGATTCTGTAGTATTTTTCGGAGAGAAGAAGAAGAAGAAAAGAAAAGGAAAAAAGAAAAAAGGAGGACCACAGTTGGTGCGTCAGATTCATATTCCCATCTATGGTGCTGAGGCTTCTGAATACTATCCTCGATTTAGTTCTAGTGGCTAACTACTCACATTTATAATATCACTCGCTTGCTCAATGGGAAAAATTCTCGAGTTTAGAGTCAATATCGGATCTCATATGGAATGCCATTTTAAAAAAAAAAAAAACGCGTTTGCAGCAAAGAATATTTCGAGCAAAAGGAGTGTGATCTCTGGTCTTTTCGACGATTATTTGTTTTCTTTATTTTATGTGTTCTGAACTGTGTTCTCGTTGCTAGAAAATATAATCCATTTTTTCATTTCAGACACCATGACTTTTCTTAATTATGACCTCTTTAAGATTTTGTTGTTGTTGTTGTTGTTGTTGTTGTTGTTAAGGACTACAACTGAAGGCGCTTTACTGAAGCTTTATTCTTGTATCTTCCTCAGTTTTCTCTTAGCTTGGTGAAGGATTACTTCATTTTTATGGGTCATTTCTGTAATTACTAATTTTTTCTCGATTACACGTGGAGAACATCCTATTCCGGTGCTAGCATGTGTTGTTTATTCATCTTTGCCTTGTAAAAAGTGATAATTTCATTCTCTTTGTTTGATAATCAATAAACAATCAGTATTCACCTTATAACACTAAGCAAACAGACCAGCTCGTGCTTCTGATCATAATAACCTCACACGGTGTTGTTTTGCCGTTAACGATAGTCGCCTTACAGCATTATGATTCGAATTTCTTATTAGTTTCAATTGCCACTGTCACCTGTCTGGAAGTTATTCAAAAACCTTATTTCGAGGCTTTCAGAACAAGTTTCAAAACTCATATTTGCTGCTTAATTAGTTGCTATCGGAGAGTTTGATTTCCTTCTCTTATTATTATTATTATTGTTATTATTATTATTTATACTTTCTCCTTTGCCAGTTCCTAAGAAGTTGCGCCATGTATTTCTTTGTTATACGTTGCTGCTGAGGTTTACTGAGTCGAGACTTCCCCACATTCCTGACAACCGTGAACTACCGGAAGCTGGCGAACAATTTGATATCGTTAGTTTTGCGGGACTTGCTAGTAACGCTCTTTCTGAGAATGGTGGAACCAGTTGCAGCTGTTTATTTAGCTGCTTTATTACATCTTAATGTCCTGAATAATTGAGAGGAGACCTCAAGGTCGTTCAAAGAGTGTCTCTTCATCGCAATGCCATCCATTCAGGTTTGATGCGTAAGTGCCTCTACTCTTTAGTGCTGGGACCTCTTCTCTCTTTCCCAGATATCTCGTAACGGGTTGGCCAATAAGTACTCAGAGGTGATGTTCGTTCAAAAGGTTTTAGTACTATTTCTACTATCTTAACATTGCATTATATAATAAAACTATCAAAAGCGCGAGTTTTTTGTTCTGGTATTTTTCTGAGTTTCCAGTTAACTTTTAGAAAGAGAAAATATTGCAGTATATAGTCCATTACTGAATTTACTCTCTGAGTTCATTATTGCGGAGTACCGAGGAAATTTCGTTGTTCTTCTTCTAAACGAGTGGATGGTGGTGGGGGTGGTTCGGTTCAGGAATATGGGAAGTATCATGTTCAGTTCCCCTCCTTGCTCTCCGGCAACCACACATCCAGAAGAACGCGTGTATAATAGCGCAGTTTTTCTTCGTCCCAACGATGCAACTTATTACGGGTGATAGGACGCGGGCAATCAGCAACGTATCTGCGATTGTGCAGTTGGGCCGACTTCTGCTGCTTATTTCAGCGATAGTAGCTGTATTACGGACGTTGAACGACGACGAAGTTGCGTTGTATCGCGTAATGAGACGCAACGTTGGAGAAGAGAAGTTTGGCGGCTAATATACAGGTTTTTTCTAGGAACTGAGCGATCCCTCTCACAATCGTGAACTACAATCTTACCATTATCTACACGCTGGTGTAGAAGATCTGAACATCGGAAATTTCGTAATACATTGTCTTTAAAGCTGTAGCATGAAGTGGAGTTACATGTCTGGAGTTTCTGAGAAGAAAAAATTCCAATAGTTGGAAGTCCCACGTTCCCGATTCGCATCATCATCGCAACTGATTCTTTGTGGTTGCAATGTTTTAGCCGTAGTTTTCAACTCAAAACATCTGTTCACGAAATGTGATCATCGCTTTGAAGACAGCGTATCACGAAACTGACTTAGTGTGGAAACCTGATGGAAAACATAAAGTTCTGCCTTAAAATTACGATTATGACCGTGGCCCCACTCAATTCTCTTTGATCCTTCTGAAAAACGGCGTGGGAAACTGTTTTGTTCCAACGAGGTACGTTGGAACGCGCTCCTTTGCACACGCTCCGGGTCCTTCAGTTATCTATTCCTTGGTTTTGCTCGAATAAGTTGTTGAGGAGACTTCATTGATTTTCGACCACTCGCTAGCGGTTGCGACGCGTGCACAAGGATGGTGCGTTCGGAGGTACTTCGTGGGAACAAGCGCAGTTCCCTTAGGCTGTTTTGCAGGAAGATTAAGAGGAACTGAGTGGGGCCACGATCATCCTCTTAATCAACACCCCACGCTCTATATTTCTCCACGGGCTTCCTAACTATGCTAGTTTCGTGGTACGATACCTTTAACTGATTTCTGTAAAAAGCTGGATACTTTGATTCAAATTTACCAGTAGTACATTATATTAATATTGCAAAAAACTACCGCCATATTTGGAGAAGTCTACCCCTACTGAATGCCCTTAGTATGTCGTTTAACTTTGAATGGAACACGACTTATGGAACTAGTTTGGCTGTTGACTGCTGACCATATCAGACTGCAACACCCATCAACATTCTCGGATTAGCACTCTGGAAACCATCGATGAATTAACTTACACAATGTACTGGAAGAGATTTACTTTTTTTCCTGGGCAAGTTTTCATGAACCTGTCGCGGAATTCCTCAAAAGATTGAGCTGTGCTAGACAACAAGGACTAAGCCTCTAAGACAAACCACGAAAATCTCTAAGATCAGTCCGAAAAACCGAGTGTCACTGCCTTATTCATGGACCTCTTCACCGCTCACCTGTTATTCTCTCGATATCCGATATAGTGTATGAGAATTCAATCATTCCCAAATAGTACCATGGTGAATAAAGTTCGATCTCCAACTACTAACATGAAGGAAAAGTCCTAGATCGGGATTGAAAAAAATAATTCGAGAATCACCTCTTTTATGTACTAACCAATCCTGGATATTATCTACACAAAAAGTTGCTCATCGTCTTTCCCCTTCGATACGGTCACGTTTTTTTCATTTATTAAATTTGACTGTCTTCCATTGCAAAGGTGTTGATGAAAATCTTTTTGCCTTTCATCAGATCCTTTTGTAACCTTTAATCTTCTTGGTTTAGTACCTTCATTCACTTGTTCCAAACCTCTCAAGCGAAGTTTTCGTAGTAACTTCACATCCAGTTGCAAATTTCAGATTTTCCATGTCCTAATTAGGTCAGCTGACTTACGATAGCAAAATTATGCGAGAAAATTCACTACAGTACTTACCATTAGGTTGAACCTAACACGTAATGGCTAAAGAAATTGACTGATTTTCTGCCAACACCACAAGCATGTAGCTTGTATGAACTTTTTAACATCTCTATTTTAATATTAATCTATTTGATTTATTTTTTCATTATGGCAGAGAACTCTGTTACACAATCCCTCAGGCGTTAGAAGGATTATAATCTAAATTTTTCCATAATTTTCTGTGCTGTTTGTCTATGAACTCGTAAGTTTTTTCCTCTGTTCTAACTATGATTAATTATGATTGTTTAATATGTTAAATCCTTAAACTTTGGAAGTTTTTTGAATAGCTTACGTTCTGAGCAGGTTTTTCATTGACGATTTTTGATCTTTCTTCTTCGAACCGTTTGATTTGCTCGTGTTCAACGGATTATGGAATTTTTAAAGAATATCGTTAGAAATGTCATACGTTAAAAACAAAAAAGGAACTGCCCAATATCTACTCGAATACTTCCTGTTGGTTTTCCAGGACGGGAGAAAGAAACGTTCAAAAAGCAGATGAAGGAGAAAAAAATTGATAAGTTTTTGTTGGGTGCATTCTCTATGCACCGATAAGAGTGTTCAGCCGCAGTAGCTGTAGCTCGACGACCTCAACTGGTTTTCTCGTTTGTTCGCGCCGAAAACGGCGGCGATTACTATGTGTGACGCGCCTGCGCTGCGGAGAAACCATCGCCTGTTTCTGCTCATTCACCGCAAACACCGCCGCCGACTTTCGCGCTGCAACGATGAGTCTGAGGTATGTCCGGCAAACACACATTGCAGTAGGAATACGCTTGAGAATCCGTTCTCATCCGCTGTGCATTATACTGTTAAATTATACGCAGTAGAATTTATTTTATTATGTAAAGAATGATATTTTGAGGTTTTGATGGAAGAAAACTTCTTAGTTGTGCGAACAATGCTGGACAATCAGTGGTTCTACGCTTTAAAATCCACTAAATTCAGTATGTAGTGAACGTTCGGAATTTTATTTCGATCAAAACACAGATTCATTGCATTTGGGATAATCGCGATTATCGCGTGATCCGCGCCAATATCTATGTGAAAATTTTTGATACCTACATAACATTTTGAAGTAAATTACTGGATTTTTCTCTCGTTCAATGAATCTTAGTCTTTCTTGAAATTCAAGATTATATTCACAATGATGATGACTTTCTACGTGGATTGAAAGCCAGCACATTTCTTTTGTTGTCGAGCATCTCTCCTTCGTTCCCTTAGGGTTGAAGAGTGAAGGATTTTTTCTTGCTCTTTTACAAAATTTTATATATCTCTGTAAGAGTCGTGAAAAGTACCAGATAAATGCGTAAGTCACTTATTTTTAGATCAATTGTTTATCTTAGTGAACATGACCTTAACATTGCTGAAATGAATTCTTGAATCGAATTCTGAAGACCTTGATTGATTTATGTGGGGATTTATGGTCACACGTTAATTTGAAAGGTCGACACTGACGTGGATTTATTTAGTTGTTCTGAAAATTTATTCGATTTTTTAAATTCTGTTCGAAACTAAGCCTTTGGAACAAAAGTTGAATGTAAAATTGTCACGTACGTTTCTAGGCTATTAATTACTGTTTTCCAGCATTCTGCTAGCTTTTTTTCCAATTCCGTGCGTTAAAAAAATTAATTAAAGACTCTGATGGAAGAAACGGTTCTATTGGATGAAAATTTTTTCGCATGCCATCCATCGGAGATCGAGATAGGCGAAAGTTCGATAAAGCAAAGTTTGTGGAATAAACCAGATGGATAAATGAAAGATCTCCCGGGCCTGAGTTCCTAAACGGGCAAATTTCGTCTATGTTTGCAGTATGAGGGCCTCGGTGCTCATGCTGCAAAATGCACATCGTGTTATATTTTTGGTCATCTTTTTTAAAATTAGCTGCCTCATCTTAACAAAGTTGTTGACAGTAAATTTTAGCAGTAACTGTTTGACCGCTGAGGAGCAATTGCTAGTAAGTGATACGTTTCCTTTTCATTCAGTTGGATAAAAACGCTATAAAAAACGACCTTGCGGACAATCTCATAAATACTTCAAAAACGCAGTTTTTGATTGATTTTTTTGAGCTGTAGCCAAGATTGGTATTGATCCTCTCTAAATTTCACAAACGTTTTTTTTTGCATAGGAGTTTTTTGCGTTAGGAGCAATCGCGCTATTTTTTTATTTTGGAAAAGGAATCAATGAACCATGAGTGAAGGACTCTCACATTTTAAAAATTGCAAATGGTTCTTTAATATTAAAAAAGTTTTGTTCATTCAAATGTTCAGTTTTTTCAGGGGATTAACTCCGAGAATACAAAACAATACTCCGTGAATTGAATTCTTCAAAAAAAAAAACTAGAAAACAAAACTCACGCATGCAATAAAATGCGTCTCTTTGTTGCTTTCCCTTTCTCGCCAACGTTCCCTTCATTTCCTGAACAGATTTTTTGCCGTTGAAAGTCACTGTCATTTCACATAGAAAAGATGACATGCAGATTACGGTAGCCTTCAAATTGCACTTTTAAAAGAATCCTCCATGGTTTCACTAAGATAAACAAGAGATGAACAATAAATCAGTCAATCAATAATAATATATAATATATATTATAATAAATAATAATAATAATCAAATCAATAATGTACCTTCAACTGTTGCTTATCTATCGATTAACGTACCACGCGCTGCAAAACATTTTATTTTTTTACACTGAATTTTCTTTTAAGAAGAACTAGGACCTATAGACCAACCCAATAAATAGTCCTTTTCATTTACTAAACACATGGACGTTTGTTGTCCATGTAGTCGTTTTTTGGATGGTATGGTCGGTGAGCAAAAATTCGCTGCTACAGTGCGTTTAATGAGCGCTTGAAGTTACCAACTGCGCAACCTTCGCCTACGTTTTTTCTTTCGGCTGGCGGCCATATTAAACTCATAAACACCTTTTCATTTTGGATTTATCAGCAACAAGAACAGCTTTCTTAGCCGAAAAAGGAGCTGACGGCGAAAGATGAGAATGTTACTGAAATTCGCGTAGTGCAATTACATAACTTTGACTATTATTTAAATATACTGTAACACTAAAAGTTCGTCGTTCAACAGCCCGACGTTCTATGGTTACTTAAATCTTCAAAAATCTGTGTTGGAGATGGCGGTCACTACCTACCACCTTCAAGGCTCAAAATCCCAAGGAAGGAAAAATTCCTGGAGAAGTGATTTTTGAGTATATGCGAAAATGTTGGCTGACAAATTCTCAATGAGTTTAGAGCAAAACACCTCAGAATCCATAAGCTGAATAAAGTCATGAAAGTCCTTTAATCTGTACCTTCCCGGAATTGTTAGCATGGACATACAAACTTTAGCGCCGATCGTCCATTTGCTGAGATTTCTAGGAGAAACGGGGTGCGGTGCAGTCGGTTAGAGGTCCGTTGTAGCCACACGGTCTAGGGTTCGAAAGTGCAAACCAGGCCTTTCAGCCCTCCGGGGTCGATAGATTGGAACCAGACTTGTCTGGAAGGATAAAAATACTGACTTGATCATCGGCTGGCCCCGCGAGTCATTGTACAGGCCAATGCGCGTTCCAAAACATCAACGATTACGAATTCCAGTAAGACGCGCCTGCGCATCCGAAGTGGATTGATACGCCAATGACTTTATCCTTTATCATTTCGGAAGAACATAACAGATTGTTCGGAAAGTCTTACACAAAAATCTTCAAAATCCAGATTTGTCTAGAAATGTTCTGGCAAGTGCAAGAATCTATTCAAGTTTCGACTAATAATTAATAATAGTATGTCAATTACTATCATATATATTACATACTACTAACTAACAAATAATAATATTAGTAATAATCTCGACTCCTCGCAGCTTCATTGGAAACGAAATCCACAAAGCTCACAATTTCCTCGTTGTTCTCCTTCCTATTGATAGTCGCGGCGCACTCGGCGATTATCTCGTCGACAACACCATCACCAGCGCTGTTTGAACACACGTATTTTGTCCAGATAATCCAAACATTTTTCCACTATCGTGTTCCATTAATTACCCATCATACGAAATATTTTTCACGCACTACATGCACCCTTGCGCTCACTTCATCGCAAAATTTTTTACTCTTCTTATTGTTGGAAAAGACCATCGTAGCCTTGAACCGGTTTCGTTTCAGCGACTTGTTTAAAATTAACAAGTATAAATACTAAAATAAAATCGTCCACCTCAATTTGTGGTAACTTCCAAAAAATTCGTTGTAGACGTTAAATTTGGCTTTTGTTAGAAAAAAGAAGCAAACATTCGACTTCTGTCGTTCTTTCTTTTTTCAGCCTCACCTCTCAAATTCATATCCCAGAAAATCCCAAATGCATTACTGAATATTTTCGTATTTCATATTTCCGTACGACGCGTGCAGCGCAATTGTACAAGCTGTTTCTGCGTTTTTCATCACTTTCGATGGTCTGAAAGCTCCTTAAGGCCAAGTTCTATCAGTCTGAGGTCGATAAGTTGTCTACGAGGATGAAAATACCAAATTCATGCATCGATTACTCTCCCTTACCCCATCCTTTCCAATAACAAGCCATTGTGCAGGCTCCATACGCGTTTGTGAACCTCAAAGGATTCGAAATTGAAAATTGAACGCGTTGATGCATTCGGCAAGGATTGATCAACCCCGAATACTTGATCCTTCATCATGAGTTCGTCTGTGAATTTCTTTAACTTACGCATCTTTTTAGAACAAATTATTTTTGTCGTTGGTGAGAAGAAATGTGAAATCCTGAATGGAAGCTCTTTCGTTCAGAACTTCACATTGCGCATTCATTGTTTGAACACCTGAGGCAATGAGGCACCTCGACGGATAGTGCCCAGCTTGCACCCACGTATAGTATTGAACTTAACTCTTTTCCAGAAATTTTGTTCTTTTATATTTCCTCTTCTGGCGGAGAAGCTGTGGAAGCGAAAGCGATGTGCAATATTACTGTATTTTAATCATTTTACATTATTATTATTATTATTATTATTATTATTATTATTATTATTATTATTATTATTATTATTATTATTATTATTATTATTATTATTATTATTATTATTATTATTATTATTATTATTATTATTATTATTACCCCCATGGCCCAGGCGAGTGTTCTGTAACCTTTTAACTCGATTTAAAACAATTCTCTTTAGTTGACTTCGATTAAGGAGGTAGACCAAAGACAAATTGTAGATAAATGATTTCTTGTTGAATGACTTAAATTTTTTTATGATGCTCGCTCAGAAAATAATAGAACACAAGAAGGATTTTGTTTCCAAAAAGCTAATTTCATTTATTTCCAAAAAGCTAATTTCAGCGCAAAGGCGATTGTAGCGCCGGCAGTAAGACGCCGCATGGCAGGTGGTTCGAAACCGCCCCAGTGATAACTAAATCTTATATCCCTCCGGGTAAATTGGTGTCAAATTTGTCTGGGAAGATGAAGACACTGACATGAGCATCGGTTGGCAAGTTATAGAACAGGCCAACACGCATTCCTCAACGTCAATGACTACGAATTGCAGTGAAATGCCTCGAATTATTTCGAGAGGACTGGAGATATGCCGGAGGCTTTATCGTTCTTTATCTTTTTCGGGGTGCAATGTTATGTTTGACCTCTTTTTCTTGATATGATGTACCAACGACAGAACTATACCCCAACTGGTATTTGAGTTCTGCTCAAACTAACGAGCCGCCCTTAAATTGAGAAGAAGAGCATAGCACTCCACCTGATTGAGCAGGACACGACTACACAATCAATCGTTTAAGATCTATGAAGTAGGCCAAAATTGGTTGGTTTTTGTGTTGCACCGAACCGAAGAACCCAAAGTTCCGATTAGCAAATATTAATGAAATAATAAATAATTAATAATTAATACAAATATTTATTTTAATTTGAATAACTAATGAATACGTTACCGCGCAAGATGGGGCGGGTGTGGTGTAGCGGTTAGAGGTTCCACTTCCTGCACGATCGATCGGAGGTTCGAATCCGCCCTAGTGCTCACCAAGCCTTTCATCCCTCCGGCGTCGATAAATTGGTACCTGACATTGTACTCGGGAGGATAGCAAACACTTTTGACACATGCTAGCTGCTATGATCGTCAGTGGTTACACGTTCGTAAACCTCAAGCAATTCCGAATTGAAGTGAACGTGGGGGAGCATCCCAAGCGGATTGATTAACGCCAGAAACTTTATCTTTTATCCTTTTTAACTATTGAAACTATTAATAAACAGAATTATTAATCAGCAGCAAAAGTGCAAGTCACAGTTTGTTTTCTCACAAAGAACAGAAGAGCGCAAAGTTCCCATGAAAATGTAGTTGACACTGTAGTCGTGGAAGCAAAATTTTGCGCTCTTGCTGCTACGATTTGTTGGTGTTAATGTGAAAATTTAGTGAAAAATATAGAAATTAGAAAAGAAATTAGAAAAGAAAGGGAGCGTGTCTCGAGTTTGACGTGGTGCGAAAACCACAGTGAGAACCTTGAGTTCAGAACGATCAGGAAGAGTGGTGCAGAACCAGCGTGGTTCTGCACCACTCTTCCTGATCGTCCTAAAAATGGTGTGGGAACGTTGTTTATTCCTACGAGAAAGGTGAAAGCGTTCCCTGCTACACGCTCCAATCCATTCTGGAGCTTGTTCATTGGTTTTACTTGAATTGGCTAGTGAGGTGACTGCATTGATCATCCACTATTCGGTCGTGGACGCGGCGGGTGCAGAAGGAGAGCCCCTTCCGGAAAAGAACACCGTCTCCAACGCTGCTTTTTTATGACGATTAGGGAGAGATGAATGGAGCCACGTTCGTTTCCGTAATCAGCAACCAAAACTCTACGTTACCCCGAAGTTTCCGTATCACGCTTCGTATTCGTGATCCGCTGCCTCTGAGTTTTAGTAATTTAGACCACGATGATCGCCAGTTTTTGTCATTTTTGTTCCTTAATTAATCAAAAATTTGTTAGAATTAATATCTTTGCAAGCTGACGCGCCACACATTTTTCAAAAGGGTGAAAGAAAAACCTCATCATCTTGTGTATTTGAATTTAATTTATGAAGAGTAGCTTCATTTCAGAGATACTCGAGAAGAGGAGCTCCTCCTATCAAAGGACGCTGAGGTCACGATGAAAGTACGAGAACCTCTCTATGAACAGAAGCAGTCTGCTTATCAACGTATTCTGATCTACGCTGAAAATGTTCAGGACCGTAGTGCGACCCCGGAAACAGCGGCCGATACGAAATTCCACAGGAGACTGCATTCCACTACAACCGACGAAATCCTCACTGAACTTGGCCTGTGAGAGCGTACCTTATTGGTCGTAGCCTGGTCTGAAGCACTTATTTCAGCCTCAATCCTCACTCAGTTTTCATCATGTTATCGATGGGTTTCCTGTGGTTCCTTTCGGCAATGCCTACTATGTCTCCAGCTTACTTGGCTCCACCCACGCATTTCTCCGAAAATTCCTCTTTTCTTACCGTTCAGAATGAGGTGACATCTTCTCTATTATTTCTTGTACCTTGTGTAGGTGTATTAAAATCTCCGTTTAAAATATCTTTAAAAAATTGATGTGATTTTACTTGGTGAGCAGCTTTTCGATATTATATATAATTCTAATAGTTTACAATATGTAATTCGTTTATTTACGAGGAAGATCATAAAACAAAAAAAAAAAACTCATCTTTTCTACAACACTAGTGCTGGAAACCCGTTTTTTAATCTTCGATTTGGAGCGGAACCAAGAATGAACTGCACTGATCCCAAATTTAAGTTCGAACTCCAACGATCAGTGATTGATCCAGCAGAAATGACGTCATCTGTGTACTTCCTCGGGAATCTGGTCCTAGGACAAATGTATTGCATGGCGGCTGACAGGTCTACTTTCTTTGAATGGATCATACAGTCGCTCGATGTTTCCTTAACCTTCCTCTTTTCAGAATTGGACGACGACCTGTTCTGGTGTGGAGTCTCATCGTATCAGGACTGGCTGGAGTTGGAGCAGCAATTGCTCCCACATTCTATCTGATGTTATTCGGGCGATTCATCCAAGGGTCCTTCTTTAACGTCAGTTCACTGCTTGATCTCCATTTCAGTTTGACTCTGTGTAGAACATTCTGAAACATTATCTACGTTCGATTACAAATGAATCCGGGCAACAAATCGCCTCGCGTCTTAACTGAGCTGAGACCACATTTGCCGTTACACTTTATTCGACTAACGCCTCCGCTTCCCTTCGTTGAAGCTTTCGAAAGAGAGCTCTATCAAAGCTGCTGCAAACCAGATATAGGTATGACCGGGTCAAAACGACGTGGAACATGGTGCGTTTTGGAACGTATTTCGTTGTGGTTATTAGCGATGAAGTGATTTTGAACCTGAGAATCAGTATTTGGTCAGTACCAAGACTTATAGGACAATATGTCCCGGCAACGGCAACACCGTAGACGGTTGCGTGCGGCGTGATGGGACCTTCACTTGTCCTCGCATAGGCCGATTGAACATAGTGATGGGGCCTAACACTGAAGTTAGAAAGGATCCAATCGCGTCACCGCACCGCTTCGAGCACAACCGCCTACCCAACTGCACTGAGCGCGTCGTTTTGAATCGACTATACATTCACACACATTCACACATACGCATACACTCTTCCTCCCGCTTGACGCAGACGAAAGCGCACTGCTCTCAGTTGGTTGAACGCATTATCTGCTCCATGCATAGAGTCCCAACAAGGTTCTGAGATTGGCAACAACAACGTTACCCAAAAAATGAACCGTATTTTTGCTACGAATCAGCTGACCTGATCTACAAAGAACTATTTATTTATTTATTGTTTATTGAAAACACCTGCAGGTGTGCCATAAAACAAAAAAAAACAAGGTGGAACAGAGCTCACTAGAATTTCGCCTGAATTTTACACAACAAGACTGGCCCTTCAATGCTTCAACTATGAAAAGAACTTACTTGCTTTTCGAAAGGAGTTCTTAGATGTGAGCGGTTTGGTTATTTGCAATTCATTTCGCTACTTTTTAAAATTTTTTTCTAATCAAAAAGTTACATAAAATGTAACTTTTTGATTAGAAAAAAATTTTTGATTAGAAAAAAGAGCAAGGGGTATCAGATAGGAGAGAAGAAGAAAATATTCCAAGTTATCTCACATTGCCTTTTTCAAATATATTCTGTGAATTTTATACGTTGCAGTCGATCACAATGATCAATTGGGTGTTATGTTGTGAATCCATAGCATTCAAAGGCCATTCTTACGCGTCCGTGATCTTTGGCGTCTTCTGGGTGGCAGGTTCACACATTAACGTAGCTGTCTTTCATTTCCGAAAAAAGAAATTCCTTTCTTTTCAGGATACTGCATAATTACTCCTATAGCTCATTTTTTCCCGTCCTGGCGAGCCCTACAATTCATGACCTCACTTCCCACTTTGTTATTTGGATTTGTGATGCTCGTGTGAGTTAGTCTGGATGCTAAAGTCGCAAATCTCTATCAAAACTCATTCCACAGATCCCTTCCGGAAAGCTTCGATTTTCTGATCACCAAGAAAAAACCGATCAAAGCAGAGAAATGGATTAAACGAGCACAAAAATGGGGAGCACGCAAGTTCGAATGCGATGTGATGAAAACAATTGAGAACGAGACCGCACGAATTCCGGAAGAGACAAGCCTTATGGAAAGCCTTCGTAGGTCATCGGCGACGTTCATCCTCTAGAATTATTCATGTTCCATCCATTCTAGGTCACGTTGTGCACAGTTCGGAGCTCATGCTGTACATAGCTATCCAGACGGTGCTATGGTGAGGGTTGTTTGTCACCGCGAGCGATGCTATCCTCTAATTATCCTCTTTCAGGGTGGTGGACTTTATGATTTATAATGCATTATCACTGATGTCAACAGACGTGGGTTCTGTCTGCTCTTTATGTTATCATTCTAACAATTTTCCAAATGTTCTCCTAGCGCTTGGTCAAATATGTGCAATAACTGACAAACCATGTCCATTTCTAGGGGTACTTCGTTCCTGACGTTCAACCGAAAGGCTTATATACTGTACCCTAAAGTTATGTAGTACTACCTAGTTGTAGTATTGCCTCAGACGGTGTAAGTAAGAGTAAACCTACACCTGTCCAAAACGATCCGAAGCTCAGTGCAGTTGCGCATGCGGCTGCGTTCGACGCGGAGCGGTAAAACTAGGGGATGGGATCGAGGTGGGGCCGGTGCTAGCTTCGCCCGCGTGAGTTGTGCTGGCGAGAGTCCTCATTAACATGAAGCTCGGTTCAGTTGTGTAGTGGTTAGGATTGAGCGGCAACCCTTGCGTATCACTCTTGAGCATCACTCATGACTCCAGTTCGCGATACTCCCATTTCAATCCCAACCCTAGCTCCACCGCGCCGCTTCAGGTGCAGCCACGTGCTTAACTGCACCCAACATCATGTCGTTTTAACCCGACTATCCCCTCAATTGCAGTGAGGTGTAATGTAGCGGTTAGAGGTTCCGCTTACTGCACGATCAATCGGAGGTTCGAATCCGCCCTAGTGCTAACCAAGCCTTTCATCCCTCCGGAGTCGATAAATTGCTATAGCGCTAACCAAGCCTTTCATCCCTCCGGAGTCGATAAATTGCACCAGACTTGTCTGGGAGGATAAAAACACTGACTTGACACATCGGCTGGCCACCGCAAGTCTTTGTATAGGCCAGTTACACGTTCGTTGACCTCAAACGATTCTGAATTGAAGTGAACGTGCTGGCGCATCCCAAGCGGATTGATTAACCCCAGACACTTTAACTTTATTGTTGTTGGAGAAAAGGGTCATTTCTGTTTGTCTCATTGCGTCTTTCAGTTACCTTTGTATCATACGGTAGCAGTTCTTTCTAGATGTAGTCCAAATTTCATTGAGTTATGTTACTTGGCAGTGACACATCATGTGAAATTTACTTTCCTCCTTATGGGCATCACCCCACGAATCTGGGGTGGTGCGGGTTTCAGCTGGCTTATGCCTAACGGGGTCGTAGACTGTGGGGAAGAGGGTGATTCAGTTCATCTCTTCCTAATTGCCGTAAGAAACTGCCCGAAAGATGCGGCTTTGAGCGTTCCGGGGACTATTTTCTACAACGACGAGGAGCGTGCCAGCCTTGTGCACGCGCCGCATCTTCCGGGCCGTTTTTCATATGGCAGTTAGAGAGAATCACCCTCTTCTCCACAATCTACGACCCCGGATAGGCATAACCTACCTGAAACCCGTATCAACCCAGATTCGTTTTTCCCGTCTCTCCCTTTTCGCTCACCATGTCAAATTCGTGGTATGCTGCCCTTAAGTTCTGCAAGTGCGATTGTGGTTGTATTCTCAGATAATCGGATCCGGAGCAATTGAAAGCTGAATTTTAACGGCAACGCTTTTGTTCTCGCAATTCGACTACTACTATGCGACTAGTTCTGATACCTTTGAAAGAAGACTACTACTTCCAAACTCTCATTTGTGATTGTGAATACCAGAACTTTGATTCAGAGGAAGGATACTTCAATCTGTATTTCAGATCTTCAATAAGACTCCTCCGTTATAGGTTATGGACGGTGACGCTGACACGTCGTTCCTATTCTCTGGCCTAGTCGAACTGCCATGCTACTTCTTGATGCCGGTTGCACTTGATCGGTAGGTCTACTGCAGAAATACATCACCAGCGAAGTAGTGTAGCATATCGCGTGGAAATTTGCGTTTTTTTAGACTCGGAAGGCGACCGACAGTGATTTTAAGTCATGTTCTATCAGCGATTGCATTAGTAATAATGTGCTTCTTGAATCCAGGTTTTTTATTTACTTATAACTCATTTATTTCATACAAATGTATAAAATAAAATTCTGGTAGTACACTTTGCTGCTTTAGAGCAAAGTGCACTACCAGAATGCTGCTTGATCAATGCTTTAGAGCCTTTGGTAATGGAATTCATACGTTGGAACGTTAGGTAATGAAATTCAATACTTTAGGTGATGGAATAAATACTAACAAAAAAAAGTAAGGTATATGATTTCTTTAAATGTGGTGGCCGTTTTGATTTTGCACCATTGACGACCTTTTCAATTGCTTCAATATCGACAGGATAATCTTCTTTTGCCATTTCTTCCTCATTACCTGTCCCCACTGTCCAAAAACAGACGACACTAGCCGTCGTGGATCTGGGCTCAAGAAAGGCCTCAATGCCAGCAATCCCTTCATCAAAGGATGCCGTTTTTGGACAGTGGGGACAGGTGATGAGGAGGAAATGGCAGAAGATGATTATCCTGCCGATATTGAAGCAAGTGAAAAGGAGCGTCAATGGTGCAGATTTAAAACCACCACCATATATAAAGAAATCTTTCGAAGCGTTCAGTGAGTAAGGTATAAGCTTCAAGTCGTTCTATTAGAAAAAGAGCAGAAAACTTCCATAGACACACTTCTCATTGAAGAACACTAACGTAACTATAGGCTTCCAGGTGAACCAGCGTGTTTCAATCCAATGTTCCGATGTTTTCAGCATCACATCCTGCACTTTACATGGTTGTGTGGCTCGTCGCTAAATTTGGAATGGCCAGTGCGTTCATGTGCTGTTTCGTCTACGGATCGGAGATCTTTCCCGTCCAATATCGCAACATATGCCTTGGTTTCTGCGCAACAATCAGCAATATTGGAGCTATGATGTCTCCACATTGTGGTCTATTGGTACGTTATTTCAGCTGCTGCCTTTGTGGAGGGAGGTGGACATTTCTTACCGGTTCTTTTTTTCTATGATGCTTTTAACACTTCCATAATCCGCGTATCTCTGCGAGTTATGGATGAAGGAAACGTGCAAGAGAATAGATATGAGCGGGAGTACATAAGGGTGAAAGGCAACACATTCAGTTTTCGTGGCTAGGAAGCAATTAACAACGTATCATTCACTTCTTGACAAATTCATTCGAAGTTATTGCGCGGTGCTACATCGCGGCGTACTAACTCGACGTCGCGGGACCCGCCTCACTTCATTTCACCGCTTGCTGACACAGCAGTAAGCCCGTTTTTACATAGTGTGACCATTTTTTGGTATCTAGTGAAGACTCCTTTGAGTTTACCTTGGTGTTCTTTTTCATTTGCCTTTCTCCAAAATTTCGTGACCTTCACTAATACTCATCTACATTTTATTATCATTTTGAAGCCATGCCCAAATTTTCTACACCTTCCTCACTTACCTTCAATTTGAACAGTAAAAATGTTTTTAGATTGGAAATATCGAGGAGAGCTTTAGTGTCCTTCTTTGAGTCCGTTCTTTAAATTTCTTAACTTTTTCCGCGCTCTGTGTTTCCTAACTTTATTCGCTTCTCGCGTTGTATTTTGTCGCTTGTTTGGTTGAAGCAACGTGAGCTGTGCAAACGAGCAAGAAATAACGTGAGCACGGTAACCCTGAGAGTAAATGTGGAACTATAGTTGGGTCAAAACGACATGATGCACGGACAGTTGCGCACGCGGCTGCGCTCGAAGCGGCGCGGTGGAGCGCAGCGGTTGGAGTCGTGTAAGGACCCTCGTCACCGCCACACATCTCTGCTGTTCGGCATGGTCCCACCTCGATTCCAACCGCTCTCTCCACTGTAACGCTTCGAGCGCAGCCTCTTGCGCAACTGTTCGTGCCTCATGTCGTTTTGACACAACTATAGTAGAATTGGCGTCAGCTCTGCACATACCGCTTGGGTCACACCCTGTTTATGGCGGTTGTGAGTCCGCTCGCCTGCACACGCGGTGCGTAAGCCTGCGCTCGCATGAGTGCTTAATTGCAGAAAAAATTGACTGAGAGGGCCCTCTTAAAGGCATCACGGTTGCCTAGGTAAAAAGTGTAGATTGAGGGAGAAGGGTTCGTCCATTCCTTCCGAACATGCGCCAATTGCTTATTAGGCACACTCACTATGCAATCAGAATATAGAGCTGAGGTGCCTGAGTCGAAATCGGTGGTGCGGGTTTCAGGTGGGTTATGCCTATACAGAGTCGTAGATTAAGGAGAGAAGGGTGATTCGGTCCATTCCTTCCGAATTGTCATAAAAAACGGCCCGGAAGATACGACTTCGAGAGTTCCGGCGCGCTACTTTCTACAGCGAGTTCGGTTGGAGCGCGCCAGCTTTGTCTTCTACACCTCCTAGCATGTTTTTTTCGGGGAGAGATAACAGTTTCGTAAATTTCATGATATCCTGCTTTCGAGATCTTTCTCAATTCTGTTCACTGGCTTCCAAAGGTTATCTCTCTCGAACACGTCCCAACCCCCCACTGGGTCATACCTGTCCAGAAAGCACCGCTACTGTCAATGTGAGTCCGTCCATTGATACCCACTACTCTTTGCTTTGATATTCATTCTGTCCTTGTACAGTGGCGACTTGTCGCCTACCTTCCAAGCTTATATCCCAAAGGCGGAGCTGAACTTCTGCAGCGCAGCATCATAAAACTTCTTCCGTCTAGTGTTATTGTGTGTTTTTCAGGATAATGTGTTCCACGGCTTCATGTACGCGACATTTTCTGCGCTATGCGCATTGTGCGCATTCGTAACCTCGTTCTTGCCTGAAACAAAACACTCTCGCTAAGAATTGTCGAGAGAAACTCTACAGTGGATACTTATCATTGAGGATATACTCTCCACTTTTCCGAAAAAAAATCTAGTCTTGTCCTGTTGAGTTGTTTCTGGATAGTCCTGTATTTTAGCGTTAATTATCTGATGTCCAAAGTCGGCCCACCTCTTATTGATTTGTGAATATATTGAGAATCCTTTACATGCTGTACATCAATTTTGTTGAGACGGGTCCTGTAACCTCATTAACCTTTGTCAAACTAAATAATTCCATTGAATACTTTGGGTATGTGCCTAATAAAGAATTCTACAGTTCACGCCAGGATCTATTTACAAAATAAGAAGCTGCCACCAACTCGCTAGTGTTGTATGCCTCTGACATCAAAATATGACAAAAAATATGACAGTCAACATTCACATACAGTCGAAAGCACGACTTTAACCACACTTTTGATGTAGCTGCGCGAACGGCTGCGGTCGAAGTTCCGCGGTCTCGCGCCCAATTCTGCGCTCCGATTCGAGCGAGGGTCCTGCCGCGATTGCACCGCAGATCAGAGTCACGTTTTGACCCGGCAGAACAGCAAAAAGCAAACAAACATTGAGGTAACTGTGGTAGGTAATCCTGAGCTGGCATGTCCACATGCGGCGCTCAGTCGCATGTCGCTCGGTCTGTGGCCGCCAGTTTGGAGACCTGAGTCAGGGAACGGTGTCCTATCTACCCTATTCCTCAGACCTCACCAATCCCATCATGCTACCGCTCCTGCTAGCTCTTAAGGCATTCCCTGAAGGAAGGACTTCAATTCTTCCATTGATCACAAACCAGCTGTTGAGTTGTTCGTTGAGTCGCAACCCTACCCTTCTCCCTTCTGGCCTCAGGGAATTATATCCTTATCAGGAAGATGGAGCACTGTGGTGAAATGAGTCGACGGATGATCACCAATGTGTGGTTTGAAACTATGGAATTGTAAAAGGTATGAGTGTGTAGAAAAAAATAAGTAACCAACATAATATTATGACTAGGAGGTACGAAACAGGTCTTTCGCCCGCTCTACCACTTTTCACACCGACTCAGGTCCCTTGTAGTCAGTCCGACAGCACCCAATCACCCAAAAAGGGTTGCTCAAAAAATGTGATTGTTACACACATACATGAGCATATCAAGTTTCACTTTAGAAAATCTCAACACACAAATCTGCATGCTTTCTATAGACATTCCGACGTTATCATCATTCCTACAATCTGACCAAAACACCCTGTTTGGCAGGCAGTGTGATCTTCTCATTCGCGAGATCCAGTTTTTGACGAGCACGATACTCGGTCACTCCTGGCGTGACTGCTCCCACCTAAATTAGAGCAGCACTTAATTTGGTAGGCATCGACGGGTGCTGCCGCTTACCTCAGCTTTCGCGAGATCCACGTTTTTGGGAAGGAGTTCTTTCTCGTTCAACTTGGTGAAATCGACAGGTGCAGGATTAGAGCCGAAGTTCAGCGCAATCACGAAAGCCTGGAATCCGGCAAAATTTTTTTTTTCAAACAATAGAGAGATAGAGAAGAGAAACAGAAGGGAATAGAGAGTGGCTGGTGCTCACCGTTCCAACTGCGGTTCCATTCTCTCCTTTCACAAATCTCGAATATGCGAGCACATCTCCTTCCAGTTCATCTCTGACCGTGCTCCCAAGGATCAACGCCTCGTCACGTTGTCTCATCTTCGCCAGCTTCTGGTACACTTTGAGGGGCGACATCTCTTGTGCGTATTGACTCTTAATCAAATAAGTACATTGAAGGATAAATTATCCAAAAGTAATTAAAATGTAATTCACCTCGAAATTGTCCTCTTCTTTGTCGTCGTCGCTTTCGGCAAAGAACAGTTTTCCTATGTTAGCTTCAGCAGAAGAAAGGAAGCCGTGGTGATCGTTACCGGTTGGTGTCCATTGCATGATACCGCGAGCACTCGGAGGATTCCCGACGTCTTTCAGGCCAAGCTCTTGTCCGTAGTACAACGACAACGCACCCGGTAGAGTCAACTGAAGACATTGAATTGGTTTGACACGCCATCGTTAGCGGCGCTACCGCGGATCGTCAACGGTGTCTAACCTGCATGAAAGTGAAGAGGTTCGCAGTGTCGGCGTCGAATCGAGAAGCAAGCCGACTACTGTCAGCATTTGAGAACTGCCAGTATGGTGTGTAGGAGTCACTCTGTAAAATGGCAATTATTTAACGAAAGAGAGAGAGAAAGCAAAAAATAAGTTTCCATCCAAGAACAAGCTTTCAGATTGTCTCGTCAACCTTAAAATTACTTGAGCTTTTTTTATATTTTTTAAAAATTTTTAGGTCACCTCTTCCATAGTTTTTTCGAGTGCATTGCAGATGGTTCTAATCAGGAAATATTCGCGCAGGAACGAAGGAGAGAGGAGGTCTTGAGTAAAGAAACATCTTCTTCACCTTTCTCGCAAAACACTTCCGACTACAATCGGAGTGATTAACATGCGCAGAATTTTCGGAGTGGGTTCATGTCACACATATTAATTAAATATAGGAAGAAAAGAAAAGTTTTGGAATCTTCGCATTCAAAAAAGTCATACGTTTCCTTTTTTAATTTTTCCTGTGTCCTCAGTAGAGAAGTCATAAACTTGAATGTTTTCTGAAGATCTACAGGTGGGTTAAAACCAGGTGATCTGGTACCTAATAAGGTAATAATGGGATATTAAAGGCATCACCCCACGAATCTGAGATGATGCAGATTTCAGGTGGAGTATTCTTATGATGGATAGTAGATTATCGAGAGGCGGGTGATTCCGTCCATTTCTTCCTAATTGCCGTAAAAAACGGCCCGGAAGATATGGCTTCAGGCTTTTGGCGCACTATTTTCCACAAGGAGTTCGACTGGAGCGCGCCAGCCTTGTGCGGCGCCGCATCTTCCCGGCCGTTTTTTACGGCAATTAGGAAGAAATGGACGGAATCACACCCCTCTCCGTAATCTACCATCCCGTATGCGAATACTCCACCTGAAATCCGTAACACCTCAGATTTGTGGGGTGATGCCTTTAAGGAACTGTTGCTCTCACCTCATCTCTAATGTTCAGCGCCATGAAATCCTGAAACTCACTGACCGCTGGCGAAAGAAGTAATCAACAAGAGAAATATGTAATTCATGAATTGCAATTGATTTTGGTTGTAAAATCAATTATTTCGATACTTATAAGAACCTTCTAGTGTTTTTGCTGATTTGCTTCCCTTCCCTTACCCTGCGTTCATAACATATTGGATAAAATTTGAAAGAATACACTGTAGATCAAAAGAACCACGGCGGCTGCTCACCTCATGTCTTGAATAAGCAGCCGACAGGGCGTCGTGCGCACACGCGGCAACCCCTTTCGCACATTTTTCCGAAGAGAGCGATGCGAACGTGTTATCGATCACATAATGTAGATCACCGGTTTCCCTGGCTTTCGAGTGTAATTCTTCGATATCGCGTAGCGAGGAGGAGAGTACGCTGGAAATAGACGGCGATAACAGTAATTATCGTTAATTATTATAGTTCTTTTCCTGCTGTTTCTCTATACTACCGTATTTGTTTTGTATTTGTCTTTGACACATCCTTTTGGCACGGTATTGAGCGCAACAAATAAATAAATAAATAATGCAAAACACAGCAACAAACTGAATATTCCTCATCTTTCGATATAGTTTGACGCGATTGCTGGATAAGGGAATAAGCAAAATTAAGAAGTATTTTCCGCTCACATTTTCTTCTCTTTAAGATCTTCTTGAGACTCAATGACGTTTTTGATTAGAGATGTCAATTCCTTCAGTGCTGCAATTGCGCCGTCGTGCTAAAAATTGAAATAAAAATAGTCTTTATTTGAAAGAAAAAGCGTTTAAAGGCAATAAGAAAAGGAGGAAAAAGATTCTGATTCGAATGAGTTCGAATGGATGACGCATCTGTCGCAACACGTACGCCCTCTCTTTTACATACACTCTCTCCTCCCTACGCACCCCTGTCCGACCGAAGGCGCGTCGCGGTCACCCGGCTGAACACGATCGAGGCCGACTACGCGTGCAAAATCATTACAACTATTTTGAGAAGAAAAACTGAATGAAATAGGATGTTAGCAAACATTTTTGAGCCAGAGTTACTCACATTAGGTTTTCCGGTAGCATCAAGTGCCAGCTGACTAACATGGTCGATGTGGAAACCGTCCAAGCCGAGCAGTAAATATTTCTTGACAGCTTCTTCAATTGTCTCTTTAACCTTAGCGTTTGACCAGTTCAGCACTGGATTCGCCGCGCTCGGATAGCCAAGATACCTGAATGAAGTTAGTTGTTATGCTGTCTGTGCTGTATTCTATGATTCTCCATACATAATTCATAACAGAACCGTACTTTGTGTCGTTATCGCCGTGGAATTCATGATAGTTCGCCTGTGCGAACGCTGCAGACCCTTTTTTTGCCGTTACAAACACATCTGCATCACCATCACGGAACCATGGATGATGAATGGACACCGATGTCACTGGCAGGTCCATCACCACGTACATGTCTGCAAAAACGTCGGATGATCACTTTTTTCACGAGTTCACTAAACTCGTCTCACCTCTATTATGAGCGGCGTCGATGAGTTCCTTAAAATCCTCCTCGGTCCCGAATCTTTTGTCAACTTGAAGATGATCGACCACATCGTAGGGATTGAAGTATTCATCCTGGAGGAAGGTGACATAGTACTATTCATTATTTTTCAACCATAATAGATTGGAAATCCAGGTTGTTTTTTTTAAATTAATTTGAAGGAATTAGTGACAATTCTTGGAAAATATTCATGCGATACTAAACGATTTCACGGATCGAAGAATAAAAAGAAAGAAAAGTAGGAAAGCAGAGTTTGATACACGTGTAATCCAACCAAAAGATGAAAGTCCTACATTCCAGCTCCATTTTGTGTTTGAAGCGCATCTTTTCGTGAGAAGTGAACCAAAATTGAACAGTGAGAGTGAAAGTGTGTTTATTTTTAACAACAGTAAAATCTACTCTATCTTTGATACCTTTAAATCTATTAAGTTAAAAGTTAATTTATTTATTGAAGTAAAATTAATTGACTATTATTATTTTGTTGAATTAATTTTATTACAGCCTTTTTTTCAACATGTATTATAAGATAGCTGATTTGTCTCCGGAGCATTAATAGAACATAAATGCGTATTAGGACCCCGCCGAAGCAAACTTGAAAGAAAAACAGAAATTTTCCAGAAAGTTTTGGGCAAAAAAACACTGTGGAAAATTTTGAATGTAAGTTTAAATTCCAGTTTTATTTGACAGATCCCACAGCACTAATTTTAAACCCGTTTAGCACATCCAGAAAGATAAGGCGCTTAGAAACCCAAACAGAAAATTCAGCTAAACTGACAGGTGGCGTTGAGATCCCATTATGGTTGAGAACGTCGCTACGAAACGGCGTTGTGAAAAGTGAATGGTTTTTTTTCGCAATTATGCGTGCAATTTTTATTTGTATGGATCCTGCGTTCATGTTTAAAATTCGCTTTAATGTTTCCGATTTTTTTATAGGATTTATTTGACGATCTATCGAAAAGCCATTGGATTTTTTCTGGGAAGAAATTTGTTCTAATTTTTTTTTCAAATTTTTTTAATTTCTAAGAATTTGTGACTATCATTCTGAGCTCCGTGACCTCGCGGTTCTTTGACATCTCAGCAGCATCTAGCGGTTTATAGGATTAAAAGTTCTCTACAGTTCTTACTAGCTACCATCATAATATGCGAGAATACAAAACTTAAAGAGGAGACAGGGAAAGCAGCATAACTTATGTTTTAAAACACTTAAATTAAATATAAAGATAAATTCTGCTTATAAAGTAATGCACATAGTTTTTCTGTCTTTTCCTAAATGCTTTCCTGGCTGTCGCATTCTCGTTTCAAAAGGCGCAAATAATTGTGTGTTTCTCAACGCCACGTTTCATCGTCGTCGTCGGTTTTTGCACAACCACAGAGGAATGCGGCTGGAAGCACGTATCGCTCTCGCACAGAGAACTGCCACCGTAATCCGATCATCATCAGCATTTCGACAATAATAATGGATAGGAATTTGTGCAAACGATCGCGGACGTCACGTCACGTGTAAACAAAACGATGTGGTGAATGTGCGACGCGACGAACAATTGGCACGGTGCGCACGTTCAGTGCACACTGTACACACATACAACGCTAGCACCACTACTCACCTTCTGAATTTCAATCACAGGGCTTGGATAGATGGTGGTCACTCCGATCTTTTTCAGCAAATCGATTTTCTCGGTGACACCTTTGAAATCCCCGACACCGTCGTTATCCGTGTCATGGAAGGTGGGAGTGAGTAACTGAAACATGGTTCATCAGTATTTATTTATTTATTTATATTTAGAACCTGATCAGAAAATATGCATCACAAAATTTCATTCAAGATTCAAATATGCACAGTCAATTATTTCTATTTAGAGCTATATTTATACAAATTTATCACCTGATCGAAAAATATAAATCATACATGTACACACATTCCCTATGTACTTCATTATAGACCGGACCAGAACAAAGAACATGGTCTTTTTGTCGAAAAAAAACCATTTGTTTTGATGTATTTGTTTAGTACTGTAGTCTTGTGACTACAGTACTTACTGTAATATCTAGCAGCTGTGTATCTGAGTGGAATAGCAGCAAAGAGTCTACTTACGGTAGTTCCTAGAACCGTAATATTGGTTTCCGGTAAGTGAATGATTTAATTTCCGGTTATGGAAACTCGTGATTGGCGCCGATAACCTCGAAGAAAATTGAAAAGAAGTTTTTTCGCCCAAAGTAAAGATTAATTTAGACAGAATGAACCGTTTTTTGATAAGTTTTCCTCTCAGTTCTACAACCTCTCTTTTTTAGTGGTATTTCGTCTGGATGGGGCGGGCGGTCTCCCCGTCCGCATGATACAGCGTGCAGCTGTTACAGCCAGACAGTATTGTGGACACAGCTAGGTTAAGGACTCGGACATTGTGTTAGTCCTTGCCAAAACCAAACAGAGCACGTTCTTTCATATACGAGTGACTTATTGGAAAGTTTCGAATCACAATAGCACCAATAGCGTCAATTTCGACGCACATCATAAATATTACGACGAAATTTTACGACGGAACATGTGGTACGTGACAGCCTCTGCGAGTTGACAGTGATGAGGAAACTCTCCTCACTCGCTATCCATGTATCGAAAGAATTCTCTCAAAAAACAGAACTCAAGAATTTTTCGACGCCTCATGAGGCGCAAAAATGAGGAGCTTTTCAAAATAAGTAAATAAATAACGCAGGAATCTTCTCTTATCATATTATCCCGCAAACATTCCCCCCGAATGGTACCATTCGCAAGAAGAAATAACAGCCGCAAGACAGTTCCAGGGATAACAAGGAGAGCAATGCGAATTAGCCTAGAAAAACCTAGAAAATGGTTTAGCGACTGGTTGATGGCATAGCTGATCCTATATTTGTATTTATATTTTATTTCACTACATTATTGTTATTTCATTGCATTTTATGTTTGTATTTGATTTCCACAACTCGGAATCGCCTTAGCTTTTCAAAAATTTTAACCTCAACCTTAAAACTTAACCAAAATTGCCAATGATAATCTAGAAAATACAAGTATATGTCCAAAATCGGAAACATTGTGAGAGTTAAAAATTATTAATTGTTAAGGTCATTTTATTCGAGATCAGTCCTTGACGACAAGGATAAATTTTCGTTAACATAAGCAGACGACAAAATCATATTTCTTAGGAAAAAAATCACAAAGTTTCCTAGAACTAAGTAGAAAGAAGATTTTTGGTGGAGATTTTTTAAAAAGATTTTCGACCGAAAGGAGGTAAAAAAAAAGCTGTATAAGGCTCTCAACAAAGAAATACATCGAAAATATCTTTGCGAAGCAGAAAGTTGCGGTCAAGACAGATAGCCCCTAAGAACTTTTTCTTACTGTGCAATCGTTTATCGCATGCGCCGATCTCGCAGTTATCCGAGGTCGCCCACTTTTGATCGAGGACACATTGAAAATAGCAGTTTTTTTTTGATAAAATCGTATTAATTTTGTCTACAATGGAAGAAACTACCGAGTCAAAATGTCATTATTGCGCAAATTTTAGAGAATAACAAGCGAAATTTATCAAAAACCGTAATTTTCACAGTTTCAAGTGAGGAAAGAGAGAGAAGTTCAGGCGAACTTTACTGAATTCTTTTATTATTTGAGTTAAATCTCAGATTTCGACCTTGTTCCTTCCAGAAAATGATAGGACCCTCATGTCCACTTATGTACCACTTATCCTACTTCCTACTTCCTTCCACAACAATGAGATCCTCTGTCATGGACGTCCTTCATGACAGATTGCTGCCTGTCTACGATCAAAGAGGAGATATGGTCGTAACAATTGAGGTCATTCCGCTCGAATGACGTTCTATTGTACTTTTAGAGGGTGCGAACTGTTGTCACCAGAAGAAATGGTCGCATCGGTGAGAAAAATGTGTACGTGGACATGGTGAGGTGATCTGATAGGAGGTACACCGTTGGTTACGCAAGTGTCGGCTCACCTGATAGGAGACCTTCGTTTGCCACCATTCCGGCTTTTGTTTCTCGGCGCATTTCGGAGATAGAACAACGATTAGTATGGCACCGGCGAACATCGCAACCCAAGCGATCCAGAACAGAGCGAACAGCACAGTTCTATAGAGAATATGTCATAGAATAGATAAAATAATAACTAATAAGAATAGAATAATGAATCTATTAGAAATCTAATCCAAATAATACAATAAAATAATGAATGAATAAAATAGAATAATGAATCCATGAATACAAGGTAAGAAATATCTGAATCGTACCGAAGTGGCTTCCAGAAAGGATCATTACGATATTTCTCGAGCTGCTCCTTAGTTAAACCGATAGTCTTTGGCTCTAACTCAAAGTTTACCTTCTCGGCCGTCTGTAAATAATAAACTTTCCAACTTCAGCCATACTTCTCCCAAATAGCCTTCAAACACCTATTTTACCTTCTCGAATACGGCCTGACCCGATTTCCCCTCTTCTGCCATCAGTGCCTGCTTGGCAGCCATTTTGATGGATTAGGCTGTGCCCTGTGAGATGTGAACTTAATCCTACAGTTGTTTGCGCATTCACTGTGTAACGGTAAGACGCTTGTCACGACATTGGAACAGACAGATGAATGAGCAAAATTACGGAAATTAGGAAAAAAAACCAGAAAAATGCAACACGTATTCATTCTTTGAAACTTTGGAGCTCGGATTCGGGGAAGTTCTCAAAAAAAATAATTTAAGAAAAACAAAAACACAATCAGTATACAGGCGACATGAAGTGTGATTCTGAATCCCATATCAATGCGAATCCACGGAACAACGTCATCACAATGTTGCCATAGAATTAAAAGCAAAGAAAGCGACGTAAGTAGAGAGCACTTATACAGTATACAACATTTCAGAGTGAGCTTACTTTTTCCTTCGAAGGAATTTAACCAATTATTTACTTGTTTATTTATCGAAATAAATCAAAGGTGCATGAAAAGAGGAGCGGAACAATAAGGTTGTCAGAATCAAAGTCATTTCATTACTCGGTAGCGGAAAGTTTCCTGGATCTCACCTTTGTGAGGATTAGCAAATCTTTATCCAAGTCCAGAACGGCACTCTCAGCACGAGCTGTCGCTGAACGAAAGGTGTGAAGGAAGCAGGGAGGTTTCTCTGCCGTGGAATGACGGCTGTGCGTTATTTGCAAAGGGGTGGGGAGTTCGGGCGATCGATGTGGGTCCGCCCCGAGAGCGATAAGAGATAAAAGAGAGGAAGTGAGCGTTTTGAGGAAGGAATAAGAACAATTAGTAAGAAAATCTGCAGACCACCGAGATTTTGCTAAAGGTCCTTACTAGGAAATGGTGAAGATTCAAGAGAATTTTGAATGGCAGTTTTTTTTTCCGAAGAGACATAGGATTTTGTCATGTGTGAGGATCTCATAGGACTAAGCGTTTTTCGACGAAACAACTCGTTCAGAGTCTTGGAAAATTCCTTCGCCCCGGAAGAGCGGACCTCTAGTATAGATTTATATTCAACGCACTAACTTAATGACTTCACGATATCCAATTCGAGTTCCCTCTGAGTATTTATTGAGGTCTTAAATGATGTTGATACGATTTCATCGAAGTCGTTTGCGTTACACTTCTTTGTTTATTTTTATTGTATATCATCGATGTCATTGTATGTTTATACTTAAGTAAGAAAATAAAATATATTTTAAGTTTGTTAGTGCAACTCATAGCATAACGGTGGATTTCATGAGGAACAGGAGTGACAGATTTCAAAATCTTAAGAATGCGCAGGGATTACAGACGTCTAATCCTTAACAAGCGTAAGTTTAATTTACCAGACAGTTAAAAATTAACCAGTTTAACAGTTTTACAGTTAAAAATTTCTAATTTTCTAAATTACAAGAGGACTTGCTTTTTTTATTTGGGAATTTGAATGAATTTGAAAATGAATCATGAAATGTGTATATAGTTGTTGATGTACACATTGCACTTATTTTGACCGAACTGTTGCTCATCTATTCATTCATAGTCATATTTTTTCTTCTAGAAACACTTTATTTTTTTCACAATCAATTCTGTGTACTACATAGAATTTACATTGCAAATGAAATTGGTATTTTTGCAGACGGAAGTGGTGTAATGTCTACTTTTCAATCTGATTTACAACAACAAAAAAAAAAGAAATGGGACCCAATAGCTTCGAATTCCAAAGCTAAAAGTGTCCTCAGAATTTTTTCGAAAAACTAAATCTGAGGAGTTCATGAGAAAGGACAAATGGCAGGTAACACGTGCTCTCGCGTAGAGGCATATTTCATTTTCTTCATTCTTTAGTATTTTATTTTCCTGTTTTTACAATTACTTCATTTATTATCTGTTGATATTTTCCATTTGATAACAAAGAAATACAAAACTGCAAACTCGGCAATATTCCTATGCAGAACATCAAACAATCTAATAGCGGTAACAATCTAACAGCAATTCGTGGAAAAATAGAAGGATGGAAAGAGTAAAAGAGAGAAAGAGAAGAAAGAGAAAGTAGTGAGACTGCCGTATGCCGCTTTTCTGTGCACAAGTCATGCATAGATAGCAGAAATTCGATTGTTTTTCCAGGAAAACTCAACAAAGTGCACAGTAGTGCAGCTTCTCAAATCATCAGCTGCAACGATTGCGTCAGCGTGATGCAGTCGTCGCTGCTGATAACTGCGACCAAAGTCAGGGTTTTTTTTTCCTTTTTTTTCTGAGAATTTTCCGAGTCATTGATATGAGGGTGACACTTCATCGAACATTCCCTCAAAATGAATTCACGACCCAAGAGAAGAAGCTTAGGAACCGCGAATATTTAGGGGCTCTAAAGCACAGCATTTAGGATCAAGTTCAGCCCTATGTCGAATTCTATTCTATCTACTCTATTTTTTCGACTCCATTTTTTTCTTCCTGATGAACTCTACAGTAGAAAATTTGACGCTTTCATAGAAAAAATTGTGTGCTCCACTTCTGCGAGGTTCACATTTATCAACGAGAAACAGAAAAAATGTTCCCTGGTATCGCAGGAGTGTTTCAAAGGCATCACTCCACCAATCTGAGGTGGTACGGATTTCAGGTGAAGTATTCTTATACGGGATAGTAGATTACGGAGAAGGGGGTGATTACGCCGTATCTTCGGGGCCGTTTTTTACGGCAATTAGGTAGAAATGAACGGAATCACACACCTCTCCATAATCTACTATCCCGTATACGAATACTCCACCTGAAATCCGTACCACCTCAGATTCGTGGGGTGATACCTTTAATGATGGTCATGTTCAGCTATGATACCCCAGAAATTTCGAATTCCACTTAATCAGCTCGAACTAGTTGGTGCAGCCATCGCTACAATTATCGTTTCTGAAATCGGATAATTTCTCACTAATCTTCTTTCATACCGTGGATCAGCTCGTGTAGAGATCCACAATTTCATTTCTCTTGTTGCAGGAAGAGGAAAGAAAGGTCTATAAGAGACACTATACCACGGAATTGCCGAAGCAGGTATCTCTTCTCGAAATGATAGTCGTAAAGTACCTTCTGACTCGTGTACGTGATGCGTTCTTTGTTGCCTTGTAGTGAAACTTGATCCATAAGACCATTTCACCCCGCCGTTTCTCAGGATTTATTTAATAATTGGGTAGATAGCATGTGATTGTGCCACACCTTTAGCGCTATCCGTTAGTGGAGAGATCCAAACGCCGTCAATTTTGTGTTATTCTGCCTTCAAAAGCTGTAGAACACCATATTTATCTAAAGTCCAAGTAAGATGTGAACATATAACGGTTGCCTGGCAGCAAATCCGATTAAATTTCAAGGAAATTCGCTGCAAAAGGGAGAGAGGTGGAAAAGTACAAATTGAAGTACAAATTAGTAGTACCAGTTGAGGACATTGGCTTTCCCTTTTTTCTTGAGCGCATTCATGAATTACCTGCATTTTCTCTCCTAATGCTCCTTTCCTACTTCCTTCTCTTCTACCTATTTACAAATCTTATTGTTCCTTTCATACATTTTTCTGTTTTATTTGAAAACGATGTCTTACTGGGTACTTTCTAAATGGAACATCATGAGTACATTTCATAAATAAATGAGTAAACCCTTTCCACTAATCCTGACGGCATGAATTTTTCATCTCGTCATGCGAGAGTCAGGATCTTCCTTATGGATACATACAATTATTCACTTAACGATTCAACCATCCGATGATTTGTTATCCAACACATGATGATTTTTCTTCACTAAGTTCGCCCACATGATTTTATGGGGATTTTCTGCATAAATTCGAAGTACCCAGGCGGGAATAGTACATGGAACTGATCACTGCTGGTTACGATCTTTTTACTGTTTTTAAAACTCTTTATTCACTGAATTTGTTCTGTACTCGTCCTCGCCACATCCTTTTTAGAAAACAGAGCGTAATAAATCAATCAGTCAATAAATAGTGCACAAATTAGTGTAAGAATAGCAAGAAAAACACTATTATACCCACTATAATGACTCACTTCTACAGTCTCAGTCGATAAGGAACTTAGTTCGAGTTCTTTTTTTTCTTAAGTTCTTCTTCTTTTTCGTTTTTTAGTACCTCTTCTCCTAGCTTAGCATGGTATATAGCAGCTAACTCATAAATAGCACTAAAGATACTTTCCTTTGACATTATTTTGAAACAAAAATTAGGGAGTGACACATTTAGTTGTTCTTTGTACGCCTATTACAAATCTGAATCTTTTCTAGATTAAATCAATCATTGATTGCAACTGCAATCAAAATTCATGTTCAAAGGCATCACCCCACGTATCTGAGGTGGTACGGATTTTAGGTGGAGTATTCCTACACGGGATCGTAGATTATGGAGAGGGAGGTGATTCCGTCCATTTCTTGCTAATTGCCGTAAAAAACGGCCCGAAGATGCGGCGCGTGCACAGGGCTGGCGCGCTCCAATCGAACTCGTTGTGGAAAATAGATCGCCGGAACGCTCGAAGCTGCCGGCAATTAGGAAGAAATGGACGGAATCACCCACCTCTCCTTAATCTACGATCCCGTATACGAATACTCCATCTAAAATCCGTACCACCTCAGATTCGTGGAGTGATGCCATTAACTTGCGAAAAATGTGAACTCCTCCTCTACCAGTGCCCCAATTCTTCTAATTTTAACTGTGAAGTAATCAAACACATGTCAATTGCATCTTCAGCGCTCCCCATGTACTTTCGCCTCCAAACTACAGATCAAAAAATATGCGACATGAAGCTAAAGCTAACACTGCTTCTAATATTCGCATTTAATCTGCTGACCTTTGTCTTAATTAATTAGGTTTATTTTATTAAACGTATGCGCTACTAATGAGAAAATAACTAATTATTGTCAATTTGTGGAGGGAATGTCCTAGCACATTCATAGTGTCTTTTAGTGGAGCGGAAAAGAGCGAAAGCACCTGTTTTCTTACAGAACTTTCAGTAAAACACTCCACCCAACCTTCTGTTCAAAACAAAAGAAAAAAAAGAAACAGAATTAGCAAAGTGCTCAGAGCAAAACAATGGGAACTTTAATCGCTTCATAAATTTGGTTAACTCGATAAAAAATGGTTTTATAGAGCACCACCTACTACGGTAATACATTAAAGCCCCGACTCAAAGCAATTCTATGTGTGCTGACGAAAGAGCTAAGCATACAAACATAATGGAGGGTCAAGAGGTGACAAAGCCTGCGCGATCAAGCAGCAACACTTGCTATCATTTCCACAGCATCTTTAGAAATTAAACTCATTAAAGCTAATTTTGCAATTTTTGTGGGTAATTAATGCAAGTGCATCATTTCCACATCATACTTCAAGACACTGAACGTGTTTATTTCTACCGCGTGAAGAAACTGCACCAAAAATTGATACGACTTAAAGTTGTCAAATGGAGGATTTAATTAGCTAATGCAGATCTTTGATTCACAACTAAATTGGACTCCCACCAATAAGTAAAGCATTTCATAATTTATGAAAGAAAGTGATTTGCCGGAAAGGACAGACGTACGAAACACAAAAGATTGGAGATGAAAATAAAAGGGGTGGAAAGGTAAGGCAAAGACGACTGGCTTCACAATAGCACTGAAATTTGGACTTTGGTGAATACAAGGCCATTTGTTATGACGAAGGTGAAAAATCTGGACAGAAACAGTAAAACCATTTTAAAGTCACAGGGAGAAATGCGTACTTAGATTGAAATCGAAACGCATATGAAACTGGGATTAAGCAAGGCTAAAGAGCCAATTAGGAACAGTAAATTTACAATGCGATCAGGTTAAGAACTCGAGAAAAAAAGCACCGGCATAATCCTATTAACATATGTGTACAAGAGAAGACAAGTAGGAAGAAAATTCTCGACTATCGCGGAGAATACATTCCTCTGCGATCCATCCATTCCTCAAACCAACGCATAGTTCGTTGCAGTAAATGAGGTTTCTGCAAAATTGTAATTAGTGAAAGGTTCAATATGAACTACAGCGAGGACTTCGGCCAATTATAATACCAATTATTATACCAATGTTCCGATGGACAAAAAAAATCAGAATATCATTTACGGTAAGTAATTGTCAGTGTTAACTACGCATTTATATCACCATCTGCAATTGATTTCGATATTGGACTTCGTGCATCTGTCAAGTTGAACAAAAAGCAGATATCGCTTCTACATTTTGGAACACAGGAAATATCACCATCGGAGCGCCGAACCCTCTTGTGATGCAAACGAGGAAGCTTCCGCAACATTTTTGCATTTATTTGAATACCTGAGAAAAATAGGCAGATCTAGAGCGGAAAAATGTGGATCATCATCAAATTGTAACAGAACTTTTTCCTTGAATCAAGATCAGCATCAAAGGTGTAGAGAATCTTGTGTTATACCCTCCTATACCCTCTGTTTTCCAATAACGGATATCCTTGTAAAACTTCACTTGTGAGTACTTAAAGGCATCACCCCACAAATCTGGGGTGGTGCAGATTTCAGGTAGAGAGTTCCTACGTGGTCGTAAATTATGGAGAGGAGGGTGATTCCGTCCATCTCTTCCTTGTTGCCGTAAAAAAAACGGCCGGGAAAATGCGGCGCATGCACAGGGCTGGCGCGCTCCAATCGAACTCGTTGTGGAAAATAGCGCGCCGGAACGCTCTAAGTCGTACCTTCCGGGCCGTTTTTTTTTTACGGCGATTAGGAAGAAATAGACAGAATCACCCTTCTCTCCATAATCTACCACTCCGTATAGGCATAACCCAACTGAAACCTAGACCACTCCAGATTCGTGTGGTGATGCCTTTAGAAGAAAAAAAGGGAGAATAAAAGATAAAAATGTTACCTCTAGCAACCTTGAGACTGCATCCTCAATTTTCAAAGCGTTACGACGAACATACAACTTCGCATCATTTTGCATCTGCTCTAATCTAAAAGAATTGAGATGAGGCCGATTAGGTATCGTAATGTAGTGTCGCAAATCCTCTTACTTTTTTGGATCAATTTCATCGAGTCCATATGGAAAGGTCATGTATGGATTCAGTCTGAAATTTATGGCATTAAATAAAATAATAATAGCACCGGTTAACAAATAACACACCTGAAATATACATTTTCGTCGAGCAAATCATGCATACACATGTGGACCCCTTCAGTGTTAGTTGCACTATCTACAATGCGATTGAACTTCTGCAGTGAACTCAAGCTAGAAGGGGCTGCATCTTCTTCGCTCTCAAGGTCACAAACCTGTAATAGAAAAATATATTCTCCTTATTGGAGCATCAGATGAATGATATGCAGAATACGGTGCTATTGATCTAAAATATACGTTCCCAGTGAGGATGATGTTAGTCTCATGTTAAACAGCTGAAATAACCTCTCCTTTTCTAGGGAAAAAAAGAAAGAAGAAATGAAGGCTTGAAATACAAAAGGAGGGAAATATGGCAGAAATGTATACGGCATTTAGAAGGATTGCAAAAGAAGGATTTGGCTGAACTTGTAGAAACTGAAATAAAGGATAAAGGATAAAGTTTCTGGCGTTAATCAATCCGCTTGGGATGCGCCCCCACGTTCACTTCAATTCAGAATCGTTTGAGGTTTACGAACGTGTATCTGGCCTATACAATGACTTGCGGTGGCTAGCCGATGTGTCAAGTCAGTGCTCTTATCCTCCCAGACAAGTCTGGTACCAATTTATCGACCCCGGAGGGATGAAAGGCTTGGTGAGCACTAGGGCGGAATCGAACCTCCGATCGATTGTGCAGTAAGCGGAACCTCTAAACGCTACACCACACCCGCCCTTTTAGAAACTGGAATGTGTACTACAAATGCACTTTTTTGAGATATACTGGTCAGAGGACATGGAAGTGCTGAAGTACTCCTCAATATCAAAAAAAAATTGGTGAGTCTAATCCTTCTCACAACTATTTTTCTGCCATCTCAATACTTACAGAACGATTGTTACAAATAGGTGTTATAAATTATCGAAAGTTATTTTCCAAAGGGGGTGCTGACAGAATCGCAAAAAGAATAAGCACAAATGAAGATCCAGATCTGAAAAAAAACGCAAAAAAGGAGGGGGAGTATGCCTTTGAAAGAAGAAACAAAATGGAATATACAATACACAAACAAAGAAGGAATGAACGTCAGGCAGAGAAAAACTAATGAAGCATTTCCAGTCACTCCAAAGAACTTGTAAGAGAAATGACGAAACAGATATCAAGTAGGAAGTTAAATGACATACCGATCGTCCATTTCCGACAGACACAACACAATGAAAACGTTCTTCAGGCCACAACAGTTTCGCTTCATGTATCCCAATTGCGGTTGGATTATTGGCGATGACCTATAGGCTACAAATCTCCAAGAGATATTCAATGTGCTGCTGTACACCGCAGACTAATTAGATTTTAGCGACGAATTGAACAGAAAACCTACTCCACCATCTTGAAGTAAGAAGTTACCAAGTTGAACCTCTTCAAAATAGAGTGGAGCAGCAGCCGAAGCCTAGAAATGATCCGTTGCCATTCAAAGACAGAAAGTAACAAAGAATAAGAATGTATGAAAAGAAATATAACCTGGATAGCCTGCCATAGGTGGTGTGCCGTGCTACCCAGGTAGTGCGAATCTCTACCAGCAGGAGGCTCATAGTTCCGAAATACGAAAGGCTGAAAATGGAGTAATCAGTGATCCTTTCATAAACTGTAAGCTTCAAAACCTACTTGAAGAACAGGAGAATTAACTATGGAAGCAACAATGCTAAGTCGGGGTACTGGATATTTGCTGGTCTCAATTATCGTTAGATCTTCGCCTATGACCTAAAAATACCTTACTATACACTTGAAACAGTAAAGATAAAATGGCAGACAAACCTCTTTAAGCATCTTTACCCATTTCTTAGTATCATAATACGAGTGGTTGAGTACTATCCCACTTACACCCGTGAGACGGTTTTGCGAAAACAATCTATAAGAACACTTATCGAATGAGACAAAACTGTAAACGAAAGAATAATCAAATAAAAAGGACAAAAGGTACAAATGATAAAACATTGCAAAAAACACTTGAAATTTTAAAAATGTCATAAGTCAATAGTTGCAACGTATTTCTAGAGCTCACTTCTTAGAGACGTCCATGTAAACATCGCGACACTCCTTTATTGTGTATCCTTTACCGACCAACAAACTAGCAATTATACTACCAGTGCTTACACCGATGACGTGATCGAATAATTCACATATCTGGATATCGAGAATAGTCTTACTACAATGTTGAAATAAAAAACAAGTTGTAAATTAAAAACAAGGGAGATCTTTAACGTGCAATAATAATAGCGGTAGGATAAAAAAAACTGAGCAAAGAAAACAAAAGAGAAATGACCTGCGCTAAGATTTGAATGTCAAAACCGAATTTCTTTTAGTTCCTTCTAATGAAAAAAAAAATAGAAGCCAAGTACCTTTTTGCCCGATATTCTTTCAAACTGTTCTAGCACTTCGAGACCCATCATACCTCGAGTGCCTCCTCCATCGATACTGAGAAGACTCACTCCTGAAACATATCTATTTGAATCCAAACATAAGGTAATGTTATATATTACTAAAAAATGCGGTTGCATGACCTCTTCATTTGCTAATCAATTGGATTCTTTTATTCAGTGAAAGAAACAACAAACAGGAAAATACGGGGAAATGCAGCTGGGGATTGGGGACACTGAATCGGGTCCTTATTTCTGGTACCTCTATCTTCTTCTTTTTTTTTCTCCGTAACTGTAGCCAACATGTCATAGATCCCCTAAGACCAATGTCTAGGTTTCAAGGATCCAACCGATTCTAGTTATTACTTTAGTTATTTACTTCCAGTTTGCGCGGTTGAGTGCTCCTCTCCAAACTACGCTTTACCCCAAAATACATAGAAACGTTTCGTTTTCGAGTAGAATTATTCTGACCTTGTCTCCTCTATATGAAAATGACAGATCTAACTCAAAAACGGCCAGTTATTGGGTAGGTATCAGGCTGTTGCCCTGTTGGTCTGATCAAGCAAGTGTAATTATTTCATTTGCACAATATATGCGTGACCAAAACAGTATATTTAGGTCGCTTAAATAACAGTCGGACACATATCTAGATTTTCGAGTCACACACCTTTGCTTTTCACTGCGGGCTGACAACCGCAAAGAGTAAGACACTGCCTTGCTTCTGCTCGAAGCTCTGGGCTACTGTCAGGGGACGTTACAATGGTCAGTAGATCGGCGATCAGACGAGGTTTCTGGAGAATATTCGTTTAATAAATACAATCCAAAACCACAAAACTACAATAATACACAAATCATATAATTAATAATTGAAGATTAATGTGGTAATGGTGGAAGCGAGTCCATCCACACCTTTTATACTTACCTGGGCGGCGATGATCCTTGTTGGTGGATAGGATATTATGTGTGAGCTAAGCTCTTGAATACGGAGTAGTTTTGAGCTCGACGTTTCAGCAACCAGAAGTTTCTTCACCAGCGCTCTTGTTTTATTAGTTACTTCAGTCCTTGATATACGTTTTTTGAAAGTGTGTTTCAAGAACCTAAAGAACCAAGAATATCACAAATAATTATCTAAGCAAGACATCAAACGATTTTTTTCATAACGAACTGGGCTTTAGTGGGTGCTCCTCCTTCGGATGTTTCCGTCACAACAGCTTTCGATGGTCCTTTGCTTTCTGTTTCCGATTTCAGACCAAGAACTTGTGTAGCTGCCGTGGTCTTAGAAAATAATACTATTTAAATACCATTCATTAGTCTTTGGAATAACGTTTTCAAATGAGCCATGTGTATTCATTTAAAAAGAAGACTCACCTTCGCAAGAATGGCGTTGATGGCACCGGAAAGGTAACCGACATAGCTAGTCGTAGTTGTTGAATCATTTTGTGGTCCTATTTGTGTCGGTACACCCCCATGCGCCATGACGGACAACGAAAGATGCCGCTGCGCGTAGGAACAGGAGCGAAGCCCCAGCGCCCCTTGAGGGACCATCTAAAAAAATTCCATCGATGAATCTCAACTGATTTTGGTATGTCGTTGTGGTATCTCAGCTTCGAAATTATCTCAATACTATCTCATATTGAAACAGTATCACAGTATACTTGAAAAGGAAAAAAAAAAGAACTACGCCTATAAGCAAACAATTTAACCAATGCGGCACGGCACCGGAAATGGGGATGTGTCGCTTGGATATACTCATTTCCAGTGAGGGTTTCTACATTGACAAAATCTTTACAAAGCGGGTATATGTCCGTATATGTCCATTTCAACGATGGAAATGTCCAGCTCAATGAGGCTCAATGACCTCAATGAGGCGAAACTGCACCGAACTAGCTAAGAAATCGGATAAAATAATGTGATACTTCTGGAGAACACAGCTGCGGATAAGTACGCTTCCATCTTATTCATCCTAAGTTTATAGGAAGCGACTCTGAACCTTAAATAAGATCACGAAACAGAGACCGCAATGATCCGATCGTTTAAGCACCAAGCGAATGTGAGAAGAATCAAAAAGTGCGGTAAACAGACAAGACGAGACTAAGGATTCAGTCACCGTATGCACACCTATCCAATATAACCTAGCCAACTGGATAAATCTTCTCCATCGTATAAAAGAGCCTGGATTGGATATACGACTAGCCGACGGAAATTAGTCCACAGATAAATGCACTACGAAGCGGAAACAAATATCCACTCTTCTGATACCTAGAAAAGTTCATTCGATGGACGATTAGGTCCCGGAACGATGTTCGACTCCATTGAGTGTGGCTACGAAACTATCCAAATAATGAGGTGTAGCATGATTTTAAAAAGAAAGCGCAAGAGGTTTCATTTTAATCGTACTTATCCTCTCAAGGAGTCAGTTTCTGAAGGAAGAAATCAAACTTCACTGCACCTTTTCACCTAATATAGGCAGGAATTACCAGAACCTTGGTGGAAGTAACCAACAAAACCCCGATGCAAGATGTACTGTAAGCGATACAAACGTGCTTTGGATGAGAAGGAAACGAAAAAAAGAGCGAAAATAACGGAGGTAAGAGGGAAAGAGCGCTTGGACGAATGCGAACTCTCGTCCCAATGAGAAATAGACCTTGCTTTTTGCTGTTACCTCAAGCGTTCTCTATCCGTGAAGAGAACAGGAGCACAGCAGCAGTAAATTCCTTGGTTTACGCCGGAGAGCTACAATTTCAGGGTATCAGTAGCCTCGCGCAGGATTACAATTACAATTAACTCGACAAACAAGCGAAGCAAATAGTGCATGGAGCGGGAATGGTTGGTATAAATGCATATGTAGGGATGTGGTAGGACTAGCCATTTCTATCACCACCATAAACGATGTAACATAAGCAGAATCCGAGGGAATTCTTAGCGTTGGGTCATCACTTTGAATGCTTCTGATCTATCTAGATCTTGAACTTGCAGCAATTTGTTGTTGTTGTTGTTGTGTTTTCGCTGTTCTACTTGCAAACTAAGTTCCGAAATGTATTTGCTGTTGAACAAAATCCAAATTCGAATATTCCCTCGAGCAGTGCCTTCAACTGCAGTTTCTGTCAAACATTCTACGATGGGTCCCGCACGTTTGGACAAATTATTGCTGCCTTGAGGACTATTTGCTATTCTATTCGTGTATTCGACTATTCATCTTCTTGAATTAGTCCCTTTTGTCCGAAGTCCATCCATATTGTAAAGAATTCCCGAGAAAAGGGGAATTCTTAGAGTGGAACTCGAAACAGTCTTCGATTAGAGACACAGAATCAATGAATTCGAACTAAAACCTCCAAGTGAATATTTTTAGGCGTTCAAGTACTAAAACTAAACACTCGGATACTAAAGCAGATCAACCATACCGCCAACCAGCCACCCCACGGAAAAGAAGAGAATGGAATGAGGAATACTGAGCGATCGCCTGTCACCGTTGAGAAAAGCAGTGCAAGTGCGGCGTTCAATTGTCCGCAGACCGCACGTGACGTCGTCCCTCCGCCGCATCACGCCACCCAGAAGACAGCTGGCCATCGCCCCGCACATGCTTCGGGACAGCGAGATTTTGTGTCCGAGCTCAAGGTCACCGGTTCCGTGACCCAGTGTGAAAACCAGGAAGTAGGAAGCTCCCAGCAGTAATCCGCATCGTGTAAATTGCACCTAAACTCATCTCTTGGGTCCTTGCACAGGTCGTTCTTCCCACTTCTAACTTTTTCCCGTTCTGGAATTCGCTGCTAGAGTTGTTGGGTAAAATGTAGCTGGTACGAGCACTCACTTTCGCCCTTATTTCTGGAAGTGAATAACTAAACCAATCGGGGCCCTGGGACCTAAACATTAGTCTTAGGGGATCTAAGAGATGTAAGCTAAAGTTACTGAGAGAGAAAAAAAACATAAGATAGAGCGTCCACAAATAACGCCACTGAGTGCCCCCAACTATATTTTCCCGGAGTTGTTTGTTGAATAAGTTGTCCGACATTATAAAAGGGAGAATCGAACCTTGGGCCCAAAATTAATCCAGGAGCAGATTTTCTCCGTGGCCCTGCTGTAGCGGAAGACACGACTTGTTTTCAAAAAATAGAAGTGGGTATATGTGTATGTATATATGTATTGGCACCTTGCATGTCGTTCTTCCCACTTTCAATTCTTCCCATTCTGGAATTCGCAAGGTCTCCTGTTTTGGGAGCCGCTGAAGGTTAATCAGACAATCAGCGCGAATCTCCACACGAAGCAACTCCAGAAACTGGCCGATGCAGGCCAAAACGCCTCGAGTTCGTACTGCTGCAGGATGGCATGGGACCTGCCACTGCAGAGGTGACGCGGCAATTTCTGGAGTGCTTGGGCTGGAAATTTGAGGCGTTTTGCCTGTAGCCTGGACTTTGTCCCATCCGGATTATCATCTGTTCCGGGCCGTGAAGCGGGATTTGTGCGAAAAAAACCCTTCAGTGATCTCGATGACATCAAAAGTGTACTCAACGACTTTTTATCGCCGCAGCTAGTCTCCTTCTGGAATAAGAGCATTGAGACTTTGTACATTAAATGGCTACACTTTGCTGATAATGATGGTAATAACATTGCTGATAATTGGCTTGTGCCAGTACAATAAGAAAACTCCTATTTTTTTTTTCAAAAGATGTAGAAAAGATATGCAAGGACCCATTTGACTCATTTGTTTGGTATGCTTTCTTCAGATCAGCAAGAAGCTCAGAGACTTCCTTCGACTTGAACTTCGTCGCGCGACCTGAGCACGGAGCTCCTCGAGCCTCTTCGAGGTTAACGTGGTCATATTTCGCGAGAACGATTTATACCGTCGATTGTGAGCAGAACCGCCTTGGGTCCTGGACAGCTGGAAACGCACTCGTTCCCCTTCGAAACTTAACGCAGACCATCCGATTTGGTCCTAGTGGTATATTCAAATTCTCTAGTTATACCTTCAAAAATAAACAGAAATGCTTAGTTATTCACCGCTGAAAATGTGGTAGGTACATGTAACTTCATCACGACGGCTCAAGCCCAATCTTAAATTCTTTTTTTTCAAATAACTCAGTCCAGAAGTGGAATTAATTGGTCAATATTGCATTTGAGTCAAGAATTCAAGGTGTTTAGTGCATTTGCACAATCTGACTCACACGCCCAGTCTCTGATGTTGAAACTATTTGGTATTGATTGAAAACGACAGCATCTCAGGCACTACTTAGGCAGCTGTTCCTTTCATGGACATAGCGAAGATTTTTTGGTTTGAATGTTGATAATCTATGGTCCCGCTTGACTAATGGTCTTTGTATCGAACGGATGACGTCTGCGTCCTCGTGAGTAACCCTGTCTAGTCAGTGTATGTGTCAGTCAACATAAATCTAGATCATGCGACCCGATAGTACTGATAACAGGTGTCTGCTTCGAGTCGACCCTGGGAAAACAAGTGGTCCTTTTTGTGCCGGTTTTGTTTTTCGCTGCCACAAGAGTTGTGAAGCTTTTAACTCTCTTAGATCTCATGAAGCTTTTATTTAACTAGTGAAAGGAAAGGAAATCTTGTTGGAAGGAAAACTTGAATTTTCCCTCACTTAACCTAACTGTAGTGCTTTTACAACCAGCCGAGAACCGTCACCGTTGTCAGGCGAAGAGATAAGAAAGGGCAGATAAAGAGGAATTAATTAGTTCGTTCATCTTAAAGTGGGAGGACTTCCTTAAATACATCGGGATCAACAAATGTTGTCGATCTCATACAATTTTATACACCTGGTTTGTTCTTGTTGGTGTACACACTCGTCAATCATCGCTGTTATATTATCTTGTACAGCTTCGGATTTCCTTTGTTTCACTCTTTATGCTTATTTGCACGAATCACAATTCTTCTGCATCCTATAACATCATTCCCACTTCAAACTGAACACTCCTCAAATCAGGCAAGATACTTTTTGAATCAAGAAGTACAGTTTTCAATTTGGCGTCAAATATAGAGTAGTGTGGTTAGATTTAGAATATATCCAGTTTAAATCGATAATGTTATATAATCATGTAAAATAGATATATAAAGAAGTAAATTGGAGTAAAGATGGCTTGCGTTAGCGTCTGGTCGTTGAATATTTAGTACATTCATAGTTATCAGGGTCTCATATATCCTTCTTCCCAACAAGATGCCTTTAATCCTCAATTCCTCTCGCTCACGACGTCCATCGGCGATAAATTATGCTGCGCCACTCTGTCAACCGGATCACCTTTTTCTTTACTAATTACATTAGTTTTTGGACGAGAATGCTTCAATATTCAAGTCACATGCTCAAGAAATCTCCCGAAAAGTGAGCTTCTATTCCCTCCTGCTATAGTTGCTCTTGCACTCATCGGGGTTTATCCCGATATGTTTCTCCTAATCTGGGATTTTCCGGAGTGCCAACTAAATCTTCTTCGATCGCTCCGTGATATCTCATCTCATCTAAAGTCTTGATTCTGTGCTCCACTTGAAGCAAAAATGAAAGATATCTCATCTGTTTGTTCTTACACATCCAAGAATTAGATTCTAATTGTTCCCGCCTGTGAACCCGTTCACTTTAGATTTTTCGTTGATTCTCGTTGTGAAACTGATAGGATTTACATACCTACACTTGATATATTGAGCGATCAAGTCTCCCAGGACAAGTACTTGGAATATTTTCCACAATTGTCATAATCATTGTTTGAAGATCTTAGAGTTCAGAAGAGAAGCAAACTCTGAAGTTTGCAATTCAGATTGCGCACAACATTCCAATGTTACACCATCCCCAACCTCCGTTCGGAGCGATTTTCACAATGCGAGCTGCTTTAGTCGGACATCACGACGTACAAACGTGACCTGCCGCGAATTAGCATTGATTTCTGAACAAATCCACGCTCGTACCTCTCGACTCTAGAAAGGTTACCAATAAGTATTGTGCCGTTTTCTTTTCCTTCCCCTCAGAATTCCTTTTCTCAAGTCTTACCCTTTTATCTCCCAATTTTCATTCCTCAAGTACCTCAAAATTGGTCCTCTGCATTCAATTTTAGTTACTTTCGTCATTGCTGCACATCTCACGAGTGAATCGCATTACAGATCTTAATCGTAGTCTTTCAGGGTAATGGACCCTACAATTCCACCAGATGAAGACGAATCTGTTGACCTTATAAACTTTGAGGTAGATTTGGAGCAGCAGCAGAGTCAGGTTGGGTGACCTCTCTTTCAAATTCTTCTGGATATTTCTTTTGTGTTAGATCGGTTTCTTTTTGAAGGAGACCGAAAAGAAGAGGTCCAGTTCTGCACCAATATCTCCGGTTGGGAGTCTTCCGGAAATCAGTAGACTTGATGGACATCCCCAGGAAACCGATAATGAGATATCTGTTAAATCCAGTCTTATCCTTTTGTTGGAGGATTTTCTCAACTACGAAGCAAGTCTGTCTATGACTGATTATATAAAGCGATTCTACGTGAGTATTTATTGTTAATTCATGTTACCCATACTATATACCCGTTAATTGATTGATATCCAGACTGCCTCAAATTCGTAAACGCATAACATTCTTATCCATCCTTGGAGTTTTTCTTGATGGTTCGTGGTTAGATGCAAGGGAGATTTAAACACACACTTTTGTAGACTATCTATTGTAGAAAAAGAAATCACTTTTGTTATTGTGAAGCTGGCTAAACGATTGCAGGAGCGGGCGGGTTCAACGTAGTTGTATAACGTTCATTTCTAGCGTGAAGGCCATCTTATTAATTTTTCTATCTTCAGCAAATTCGATTAGAACAAGAAGCACTTCGTTCTGAGGCAGAATTTTCGTCAAAACACGCTTCTGAAAATGTACATGTGATGCGCAATCGATATAGAGACATACTTCCATGTTAGTTTCTTGAAGCGATTCGTTCATGTTCATTGTTATATCTGCATGGCTTTGGATGGGAGAAAGCCATTTTCAGATGATCATAATCGAGTTGTTCTATCGAGGACTGACGAAAATCCAAACGGTTACATCAACGCATCTTTTATAAGTCTTCCGAAAGGGCATACCCATTTCATTGCTGCTCAAGCTCCGTTAACTGCTACTCTCGAAGAATGGTTCGTATACTACTTCTTGATTTTCAGCGCTTCATTGGAATTAAGTTCATATTAACACATAATATGACACAAATTTAATATTTTTTCTTGTTGTGGAAATGATCACAAATGATTCTAGTCCTAGCTGTTCTTTACCGGTTCGAAAATCTTTCTCACTTTGCTATTTATCCCAGATATTTGCTTTCCTCGGAGAAATCTTTCTTTTTCCTCGGAATTTTTCAAGAAAAAGAGATACGGATAGATATTGTCCTGCTTATATACGAGACCCTCAGTTTAATATAGGTGTCATAGCATAGGATTTGCTCTTTATTATGCTTTAGTCGGCAATATTTTTTTTCGCATATTTGTGAGTGAAGTGCTTGAACAACTGAGGATCTTTTAGGTGGAAAATGATCGAAGAGCAGAAAGTGGTTCTAATCGTAATGCTATGCAAGCTGGTGGAAATGAGCAAGGTAAGCTTTTTTTTGGGATGTTGCTGTTTTCATTTCTATATTGCATGATATGTTGATTTATTAGTGAAAATGTTTAGTTTACATAACTTTTTTAAATGTTTTTTTCCTTTTGATAGTCGATAACTCCTCCATTTGCTCAGTAGCCTCTCAATCCGTGAATTCTTTCTAGGTCAAGTGCGAACGTTATTGGCCATCGGAAATCGGACAGAGCCTTATCTTCGGTTGTTATGAGATTACTTTGGAGTCTGAGGAAAGGTAATTCACTACTGCAAATGGTACTTCTAAATGCCGTATTCTGAAAACCATTTTCTATACGCATTTCAAAAATTTTCGGGGTGAGCCTATAACATTTCTGAATGTTTATGCATAAAAATGGCTCAAACTGGAGACATCTTTATTCACTATTTTGCGTGCCGCAACGCGCAAAGCTTGTGATGGGTTTAAAATCTTAGTCATCGCGTTATCTTTTCGCAAACCGTTGATTTCATCCTGCTTAACCTTAGTCACTCTTTGAAGATGATGTTACTCACAACTTATATACGCTGCGTTTACGTGCGATGGACGGGTAATGGCGCCTACGTATTGATGTTTCTCGGTCAATAAATATTAATGTTCTTTGAGATGATGGGATCAGGTCGCAGTATTTTCATAGTCAGAGAAACTGACAGAAGTCTGACAACAACATTCCAACGTTTCCACCCATTTTTTTTCTGGAGGTGATCCAAACAACTGGAATGAACAGTTTTGGCGTATCTGAACTATATGTTCCAGCAGTCTGAATTAATGACAGAATGTCAATTTCTCGTAGGAATAACTCCGTAATGATAACTGCTGTAGGTGTACGCACATACAGACAAGATTTAGCAGTTGTACATAATAGATTTTTAAGAAAAAAGCACATGTAGGCACAATCGTATAATCACGTAGTGATGACCATGTCACTGATGATAGTGGTATGTTCAACTTCATGTCCGCTGTCTTTTTGTGCACTTACATTTAAAGGTCTCATTCGCATATCTCACATTTTCCCGTACTTTGTTTTTCCGTTGGAACAGTTACAACATCGCTCCCTGGGAACCAGGTTAGAATCGTAAATAACCATGAACGCTGTCTTCTCTGAATAAACTGGACTTTATCGTTATGAAATGTCAAGATCTCCTCTGACTAATGGCTCAGTGATAGTTTATATAATTCATTTCTTCGAATTTTATGCATCCTGTGCCATTTTTATAGACAATTCTGATTTAAGTTTTGCGGACGACGACTATTTGCTGAGAAGGCTAAAGATGACCAACCAAAAAACGGGCGAATCAAGAACAGTCAATCAACTGCACTACAGGTTTCTTTTCATTTTTTTCATAACCGTAACGATTCATTTCTTTGTTATTTCAAATGTATATTTAGTATTGTTTTGAACAATTAGTTTTCTGTGAAAACGTTTTTTTAAATCAAATTATTTCGCAATGGTAATCGTCCAGGCAATAACAAGATGCATCCTAATAGAACAACAATGGACGAAATTTAAATAATAATTGAAAAACTTGTTTGTTGTCGTTTTAAGATCTCTGCGGTTGACCAACAACTATCGTAGCCGTTCCTCAATCCTCTTTATTAGGTGATGACGAAATAGGAGAGTCTTGTATAGGTTGTATGTTAATTATTTTCCGCAGTTGCTGTTGCGACAATGTTCTGCCACAGTTGAATTCCTATACCCGTTGAGTGAGGATTTAACACGCATTCAACATACATTAACTAAAACTTATTTAACTTTCAAACAAAAACCAGTAACTTGATTAGCTTCTCAAGTTTTCTTCTATCGATACTATAGATATATAATTATACTGTAGAGTACTACGTGGAACGAAGACAGTTTTAAAGGTAACTAAACATCAAGACTTTAGCTTCTTGGTTGCTACGATACAGCAGGATTATTTGGTTGTATTTTGAATACCGGAATTGGAAGAATTCGCCTCTCCGCCTAATTTACTTCCCGTTCAACAACCAAATAATTCCTTCATTCTATGTAGCTTTTTGATGTGACGTCTTTGTTAGTGATTTCCTCTTTCATCGCCCTCCGTCACTTACGAAAATTTCTCGTCTAATACAAATTGTTAGTAGTATTTGTGAGATGACACTTATTTCTTTTTTTTTTTTACAGAGAATGGCCTGATCATGGCTGTCCAACTGGTGAAAGCCAACTTATTAACATGATAGAGAAAATGGCAGAATTCAAAGGAGACTCAGATGCACCCGTTCTTGTTCATTGTAGGTGAGTAATTTAGACGAATTCGATCATATCTTCTTTTCTACGCACGTTTTAATTTGCGCTTGATTTAGCGCTGGCGTTGGCCGTACCGGTACGATTATATCGGTGAACTACATAAGAGAGTTGATCGAGTCGGAAGAATTGGATTCGCTTGATTTGTTCGAGCTTGTTATGAGTTTGAGAAAACAAAGGGCCAGCATGGTCCAAACACAAGTTCGTGTTTTTTTGTGGTTTTCGCTAGCGCTAGTTTAAAGCAAGTACTTATTTACACTAATGGTGTATGATTTGTCTCAATCTTTTGCGTTGATAGGATCAGTATCACTTCGTACATAAGTGTGTCGCTCATTATTGCCGGGAGCGATTAGGAATCCCACATCCTCAACCAAATGATAATTCGATTACGGTGCGTAATTTCTTATATGCATATTTTTCTCATCTTCCCTATCTAACAGCTTTTGCGGGGGTATTTTGCTGTCTTTGTATTTCATTATGTATCCTCATGTCTTTATTGAAGGAACCTGTCCCTTCTGCCCCTATTAGTATGGCCCCTGTCTTTGCCGCGTCCCAACCTGAGAACGGAGGCCCGTTATTGCAAGAAGATGACGAAAGCGATGAGGAGTTCGAGGGCAATGATGTTCCGGGTTTGTTTCAAGTGGTTGCTTTTATTTTCTGAGTATATGAGCGGTTCTAGCATTATTATATTTTTTCTACAGATTTTCCCCACGAGCCGCCTGCTCCACGAGGACCAGAAGAGCTGGGCAGCGCGGCAAGTTGAAGGTATTGTTTTTATTCCGTTACAATTTTTGCTAATTGAGAACAAGCAGTCGATCACTTTCTCAGATTTTGAAGTGGAAATGAGGTTATTTTGCATTTGATCACCACTTCTTTTGAAAATAAATCTGAGCCCTCAAGCCCTCGGAATAGATCTTCGTTATTTTCGTTTTTCTTTTGTATTTAGTGTCGCATATGTTTTATTAAACCGCTTTCACTTGTAGAATGAAGTACTGCTTCATCTCGAGAATGCGGCAGAGTTTTGGACAGCCATAGTCAAAGTGCAAGTGATAAAACCGTTCTCCAAGGTTTTCGGTTTGTCATAGTGAAGTTTTATCTGCTAATGTACTAATTACCCCAATAGGTGAAAATTGGTAGTTCTGTCATTTTTCTACACATGTATGATGTTACTTGTACCTTTCCCAGAGACATTCCATTCTGTTGTAAAGAATCAGTATAACACCTGACGACTACCTCTAAGTTGTCATTGGTATCCTTTCTCGATATCCTTCATGCGTACTGTTTTCTGACTGCAAACAGTGTTATGACATGGGAATCGTTGATTGATTCCGTGGTTTTCATTGTTGATGACATGGATCACTCAGCGTCGGGTTTTTATATGTGAACCACGTGAATTTTTTGTTCTCATTATAACTACCAGTTTTTTTTTTTGCTGAGCAGCTTAAAATACCAACTTTTTTTGTCTCATTAACTGTTACTATTACACTGGGATCGAGATTTTCGTCCTTGATCTGAGAGTGTTGTGATTGGTGAACTTTTTAACCGTGTTGTTCTCATAATTCCAGAGGTACGCGTTCTTGCAATGGCTCTATTATTCACTTTCGTAATATACTTTCATTACCTGTGATCATATCTGCATCGAGCTGTTTGACTACGTTAACCCTACTTTGTTATATCTGTGAAGAAGTAAAAAGTTAGTCAAGATTCTTCTTTCGTACTGCACAATACATCACATTTTGCTTTGTTCACTGCTGAGCTGCCGGCGACAGTCGATTGTTGGAGCATCCAGTGAAACGCGGCTACATCTTTTTGGCTTCTTCAGTTCATTCGGTTCGCTTATTATATTCATCTTCCAACCATCTTCTGGTCATTGATACGGAAGTTGTAGAAGGGTGTTCCGATGAATCAGAATGGTGTGCTCGTAAATGAAAGAGTTAGGGGTAGACAGGCCATCTCATCAAGGATATCAACACGTGTGACTGAGGAATCCGATGCTGTAGTGCTTGAATCTTCATAAGTGGTGGTAAAAGTGGGAAGGTTGTTGAGTACAGGTGTGTAATCTTGATGGGACCACGTGATTCCTGACCATTGTGTCAATGTTTCGTAATTATCATAAACTCTTTCTTTTCTAAAGTTCCATGAAATGACCCAACTGTCCTGTTAATTTTGCAATCTTATTCATCATACTACCTTCAAAAGTGAACTTGAAAAGTAACAGAATGTTTTGCGTGCATCATGGGTGTATTTCTTTCCTTTGGCGTCGAAGTTACTTATACGCACTTGAAAACGACTTTTTTTAAAATGTAGATGCACAGGGCGTCCGTAAAGTTATGTTGGACTTCTGAACGGTCACAGGAAAGCAAGATATAAACGTTAAATCTTCACCAAATAAAAGGAAAACCCTCCAAGTTTCTATATGATGCGGAGGCATGTGCGCGTACAGGTGACGACGGAACACCACGAACTGCGCGTAGCGGATAAGCCCTCTTCGCGCCAGTCGCGATGTGGACGGTGCAGAGGGAAGTTCGGTGTGTTCTGTGGCTGGTTGAGTTCGAATCCGTGAACAAAGTGCAACGTGAACATAGTCGCATTCTGGTAGACCATCGGTATGCGAAGAGTCTGTAGCCGGGCTGTACGGGAGAGCTCCCTAAGGAGCGCAGAAAAATCTGTGCGCGCTTGAAAATTACATCTGAGCAAGATTACCGTTTATAAGGTGCAGGGGTTCTGTCAAGCAATGGCCACCATGATCCCAGATCTGACACCCTCAGGCTTTTACTTGTGGGGTTATGTGAAGCAAATGTGTACGGTGACATTATCAGCATATTAATAATTTAAAAGAGAGAATCACAGACGTTGTTCACTTTGTTACATCAGAGTCTTAATTGGGTGTGAGAAGAACTTGGGTATCGTTTAGATGTGTGTAGAGCGACAAATGGATGCCGTATCGATCTCCACGGAATAATTGAGAAACCAACAGAGTTATACTTTCATTTGGCGAAGATTTCACATTTCTATCTTGTTTCGTTGCTTTTCTGTACCCGATCAGAAGTGCACCATGAGTTCACGGACCTCATGCTTATTGACCAAACTATACCCTTCCTCGCTGTGATATTTTGGCTGAAACGGTTGAGAAAAAGTTATTATTTGTTTTAAAAAAAGAAGAACTCTAGCAGTAATGAATATTAACAGTGATGAACACGTGCACATGTTACAAGTTCTGTGAACATAACCTAGATTGTTTCTTGCGTTCGAAAACAACGCAGAAGTGGAACGGTGCGACCCAAGTACATTAACATTCACTGCTATAATAAATTCTTGCACAGATACGAAAACCCCTGGCATTCGAGGTCGTTTTTACATTTGTAAGATGAGAAGGGACGCTCTTTCAAAGGATGCATGAAACTACTGGCTCATTTTGGTCGAAACGGGAATAGAGGAATGCTACAACATTTAGTTCACCAGAAACATCTCACTTTAGTGTCAGCACTCATCAACAAAAGTACATAGGAGAATTCCTGTGATATCTTCAAATGATCATCCTTTCTTCACACAACCCAGTATTTTGAAGTATTTTGAAAACCGTGGTCATCACTGCAGGTATATAGTTAGTGCCCAATGTGTACAACCGTGAACGTACGTCTGCAGCAACGCATGCTAATTTTCTGCTTAAAGGCATCATCCCATGACCTGGTACGGATTTCAGGTGGAGAGTTCCTACACGGGGTTATGGAGAGGAGGGTGATTCCGTGCATTTCTTCGTGATTGCCGTAAAAAACGGTTCGGAAGATGCGTCGCGTGCACAAGGCTGCCGCGCTCCAATCGAACTCGTTGTAGAAAATAGCGCGCCGAAACGCTCGAAGCCGTATTGTCCGGGGCCATTTTTTACGACAATCAAGAAGAAATGGACGGAATTTGCGAAAAAGAGCATAGAAGTTCTTTTGAAGACTTCTTGAACTAACAGTGTCCGTCTACCTATTTACTTATATGTTTGGAAACGAAGTTTTAACGGTTTTGTTACCTCTGTAAATAAGCGTTGTTATGCACTTCTGGTTTTATCAACAAATAATTTTAGCATTTCGTGGAAGTGTTGTCCTTCTGTAGTTTCCAATGAAATTCAATTAAGATCCGTTTTTGATTTTTTTTTTTGAAATCTTGGCGTCTCTCAAAGCCAATTGAGGACATTGTATGCTGCACTATATTCGAAGCGAATTCACCGCAAAAGCTGACGCATGGAAATCTACTACTAGTAGTTTTTCACGTTTCGAAATGAGACCTACATGGAAATGTTCTCGAATTCCAGTTTTGGATTAAAGTGATGCTAACCTCGTATACGCTCAAGCGCTTGATAACTGCTGTTCTCTGCGTGACGCGTTAGAACGATTCGGCTGACTCTCGCTAGAATCATCGTTATTTTTTCGTTAGTTCCCAGAAATTTGTCAGTTGCTCTTGGAAGAACGTTTTTTCTGCTGCGAACACCTCTCTTGCCTCTTTTTGTAGAGCTGAAACTTGACTACGTGGTCTATATGAGCCGCGAAGGAGGTTTTCCTCATAGATCCCACATACCCTGTCAAGAAAACATGTGGATTTAATTAAATTCATAATTCTCCATCTCAAAATTCTTAGCATACCATTTCAACTGAAGGTAGAAATCGAGCGACGGTAGTGAATAGAGGAGGAACAACAACAAGGCACAAAGAAGGTAACTAGATCGATTTTACACCATTGATCCCAAATAGAAATAATAAGAATAATGAAACGAATTTAAAAAAGAAAAAAGCCTTCACTATTAAGCAAATTAATCCATTTTTGGAGAAAAGTGGTATAGAGTACAATCTGAAATATGCGACTGAACACTTCAAGAGGTGAATGACTTTCTCTGATTTTTCGCCACTACATTCACTTACCAAAGGGGCTGGTGCAGAGTAGTTGGTAAGAGGTTCCGTTGTGACAGCACGATCGATCGTTGGTTCGAAACTGCCCTAGTGCCGAGCAGGCCTTTGATCCCTCCAAAGTCAATAAATTGGTGCTTAACTTGTCTGGAAGGATAAAAACGCAGACCTAGTGCATCTCCAAGCTCCTCTGGCCATTGCACAAGCTGGAAGCGGGCTGATTAAGCCCCACAGACTTTAATGCTTTATATTTTTCAGTTAACTATCCTGATTTTTTAGTTACTAATCATACGGCGGTTCGGACTGCGATAGAAATGCGGTAGATGGAGAATAGCTTTGGTTTGATTAAGGATAAGAATAGTTAGTAAAACACCCGTACAGTTTCTATTCGTTTAATTAATAAAGTTTTTGGTATATTTCAGTGGTGCGTTCAACTGAGAAACAATCCTAAAATCGTTGTTGTTGATTGTTGCCGCACCTGTTTGTTTATCGTTCAGCTGGATCGGCGAGCACTTCGGGAAGTTCTCGTCGGAGGTTCAACTGCCACCATACGATGTGACATAGCGTACGGTTCTTTTTCTTCTTTACGCTTAGATTCTGTTTTCGTTTGACACCCCTCTGTTTGAAATTTTCCTCCAAAAAGAATCTGTTCAAACTGAATTCTTTTTCTTTTAGATCTAAAAGTTTTCCATATAATTCTCGACAAGAATCTTATCTACACAACTTCTTTTTAGACCAACTGATTAATTTTTCGAATTCGGATAAAGATTTTGATACAAATACAATAGTGGTATGCATATGCACTTATAATTGTTCAATCTCTATTCTTCTCAAAGGCACTGATCGTCTTAACTTCGCTCATAGCTATATTTGTGCATAAAGGAATTCAGGATGAAGTATTATAAATTATATTTCGTAAGTATGTACATATTTACATAATATTATACATAACATATTTGTTGTATTACGGTATTCGATTACACTCGACGTATTATATCAACTCACGTGTCATATCTGAAATAACAGAAATTCCCGATCAATTCCGTTTATCCTTCTTGGAGCAATCAGAACTCTGTAAACATTTCGGGAGGATTCCGGTTTTGCCGAAGTTTTTTGATCGTGTGATTTTGGCTCAAGGTGCACGCACGGCATATTTCAGCGATCATGTTCGGTCTAATAACGTTATTTATGCTTATACCAAATATTTTTGCTGCTATTCGCTGCTTTACCGGTCAAGAAACCGTTCCTGGTCAAGGAATTCCATACGTTGAAGGTGAAGGACCGTTTCCGACAATTTTTGCTTTGCGGCTTTCATTCATTCCTTTGCAGTGTACTGTCCAAATGCTGATTTTTGTTTTAATAATTATGTGAAAAGACATCATAACGGAGATGACAGCTATACGATCACAAAAAGTTGTGGAGAACCCGGAAAATGTTTTGTAAGTGATGTTTTTTTCTCTCGTTTTCCTTACGTTTTTGAGAACACAACGATAGAAGAGGAGCTCATTCGGAGCGGTCGCACATGTACAGACTTATAATGTTTGCTGGTTTCGTCATTGTTGTCAGAGCGAATATTTGAAGAGCACACACACTCTCTCGACTTTCTCCCCTTGAACCACTTAAATGAGCCATGATCACTGTACAGAAATTATATTTTAAAGGAATATCTTTGAGGGCTTCTATAAAATTCTGCATAGATTTTAGATGTTCATACATTTTTAGAAACAAACATGTGTATGAAATAAAATGCACACGAGGAATTTTAAACCTTTTTCCACTTATTTCTCCCAATGGTTGGTTCATTATCTTACCGTTAGCTGGGCCCCGTACATGACCAGACCACAATCAAATAACCTTTAGCTGAACTCTAATGCAGCAGATAAAAAAGGCGGGTGTAGCGCAGTCGGTAGAAGGTTTCGTTGTGATTGCACAATCGACCGACGGTTCGAAACCGCCCTAGTGCCAACCAAACCTCTCATCCCCCCAGAGGTCGATAAATTGGTACAAAAATTGTCTGGGATGATGAAAATGCAGACTTGATACATCGGCAAGCGCCGCAAGTCACTGTGGAGGTTAGTTACACGTTCGTTAACCTCAAATGATTATGAACTGAAGTGAGGTTTGCTGCACAAATTAGTTAAGGCAGAAAACTACGAAATTAGATAATAAAAATTCGATTCATTCGATTGATTCTTAAAAAATCTGCATCTGAGTAGGAAGATGGAATGGTTCTAGATGCTGCTTAACTATGTACACTCATGCTACACATTCGATGGTAGATTAAATATTTTTAGTGACATTATTCAGGCCATGGGGTGGGTGTAGCGCAGTCGGTTAGGGTTTCAGCTGCCTAGACGATCGATCGGAGGTTCAATCCTCCCTAGTGCCAACCAACTCTACATCCGATAAATTGCTACGAGACTTGTCTGGGAGGATAAAAACACTGACTTGATACTTTGGCTAGCCCCCGTAAGTCACTACACAAAGTAGACACATGTTCATAAACCTCAAACTATTCTGAATTGAAATGAACGTGTTGGCGGTTTCCAGGCGCTGAACTCTTTATTCTTTTAATACAGCAGACAGCGGAGGTGTTCGATCGGATGTCGGGATATTTGCACATATCCCTTGTTCGACGCGCAGTGCGCCCAGGTTTCATGTAAATATGATCCTTGACTTCCGATAATTCACCATTTATCTACTGATGAAGTTGACATCCGGAAGGCTCTGCTTCAACTCGTATAATAGCGATCACTGGAATCGCCAGCGCACCAGAGTGGACCGTTGAAGCTCACCGTATCAGAGCATGCACATTGCTAGCCATCTGATGATATCTTTATTTAATTTACGATTGTTTTTGCTTTTGTCATCTGATCTTTGCGTTAAGCACTGCAGAAACTAGGACCTTCTTGTACAGTATGCGCCTTGTTTTACGTAAATATGACATCTCGTTCAAAAATTATGTAAACAGATAGAATCTTGCACAAATAAAATCTGCGCAAAACCCACGGATTATAGCGGTCACTGATATTCCGCTAACCAGTTGGAGCGCAGATCGGTACTCAATGTTTCCTGCTGCAAACATTCATGCTTATGGGTCTGCTCCCTTTTGTTTAAAATCTGAAGCAAATTATAGCGTAATTTAGGGAAACACGAGTAGGTCAATCAATTTAATAGGCAGGTTGGAAATCTTTGTGACTGAAGAAAATAATAGAAAATCGATTCTTCTTTCTATGATCCTCAGCGACTACTGCTAAGGGCTACTCCTTCCGAAAAATATTTTCGCGCAGGTGGTTTAAGCTATGTGGTGGTACATAGTTCCTTACATGGCACATAGTTTGAGGGGAGTTGACTCGACGATCGAAGGAGCACATTTGAACCGAACGAGAATACAGTTTTTCTTCGTTTGTGGTTCTGGGAAAATTATGCGCTGGAATAATAAATAAGGACTAAGAACAGGAAATAATTTGCACATTCATTGTTGTTCTAAAGCTATTTGACAATTCCGAATCAATACACACACCGCTAACTCCACGGAGAAATTCTCTATCAAAAGCAGCACTATTAGTCGTCCTGTAGAGTCAGTCGGGACGACCTAAAGCCTAATGACTCGGACTGGAGCCATGAATACAGCGTTCGAAGGTCCCATCTTGGTAGCAACCGTTAGGTTTACGGCGTAGCTTCAAACGCAGACACTTACACAACCTCATCAGACTTCAAGCCGTCTTGACCTGAATTCACCCCAATCACTAAGTGTAGAATATTTCCAACCTTCTATACTATCCAGCCCACCTCTGAGCATACGGTAAACAGGCTCATTGCGTTTTCTGACCTTTCCGTTTCGACGGCGATGTCAATATCTTTCACAAATATTCACGTAAAGCCTTCAAGAACACAGAGGGTGCGCTCAAAGGATAATGGAGTGAACGCATATGAAATTATGCGAAAATAATGAATTTTATTTTATATTTGAATATATAGATATCGTACTACCAAAGTCATAAAATTAAACTATGGAATTTACCCCATATTTTGCATATTAAATTACTTTTGCTTTATATTTTATCTTATAATATTCGAATCACTATGATTTATACTTCCGAAAATATGAAATATATAACTGAGCGACTAAAGCATCGGAATGCTACAACAATCCCCTCCTGACTATTTTTCAAAGATTTTCCGCCTACCTGGCTCTACATCAGCGCTACGAAACATACATTTATTCCCTTTCGGCGCAACTCTTCTTCCCAGTCATCCAACCATTTTCCCACAGTGTACACAACATCGTCATCGAATTCTCGATGAATAACAATGGTTCGGTCGATAGCGGGGTATCGTACACGCTACACAACCGTTATGGAAGTTCTCGATATTCCCTCGGAAAAGCGGAAATTCAATTTCCAGCGTAGAGTTAGTTTCAGACCGAAGACACTATTTTAACGGTAGTTATTTTTCCAACACTTGTCAGCGAAGCTTTGAACTCCACTCAACACAGCAAGAGCCCCATTCTCATTTGCGTCCGGAAAAATGTGACCGTAATAGGTATGACCCAGATGGGGAGAGATAGGAAGTTTCAAAAGATTTTTAAGAAAGAATAAGGAGGGAAGGAAATGTTTGGAAAAAATGTGATTTCTTGAGGATAACAAAAGCAATCTCCCTACCTGGAAATCACTTCATATTTATTGCACTAATTCACTGCCTTGGTTTAGGAGACAGGATGCGAAGGACCTAGCGACGAAAAAAAGTGCTGCTGCGTGGGCGATCTGTGCAACTCAGCTGCAACGAGCGTTACCGTCGGAATCGTTGGCTTCATTTTAGCTTTTCGATTATAGTTCCACTAGTGAAATAATAACTGTACTAATAAAGATGCGTTTCTTATCAAACACATGGAAAAATCGCTCACGAAATCATGTCCAACCAATGAATATTTATTGATCGTTGGGAAAATACTATGAAAACCAAGGGCACCATTCAATAAGACAATAACTATATCGAACTACTTTTGAAGTATAAAATTTTTAATTTGAAGGAACATTTAGGAATGAAATGGTTAGACAAGATGACAACTATAAAACTAACAATGTCATGAAATTAATATTTTGATTAGATTAACTATTCTAGCGAGTCTCGATTTATCTCAAATGAAAGAAAGCGAACAGAAAAGAAACAACCGAGAAGATCCAAGCACAGGAGATGCAGGAGATAGTGTGTTTTCACTCGAGATGCAAAGGCAAACTTTGGTACTAAGGAACTCCCTACTACACCTTATACACAATCAGGCAAACGAATTATACGAGACTGTCACGACATGAAATCTTTAGTGATGATACGTGACAGAACTCGATCAGAAATTGAATCCTCGTTGAATTTAGGTTCTCTCAGTTGATAGATCTGAAATACATTCAACAACATAGAAAGTAAAACAGTAAACAATAATACAAACATATAATGACAATGATATAAAACTGCAATAGTGCTCGATTAACTTTCAGCCAGAAACCACAGAAGACTCTAGTACGGGTTTGGAGCTCTAGAGAGGGCATCTGGATACACACCCAATTAAGCACATGTGTCGTTATTGGAGAACCGTTATGGCATCATCGAAATCACTGCTAGGAAACTCATCTGGCGACATCCAGTTTTTCTTATGAAAATGGCACCAAAAAAAAAAAAAGAGAAAAAAGCGAGATGGATGCCACATGTGTACTTTTCGTTCGCAAATCCTCGTGTTAGGTTTTTTTTTCTCAAATTTTCTAGATTTCCGAAATTAACTTAGTAAATGTATGAGTAGGTTTCTTTTAAAGAAAGACTTGAATAAATTCTTAAAGCTAAATCAAACTCTGCGAAGCCTCTATTTAGGTCTTCTCCAGATTTCTTACGTTTCCTGAGTTTAACCTACTAATTCTTTGAGAGAAGATTTGATAGGTAAAATTTTTTTTTAGAAAAAGGAGCTGAATAAGAATTAAACGGTAATGTTTGTTCGACTATGTCATTTAAGTTTTCTAGCACATCTCTTCTTATTTTCATTAACTATTTAGAATAGTAGTTGGTGTTCCTGGAGACAATTTCTCTACTCGGATTCTTGAGTTATTAAGAGATCAGTGCTGAAAAGGATAATGGATGTTAGACCAAGACCAAATACACATCACTTTTCGAGATACAGGGCTCATTGACAACAATAATGCAGATATGACAGGTTTTCCAAAAAGAAATTCTTTTCAGAATTTCCTTTTTCTTTCCTCAAATTTTATGCCTTTTCAGCAGTGTCAATAGCTAATGTTCTGTTCATTTTTGACAAGTATGAATCTAATGAGTAGAATGATAAGTAACAAATGTCAATTTGTCAAGTCAACTGAACTTTCTTATGGATGAGAATATTAATATTGGAATACAAATTCAAATTGTCTACACTTGTAGATAATTAGAAAAACCAAGCGACTCCACTTGCTCTTTTTTTGCTTCCTTTATGCCAAATACAAAAAAAAAGAGAGTAATCGCTACAGTATGAAAGCGAGATGTCACTCCAAGCAATGAAAAACGCTGCCGCTCTCGAAATCTCAACAAACCTTTTTGGCAACGCAGACTTCTGTTTACACAAGACGAAGTTTGGGATTTCTTTTCATACTAAGCTTCTTAACTAAATTAAATTGCATTAACGGACACAAATAACATAGAATATTACAGCGTGGGATGTAATGATCTCCTGCATTTTAGAGCGCTACAAAAATATTAAAAGAAACCAGATGAAGGATTCAAAACATTTCTAAAAAGGTACGCAGTCGGTAAGAAGTTTTGGTATGCCTGCACGATCGATCAATGGTTCGAAACCTCCCTAGCGCCAACTGAGCCCTTCATAACTTCCGGGTCGACAAATTGGTACCAGACTTACGTGGGAGTATGAAAATACTGATTTGATACATCGAGCATCCCCCTCCCGCCGCCTCCACAAGCTAGACAAGCGCCAAACCTTTTATCCTTATTCTATAATTCTGGAAGGCCATGATATGATATTTTATTTGTTGAATTTTTTAAAAATTGCTGCGATCGGCCCATACTTTTTAAGAAGACTTGGTGCAACTGTAACTGTGACCGCTACACTGAAATGTGTGAGACCTTTCTGGACCCCAAGCTGATTTGGATTTCGAGTATGTCTTGCTTCAAAAAAACGGTGCCACAGCTCACGACATTCGCTAGGGGTGTTAAGAGAAATGTTTCCCGGGCGTTTAATCTCTCTAAGGGGTGACGTCGGCTGGACAGCGCGCTCATCAAATCTAAGCTTATGTGACTTTTTCCTCCGGAGATATCTAGAGGAAAATGTTTTCAAACATCGTCCTCAATCCCTCGAGGATTTGAAGTACAGTATTCGGCACGACATTCCTCCTGGGGAAACCCGAGGAGTAATGAAGAACATCCGAGAACGTGTTCAGCAATATATTGACAACGATGGCCAACTGTGAGACATAATTTTTAAAATTCAAAAAGTTCTAAGTGGCATTTCACGTACTTTTCAGAAACATATTCAGTTTCATGTATGTGGATTCTTTTCATTTTTTATAGGGCTTTAAAATGTGATCATTATACCACACCCTATACATTACAGAGAAAAATAAAAAGTTTTTGCAGAAATTTCTAGTGATTTATTTCGTCTTTTAAAATCCTTCCTACTCCTTTTCTATTTACTGCTCCGTAAACATTAGTGGAAGTCATGTCTTTTATAAAATTCCAGTGACTGTATGAATGTAGACAAGAGTGCCCTCAATGACATTTAGTGCACTTTTCTCGCTTCACTGAGTTTGCTAGTAAAAAATAAAGCACGTTGTGGGCTCAAATGCACAATAGTTAAGTTATATATCCGGAGAGTTGGGAAAGCAAAAGCTTGGACGTCAGTCCTGTTGATGAAATCTGTCACCTTGTCAACGCTTGTCACGAAGTGAGCTCTTCAAGTAACCAGAAACATGGCACAGAGGTTCCAGGTTGTGCGAATTCAGGGGACGAAATTTGACAACAAAAAAGGATTAACAAAATGAAGTGTTCCATTCAGAGCGGAGGGTTCAACATTCAGGGCTTCCATCAACTCGTCGAAAGGTAATGATGCGAGCGAAGCCTGCACGTAAAAGGATCTCGCGTGAAAATTCCTCACTTTCTGTAGCAAGAGAATGACCTGGCATCCACCCACACAATGTGCCATGAACGGTCAACCTTGCTAGGTAAAAGTTAGCTCGAATTCTAGTATGCTCTGTTCCTTTTTGCTTCTGTTTTAGGGCAGACCTATGCTGGGTGTTTTCAAATAAATAAATAAATAAAAACAAACGCAGTTTCATTCCCTTCTCGTAACTACAACAGTAAAACATTAGCTTTTGTTCCTCTGTTCCCACAAGAGAGATCACAAGAAAATTCGTACTCACGAAAAGAAAAGCAGTTCGCTTGCGCTGTATTCTTTTACTTTTTTTAGCCATAGAATTCGAGATAACCGACTGTCATCATTAAATAAAATTCCACGATTACGGTCTCAAACAAGAATCAGAGGAGCCATCAATGCGCTCAAAACCGCAGCCTTCTTCCATCACGACAAAGGGGTAATGCTATGGCTGTGTTCTGCATGCTCTCATATGACTCCAATATTCTGCTGCTCACAACAATTAGCGCAGAATCAACGAATACGGCAAGTACAATCACCTTCTGGATAAGACGTAAGTCCATGATGCCTGAGAGTTTATCTAACGTTTCCGGTCGGCCGTCAATCTCTTTTGCCAATTTTTTCATTCTCGATCCGTCTTTGTCATCGAAAATGCATACGAGGATATTCTTGCTTGTGTCCGCGATTCCGAATGTGACAAGAGAGTCTGAGATCTGTATAAACAAACATTAAAATGCTTCAATTCTCTTCTAGTTTAAAGGAAAACATCTGTATTATCCTTTTGTTTCAGATCAGGCAACAAAATTCCAGATTACACAAAATACTTACATTTCTACTTGGTGACAAGCTGTACACGAGTTCAGCCGCTATACTTCGAGTGGAAAGACGATTATGAGCAGCCTGATGTACAGCTCTATTCGCAGCGGCAAGAACTATAAATGGCTCGAGTACCTGAAAAATCAGCTATTTGATATTCCCGATTTCCCCAGTTCGTGTAATGAGCGCTTAAATGCGGCGTGTGCGGAGCGTATACGGGCCCAGATATCTGATGCCGAATATGGCTGGCTCCAAATATGAAGTAAAATTTCACTTGATCTACAAAACCTAATTCTTGAAAAATGTAGTTTGAGGAGGCACTCTACCGCGCTCTTATTTCTAAAAGCTCTACCTTTTTCCCTCTCAGTAACTTTAGCTTATATGTCATAGATCCTCTGAGACTAATGCTTAGGTTTTAGGGTTCCGATTGATTCAGTTGGTTACTTCCAGAAATAGAAGCACTGTTGAGTCAACTTCGCAACTCCTACCCCAACTACACTTTACCCTCATTTCTTCCTAGTAACTGCACGGAATAGGAGTTTATTTAACTAAAATCTAAATAAAACAATTGACAATAATGTGAAATATATCCTGCAAAAACCTACCAACTCTGCCCGAATTAGTGCCGCATCGATTTCACCATTTCTGAGCTTACTTCTGAGCTCATGCTAAAAAAACATGTCTATTATGAGGAGGCAACGGTGTCAATAACACTAGAATGACATCTATACATACAGCATTCTTGACATCAACGAACAGACATATTCGTATAGCTCGCCGCTGAGTGGCATCATAAGGATCTGGCTGGAGTTCGTAAAGACGGGACGCTCCGGGCGACATCCGTTTTTGACGCCTAGATAGAAGAAAGTACACTTGTGATAACGGAAAAGAAGCAGTTGCTTTTGAAAATAAATCGGAATTAATTTGCGAAGACAAAACAGACATGGAAGCAGTCTATGCTGCCTATTCGAAGTGTTTGTTTTAAATTTAATGGTCCACGGGCAACGCGTGTTGTTATGTCCCATATATTCTGGGGTATTCGAATGTAGAGAGGAATGACATAATGGATTATTTACCACTTACATCACACTGAATTGAACAATGAAGCTCTGTTTTTTTTTTCTTCAAAAAGCAACCAAAAAAGTACTCTCTGTCCAAGCAATAATCCAAGCTAAAAGGGTTTACATTTTTACTACGTTGAATAGTTTCTAAAGAAAACAAAGAATATTTCCGTGATGTCTTGCTAAGAAAAATCTTGTCGAAAGTACATAGTCTTTCTGGTACGAGAAAAACTCTTTTCCAGAGAAGAAAAAATTCATATCCGAGAGATACACAATCTTGAAAATATCCGAGAATATTTCAAGATTCTGAGAAGTCTGTCTTCTTTTTATCGTAGTCACTACGAGCATCTCAAAGCCAAAAAAATATTCAGAAAAAATCCATACACCACAGAGCGGTGATTTCCGCCCTGTGTGAATCAATGTTGGGCGCACCTGCTAAGAGGAGGTGCGCGCCAAACATTAAATTTCAAACTAATGTTTTTTCACACAGAACGCTCATCAAACTTCATGCAGAAAGAAACAGATGAATGCAAACTGCAAAGGGTGTACAGCTCTTCCAGAACACACAGTTAACCAAAACTAAGTTTTGAGGTTTTCTATTTAAGGAAAAAGTGAGCGAGGGTGAATCCTTTTCATATTGGCAATTAAAATAGGAAAATGCCAAGAGTTCTCAATTTCAACTTTTTACCGGGCAAGTTAAATAACATAATTATAATAAAAACTAAAGCAAGGTACCAGATTATCTTAAAATCAGTCTTTCAGAACACAAACGAGAGTTGGTTCACGAGATTATAGCAAGAAACTAAGCAAGAACTCAGCTCTGATAATCTCTGTGAATATTCGAGTCCGAATACGACTGTAATTTGTAAACTTATTGACGACAAGCTCATTCAAGCACAGCATATAGGAGAAACGTCGAAAAAAAAGATGAAAACAGCTTTTATTTGCTGTACTTGGCACCGTTAAGAGGGCTAAAGACATTGATTAAACAATTTGTCAAGGACAGAGGTGACAAGGGATCCATTTCGAAGAAAATGTGTGAAGAAAAAAATGGAACGAAAAAGGGAAAGCCTATTACGACCTAGACGTCCTGCACACGAAAACATCAGGCAATAGCCCAATAGGAGCGATAAATTATTTACAAAAAAAAAAGCAAAAAGAAAAGAGCTAGGCTATTGGAGTTTCAGAGACCTTCCTCTCAGTGAATTTGTTGGAAATGTCAAGAAATCCTAACAGCATCCAAATATGAAAAGTTTCCTGTGATTTTTTTTACAAAATTTGAAGAATTCACAACAATGCAACATCTCCCAGCTCCTTCTGCTACATCTTGGTGCAACAATTTTTCTATAATCTTTAATTCCAAGAAAGAAGTGGATGAAGTATAATATAGCGATCAGAAAAACCAACATGAATAACGCCGATCTATAAGGATCCAATAAACCGCAACAATCTTTGCAGGGTACATCGCACTAAATAAATATCGCTGAGATATCGCCCATTGTCAAACAGCTAACCAAACGAACTTGGCGCAAAAAGAAAAAAAAAAGCCACACGTCCTAGCTCTGCCGATAGGAATAGAATGAAAATGGGACAATAACAAAACGCAAAAAAAAAAGTTGGGAATCACCTCATGCTATTGTCGACAAAACAGGTTTGCAACAAGCACTGAACACAACACGATCAAAACACACGGGTGCACAGACCATATGCTGTGGTTCTACATACATCTTTGAAACTTAATTGCAGAGATTTCCTTTGATTTCGAGGCTCATAATGAATTAAAGGAAGGAAAGGACTCATCACAGATGCTCACTTATACTTTATTAGGCTAATGAAAGGTCTGATTCAATTATATAGAATACTGTGCATGCAGTCTCCAATCCTCCACGAGAAGGAAAATCTTCGGGTTTCGGTTCTTGTTGTATAGATGCTTTGTAATTTTCTACCATTAACACGATAACTGAACCATACTGTAAACATGAGAATATGTGGAAATATAACAATTCTTTTATATTTTTCAGAACCTCATCTTTGGAAAATACTCAGGATAAAGCTCGATTGAAAAATGTTTACAATAAAACGAGAATCATACCAACAACGCATATTCTGTCGATGCTGAATTTATTCAACCAGTTGAACGCGATGCGCCTTCGACTAATGTAGTGGGGCGGAAGAGGGAGGGTCTAGCAGAGAAAAGCGTGCACAGCGACAGATGCGTCGCGGTCATTTGGTTGAAGAGATTCTGCACCGATTGTAGCTATCCTATTACTTTCTCTTATACGCTTTCCCAGAAGAACTTGCATGACAACTGTGCAAATGTGCACTGCAATTACATGAAGCTTCCAAATTCATGAAATCGCTACTTTCGAAACTTCATGGGAAATTACTGCATTGACAAGCAACGATCTTTACCGTATCAACATGTGCTTAGGATAACATCTATTCAATCGTCAGCCTGCAACGAACATTCACAATGAAGTTTGCTTAAAGAATATTTTGCGGATCAACTACTTTCTTTCCTAAGAATATACTATTATCAAACAATGTTACGAATTAAATACCAGAAATAAAGAGAAAAGGAAATGAAGAGCATTTATTGCGTTGAATGGCGCTTTATTAGTGTTTTCTATCTGATCTCGCTGCAGATGTCATAAAAATGAGGGGTGAGAAAGTTTTACTGTTCTTCGTGCCAGAAAAGAGTAGCTTAGATTCATAACTTGTTTAATGAACTCATATCCAGCAGAAGTTTTCTCAAAGTTTAAAAAAAAACGAAATACACAAACCTGTTCATAATACGGGAAAAAAGAGGAGAAAACTCATTTAAATGAGAACATCTATATGAACAGGCAATGCAGTCATCAAGAAAAAAAATGTTCTTGTTGGAAACTGCTCGTTGAAATAAACCGCGTCCAACTGGTTGCACGCATTTCTATGCATGAATTTACAGTAACCATGGAGTTAAGGAAAAGAGTGACTAGTGGCACTAGTAGAAGAATTTATACGCGCACCCTTTTCAAAGCAGCAAAAAAGCGAAAAGGTTGCATTTATTTTATGGTTTTATGGTACGAATCGTTGCTATTTCTTTTTTTGCGATGTTCCAAAGTAACAACATTGAGCCAGACGAAAAAAACGAGTCAGAAACTGGGGAAAAAACTGTCGAAAAATCATGAAAACAATATAAATTCTCCTCATAAGAATTACTGCTTGATTATTGGATCTGTTGAAACGGAGAGATGTGTTGATAGTCTTCCATTTTCCCAATCAAAATGAATTTGAATCTCAATATGTCTTATTTTTTGTACAAGTCATTCAATAATGTGAACGAATACGCGCTCTATGGCAACAATTTCGCGTAACGCATTGGCTGTAAGTGGAACTGCACTGTTTTCAGCAAAAGAAAAAAGTAGTTTGAGTGTAGAGCAAAGAACCGCTGGTCCATGTTTTGTCCGGAGAACAAAATCCCATGAACTCTACTGTGATCACTTCCTTTTCGCAGGAAGTCAGTGATAAAACATGATAAACAATCATCAGAAGATGGTAAATGACATAAAAGCACATAGATTCAAAACCTAGTTGGATTGAATCTGGAAATTTCTCATCATTTGAACTTTATGTGAGAGATTTTCTAAACCACAACGAATGGTCAGTGGGAAGAAAAACAGCGAAACAACACTATACCACGATATTTGAATCCGTGGCTACAAAAAGAGATGTGAGAGCAACGACCCATTAAAAGTGCATCGCTAAGGAAGAGCAAACCTTCAATTTTCTATGCACAGACTAGTTTTGTTGCCTTAACAGAGATTATTATGAGGAACTGATTGTTTTAAGGGAAAAGTCAAATACCCCTCTTCGAAACATGCAAACAAACAGCTTGGAAACTAGTAAAGAGGTGCGAGTAATGAATAGACTAACAGCGAAAAATGTGAATCGATAGAGTCATGCAACGAACGAACGATAACCATATGTTAGGCGGGGGCAAATGAGTTACAGAGGAGGCATCAAGATGGGCTGAGTTCAGATGCAGACGCAGAAAAGGAGGCAAAAAAAATCGGAGGGGGAGAAATGACGAGACTGATTCCCGCTGCAAAGACAAGCACTGATTCGAACGTGCGACGGGGATAAACCCATAAAACAGTTTACGATTGCCCTGCTTCGTGAAATTACATTCGCAGGCCGATTGCAACAACAAAGCGTCATTAACGATGTAACTATGTGAAAGCTCGTCCGTTGAGCGTCTTGAAAAGAAAACGTCAATGAACGAACATTTCCGAAAAACACTGTCACTGGGAGAGAATTAGGCGCAACAAATAAAAGAGTTTCCCTTGCATACCCCGGATCCACATCAGCCACAACAAGCGAACAAACAAGCTGAAACACAGAAAGAGAATAACAGAAGAAATTGCATGATGTTTCAGCCAATTCTGTTATTATTTTGACTTACTTGACTTAAATAGCGGGCGGATGTAGCACCTAACGGCGCTTATCCGCATCTATCCTTGTCTATTTCAAGCAAATGAAAAAATTATGACCTTAGATTCGTAGAGGTCGTCGTTTCGACTAGAAAATGCAATCAATCATGTCTACTGCTACGAAAATAGCACCGATGTTGGTCGCGATGCCTCTATGATGTAGGCAGTTTTCTTTTTGTTTTACTGCCAATGACATACCAACGATTTGTTGCACAACATTAACGACTTCAAAAACATAGGAAAAACTGACATCATTGACATAATCAATATAGGGAAAGAATAGATCCGGTCATCATTTTTTTAAAGCAGAAACCTATTAATACATGCACCAGGAATTTCTTTGGGTTTCCTTAGACAACTTAAAGAGTGACATAAGAGTTCATAGGGCCATGAGTCATTTAAAGCACCTTAAAGTTGATTTAACCTTCACAAAGGATTATGATGCTACTCCAATATTACTATACAGCTAAACCGACATCTGTGTTTGTTTCAGTTTTTCTCGCCCTCCAGATGGTACAAATTTCTTTTAAAGGGGTCATAATTTGCCAAAATGAATGGGTTGCAAGAAAAAACCTTATAAAAACCAAAAGAATTGTTTAACACAAGACATGCGCCTATTAAATGGCTTCGTCTAAAAGAAATGCTGTGCATTATCTGCAAAATCGTCTACTGTCTAGCGTTACCATAATTACATGGGTAAAATGTAGTTGGGGGGAGAGGGGGCACTCAGTGGCGCCCTTATTTCTCGAAGTAAATAACCAGATAAGTTGGGGCCTTAAGGCCTAAACATTAGTCTTAAAGGATCTATGACATGGAAACTAAAGTTACTAAGAGAAAAAAGAGCGTAGGGAAATAAGGGCGCCAGTGAGTGCCCCGTAGTAAGTAGAAAGACAAAAAAGGCAGGAATATTTAAGGCCACGCCGAAAAACGTGAGAAAAGCAAAAAGAAAAACTTTGATAGGAGCTGAATGCAGTTCTAAGTAAGAAAAGCCAACATCACATATAGCCGCATACCCTCAAAACTGGCTTGTTTTCAAAATTGCAGGAATTTCTTCAGGCGCAAAAGCAAATTGAGCGGAAAATCACAGCGATACATTCCTATTCCATTTGGAAGAAGGAATTGTGCCAAGTATCGATCGTCTCCGCCGATGTCATCGGGAATTACACGTCAACAAATGGCACAGACAAGACATGCTCATTCCGATTACAGCGGCTTTTTTCATCGTTGATGCGTTCGGCGTTAACGGGACACCATTTAACGAGGCGGTCACGTTATTACGGCATTTTCCAACGAATGGGATTTTCTGGTTTCACGCCATTGAAGTGGATTCCAACCATTGAAGTTTAGTGGTTGAGTCGAAAACGCCTTGAATGTCTGGCAAAGGATTCACCGTTCGAGTGATATCCGTGGTATGTTCGTTTTAAATCGACACCAATGCACCGTGACATTAGCAGTCACTGGCTGTAGCCTGATTGTGCACGTGCACCATACATATTAAGGAAAACGTTGGGGGAGTTCCCTATGTTGTGTTTTTGGGCATAGGTGCGATAGGGGGAGCCGGACCCTCTTCAGGTGAAGCTCATGTGGTGCACCTCAGATGATGAAGATCCCTTCGCCAATCGTGCAATGGTGAAGGGCACCAGCTCCGACGCATTCATCTTTTTGTGTTTCCATTGTTTTTTCCTACACGTAATTATTAAGTACTTTTAACTGATTTGCTTGACCAAAGCGATAATGCAGAGACGTTAGCTGTTACTTAGTAAAGAAAAACCAATCCAATTTTGGCTACAGCTCAAGCAAGACAATCAAATGCTACGTGTTCAAGTACTATTTATCATTACAAATGCAAAACAACGCTCACAAATCTAGGAATCAAAAGTCTCAGGAGCATCGGCGACATCAGTTTACCTAACAAGGCAACTCTTTACACCCGTAGAACTAAGGGATTGAAAGCGAGTAAAATTTGTATCACTGGTGCAAGTACACATCAAATTTGCCCACATATGAACAATGAAATCAACTCTCGTGGTTTCATTTCAATCTCATGGGTGCAAAAAGTTGCCTCGTTCATCTGATTTTTGGACCTAAGGAAGGTAATTCTTGTTTTCACGATTCCTGCAAAGTGTGTTTCGAACCCTACTTATTAGAAGAAAAAGGCAAATATCGAAAGTTTTCTCGAAATATATGTTTTGAATCGACTGCATTATTCAAAGAAATTTGACATGACGCATGTGTCCATCTTTTCTAGATGTCAAAAAGCGCTAGCGTCACACTTAACAAAAAGAGAGGTTCTAAAATTACTCTAATTACACAGTGAGTTAACGAAACTGTGGCACAAAAAAAAACACAGTGTGTCGGAGTATAATGATCTTCTTCTCATTTAAGCTCAAAATTCTAGAAATGTTGTAAAATAAGGAGAAAGAGTATAAGCCACTATAGTATGCTAATGAACATTCTCTGGAAAAATGTATTTGTAGGGAGGGGGACTCAATTGTGCCCTTATTTCTGGACGCTCTATCTTACTTTTTTCTCTTAGTAATTTTAGCTTACATGTCATAGAACATCTACGACTAATGTTTGGGTCTTAGGGATCCAACTGATTTAGTTATTTACTTGTAGAAATAAGGGCGCCATTGAGACGGAAATAAACGCCTCCTTCCGACTACATTTTACTTCACTCTCTCAGATTATCTCAGATTATATTATATACGAAGAGTAAAATCACAAATACAAACTCCTCTTAAGATGACTAAGTGTCTGAGTTCAAAGTTTGCACTGAGATACACTTTCCTCTATCACTTTTTTCGATTTCAGTTCACTTTTAATTCCAAACAAGGATTTCAAAGATCTTGCCTCTCCTACCCACTTTTTTAATCTACGATACTCTTTTGTTTATATCACAGCTCTTATTTCTGACATAACACAATGTTTACACGAACAACGCAACATCGTGCGAAAAAAAAAGAAACAAGAAGAATCGTAACGAACAACTTACATTTTAGCACCAAAGTCGAACAATTGGAAAGTTGAGTTGTGAGGCAATTCAAAAGCTCATCGAATGAATGCGGCTAATCATGTTCGCCAACAAAACACCCCCGGGGCCTTGCAACAACAACAACCCCTATCATGCGCCTACCCGCCCGTTTTCTGGACCCACCTCCTGTACAACATCGTCTCTCGTGTTCTGTCTGCTGTTATGTCATGGATCGCTTGTGTGTTGTGCTGGAGCGAGGCCTGAAATCAAGTGCAATGATGCGAAAGTTAATTTCCGACTCGTCACGAGTATCGACATATACGATTAGGAGGAAAATGACGATACATGAGAGATGAAGCGGCACTAAGCGGCTAATAATATCTGAAGTACTCTCAATACTCGTTGAACTATAGATGAGAAGAGAAGAAGAAAGAGAAGTTAGTTCTAAAGCTGCTGCTATCCCAGTTTTTCTTCTGCAACCACTGGGTCCCACAAGGAAGAGGTCGTGACAATATCTCTGCCCGTAAACATAAAACCAGAGACGCTACCCCTGTTCAAAACCTCTCTGTGTCGAACAACCTCATTTTCAAACAAATAACACATCGCAATAGGCACTAAGTAGCCTATTTTGAGTGGTTTTCATTTGCCTCGAAATTCCGAAGAAAACGTGTGGGGGAGCATACTTCATAGTTGCGGATGTGAGCTAATTCACCTGACACATCACTGCTTCTTCAGTTTCGCCAGAAATCCACGATCTTTGTGCTAGATTCTAACGTTCGGAATAAATTTTTACAATTGTCGCGCACGCGGTGGGACCCTCGCCTGATTTTTCTCGACTCAGCCGCTGTCTGCGCTACAATGATTCGTCAATAGTCATTTGTGAGTAGCTGAAAACCACTTCGAGGGCAACCGCTTATGCTATATATACTGCACCATAAATCAAGTCGCTTTGACCATTCTCGGAGTCATATATGGGATATACGAGCAGTGGATTCCAACGACCTGAATGAGGAAGTTCTCTAATTTTTTGTCTTGTTGTTTTTTGTTCAGCGTGAAACCTGCTTCTTTTTGTTAGTTCTAATATCTTTTTAGTCCAGGTCGCTATTTTACTACTACTTTACGTTTATTTTGTGGAATTTACGCTTGCCCTGCTTTTTACTGCAATTTGTAACTTGCGATACAATTTTTTCATTCTCTATATGCAACTTCCAGGTCCTAGATTGATTTTTCTGATTTTGAGTTTGGAAATCCTGAAGTCTTTGACTTCTTTACTCTGGAAAGTAAGCACCCCACATTAACTTTGATGTAGGGGTCCTTAACAGCTCCGCAGACATCGGGAAACCCACGAAGCGTGGAAGATTTTTTCAAAGACTCTACCCCATAGATGATCAGGTGAACGAACTGACATCAGGGTGAAGAATTCGCATCGCGTTATTTCCACCGCACAGAAAAATTGAAGGACGTTCTGCACCGATGGATGTACAGTACATGATCGCGTGACAGGACCTCCACTTGATCTCACCTTCGGACGGATATTAATCACTTCCTCCACTACGGTGATACGCTCTCAGTCACATACGAGCAGTAGCAAACAATATTGCACCACAAATCAGAATCTTTGATCAACATCTATAGTCGGCTAAAAACGACGTGAAGCGCGGCACAGGTGCGTAAGCGGTTGCGCACGAAGCGGCGGAGATACCAGTTGGAGTCGAAGCGCGTACATCGCGAACTGCAGCAATGACTGGAGGTAGCAGGAACCCTCACTCGATCGTAACCGCAGCGCTCCTCCGCACCGCTTCGAGCGCAGCCGCTCACGCAATTGTCCGTGTTCATGTCGTTTCGGCTCTACTGCACGTACAAGCAATTCGCAGTTGATAAGTAGAACTAATTTCCAGCCAACAAACTACAATTACGAGCAGGATTCAACCTGAAGAAAAGAAAAATCCTTTATAATCTGAAGAAGTGGTTTCGACTGCAGTGAAGATGATTGGTCCTCGACAACTTGCACTCTACTTGAACCTATTCACAAAATACATTTGGATGCATCGTACCACGAAATTGACGTAGTGTGGGGACCTGATGGAAAATATAGAGTTCGCGGTGTATACTAGGAATCTGAGCGTGCTGACGCTCAATTCCTAGTATACACCGCGAACCCTAAATGTCCTGAAAAACGGCGTAAGAACATTTTTCCTGCGACTTACGTTAGAACGCGCCCCCTTGTGCACGCTCCGGTGCCCTCAGCAGCCTAATTATTTTTCTACTTGAACAGGTCGTGAGGAGACCTCACTGATCTTAGACCGCTCGCTTGTGGAAGCGGTGTGTAGACAACGGTGGTGCGTTCTAACGTATCTCGTAGGAACAAACGGCTTCTTCCCGCCGTTTCTAGGACTTGGAGGAACTCAGTGGGCCCATATTCATACTCGTAATCTAAACCCTGAAAATTATGCCTTTAACAGTTTAGAGGTCTTCGTCCTTGAAACCTCGACGTTGTAAAATGGCTTTATGTTTTATTGTTATGCCAACGACAGTTCTGGTGAGACTTCATCTATGACCCGATGTTTCGACAACTTTGTCTCTATCAAAGGCCTCAAAATGGTCCAAGGTCCTTGATGCCACGCATATCTCATCAAACTCCTCTGTCCTTACGAAGCCTCCAGAGCGTTCTAAGAACGCTACGCAAGAACTCCAAACAGGAGAACAAAGTGATCAGTGTCACCAAATAACAGGGCTGGGGAGCCACCGCGTTCTTACAAATTGTCATCCAGGGTAAATGAGATCTACATACTGTGCAATATTAAAGGCATCACCCCACGAATCTGGAGTGGTACGGATTTCCGGTGGAGTATTCGTAAACGGGATCGTAGATCATTGAGAGAAGGGTGATTCTGTTCATTTCTTCCCAATTGCCGTAGAAAACGGCCCGGAACATACAGCTTCGAGCATTTCGGCGCACTATTTTCTACAAAGAGTTCGATTGGAGCGCGCCAGCCCTGTGCACGCGCCGCATTTTCCGAGCCATTTTTTTACGGGAATTAGGAAGAAATGGACTGAATCACACCCCTCTCCATAATCTACTATCCCGTATGCGAATACTCCACCTGAAATCCGTGCCACCTCAGATTCCTGGGGTAATGCCTTTAAGCCTTGGTGTCTGGATAGTGTTTAGGAACTGCATGTGGAAGAAAAAAAAGAGGAGGTTCTACTTCTTCCCTTGAAATAGAAAGGAACGCGGGAAAATATATGAACGGGAAAATATACGTGTGAAATGTGCGACATCGATATGAAAACGCTGCTCATTTGCATTTTCTCTTCGCCTGTTTTACATACGCCTGCACTTTCAAAGCTCTGATAAACAACCAACATTCTTCAATAGAATCTGAGCGTAGGGATTCGATTGACGCACTCGATTTCTTTGTGGCCAATAAAAAGAGGGTACATTACTGGAATTAAGCGGTGGAAAATAAATCTTAATGAGGCTAGCAATTCCGAAAAAACGATCGCTCCAGATACGCATATGATGATGAAGAAAAAGAAAAAAAATACTTGAATTCGAATACGGTAGGTGTAAAGGAAACGATATTTCCAGTATAAATCTCTGTAATTCTTAGACTGAAAAAAAACTCGTGACGGGATGGAACAGACAGATAGAATTGGTAGTGGAATATGTTCACCCGGATGACTGCGACGCACACTCTAGGGGGAAGAGGAAATGCGTGTCCCACTCAGCAGAGAAAGCTTCAGATGTGTTGCTGTCAAGTGTTTGAAGACGTTTGGCAGCGACTATGTAGTACATATTTTTTGCTGTAGAGTAAAAGTAATTCTAATTTAGTGCGTAGGTTTTTGAAGGTTTTATTATTTTTTTGTTCTTCGGTCTCAAGTCGGAAACAAAACTGCTACTGTCTGGAACGAAAACAAGATTCGAATGAATTTGCCTCTTTCGCCTTTTCTTTCAGAAATTTTGAGAACTCTTTCAAAAAACAGCACATCAGATAAATTTTAACGGAGCTTTTGATGTCATACATGGAAAAATTCATCGAGTAGGAAGTGTTGTCGACGCCGAACAATCCGAAACGATTAGATTGACTACAAAAGCCAGTGTTTACCATAACTATGCCCGAGCGTACTCTCGTATTTCAATTTGCCTATTCTCGTTGTCCCATGATCCGCTTGTGAACTTTCCTAACTCATCAAACGATTCGACAAACAATATGCGTTTTCGGAAAACAGAGCTCTGTTAACCTGAAATAAGTTCACCAGTAGAAATTACGTGATTGAGCATCAATGATCGCTCCTATTCAATCCAAGAGATTCTGTATATACTGTGCTCGACAACAATCAATGACGAGAACATCTCGCTCATTCAGAGCAAATTTGAGGTCGACTCAAAATGATTTGACTTATGGTGGATTTGCACAAATGGTCGTGCTAGCAATAGGACCCTTGTTAGCTCAGGCAGCGGAGCTTGAGTGAAAACCACTTGGAGGGCAACCGCGCATCATATGCAATAGCATCAGAAATCATATCGTTTTGACCAGATTACTAAACAAATGTCCTGCAGTTCGGTACGTTAAGACCGAAAATTAGCGATACCTGTGCTGCTGTCGTGTGGCTCTGTTGGAAACGCTGCGGGACACTTCCAAAAACTCGTCACCTACAGGGATAAACAATGGTATAAACTGTTTCACACATATACGCCAACGAAAAAAACACGATCGGAAAGAGTTTGAGGTTGTACGTAGCTGCTCACGCAATACTGCATTATAAATCAAGATTTTCTAACATTACTATAATGCATACAAATAACAAAAACCTTATCAAAAATATGCTGTGGAAAGTCTTGAGGTGTGACGTGGTTTGAGGGCTCAGGGAAATGATTGTCAGCACAATACTTGAAGGTATAACTCCGAACTGGTAGAACAGGCTGAGAAGGACGTCGTGAAGGTACTGTACATGTGTCGACGAATGTGTCGATTTTTTATCAGACAAACTGATGAATCACTGGGACAAACAGATTGCGGTTTCTTGCCACACGCGAATGTGTTCAAGTTTTCAGCACAATATGGAAATTCCATATGGGCGGAATGCTTGACTTGAAATTCAATTCCATTTAAAATGTGATTACTCGGTCAAATGAATGCGAAGAAGAGAAATCATATGCACTACTTGCTTCATAGAAATATATTTATATATTGTAGAATCTCTGGAGGAACTGAATGAGTAGGTCAAACATTAAAACATGCCGACAGACCTCGCTATTCTTCGAATTTTCTGGAAAATCGTTGCAGCCTCCAAGAAAACTGAGAATTCAGAGAGACAGATCTTTCTCTCATTTCCTTTCGAAAATTAACGCTTAAAACTATGGAGAAAAGTTTTCGGCGCTTACAACTCAGAAATATAAGGATGAAACCCTGTGGAATTTGCTGAGTCAACGATGTGACTACGTCAGGTCCTCGTGTCGACAATTATTTTTCACAGAAGAGTTTTTGAATGGAGGAACCATCCCTTTTCTGCCCCAGACGACAACTTGAATAAAATATAATAAATTTAATGTTGTTGAAGACTTTCGACTCTGGTTTCTTTCCACTAATTAAGGTTCCAGAAAGTGCAATTGGCCCAAAAGAATTTGAAGCTTTGTGGCGCACTAACCGGCGCGTTGGAACTAGCGGTTTCAGTCGGGGGGGGGGGGGGGGGGGGGAGGACCCTTGTTACCTGCACTGAGCTCTGCGTTTTTAGCGGAATTAGCGATGGTCCCACTTTGCAACCGCTGCCACCACCGCGTCGCTTTGAGTGCAGCCGCTTACGCAGCTGCACCAAGCTGCAGCACGTCTTATCCCGACTAGATCTCAGCGAAAATGTGAAACATTGGCTACGATTCCAAGAGTCAGACGCTTCAGATGCTTCTGAAATATCAGTTATACCAACGAGGCAACTTTTTACACCTAAAGGATTGACGAATGAGCTGATAAGCGCGCAATTAATGGGATTCATTTCATGTGGTTACATTTTTTTTCCACCGCAGAGGTGTAAATAGTTGCCCTGTTGGGTAAAATGATGACTCATATGGTCCTGATGACTTCGATTAATGGTTGTGTAGGTGATGTTTCGTGTTTTCGCTGTGATGGTTGCAAACCTTATTCCGAACGAACCTTACCTACTAGTTTGAGAGCAGAAACAGTGGGACCCTGTAGGATGTTTGTGACAAATCATCGTTCTCAAAATTTTCTCATTTCCTTCTTGTATGTGCATTATAGCTCTTTGTATCATCACGTATCCATGATCCTCAAGTTTTCCGAAAGTAAAATTGCAGTAGACACTGCACAAAGTTCAGTTTTGTTGTTGAAACCAGTTCCAATTTTTTTTTTGGTTTTAAAACAATATATTATTCGCAGTGTGCGGGAACAACAGTTGTTCTTTGAGTGATTGAGGACAGAATTTAACAGTGAAAAACCTCACAAATTCCCAGTGTTAGAAATATGAGAACAGTGATCTACAAAGACTATTTCTAATTATTTCTTTCTTCTTATTTCTCAGGATTTTGAGGATGTATGTATGTTGTGAGCCTTCTATGTACTTCTGGCTAAGTTCTGCGCACACCCGCCGATCGATTTGACAACAACCGATATAGGACACAAATAAACTCCCCTTTTTTTTCAAATAAACTCCTCTTTTTTTGCTTCTTTTTGGGAACGATTTAGGATTCTCTGTAGACGCGTTGGCGGCTGAACCCTTCTCCATTTTCTCCGTTAGTATTAGTGTCATCGCGGTATCGATTATCCTCCTATTGATTGGTTGCAGAGAGCTGGGGTTCAAGTCCCCGCACTGCCGAATACGTAATGATACGTAACGCTGGCAAAAAAGTCCCTGGGCGACTGTACGTTGCAGATAGCAAAAAAAAAGCTGTATCAGGGTTAAAGGCAGCATACTGTGGATCTGACTTGGTATGGATTTCTCATGGAAAGCTCCTATACGGGATTGTAGGTTGCGGAAAACCAAGTGATTCAGCTCATCTCTCTGTGATCTTCGTAAGAAACGGCATGGGAATCGCTTTAGTTCCTACGAGGTGCGTTAGAACGCGCCTCTATGTACACGTTCCGTTCCCCTCAGCAGTCTATTCATTAGTTTAACTTGAATAGGCTGGTGAGGCGTCATTAATCTTTATTAATCCTCGAAGGCTCGCTCGTTGATGCGGCGCGTGCGCAAAGGTGGCCGGTTGCAATGCAAGCCGTCGTAAAAAAAGAAACGCCGGCTTCAGGGTCGTTTTTTATTGCGAAAACAGAGGGATGAGAAGAACCAGCAGTATTTCCACAGTCTACGATCTGGTATAAAAAGTTTGCATGGGAAATCCATACCACATCAGATTCGTGATACGCTACCCTTGAACGTGATAATAATTTCTGTGGCACAGTAGGAGGATCTCATAAATCACTAGTAATTTTTATGTAAAATGTTGCTCTGCATTGCTTGCACCAATACGTCGGTCTGATGAAAAGATATGTTTAGAAAGGTGCCGTCTCTTTAAAGGCATCACTCCACGAATCTGAGGTGGTAGGGATTTCAGGTGGAGTATTCGTATACGGGATAGTAGACTATGGAGATGGGGTGATTCCGTCCATTTCTTCCTAATTGCGGTAAGAAATGGCTCGGAAGATACGGCTTCGGGCGTTCCCGCCCGCTATTTTCTGCAAGGAGTTCGGCTGGAGCGCGCCAGCCTTGTGCACGCGCCGCATCTTCCGGGCCGTTTTTTACGGCAATTAGGAAGAAATGGACGGAATCACTCTCCTCTCCATAATCTACGACCCCGTATAGGAACTCTCCACCTAAAATCCGTACCACCCCAGAGTCGTGGAGTGATGCCTTTAACCCTCAACCTCCTCCTCCAGCATCACCGGACAACGTTAGGGTTTTTCAACCCCTCGCACCGTCCTACTTTATATAGCGTTAAGTTCACAGCATGTGAGCAGGCGAAATTGCACCAATTACAAGAATATGTTGGATGAGTTGTTCGTCTGCAGAAAGTGACAAAGACCGCTTTTAAAAGAACAAGAAAATCAGCACATTCTCAGTTGTTGTCCGAACGATGGAGAATGCGAAACATGCACGAATGTTGCTGGTTTTGTCATGGGATGATAACAATAAGTGACGCATAGAACAATTCCATGAACATGAAACGTCTTAAATCAATTAAACCAGGCACACTCAAAACATTTGCTGGTACTGTAGCCGCAAGAAAAACATGTACAGGAAATAGAGCATTCCCTAACACGAATCTTATTGAAATTTCAGGTCATTTGTTCCCTCTTATTAGATCCTGAAGCAGCTATAGTCGGCGAAAAATATATACAACCAAGTGTGAATGCGTCGCGTCGCACATGTCACAAATCTGGGAGAGAAGAGCAACAGAGCAAAAAGGATGGGAAAAAGAAAAGATGAGATAAAATAAAGTAATATAAAAATAAACAAAATATAAGAATGATTACAAACTATATATTGAATAATAATGTCAATAAGATTTGTGCTACAGAATGCTCTATTTCCTGCACATGTTCTTCTTGCGGCTGCAGTATCAGCAAATGTTTTGGGTGTACCGATTTAATTAATGATCAATATAATAATGATAATAAAAAATATGAAATTTCTCAACTTTCTTATTTATTCATTTATTTCTACGCTAATTTGTCATAGGATAGAAATGAATTTATTAAAAGTGTTTATATGTGTTAACAAGGAAACATTTATATAGAAAAATTGTGTACGAGTTTCTAGACAAGTGGAAGTCAGTGGGGTGAATATACGTAGAAAAAAGGCTATTGATAGTCAACTTTGCATCTAAACCCTGGTTTCAAAAACAAATGATAGTTACGGAGCTCACAAGTCCTCGAAACTCAACAAATCACCATTTTCAGAATTTTCGCTGCGAAAAAAGACTTCTCCTCTCCTTGAGTGGCACATTCAAGTAGGTTGAAACGAGGAAAAGCACTGAATGTCACTCATCCACTCGGAAAAATGAAACTATTTTCGGAAACGCATAGCGTATCCAGACGAGACTAGTACGAAATTGTTTTAAAAGTAAAAAGAAGAAAGTAACAACATTTTTTTCCTTTTTTCAAAAATATAATGAGGAATCTATGACAAAAACCGCAGTAGGAACAGGATATGTCCAAACGTAGTCTTCTCCCACGTTGACTCAGCCATCCGCGTAGGCAACGAAGCAGATTGCTACCGTTGAGCGTACTCGTTGTACAAAGATTTTTTTCGTTCTTGAATATTTGCATTCCATTAACATGGCGGCGCATCCACGGCAGTGCACTTTTTCGAACTACTGCCATATGAGATTAACGGAGGTTCTTACTTTCGTCTCCTCGCTAACAATAACAGCAATTTCTTGTATATTTTTTTTACATTGACCATATATGACATTTATTTCATATAACCCATTGATATAATATAATAAATCAATATAACACACTCAATTGATTGGGGCGGGGTGCAGAGAAGAGCGAGCGCGTGTCAAGCAGAGGAAGAGCGCAGCGTCTGCGTCGCGTACACCCGGTTGGACACACATTCTGCGACCAATATACGACCTATCTTCGGGATATGCCCTAGAACGCGACGTGTTTTTAATAAGTTAAAAAAACATCTGCATGCCCACAGAATTGTCTCGTAAAAGCTGTGCGGCAATCTGAAAAGCGCCGTCTCTTCCGGTTAATCCTGTAACAGTGCAAAAATCTAGAAACGAAACGTGGACAACTTTCTCGCTTTCTCTTTGCAATGGTACTTTTTGCCAGTCAGGTAAGGAACACGGCAGGTAACGTTGCCACCGTTAGAAAATGAGGGAAATGGATCTCGCAAGGTAAGGTGATGGATCCTATGGCACTGAGTGGGTCGGAAACGTTGTGCATCTTCCGGCCAATGGTCTGCTGATTCGCCGCGCCCCTCTCAGATGTTCGTGACACCCCAATTAATTGAAAACATCGCCTGGGAAAATGTTGATGCCTTAGACTTTGGCCTTCCCATTCGTATCCATCACCATCGATATGAGGATTCATTCAATTGTGACACCAAGAACGAAACGGTGCGAAACGGTGTCCTAAACTGCAGCGATTCAAAGATTGTCATGTTTCTTCCGCACGAAACCACAGAACCCCTGTTATTTTAGGTCAGCAACAGGCCAACGACCGCTGGTTGTTCACGCATTATTTGCGGACGAAGAAAAAAAAGAACAATCGCAGACTTACGGCGCCACATTAAAACACTGCAGCTGTTTTCTAGCACGTCCAGAAAATTCATTTTCAAAGTAAATAATATGAATAATCGTAGATAATGTAAAATAATGGTAATGAATAATTTCGGGAAAGGGACCATTTTGTGACGAGAGAGATCGTTTAACACTTGCCTTTTTCCATCTTTTTCTACACTTTTGGAAAAGCAAAATATAGAACATTTTCAATGGAAACATGCATGTTGTATATTAACACGTATATTTCGCTCAGCCCTTCTCATTTTCCTCTTCCTATTTTCATTTTTTCTTAATATGTTGCAATACGGTTGTCCTGGCACTGAAATTTTTTTTATGCACCCAGGATTTGATCGTGTCCAGCCTTGGGAAATTTTTTTTGAGTGCAGCTAACCTACTTACACCATGATGGACTGAATTTTCTACCGATACATTAGGAATTTGGGAGCGGAAATCGCGAGAAATGTCAGATGTAAATAGTATATACAAAACGCATCACAAGTATTTAGAAAATGTGTTTAAAACGTTGAACCTCTCATTTTTGTCCTCCTCAGTCAAGATGGTTGTTAAACCATAGGCTACCTACTTATGAAAATTCTCATTAACAAAAACTTCTAATATGACTTCGAGGCGTTGCTTTCCCTATCATGGGAGCGAACGATTCGAAGAAATGTACTCCAGTGGAGCTTCAATTTATTTCCATGTGCATCACCATACCTTGTCAATTCTATGACATAATTTGACACCTCATTTGAACAGAGAGACTCATTTTACGCGGACAAAACATTTGAGCTCTGTTGATGAGCAATTACGGTAATCAAAGTTTGCTATTTGTTCTGTTCGGGAGCTCACAGAACGTGAGAACAAAAATGAAATAATTGAGAAAATTGAAACATTACTTTGATTAGTTCCAATTCTTTTGTTCAAGATAAGACATGTACATAGGAGAGGATCAGAAGTACTTAGGGTGATCACTATGTACATAACAGCAAAAAATTTTAAGAACAAAATTTAAAAAAAAGTGACTGGTATAGGGTTGAAGAAAATTAGTTAATATCGTGAGAAGATAGTACCTAAACAGAAGTCGATCTCTAAAAAAGGTTCAGTATAAAAAAAGGGTTATGCGAAAAAAAAATTCTGAGAACAGGAACACAAAGAAGAGTTGCTACTAGTTCAAAAAAGGAATCAGTATATTCACAAAAATAATACTGAAGAGTTGACCCTTAAGAAGAGCTTGGTATGGAAAAAAGAGTTGGTGTTTAATATTGGAAGTTGGTTTCTAACCCAGTGACGATAACGGGACCCCACAGCTGAGTCGAATAGACATTGGGCATTATAGATGCTTATGTACGTAGTCCAGTCATACGCTATTGTACAAAAAAGAAGAAAAACCACTAAAAAACAGTGGAAAAAGAGTTAGTATAAGTGTGTTGTTACTGAGACTAATACCAGCCTGGGACCCAAACCGCTTGGACCAATCACGACCGAGCAGTCATGTACCAGCTCCTATTCATAGATTATAACATAAAAAAGTTGAAAAACTATCAAAAACAGGAAGAGAAATGCTACTACAGAAGTTCTGCCACTGATTCCAATATCATTTGAGAATCGAAAAAAGAATGTAGGGGAGTACGGGATGTAAATACGGGACCTAAACCTCAGCAACCAATTGCGATCGACTGGAATTTTGGGTTGTCGAGAGATCGAAAAGAAAATTTCATTCCCATATTCCAAACAGAAATATGTGTAGTATTCCGTAAAATTCCAAGTACACAATCAGTTCCAAGCGGTTCAATCTAATGATTTGAAGTAAAATCGTCCATGTGTGCAGAAATAGAGTGTATGCCTCACAGGAGGCGATTTTTTATACACGCTCGATCAGCCGAATCCGATTCCGATTGCGGTTGCCATCTGTCACGTGCCGCCATGTGTAAGCACGTGTCACATGGAAGTGCAGTGTGTGTTGTGCTGAGGTTGAAAAAAATACGAAAAAAAAGAACACTTGACGCTGATACATCGAGGCACTTTTCAAATAAAAACGAGAAACGCACAATCGGATTACGATGACCCCCCCCCCCCATGCACTATATTCGCCCGCTAAAATACTTCAATCTTTGATTCGTTCAAACAAGGAGAGGGAAATTTTGAGGCTGTTTTTAATTTATCTAGGGCAAAATGTAGTTGGGGGAGGCACTCAGTAGCGCCCTTGTTTCTGGAAGTAAATAACTAAGTCAATCGGGGCCCTAAATCTTAAGCATTAGTCTTAGAGGATCTATGGCATGTAAGCTAAAGTTACTAGGAGAAAGAGTTAAGATAGAGCTTCCTGAAATAAGGGCTCCACTGAGTGGTCCTCCCATGACATTTTCCCTTTATTTATCACATTCATTACAAATTTATCTACTACAAAATTAGAGGAAGAAGTGCAGCCATGTTGAAAAAATTATTTTTTTTAACAAAGTAGCCAATGTCCCTCCCGATGTTTAGAGTTCCTTCATTCTCATACCACCACCGCACCCAAAAAGTTTCAGTATCAGCAACCAAACGTAGTCGCTACTTGGTTGTGCAAATGCACAACGACTCTTAATTTTTCGACTAAAAGATGGAAAGAAAAAAGGAAAGAGTAAGAAAAGATAGGTAAATAGAAAAGAAAAATTGTAGATAGAAATAATCCGTGCTATATTTGCTCAAACTCTGAGACAAAATACTATTCTTTTTGTTTTTTTTTTGTGCCGTCTATTTTTGAAGAAGTTTCAACCTTCGATAGCCGTCGGGTAGCCGCTTTAGAAAGTGGTTAGTGGTATTTAATTGTTTCTTTTTTCTACAATTAGCTGCTTTGATACTTTTTTCCGCCTCATGTGATGCGAAAATCACGAAAGAAAGCAAATCCACACACAATTTATGCATAGCACGATATTCTTCCGTATTTTGTAATTTTGAGAGGCGAAAATTCAGAATTCCTAGAAACAGTGGGTGTGGTTAAAACATTTGTATGCGGTAAGATGCAGGGTGGGTCCGAGTTCTGTGGAACATTTTAAAGTGTATCTGAAAATAAAATAAAATAAAAGAGATAAATGTGAATAATTTAGTGTGAAGAAGATAAAAGTACGCAGGAAAAAAAAAACTGAACCCACTCTAACAACTTTCCCAAAAACATATTTCTATTTGCAACGTAGCTCGTGCGGAAGGAAAGTGAGGGAATTGAGGACTACGAACCAAGTAAATATCCGAAACGAAAGACCGAAAATGTGAAGCGTTGCAGGAACGGAACGGCTTATTCGGATGTATTCGCACGAATTTGTATGCTAAGCGAGATGATCTCGTTCAGGTAGGAGAAAAACCTAGTTGAAAGTCAAATGTTTCTGCGGAGACGAAAGTCTCATCATTTTTTTAATGTATTGTCTCTTACTTAAATGTATTATTACTAGTGTTGTATAATAATGAAACTTAACACTAATAATAATACATCTATGTAAGAGGAAACGCATTTTGAGAAGCGAAAGACAGGAATTGAGGAGGATGAAGGAGGAGTAGAGCATGATACTATGTTTCTTAGTATGGGTCATACCTAATCCCAAAGCAAGCGTCGTTTCTTTATGACATTAGCAATTGAATTCCACATTATTTACTCGTTTATTTATTCGTCTATTTATTTATTTATTTATTTACTGCACTCAATAGCGTGCCAAAAAGGATGCGACAAGGATAAAATTACAAAACAACTACAGTAAATATTATAGTGAAAAAAACAAGAAAAAAATTTTTAAATAGAAGCCAACTCAATTAAACTAAATAAATGGCTAACTAAATAAAATAAATGAATAACTAAATAAATAAATAACTATATAAATAGAACTAAATTACGAAAGTAACTGTTTCACCACCAGCCTTAGACATTAATGACCTGTAAACCTTGAGGAAAATAAAGAAAAATTTGAACAATTAATTGGTTTAAATAACTGAAAACGATAAATGAGAATAGAGTATAGAAAAATAGAATTGAGCACAAAGAGGAAACGAAATTTCCACGTTATTAGGAATTTCCACCGGCTGTACTTGCTAAAAGAAGTTTCACATCTGTTTCAACATCAATTTTTCCACATCAAAGTGCCAATACAAAAGTTTATCTTTCCCATAGTTGATTAATTCGTGTTTTTATGTATAAAGAATGCTTATGTATATATACATATGAGTGTTTTTATAACTATACAAGAAAGCCATCAAATTCCTGTGACTATGTCATGAGAAGTTTTGAATTAGGCGTTGTAGAGCGTTTCTGTACTCAGCGGAGCAAACGTATAAACGGTGAAATGGTTGCATCTGTTGAACCCTCGGTGCTCATCGTTTTTCTACAGAATGTTCTACAGAATAAACGACTTTATGATGGCAGTTTTTGGAATTTCTAGTCGGGAGGACCTTATCAGGACCAGGTCAGAGTAAAAGACAGGGAATTCCCACAGAAAATGAAAAATTTCTAATGTAAAAATGATCGCAATGAAATAAAGCAGCGGTGGTGGAAGGGAAGTAGGGTAAAAGACTGAGCACAATATATTCTTACCTCAGTAATTTGGTAAATATACGTTGTGCTCAGCTTTTTACATTTTCACCTAAAAAATAAATTTCGAGTTCACGTGCAGACGGTTTTGTCAGGTTTTATGGACGAAGACGATGGTTTTTGCTGGAACAATGGACTTTTACACAAAATTCACACTGCAGCGCTGGTTTTTTATTTGCGTCCTGGCTTTTGTTGTGGTTCTACGGACATTCCGTTCTTGTTTGCGTGTTGTTAAACCAGAAACGCATGACGAAATTACCGATGAAACTGATCGGCGCATTCTTCCCATCTACTCAAATAACAAAAAGCCCAGTAACGAGACAGATCTCTCATATCCTTCAGCGTTTTTTTTGAGCTTTACATCGATGAATTATAGGATTTCGCGCTGGGAATAATAGAAGATGAGTTTATGGGAAGGATTAGCGACGAGAAAAACCAGATCTATGGAGGACTCTGTGACTTGATATCGCAGAACACAAGAAGTGATTTCGACAAGGACAATCCGTCGGGGCGGACTATTCCTACGTGTATTTTACCATCCCAAACGTTAGAATAGGTCAGCGCAATATTTTTTCTGAGAATGGGCGATGGGGAAAATTCTTCTTAGAAAGGACAAAAAAAGAGAAAGGGATGTACTTAGTCCTCGAACAATCAATAGAAACGACTGAAAATGAAACACTCAGGGATGAATGTGTGCCTTCAGAAAAAAAAACTATTTAAAAATGCATGGAAGAAACAGATTATTCACCTAAGAAAAATTTTCAACATTTCTTTGAAGATGACAGATAGAAAAGAAGCTGTAATAGCTCGTTTTACGAGCGAGACCATGAGCTTTTCCAAGTCTTTGATTCGATGTTGCCCAATAAATCACGTTGTTTACAGGAGTAGAACCAAAGCATGTCTTTTCGGAGATGGATAAGAGGGAGCACGGGATTGTAACACCGATCTCAATGTTACGCGACCACAGATCACCTATTTATTATACACATATTTATTATATTCACATATATTTATACATTTATTATATTTTTGCTTATTATATTTATAAATTATATTTATTATATTTTGTAGTCATCTTCACTAGCTCCGATAGAATATTGGTGACTCCGATTGCGCCAAGTTATAGTAGTCGCCGGTTGCGTTCAACCGGATGAACGCGACGCGTCTGGCGCAACTCACTCCTTAATTGAGAAAAAGCGTTTGACATGCACTCGTTCTTCCCTCTGGCATGTTTCACGATTATCACGTTGAAATAGTTCAGTACCAATTATATGTGTCAGTTTTTTTTTGGAGAAAACACATTTTTAAAAAATGCCTTTTATAAGACCATATGTAATTCCACGGAGGTTAACCCATTGACGACAGATCGCTTCTTTGCGTATTTGTCGCGTCCATGTTGGCCAACACTTGTCCTCTTTTGTGTGCAATGTTACTCGAGGATAACAACCGTATTAAATACAAAAAAATGTGAAAAAAATTAGGAATTCATGAAAAAAATTTGTTGAAACGTGTGGGGCTTGGCCAGTGAGCTGTGATGTCGTCAATTTTTTTTAACGTAGTCTGAACTGTTAGGAAAGCGAATGCATTAGGATTTCCAGAGTTTTTAAAGAACTATTTCGTTTGATTCCTACAGTAATTTTAAAAGTACTTAGAGTGAATAGAAAGAGATTGAAATAGAGTTTGTACAAAAAATTTCAATAGAACTTCTTGAATCAGTTTAATTCTAATTTAGTTTTTTCTCAAATTATTTCCAAACACAATGAAATTAACAATACCAGATGAACAGCAGTGAACAATAACAATGAATATGAATTGTGGTCAAATTTTGCAGGCATATGACCGCTTTTTTCCCTAAAAACAGGTGACAACGAAAATGAAACTGAAACGATGTAATGTAGAAGTCAAGTTTCTGTTTCTGTGACGAATTGCTCGAAAGAGAATGTGTCAAAAGAAATGAGGAGACGCTCTGGTGCAATCCGCCTTGTCTCAATTTTCGCACCGCACACAACGATGAGAAAAAAAAACGAAACGAGTTTAACGTGAAATAAAAGCATTACATGAGGAGCAGCAAATAAGTGCATTGTCAAGTGGGAAAATCCTTGAGAATATCTGGTGAAACTGGATTGAGGAATTTGAGGGGAAAAAAGTACAAAACTCACTTTTACACACACACACCCACAACAATACTTCAGCTAGATGGATGTCTTGAATATCTTGTCTTGAATCTTGGAGAATTGTGACATAAAAACCGTTTTTTTCTCTCTGAAAGCAGCTGATCCATTACGTACGAGCTGCCAAAAAATGTTTACGTTTACGTTGATTTCATGCCCTTGTTTACGCTGATTTCATGTTTCAATCAAAACTGACCTATGATATTTTCAAAGCGAAATAGGAATTCACCTCACAAAATGAGGAGAAAACTGGCCGTGGAAAGTGAAATAGTTTAGTCTCTTACTTATAGTATTAGTCGTGGGACCTCTCCGCAGAAATGAAAAGGTCATCGACACTGACTGACAACGGCATACCCTACGTGGAAATGAATAAGTGCCCATTGGAAATAATTATAGATGATTGGAGAGGAAAATGTCACTTTTTCGAAGTTTATTTCTTCAAATTAGTCAGTCTAATAAAGTTCAGCCTCTTCTAGAGAATTCCCTTAAAAATATCCCTTAAAATATAGAATATTAAAAAAAATATCCTTTTGAACGAATAACAATAGAATTATCAGATAAAAAACAAAATAAACTACTTTTAAATTGTTAAATAAAGTTTTTCAAGTCAGCTTTTTATGTCTTTTTGGTAGAAAAGATGCTGTGACCTCAGCAGTATCTTTTTTTGCTGAGAAAAGTAAAAATTGAAAGTTTAGTTGCTGAAGATATCAAAATGGAGAGATAACTAGTGGTGTAAGGATAAAGGACCTTTGTGTAGATCTACACAAAGCAAGGAGGAGCAGAGTGCGAATTTCTTTCGTGCACTACAAAACATTGTCCGAATTTCTGAAAAGAGGAAAAGTAGAGCCGAAAACCCTCGAAAAAAACGCCTGAGGCATCAAAAAACACAAGCACGTAGTTAAATGAGTTTTGCCCACGGCGAAGGAACGTTTCTGCTCTGTCATGAATGCCACCTGCCAGTGGCCTGGGACCGAAAGACATAACAGCAGGAGGAAGGAAAGGAGCTGCAATCTACGCGTTACGAGACAGATATCGCCGCCTATTTGTGTGGCCATCTGGTGCGATGTATTTCATCTAATTATCCGGAAAATGCTCCGTAACGCGTAATGTTATAGATTTGGTGTGAGTTGGTTGACGACCGATAGACCGCAGAAGGACATTAGACCGAGCAGAAAAACTCGTCGCATGAACGAACCGAGTAGAAAACGAATCGAACGACCACAATTTCATGTCAGGGACAGTTCTTTCGATGGAACTTTTAGTGGCTCGGGAATTGCAGAGGTCGACTGGGTGAAAGCAGAACGGGGACCGGAACAAAACGAGGATTCAGTGGACGTGGAGGTAGAGTTTTGCCTAACTCCAGTCGCCAAACCTGTGGTGCCGGTGGTGGCGATGGCGATGGCGGTGGTGGTTCGATTGGCTAAATTAGCATAAGTGAAGCGTGTGGTAGCACACGCGACCACCATTACATGACTACATTGGAAGAGAGAGCGGGAGAGAGAGAGATCGTTCACCGAAAACACCCATAAAGCAATAATTTACAGTTCCTGAATGCCCGGCTAGGAAGAGACATTCCGCCAACGATTCACTATTACACTTCCAGAGAGCACACGATTAATCTACAGAGCAATAAAAGTCAGTAATAAAATCGATCTAATTTTGATCACCACCATGACTATTCATTATACATTAATTTTTCTTGCTTTTTTTTTGCTTCAGCGAAGGAGATGAGAAAATTTACCACTATTTGGTTTTCATATAACGAACCTAAATAACTAATACGCTAAAAACATATACAGTATATAAAGTATGTATCAAATAACAGTATATTATTTAGTAATAATACACTAAATAATTTGCAGTTTATAGACCACTTGACCTTCATTCTTCTAAGAGAGAGTATAGAAGAATCAATCCATCATACAGAGGAACACAGTAACGTGAAGCATGTCTGCAGTGATTCTCACTTCGGAGCGCAAATCGAGTTAACCGCAGTCTTCCAGCAACCGCAGCCGCAGGGAAGTAGATGAGCACAGCGTGACTAACGGCTGAAAATCACTGAGGATGAAGATGCACATGAAAGTGGATATGCAAGCAGTTGCTCCTGTTACTGCTTCTTCCAGTAACAATAAACTCGCAAGAGTTGATACTATATGTGTAGTTTCCAGGACGTGCTTAATAATATCCACAGCAAAAGTTGTGGAACGGAAACAGCTCAGAAGGTGGTAGTGGGAGTGATTAACATAAAAAAAATCATGACATCTAAGAACTAGTAAAGTCGAAAATAAGGCCAAACGAATACATAACATCAAAGAATAAACATTTAAAGGTACTCTAAATTTGTTTATACATTTATTTATTTATTTAGATACACTAATGAAAAGAAAAGAAAAAAAACAGAAAAGAAGGAAAGAAAAGAGACACATTTTGTTCGAGTCAGAAAAGTTTACAAAAATCGGCATCCAATTTATTTTCAGTGGAACTTGGCCCCGTCGTTTTCGTAGCGGATAACATGGTGAACATACCGCTTTCCTTAAAAGAAGAAGTTACCCAAAAATAAAGTCAGTTAAGAAAAAATGTAGGTATTTTGAGCACAAACAGTTTGATATTTTAACGGAGATTATATCGGAACTGAATCATACCCAACAACTAGACAATCATCTTTTGAAGAACATTCCAAATGGACACTCAAAGGCTGTGTACAGTAATTCACTGCATCCTGGAAACTGGAATGTAACAACAAGAAACTTGTCATGTCAAAATTCCTATTTCGTCGGTCGTATTTTGTAGGCTCCACTGATTTTTTTGCTCAGTTGCTTAACAAAATATGAAGAAATGCAATCACTTTCAAGTAGGGAGCTTCGGGAAGATTAAAATTTCCAACTGAAATCGAGCGCACTGAGCTAAGAGGTTCTAGTTTAGTTTATTATGTTCTTTAGTTCAGTTTTACTACTTCATTCTAGCCATTTGAAGAATGATTGACTTATTAATTAAGACTATCTCTTGAAAAAAAAAGAATTCCTAAGGCTGTTCAAAAAGTATTTCGAGATCTCAGTTATTTTGGAAAATGTTCTCAATGTGTAAAGTGGTAAGGATCAGCCAGGATCAGGTTTCCGTGATCACCAATCATCTCGAACACGTCCATGTCATTCACTGAAGAAATCTCGTGTTTATAGTTAACGCGAGCGTGTTCAGCCTCCATAAGCCCAGCACGCTTTCGATCAGCGACAAGTCAAGAGTAATAGAATGCATTCAACTGCCTGAATACGGTCGATGCGGACAAAATGCGAAGGCCGGATAAAACTGACGGTCTCCGCGTCGTGCTTCATTGTGGTAACGCAAGGAAGACGTACAGGAGACGTAGGCGTGGCGGGAATCTCGTCCATTTCTGCTCTCATGCCGGAGACTACTACTAACTACACCTTATGTATTCATATTTATGTCTATTCATACATTCCAGTATCTTACAGGACTTTACGAAACAAGAGAAAACTTTAAATATTAATCCTAAAGGGATGCGTGTGAACGTTTGTTGAGGTTAAATAGGATGCTCCACGACTTACAATTATGAAGTTACACTCTTGGCCTATTTCCCACGATACCTTCCTTTTTTACCAGTAAGTGTTAGCAGATTTTAACTCATTTCATTATTATCACCTAATGCCATGTATTTTTATTTGGATTTTCCTCCCCTTCATACTGAGGGGCCTCAGCTTATCTAAAAATGGATCGTATAGGTAGCGCCGAAACAAACCATCTTTTTCGAGCATTTTGCCCTTATCTTTTTTAAATGGTATTATTTATGTTATTGATCCTCTTCCACTTCCAGAAAAAAACACATTTTAATATCTCAAAGATGGCAACAATGTACAGTAACGGCATTGCACATCATGATTGATGTATAAGGTTCTTGCTAGAGTAGTACTTCTAATACTAGTATTAATTGTTATTACTACTTATTCCCTACCATTTTACTTCAAAGAGTCGAGTAGTTGTTTTTATTGTCTACAGAGCGCCATAGTCGGTGCCAAATGTGTTCAACTCTCCGAGCGCAACGCGTCTTCTGCCGCCTACATGTTCAAAGACATGCAGCAACGGTCATGTTGGAAACTCTCATAGCGCTGAGTCTCCGCATGTTCTCTCTTCTATGTATTTGAGCTACGTATGCTAAATAAATTGAAATTAGAAGGTTAAACAAATTTTTATTTTTTTTATAAAGTTAATAAATCGAAGTAAAAAATTGGTTAAATAAATTGGAATTGGAAGGGTGATTAGAACTACAAAAGGACTGGAAAAACTAAAATTTTCTACCTCGTTTTTATAAAGTAATTCTCATGAATAAATAAAATAAACAAAATCGAATAAAATATGCATTTTTGAGTTCAACTACTGCGAAAAAAACTGGATCTTGAAGCAGGACCATATTTACCACTCTCTCAGGTATAAATGATATCCCTGCTGCAATTTCTTAAATTATTTTCTAGAGTTATTTTTATACATGCAAGTTTAGGGCTTAAAACTCTGGCAACACCTTTTAAAATGATAAAACAGCAAAACATCTCCAACGTAGCGTTTTTTTCTTGTATACACTTTTTTAATGAACCCGCGGGAAATCCAGAGACACTAGGGGTACGCTGGCGGAAGTGAACAACAACAGCGAGGAAACCGCGCACTTTATCAGCTGAATCGTTCCTAATTTCACCCGAATAGGGCAGGATTTGAAGTGCTCTACGATCCGTAAAAACTCGTATTGTGCGGTTAACAGCGAGTTTTCGGAAGTAATTAGCTCATTCGCAATCAACATTCGGTCATTACTTAACATGGAACGCACATAACATTCTCGTATTGTTGCGGCTACAGGTTTTCGCCGAGTCTTCCCCTTCAAAAACTGCAAAACTCTCCTGGACCTCCACAATTCACTCAGTTTCAATCGCCTACATGAAATTCCCAAAATCTCAACAATATATGCTTGATTTTTGTTTTTTTTTAAATCATGGAATGGAGTGCAGTTTTTGTTCAATTTGATTTTTCATTTCATAGAAATCTTATGACGCAGCGATGTTGCAAAACACCTTCAATAGATCCTTGGTTTTACTAGGCTTTCAGGATAAATAAATAAACTAGGGCTGGACCCTAACTAGATGCCTGACTGAGAGTGGCTTCCTGGAAAAATTCGACAAAGATCTGCAAATTTTTTTTTCGAGTAAAAATCATTTGTGTTCTACAGCAGCACTCATCACTAGTCGATTTGAAATTTCTCGTATTAGTGAGCCGTGCAAAACTATGCCTGAACATTGAAAAACCGACGATGAGTGATGGTGAGTTAATGCATTCAGGCTGGCTGTTTGTTCTAAGGAAAATCCTCCTACAATCCAGTAACTTTCCTGTTTTTTTCGGCTCTATGCACACATACATATTCATACAGATACACAAATCTTTGAAGAGCTTGAGAAAAACTTCGCATTCTACCTGTACACTCAACCTTGTTATTCGCATAATTGCGGACAGATTCCCTTAATTGTATGTGTTAGGAGGTTGTGAAGAGGAAACCTGCTCCAAAAATCTAGAAAACCTATTCTTCTGTATTTTCATGCCGTGATCGTTCCCGTACACAATCCAGGCGTAGCGTTGGGAGTAAACTGCCAACACACGTTGAATTGGTTGGTAGCTTTTTTGTACCATTGTGAGGTATTTCAGCTTCTTAAACACCTTGAAATTTCTCGTATTTTCTCCGGAGCATTCCGTCAGTTTTGCTACGCTCAGTCATTAATTTCTTTTTCTTTAAAAATAGAAAAATGTGACGAGACGGTGTAAAATTGCTGTTTGTTACGTTGCAAGGTTTAGTAAAAGGAAAAAAATTCCTTGCCTGAATTCTGTTTTTATTAGCAAAAAAAAAACTACAGCGAAAAAATAAAAAAAGTGCATAGGTGCTGTATTTGCTTGAATCTACAATTAATTATTCAATGTATAGGAACTCTGTGCTCACGTTAACTTTGACTTTAGAAAGATAAAGGAGAGGTAGTAAAGGTTCAAGTAAACAGATCCTCGAGGAGAACTCGGTTATGTACAGTAACCGAAGAAAAAGTAAGAAAAAAAAATTCAAGTGTTGCAGCACAGAAAGTTGAAAGTAAACAAAAGTACATACAATATCTGCACGCCGAACAACTGAGTGCCATCCACTTTACGTGCTTTCATTCCATTACTTCCGCGCATGTAAAAAGTTGCGTTGTCGGACAAACTAATCATTCCGGGAAGTATGCATCTTATTTCTGGACTTGTGAGGGGAGTTTCGCGTCTCCACTGTGTGTACAACGCACCTATCTATTAACAGAGGTAGTAAAGTCCTCGTTCTTATCCGCCAAGAAAAAGGTAACGACATCAAAAAACCCTTCCGAAGGCAGTCTTTCCTTTTCATATCTATTTATACTTCCATATCTGTTGTATATCTGTTTTATATCTACAAACAAATAAAAAATACCATAAATAATAGATTGAAATGCATCTGCAGGCGGTTCTACGGTTCGTTTAGATATATCTTTGACGTAGCGTAGAACCGCCTGAATAATAAGCTTAGCAATCACTAAAGTCGCTGCTGTGTTGTGCTGATCCACGATTATAAGACAGCAGCCAAAATTAGTCACGGCCGCCGCTAGGCTTCATGTAATTATCGCAGAGAAAAGCTTAACTAGAGCAATGACCCGGAAGCTTAGAGGCAGCCAGGGGCCCTCAGGGCAATGCTACTCAACACAACCGAACAAGGCACCAAGAAAGTCAGTAACGATTCAGTTTCCGAAACGTCCTATTCCCATGGAAAAATGACCGCAACTTTTCTCGCTGAGAAAACTATACTGTATGCATTTATATTTTCTTGTTTTGCTAACGAGGTTTTGATGAAACTTTGTTCATGGCCCAACATTTCGACAACTTTGTCCTTACCAAAGCCCTGGAAATGATTCCAGGTTTTTTGATGTTATCCATGCTCCACCGAGCTCCTCTCTCCTCTTGCCAAGCATCGATATCGTTCCAAGTTGGAGTTCTTGCGTGGTGCACTTAGGACGATATCAATGTTTGGCAAGGAGAGAGGAAGAGTCTGATGGGATATGGATAACATCAAAAAAACATCGAAACATTTTCAGCCCCCGACAAAAAAACGAGGTTATCGAAGGGTCGGGCCACATATTAAAGTTTCATCAGAAATCTCGTGGGCATAACAAGAGAACGTAAATCCACGCCATGTGCAAAATGTGTCGAAGTTTCAAAAAAAAGAGGATCTGGAGATCCTACTGTGTGCACGCACTGCACATGTTGATCTATGGTGTAATATCTCGTGATCAGCTACAGACATAAAGGATAAGGTACGCAGCGTTAATCAATCCTCATGGGGCCGAGGCGTTCGACTTCAACTCACAATCGTTAGCGGTTTATTAATGTGTGGGCAACTTCGCAGTGACTTGCTCCTACTTTTTTGAACTTTAGTTACGCACAAAGCCACAAAGTCTTGAAAAGATGACTGCGAGCTGTTGAAAACCCCCAACTGGTGGATCGGAACTCAAAGCAGTTCTGAAAGGGTCCCGTCGCACAGAAGACGTATACTGTAAATCTGTCGGGAGCACAGCGGAAAACAGTGAGATCCTACAAGATTCGAGTTTCCCTTCAAAAGGGTTGAAGCACAAACGGTCTCCAAATGCCAATGAATTTTGGGGGATCTTGCAATTCACGTTTGCAGTCAGCATTTGTAATGCAGAGCAATAACGATGCAGCGTTCGATAGACCTCTCCATGCATTTTTTCTAAAATGATACCAATATAAAGGATAAAGTCACTGGCGTAACAATCCGCAGTCGTTGGGGTTTTGGAACGCGTATTTGCCTATACAATGACTTGCGGGGGCAGCCAATAATCAAGTCAGTGTTTTTATCCTCCCAGATAAGTCTGGTACCAATTTATCGACCTCGGAGGGATAAAAAGCTTGGTTTGCACTAGCGCGGTTTCGAACCATCGACTGTGTTACTACCATGGACCTCTAACCGACTGCGCCACATCCCCCTCCGTACTTGGGTGAGTTTGGTGTAGTGGTTAGAGATTCCGCTTCCTGCACGATCGATCGGAGGTTCGAATCCGCTCTGATGCTCACCAAGCCTTTCACCCCACCAGGGTCGATAAATTGGCATCAGACTTGTCTGGGAGGATAAAATCGGCTAGCCACCGCAAGTCATTGTATAGGCCAGTTACACGTTCGTAAACCTCAAAAGATTCTGAATTGAAGTGAACGTGGGAGCGCATCCCAAGCGGACTGATTAACGCCAGACACTTTATCTTATCTTTATACCAGTATTGTTCCTTTTTAGGCCAATGAAAGTTCTCTGTATTCCAACGATTCAATCCTTTCGGCTTCGAAAACATCCAAAAATAGAACGCGCAAACACACAAAACACTGCATAAACATCCCGATGCGAAGGAATACATATGCTAAAGGTCATCTGGATTCGAGAAAACGCGGGGCCTTAGGACGTCAGAAAGAACCTCGGGCGGGAAAACACGACATGCCTCACATTTATTTCCTCCCATCTCGTCTAAACATAAGTGGTACATAATAAGGTCAAAACGACATGAAGTGTAGTTGCGGTGCATTTGCGTACACGCTCAAAACAGGAGCAGTTGGAACCGAGAAGGGACCGTCGCAAACTGCGGCGATGGGTGGTGCCAGCAAGGATTTCACCACACTCCACCGAAGCGCCTCGAGAAAAGCCGCATACGCGATTGCGTACGTGCTTCATGTCGTTTTGACCCCACTATAGTAGAATCGGAACGAAAATGAGGCTTGGTGCAGTTGAGTAGGCGGCGGCCCTCAAGACGGCGCGGTGTAGCGTAGCGGTTAGGATCGTGATGGGACCCCCGCTAGCATCACTCATCACTGCAATTCGCGATGGTCTCACCCCATTAGCAGCCTGCTAGCTCCTCCGCGCCACTTACGCAACTACGTCATGTCGTTTTGGACCCGACTATATATTGTAAGAGAAGAAAACGATCCTTAAAACCTTTGGTCGCCTTTTCTTCTGAAAATGTGGTTCGACTAACGAAAAAAAGGTTGCACAAAGGAATCCAGAGCGATGTGCTTGGAGATCGAGCGTGACGAACAGCCATTGCGCTGCGGTTACGAAATCAGGCACTATTTGTGCCAGGGTTTTACCGATTCAGTCGTCACTTTATGTCAAGAAGCAGAGTTTAGCAAGAACTCCCAAGTAGTGGTACTTAGTTGGTCATTTTATTACTTTTCATTTAGCTAAATTTCGATCAATTAGCTCTGCATTTGTTTTCTTCGCAACGATTCTCGGATACGCTGTTGATAGCTCCAAAAACTCTTTACGTCATTTACAGGCTATTTTGCGCACTTTTTCCAAAAAGGGACGTCAAATTGGACTCAATCCTGATTTGACCTCATCAGCATAAGAGATTTTCGTTTCACCAACGACTTTTTTTGAGCACACGGGACCCTCTGGATCCTTCTTCCTTCTGGTATTTAGTAGTGATTCTCCATTCCTAAGTTTTCCTCAATAATTCCGTCACATTTCTTCCACAGAATCCGCTTTCTGCTGAAAGCATGAAATAGCTTTGTCAGCTCTGCAGTTTTTAGGTAGCCCGTGCTGCCCTGTACATAACCGTTTACGTGATGTAGCAATATAAATCAAACTCATTTCTATATTGCACGTACACTATTTTCATGTCATCTCTTAGCAGATTTTTTTAACAGCAGTAAATAACCTCGGAAGAAGAAGCTTCCTTTATATCATCTTTCATTTCTCTGAAAAACTGGAAAATTTTCTGCGTCTTTACTAAAGAATTGCATGGACTGGGTAAGCAGACAATGCTTCCATTGACAAAAAGAAATCACTGATCCGAAGAAGAAAGAATGCGGAACGAACTTGTTGTCAATGTTTAGCTAAGCAATACATACTTGAACTCATCCATTCTAAACAGTGGGAAACTACTCGAGAAATGAACTTTAGAAATCCCAGCTGCAGTAGGGTCGAAACGACATGAAACACGGTGCAGTGCAAGCGGCTGCGGTGAAGCGTAGCGTTTAGGATCGAGTGGGGATCACGTCGCTGCAGTGCACCATGCTCCCACCTTGATTGAACCGCGCCGTGTCGAGCGCAACCGCATATGCAGCTGCACCGAGCTTGTATATAGTCGGGTCAATACGGCATGAAACACGAGTGTAGTTGCGGTGCATTTGCGTTCGCGCTCGAAATGGCGCGGTGGAGGCAGCAGTTGGAACCGATTTGGGACCATCGCAAACTGCAGCGATGGGTGGTGTCAACAAGGGTTTCACCACATTCCTAGGCGCGCCGCTCCAGTGGAGCGCCTCGAAAGAAACCGCGTACGCAATTGCGTACGTGCTTCATGTCGTTTTGACCCTACTGTATCTTCTATATCCTACCAGTTATGTTATCCCGCATATTTTAACTTGGTCTTCCTCACTGATAAAATTATTGTGCCTGGATACTTGATCACTTTGTAGTTATTCGTAAGCACATTTATTCAGTTCATAACTTGAGATTTGTTCCTTCTAAATTTCGATGCAATGGATGGGACCTCTGTAATTTGGTGAAATCGGCTGCATTTCGTTCATTTTCCACAAACTCGTACTATCGAAGTACTATCGAAGTCGAACGCAACCCACATTTACGAACAAAGTCTGATAAAAACGACATGAAGCTCGGTGCAGTTGCGTAAGCGGTCTGCTCGAAGCGGCGCCGTGGAGATGATGGTTTCAATCAAAGTGGGACCATCGCTGAACTCCAGCGATGAACTCTGCGGGCAGCCTAACCCGACTTTGATCTCAACCGCAACGCTCCACCGCATCGCTTCGGGCGCAGCTGCTTACGCAACTGTTGTGGCTTAGGTGATTTTGACCTGACTATATCTACCACCAAGATGTGTGCAAGAAGCACTACCATTTTTGTAAAGTTTGACGTAAATGCTTTCTACTGATTCCGCGGCATACTATGTATTACACTAGTGCTACAATTACATAACTATTAGCTGGATTTTAGCACGAAAATGGTGTTAGAAGGTGCCCCGGCGTCGGCGTAGTGTAGATTTGTGGGGAGCACGAGAGGAGGAGAGGTGATACGACCACCTCATCCAGTGCAGTTGAGTTCAAGGTGTGTGGTGCGTTTGCACAATCAGGCGGAAACGGTTGCTGATGTTGGTAGCTCCGGTGTTGGGTGAAGATGAATGCCATCGTCACTCATCTAAGGACCTTTTTACTAGATCTCAGGATTTTTTTGACTCAATACACATGACACATATCATCCGTGAGACTTGTGGCTGTGTGGCGTGGTCGAGTTCCCTGACATTCTTAATGTGGGTCCCACATCAGCAAGAGAACCTGTCGCATTCGTCATTCGAAACTGATCGGCCGTAGACACATGCGCCTATGCGTACTATCGAATCCGAAGACTATCGGGGAGTGTAAACAAGTCCAGTTTCCACATAATCTAGTGTTGTTTTCGAATAACGGCGTGACACGTGGTAAGGTCCCACCTCCTAAAACCAGTATTGTGTTAAATGAACTCTAGACTGTCGAGATCAATCTATGTATTCATTACCGTTTAACAATTTAGGGCCCACATTCGATCATTTATTTATCCAATTGGATAAACGTGTCCTGGTGGTTATGTGGGCATGGCTTGGATATGCTACTATCCAGTAGAAATTTCGCATTAGCAGAAGCTTCCTGCACCGAATTTGCGTCAGAAAACCAGCCAAAATACTAATACTGGATAGCGGTGGGTGAAATCATCGCATCCGAACAAAATTTGTCCGCAGTTTCTTTTTCACCGTACTCAACCTCTCAAGAAAAAATAAAATGGTTGCGAGCACGAAATAGGAAGGTACAACTTATTTAGGGTAAAGTGTAGTTGGTGAGGGGCACTCAACCGCGTTCTTATTTCGGGAAGTGAATAACTAAGTCAGACGGGACCCTAAAACCTAAGCATTAGTCTTAAAGGATCTGTGACATGTAGCCTTAGGCTACTATGAGAAAAAAGGAGATAGAGCTTTCAGACACAATGTCGCGGCTGAGTTTTCCCTGCCACTACACCTTCCCCCTTATTTGTGGTAACCAGCGGGTAAGACGCAAACATATAGATATATCCAGGCTGACGCCAATCGCGTTGATACGGTGTGATTGTTGTCTCGGTGTGTTTCGCGTGAAACAATAAACGCGTGATGGTTGCGTGATCAACAGACCTGATAACGAGGTTCATTTGTAATTCGGATTGGCCACCCATCGGTTTGTCGCATCGGTTCGCTACTACGGTCGTGGGAACGGTCCAGGTGCGCGAATGTGAATTGAATGTAGATTCTTTCGACAACTCGGTCCCATGAAACATAGAATCGATCGAGACGACCCTCGTCGGTCGACCTCTTCCTGTCGCGCGCCGTCGCACGCGTCGTCTCCCGCTCGCTTGTGGAGCGCACTTACCGAATACTAGTTTCCGGTGTACCAGTCAATAACTGCCCTGTTTTATGATTCGTCGATGCGCACATCATAGAGAATCATGACAGTTTTACTGATCCTACACCACAAATTCATAGCCAGATGTCACTGTGAATAAGCATGGTTGAAATGCATGTCCAACTGTCATGCCGAGTTTCTTCTTTTGCTCTACTTTTCTTTTGACGGATTAAAAACACAAGGACTGTTGTAGACGCAGCTGTTCGTACGTCCACGTGAAATCCCTCAAAAAAAGAATGGATTGATAATGCGTAAATTTTGCGAAATAAAATGGTCGGAACAACACATAAAGGATGTTGTTGCCGAGCATTCTGTTCCTTCTTTTTCTTCGAAAATTATACATCATCAATCAATAACGTTTGCACATCTGTATTATCTCATACTTTTGTGCCCTATATACTTCGCATTTTGAAATTTTCTAGCATTTTCACGCTTCGCTGGACGCTGTTTGTTTCCTCTCCATTTTGAGCATTTTCCTCGCAATCTTAGTTCTTACTAATGTTATTCGTTCTTGCTCGTGAAAGTGTTGCAAAAGCTTTCTTTTTGTACGGCAACCTCTTCGTGGTGTGAGAGTTATCTGATTAATTAAGAATGTCTTAATGATCGCTATTCGATTTTTCTCCGGCGACAGCTGTTGCGGACATCATCCGGAGATTTCGAACATTCGGATGAAATGATGAAATATAACAGTTGACAGTTGCTTGAGGAATCGTTTTTAATCTTATAACTTTTGTTCTTTGGAATACTTAATTTTTCTACATTGTTTGTTCCATTTCGTTAACCAGTCGATAACTAGTGCACTGCAAGTGTCAGCATTTGTTGTAACCCAGTGCAGAGGGATGCAGCATTTGCGAAGTGTGCACTTTTTTTTTAGGAATTCAAACATCCATGCAGCGCTCTTATCGACCTTCTTTTATCAGTGTAAAAACATGCATTCTTTGGACTCAGTCAGTCTTCGTACTTTTTGAATTTCTAATCAAGTGGAATCATGGCGAACACTTTAACGAAAACAACGCTACATCCCTATAATATATAATATTATCGAACTCTGTGTAGCACCTTTCGAGTGAAATTGAAGCCATGTTTAGCAGCGATGTTGATGTCCTGGCATGATTAGACTTTTCATATATTTTGATGTGAAAGTATGATTATTTGTTCTGGTACATTCTACGAACGGTACTCTCGCCTATACTTCACCTGCAAGATCTTTCTAGTAGACACGGCCACTTTTTGCAGGGATGGAGCGAGACATAAGCGAGGCTCTTAGCCAGGTCCTACATGACAGCGGCTACGAATTCGTGGGGGACCGAATAGTCGAAGACAGCACAACTGTGCAGGTACGTTATGAGTTTTACATAGCCGCATACAAATGCAACGTAGGTGATTTTTTTTCGTTTTGTGGTTTTAAATATTAGCTCTGTCCTATTTGACATGACAGCAATCCGGTTAATTTCCGATGCAGCCCTTTTCTGTCCTATAATCGGGTCAGACCGACAAAAACTCGGTGCGGTTGCGTAAGCGGCTGTGCTCGAAGCGACGGTGGAGCTAGCGGCTGAGATCGAGATCGGGACCGTCGTGAACTGCAGCGATGAGTCGTGCTAGCAAGACTCCTCCTGGACCTTAACCTCTACTCTCCACCGCACTGCTTCGAGCGCTGCTCCCTACACAGCTGCACGGAGCTTCATGTCATTTTGACGCGACCATAAATAAGGATTGGAATGTAGTTTGGAAGTATCACAACGAAAACAAAAAACTCTCTACAATTTTAGTCATCAGCTGGGACCTCCATAGCTGATCAGCTAAACGGAAAGTGCAACTATTTGCAATCATAAAGGATAAAAAAGATGGATTTCTTAGTGCTTATCAATCCGATTGGAGTATGACAAAGCGTTCGACTTTTGTCCAGAATCGCTTGAAGTTCGTGAACGAATATGTTGCGTATGCAAATATTTGCCCTGGGCAAGCGATGCATCAGTTCAGAGTTTTATCCTCCTAGATGAATTCGATATCAATGTATTTGTACCGTAGGAACGGTTTACGGTCTGGCTAACCTAAGGCGGTTTCGAACCCCCTCAGCTATACGCGCTCGTTTGCAATTTCCATACGACTGTTGGAATAAAATCGCGTAGAATGAATTAACGAAATTTGAAATTTTTTTTTGTTCCTTGCACTTGTGCGACTGTTGAAGTAAGCTTCACGCGTTTTTAATCCATTTTAATCCTGGAACTTTAATATCGTACATTTGGGTTTCCAACATTTTGCCACAAAAAAAATAGAGCTCGTATGTCGTTTATATAGGTGGGAAACGTTCTCGTTGAAGTGTTGTTGAGATGCTGGTGTGTCTCACGGCGATTAGACTGTTACGAAGAATTTTGTAAATAACAGGTTAAAAATCCCGCTGCCCGGAAAACTGGTGAGGAAATAGAGGTGCTCTACACACGGACAACACAAGTCCTTTCACAACCGAACTCGGATGACGAGAATCTAGGTAAGAATTGTGGGTTTTAATATGCATTTCTTTGCCACGTATATATTAAATTGCTATCTGTTACTTTTCTGGACTACTACCTCCAGGACCACTACATATAAACATTTCAGCCTTTTCAGTTTTAGAGAGTTATCCTTGCATTGATTCTTGATTCTGAAAGGTTATCCTTGTAAAAAAGCGTCATATCGGCATGAATCACGTGAATCTCATTGCTCCAAAAGACCGCCTTACAGAACAAGTAACTATGCAAATTTGAGAGAAATTACAAAGTCTACAATAGAACTTAGGCCCAACTGGATTTAGTGACCTATTGTTACAGAGTCTTAACCTACTTCAGTGCTTTGCAGTATCGAAGTAATAAGTTGCTATCTAGGTGATAGGGCGAAGGTTGCTGATTCAAAAACAAATTACAAACTTTAACCAATCATAAAGACTCCATTACGGACGCTCTCAACGAGCAGCGCAAAAATTACAACGTAAATTACTTGGTAACATGATTGATGATTTGCCACTCTTCCTGGTAATGCAGTTATAGCATGATAAATGACAGTACTGAAATCAAATCAATCAATTTGGAATGACACCACACAAATTTCCATGGCGTTCTTCGCATTTGAAACTTTGAAAGCGGAAAGGAAGCTTTTTGGGAACTGCTACAAGACGATCAATTGTTCGCATCCTAATCTATTCCCAGATATTTTTCACTGTCTGGTCATTTTCTCTCTCAATGAAAATATTCACTGATTATTCTAGAGGATTTTCACAAGCGGAAAAATACATTCTAATTTCACATTCGTACTAAACGCCTATAGAAGTTGCGAAAAGCATGCTCCATATTTTTGTTTTTTGTTTTTCCTTGTGTGGTGTAAAAGGAAGTGCAAGGAGCCACTCCGCCTTTCTCTAGAAGTGAAGGGAGTCGGATGCGCAGTTTCGACTATCGGATCTATGTTCGAAAAGAAACAGATCCAAGACATTTGTTAAGCGACTTTGGTGTAGCGGTCATGATGTTAGACAGTCTCTCGTATGCAGCTGCAACATTGTTATGATGGATTTGCTTCTTTCTCGCGTGCTCCATCTACATACCATCAGAAGATGGTGTTATTTCCAGATGTTGAGTCATTGCTTGCAGTATTCTCTGAGCTTCGGATGGGATACTGTCCGACTGCGAAGTTCTTTTTCTCATAAATCAATCATTTTGTGGAGGTCAAAGCTGGATGATACAAAAAAGATTTTAGGAAGAATATTCCTGACTTGGACTTTCGAATAAAACTCGAAACAGCATTATTATCCGGTTAGCAAAGTCTCTGCTTTGCTAGTCAAGTGTCAGTTTTTCGCACGTTGCGATATATTGATTTCATAGGGATTAAAGTTTGGGATAAGCCACGCAGAAGTACGGAGGTTTTGGAGGTATTCCTATTTAAGTGAGTTCGAACCAAAGTTTTTGTATGTTAAGAAACTGCAGCTGTAACGTTTACACCTACAAAACAGGTCGACGTGAATTGTCAACGATTGTCGATAATTGCCCGAAGGAATTTCCCGTTACATGCCGATATCCGCACTCAAATATCCCCAGAGTTTTGGTCGCATTATGCAAACCCTAGGTAGTATGTCTGCAAGGAAAGCACAAAAAAAAAACAGATGAAATCGATTGCTGCTTGAAGATATCGTCTGCGGAATACACATTGCTATGCAAAGGGTCGGTCCAATGACCAAAGCTGAGATCTTCTTGATCTTTGGGCGCCCGTGGAAATCCGCGTCGGACGGACTGAGACATTTGCGCTCTGTATAGTAGGACTACCAAGGCACTGCTAGAAATGTCTCATAAGTGAACAGGATGTCGATCTTGAACTGGATCCAGAGAATATCATCTCTCTTGTGGTTCGTTGTTTCATTGCGCGCTAAAAGTGTCATGTGAGCAACGCGAGAGCAATGGTCATCAGTTGCTGTGTAATACCCGACAACTTTCAGTTATCATGTGTTTCCTTATATCTGTCGCTCAATGTGTTAGCGAGGGACATGCGGGGAATACTTAAGAACATCTGTTTCCATCCATTTTTTCTTATTTTCTGCTATATTCGTTTATTTAGGCAAAAATATGGTCCTTAGTCATCCATACTCCCACTTTTTTATTCCTAATTTGCATAAGTCAACTTTATGGTCTCAACTATCTGGACATGGTTTGCGTTTAGACAGTTTTGAGCTAAGTTATATTCAACTGCGAGGTGTTGAAAAAGTGTGGAAGATACCTAGATGATGAGTGGAGTTGCGTAGGGCTGCATTTGAACTGGTTCGCGACAGAGTTGTTCATAAAGGTCTCCTAATCCGCTTTCATATGAAAAGTTCCATTGTCATTAAAACAAACTTATCATCACTTTTGGTATGCTTTGTACTAAAAATAGTTATGTCCTGAAAAAAAAGTGGAAGAAGAAATCTAGGATGCGGCCAAACAAGATTCTCTTCTACAACAGATCAATTGCGAAATCGGAAGAGTTCATATCACATTAGCTCCTGATTTTTCACCATCTCCGTTAGAACTCCAAATCGGTTTGTTCTTCACTGGATCTGATAAGTGACAATGCAATTAACGGTCAAGAAACTTGCGCTGGGTAAATTCTCAATGCCTTTTTTCTAAGGAAGAAAGCGGTCAGCGATCGAAGAAGTTAAAGAGAACTTTCCTGAGATGATCGTTGTTTTCGAACTTCTAGAGAGAATGCTGCTTCACGAGTCTAAAAAAAACCGTGGTAGGACGCTTTCAAGTCGGAGCTACTTTTGGAATTGCGATTTTGCGATTGCTTCGCTTCGGAAGTGCAGGCTCCACTTTGCTTCCTCTGCAGACTTCGGAGGACAAACTCGTGTTTTAGGAGAATTTAAACTACATGACTTTTGCCTTTTCTGTCGGCATCGTTAATATTGTGTGCAATAAATTATATAATATGTAATTAATTGTATAATTTATTGGTTTCTTGAATGCACCGGTAGTTTTTTTTTTATAATTCCTTAGGATTGGCTTACAGCTTTCGCTGATGCACCGCTTTTGTATGTTGCTTATTCATTTCTATCAAAAATTAGTCTCTACTGACATCGGCTCTCCTCCGTGGTAGAATATTCAACAGCATTGTTGGATAGTTTTGGTATACACTCTTAAATTTTTTCCAGCTCGTTTCATAAATAAAGATAGAAAAGTATCAAGACCTTGAAAAAGTTGGAGATTTAGAAGTGCAGAAGTGCACCACTCTAATCAAATTTGTGTAATATGCTGAATTATTTCAACTGAAGTTGACCATTTTTGTCTTGAAAATTTGCAGTCTTGAAATTTTCGTCGTCTTGTCACGCTACAAATTTTGCCCCTTACATTTACTATTTCGCACGTTGGACATGTATGAAAGTTTTATTACAGAGGCATTTTCCGACTCAGAAGTAACAAGTCGCTGCAGAACTAGCTCTGTTGGTCGGGGAGCATATGGTAGCGATGATGAAGGAAGAAAGCATACAGTACTGAGATATAGAAGACGTCGAGGTGGTCAGTGGAGACAGGTTCAACGAACTGATATTTCTGCCCGGAAAGGAGATGAGGATGAGCTAGAAGTTAGTAGATTGAGATTTTCTGGAAGCTTATTTCGATGATAGCTCTCAATCGTCTTTTCTATCTCTTATATTCGTGATTTTTCCGGTTGATGTGACAGAGGAGTGCTCAGAAACAACTGGTATCGTGACAAAAGTGAGTTATTTCTCTTTTTTTTAAATTAAATAATATTCCCCTAGTGATTTCAAAAATGTTTGTCCTATCCAGACTTATGAGGCGCGCTGGAAAGTGTTGAAATACGAGCATTTGCCAGAATGGCTGCAAGACAACGAATTCCTACGGTTAGTTCTCAGATTTTTGTTCTCTTAATCGGAGAATTTTACCATATCGAGAAGCAAGATTTGCCTATTTATTTGCTTTATTTTAGTCATGGACATCGACCACCACTTCCATCTGTTGCTGAATGTTTCAAAAGTATCTGGTCTCTTCATACTGAAACTGGAAACATTTGGACCCATCTTATTGGTGGGTTTTGTTGCTTGGAACTGAATGAAGGATTTTTCTCGTATGGAGTCAGATCACGATTTTTTCAGGATGTTTGGCATTTTTTTGCCTTGGTGTTTGGTTCCTCACCCGACCAGATAATCATATTCAGTGGCAAGAAAAGATAGTATTCTCCTTCTTTTTCGGTGGTGCCGTACTTTGCTTGGGCCTGTCATTCGCATTTCATACACTATGTTGTCACTCCATAAACGTTGGCAGGTTTTTCTGCAAGTGAGTTTCTGTTATGATCTTGAACATTTTATTTATTGTTTATGGGAGATTGGTTTTCTTTAAAGACTTGACTACATGGGCATTTCTCTACTGATAATTGGATCGTTTATCCCCTGGATTTACTATGGGTTTTACTGCCGTATGGAACCAAAAATCACTTATATAGCTATGGTTTCTGTTTTAGGAGGAGGTGAGTTCATATGGATTGGTCTTCCTTCTGTTAACAGAATATATTTCTGAGGGTTCTGAGTTTTTCAACTACCTGCACATTAAACCATGTTTCTTTATATTTGTGAAGAGTGTGGCGGTTTAGGTGCTATTGTTGTTTCACTGTGGGACAAATTCAGTGAATCTCGCTTCCGACCTTGGCGAGCAGGAGTTTTCGTTGCGATGGGACTGAGTGGTAATTTTCTTTGTACTTTTTGTGTACTACGAATTAATGATAACGCTTTGCATGATGTAATTTCTTTCATTTACCTAGGTATCGTCCCAACAGTGCACTACATAATCACTGACGGTGTGCGTTCTTTATTTGAAGACAACGCCTTTCATTGGCTCCTTCTAATGGCTTTCCTATATCTACTTGGGGCTCTTCTCTACGCTACAAGGACACCGGAGCGATTTTTCCCCGGGAAATGCGATATCTGGGTAAGTGTTATAACATGCAGAGGCACCTTTTATTTTTTTAAAGTCTTTGTTGTCTGGAACTTAGTTCCCCTGAAAGAGTGCTTCAAACAGTTGCTTTGTTCTTTGTTTGAGACTTCTCCTGGATCAACAGTAACATCGGAACTACACTTTAGACTTTAGATAATCTAAAGCGCAGTTTCAATGTCACTTGTGATTGATAATGATTGATTGGTCTCATAAATATTCGGCTGTTAGAATGCTCACTTTTCAAAGAAAAAACTTTGAGAGAACTTGCAATAAGGAATCACAGGCAGAGCAAAGGGAAATTCTATAAGAGCTAAGTTTCATATTTTCTTGGGAAAAGAGAAGGTTAGTGAGAAGGTAAGGGTCGAGCGAGTGCAAACGAAAATGTCAATACAAAAAGTGACGGTTTTTTCCAAGGTGTTCAACAGAAAATCGAGATAAGAGAGTCCTTGTATCCACTTTTTTAAAATAGAGATAAGGGACTTCACATTTGAATGATTTCGTTACTGTATTTCCCACTTTCGAAATGTACTTTGTAATGTCATAACCTGTAGTGCCTTTTATGACACTTTTTTTGAATGATGTGAAAATCGAGTTAGTACACATTTTGAGACATAGTAAAGGCGGTCTTCTGGTAACACTTTAAGAGTTTTTATTTACATTTCAAGCACTTGTTGAGGGCTTTTTTTAGGGGTTATTTCTGTTTCAGTTCCAATCCCACCAACTGTTCCACACGTGCGTGGTTATAGCTGCTTTCGTTCATTACTTTGGAATCTCTGAGATGGCATGGATGCGGCTGAACGATCAATGTCCATCCGATCGTATTTTTAACCAGCATGATGAACTATAGGTAGAAATTGCATCTATGGTAGAGTGTTTATTGTACTCACCTCGAGTCATTTTTAACCGACCTCGACTAGTCTTTAACCTCAGTGCCGAGACCACTTGGTTTCGTATTTCCTCAAACGTATATATCTCCCTCTTCTGATTCTCCGGTGCGCCAATCTACTAGTTGAGAGCATATATTTACTGAGCAGTTAAAATTAAGGAAGTAGTAGAGTTGCATTCTAATATGTAACCTTTATTCGTTCATCTCTATAGCTCACTTGATTTTCCCTGACACTCACTTAATTGAAGGTTCTTCCTACTTCTGCACTATCCCTTTGATGTACTGTGACCTTGCGTATTAAATGCGATTGTTTAAGTAGACGGTGTGCACTTGCCTTTGTCGTTGAGTGCTAAAAGATGTTTGTGCGATTAATCTGAGGGAAGCTAATAAGATTGTGTTGCTGACTGTTTTGAATTCTTTAGCGTTTGCAACTTTATTTCATTTATATATAAGGTCTCTTCTTGCTGTTTTCTTTTCGATACTTTCTAGGGCACTGCAGTGATGCAGTAGGTCCACGAGCCATTTTATAAAGGCAATTCAAAAGTCGAAAATGGTGCGAAAAATATACTACTGAAACCTATGGGGTAAAGAGGCTGCCGTAGATTTTCAAGCGATCATGCCTTGGCTCAGGAATTACCTGTGGAGTGTATCTTAAAGGCCTTGAGGGGATTTCGGTGGGTATTCGTATACGGGATGGAGACTACGGAGAGGGGGGGTTCGTCCATTTCTTCCTGATTGCCGTAAAAACGACCCGAAGATACGGCTTTTCTTTTGGCGCACCATTTTGTACAGAGGTTCGATTGAGCGCGCCAGTCTTGTGGCGCCGCATCTTCCGGGCCGTTTTTACGGCAATCAGGAAGAAATGGACTGAACCACCCCTCTCCGTATCTCCCGTCCCGTATCGAATACTCCCCCTTTCGTGGGGTGATGCCTTTAAGGAGCTCTGTTGTCCTCGTCTCCCGAACTCTAGGTCTAGCTCCTCGTCTCCCGAACTCTAGCTGGCTCTACCTGCCTGCCAACGATCCTACGCTGCATCGTGTCACACTCCCATTGAGGAAGATCTTTGTGTTCTTCAATAGTCACACAACTTTGTTGAAAACGCTAGAATATAGTTCGCTAGCCACTGATATGTCTCAGAAAATCGGACATTTACTAGAATTGTCTGTTGGGAATTTTGCCGGAATGCTTGTGTTTTCGGTGAGGAACTTCACTTACAAAATTTAAAGCCATCAAATGTGTTTTGTGTTGCTTGTGGTATGGTTGGAAATTAGTGTGGAGAGGGGGGGGGGGGGGGAACCGGTGATCAAGTCAGTGTTTTTATCCTCCCAGGCAAGTCTGGTGCCAATTTATCGACCCGAGAGAGATGAAAGGCTTGGTCAGCACTAGAGCGCTTTCGAACCACCGGCTATGTGGGTGCAGCGGACCTCTAATCGACTGCACTACACCCGTCCTACATCATAACATTTCTTTTCACATATCGGGATGAGTATGATCGTCATCGTGTGGGTTCCAAGATTTTTTTGTAGCCTAAGCGCTCTCCACGTGAAAAATCACGAATGATGTTGCAGTTTTGGAACAGGTGAATACATATAAAACGGAAGAAAGTGGCGAAAAGTTGGTCGCATGGATGGGGGAATAAGTGTTCGAGACGTTGTATCACTGATCTCTAGAGGGAAAAAAAACTCGATTTGAATAGGTGTCTAATTTCCCTAAGGATGATAACTAGACAAGATTCGTCCCTTCACTCCTGTTGGACCACCACACAACTTAGTACGTCATGTAGTATTAAGTGCGCAGTTTTTCAAATGTCATATTACTGTATGTAGACTCGTAATTTGTAATTATTCTCCTTATTGCTGTATTTGATTCAGTAGTTCCGAAGACTTTGGTTGGTGTCTCCTCGACCAAATCCGCTGGCTACATAATGTCTCGGAAACGTCTGTGGAGCCTCTTTACCGTTTCCCGTAGAATTGAACACTCAAGGGAACGCCTCCGAACGGCGCACTTTTCTGTGTAGTGTTCTAGTGTAGAGATCAACGGAAGCAGAGCTGTGGTGAAAAGGTGCTGCATTAGCGTAAGTTCAGACTATTCAAAAACACCGGTCACCCAACGCCGTGCGAGGCCTTCCACGAGCCCCGTCCAGTAGTGGTTGGTGGAGTCGTCTACTGAATGGTCACGGTTCGACCAGTGCACCATCCCGGCTCGTCCGGAAACCCAACCGGAGCGCTGGCCATTTTCCAGTCATCTGAAACGAAACGAACTTCGAAAATCTATCTTTTTCCATTATAATGTAAGCAAGATGGGAAAATGAGAAAAAAAATATTGCCTTGAAATTCTCATCGGTTCTTAGGAGAAATGGGGGTAATAATTTCACAGAATTCTAAGTTATTCAGAACAAGGAATTTAGGATAGTTGATTTGGACACATAGTAAACGCTCTAAAATTTCATAGGAACAGTGAGGATAGAAATACAGTTGCACATTATTTGCAATTCATGCAGACAACGAACGGCAGTTACTAGTAACGACGACAGTAAGAAAGGAACAGTTAGCCATAACATCTCAACGGTACGAATAACAATACTAAGAAGAAAGTAACAATACGGCAATAAATCTGCTGTGCATACATTTAAGAAGGTAACTTTGAAGAACTTAATGCTACAAAAGAAGAAAAAAGCAAGCATTGCAATCAACGTAAACATAATGAATAAATATGACTCAGCTAACGCTCATTAAGTCATCTTCGTTAGTGTTCCTTGAGCGCGGCTCCTTAGAGCTACGTTAAAAACAATAAAAAAAAAGGAGTTAACATCTATCCATATGTATAAGCTCACGACTTTCAGCGTAAAAGGCAACGCATTACGAAATCGATACAATGTTTGGAAACCTGATGGGAAGTCTTAATAAATAAATAGTAATCATGCTATATAATAACGCGCTTAGTCCGTGTGTGTGTGTGTTTGTGTGTGTATATATATATATATGTGTGTGTATATGTGTGTGTGTGTGTGTCACGAAAATGTTCCATAATGATGCCAAGCGCTGCACTGGTGAAGTGCCGAACCGTCGCCATTTAAATGATAGGCGAACACTCTACCTTTTCACCACTGCCCAAAGCTATTCAACTGTGTATGTTTGCTTTGATAAGGGAAGTTAGTTTCTCTCATATGTTAGTGAGGGTAAATAAACTTTTATGTGAATGTATACTTCCAAATTTGCAAACTATCATACTATATAATAATGGGCTCATTCAGGAACATGTGTGGGTCAGTATATGTGTGTGTGTCTCAGTCGTGAAATTCCAAAAGAGAAGGAGACGAACACTGGCGTCGGTTTGCGTCGAATTCTCCTCCGGAGTCAGATAGCTGTAAAATGGAGTGGGACGGGTCCCACGAGATCAGAATGGTGCGCCGGTGCCAGAAAGCTATAGAGTGGGGAAGATGGGTTCCACTGCGACGGATTGGTGTGCGGGAGCCCCAACGCTGTAGAATGGATTTCCATGGTTCCTTCACATGTCTATTTTCCAGTATGTTTCTATGATGCTGCCAACATCCTTTCTTCAAAAGAGGAAGTGCACGTGCGAACTGCAGCTTAGATGCAGTACATAGTAGGTAACAGTTTACGCGATCTGACGCAGAACGTTATTTCTATTGCTACGATAGTGATATTCATGTCATTCCACGTTGGCACATCATTCTTTGCTAATATGTAGCTGAGAACAGAGGAAACTCATACTTCGAGTGATGTTTCCAAATTGTGGAGGTTTGAGAGAAACATATTCTCCAAATATAGAACTGAGCATTTAGGAAAAATTTTTCATCTATGCTTAAATTTTCATGTAAAAAAAGAAAGCATTGGTAGAAAAAAGCAATTCTAATTTTACAAAAATGTCGCTACTGTTATTTCTCATTGAAGTCTGGCTTCAGCCGGACGTTCAGGCTGGTAAATAATTATCATAGTAATCGTACTGAAAAACGGTGCGGAAACCGCTTCAGTCCTTACAAGAGACGTTAGAACGTCTATCTTTGTACATGGTCCGGTCTTCTCAGCAGCCTATTCATTGGTTTCACTTGAATAAGCCCTCGTTGACGTTCGACCACTCGCACGTAGGTGCGCTGCCTGTGCAGGAGTGACGCGTTTCTACGTACCTCGTAAGAACGAAGGTTGTTCCCCACGCGATTTTTTAGAAAGATGAGGGGGAACTCTGTGAGACCACGCTCATGCTCGTAATCTACAACCTGAACCCTAGATTTTCCAGTGGATGTCCACACTCAATTTTGTGATAGGAAGCCTTTAACATCTACCTGCTATCCATATGGATAGCTTCACGACTTTGATCTTTAACTTGTTGACACGCTAACCACGTGAATTTTTTCTTTGGGACCAGGCGCAGATTATTGGCGATTTTTCACATGGGAATATTGATACGTTTGTCGTTTACATTAATTTCAGTGATCTGGCATTGCGTACACGAGCAAAAAAAAACCTGATGAAAAAAGTAAAGGTAGTCTTTGTGGTTGAGGTATCAGCAAACCACGAATATGGTAACTATGCTAAACAAAACTATTGAATATATGTATTGATTTTTATGAACATTCCATCTAGATACATCAATACCTTGGCTACAGAGGTTTTGGCCTGTTTTGACCACGAATATGATAATTACACACTCTAAGCAAAAACCGATCTTCATTTGTTTTTCGGACCTAGTGGAACTTTATCCATTGTAGTTCCTGTGCATATTAGGTACACCATAAGAAAAGTTCAGACATCATATAAAAAATGAGAAGTATTTTTCTACGAGCTAATTATTACCGGGATGGGTATGCTGAGTAGTGGATAGACGGAAACAGACAACTTACGAAGAAGATATTAGGTTGTGTCTAAAAACTTCATTGCTAATAGATGCTAGCAAATGTTTTCCTCTGTCTTGCAGAAGTTTCCTCATGCAAAGTACAAACATTACCAACATTGACATCTCAAATGAATGCAAAAAGCAAATTTTCTCAAGAATGTTCTGTTTTCCCCACTTAACATTCCATTTTACACAAAAATAAAATGCAAAAAAATATATAAAATTAAGGATCAAAAGTTCGGTTCGAAATAAAAATTCAATCAATTTCTATAGTTGAGCGATTGATCAAACCTATGGATAAGGAGTGTTGTTAAGTCGTGAACTCAGCGCAGTGGTAATGAAAAGAGAATTTAAGCAACCAGACATACACATTCATTTCTATAACAAATTTGGAGATTTTTTTGCTGCCCCACGAGTTCATGTGCACTTCGGATCAAAGAGTTGATGAGAAGGGCATGGAGGCTCTCTGTTCCATTAGTTTCAACACTATTTTATAGCGATGTATTAGGACTCTTGTACGAAGTATTACATTTTTGAAAGCTAATTCGGTTCTCTTTCTTAACCTTTGCCCTAAATTTAATTAAAATCGTTTTTTCCAAAATAATTTGATTTTTATTATCAGATTTCCAATTACAATTTTTGTTAGCCACACACACATCTTGGTTCCTCTTTTTTTCTGAGGCTGGTGTTGCCGAAACGAAGTTTTTGGAATCAGCGTCGTACTGTGCATTCGTTGATACTTTCCTGGCCCGATGGAAGGAGATTTGACGAGAATTATTATTGGACAGCTGAAAAAAATCAAATTCTTTCGGAAAGGGATTTTATTTAAATTTCACATGTATTAAAATTAGAGAGAGCATGAAATAAGCTTCTCAGCAATGTGTAGTAATTTCCAGGACAAAAAACTCTTACTTCGTTGCATGAGCAACTACATATCTTTGGGTGAGTAGCTACTCACTCGTCTATTCAAGGAGAAGACATGTTAGCGCTGCACAAATCCACAAATTACGGGCTGGGAATCAACTTATCTAGTTCCGTTTTCTGATTCATGAAATGTCAACGCCACAACCCTCAAACAGGTCGCAATTAGGCCCTTAATGAGGTACGCGAAGAGGTTTGATCTCGTCGAACTGATGGACGGACGGTCAAGAGCCGGCTTGCACGAGCAACTCGTTTCGATCTACGGAAAGGAGTGCGCGGGCACTACTTGTGATTTATTCGTCGGCGCCTTCCGCTTCTCTGAGATGGCAATTTCAGTTACAGCTCCATCACAGTCACTTCCATAGCTTGATCATTCCTCTATAGTTTGTTTTTCATTTCCCTGCATTTCTTCGCGGTCGATAATAAAAACGAATTGCTAATGAAGGTATTTTTGGGCAGTTCCCTTTCTTGAATTATTTAGTTAGAAGAGCTTGAGGGGAGTTTACGTCTACACTGAATCTCACGAGTTTTTTGATCGATATTATGGGAGCCAGCTATGGATCTATTTTGCAAGCATTTCGACATAAATGTTTTTGATATTCTCAGCAGTTTTAACATAGTTAAAATGCGATTAATGGTACTATATGAAATTACTGGAAGCAACCTAGTAATCCAAATGGAAGGATAGACTCAAAAAAACTTGAGTTTTTTAAATTTTTTTTTCATAATCTACTATTTAAATCACCAAGGCTGGAATCGTACACGGAACTGCCTTCTTTTTGCTGCCTTTTCACTATGTATTTCCCCAGTATTTGTTTTGCATTTGTCCTTTTTGAGACGCCATTTGGCATAATAAATAAATAAATAAATAAATAAGTAAATAAAAAGATAATCTGCGTTAGAAGTTACGCTGATCCATCACATTTCGAAGTTTCTGATACCTTAGCAATTCTCTCACCTTCATTAGTACATATCCTCACTTGAGGAGAATCTCATCCAATCGAGGCTGGTTCATGAACTAAAGAGAAGAAAGAAGTGCAAGTCCTGCCTTATGGGGCCAAATTCGGAGAAGAGGATGGGCGAGGAATCAATGCATAGAACTCTATTCGTTTAATTTTGCTATTAGGCTCGATTTATGGGATGTGGCGCATGGATCGTTGTGGAAGAGCGTTTCAAACTGCAACCGTATGTATGAGAACTATGCTTCACATCTGAATTGAATTCAGCGGTGAAGGCGGAATTTTTCAGATGTTATGTCAACAGATGAACTGTTGCCTAGTTATATAAATTCACCAGCTTTATTAAAGTACCCTGGAGTTTATTACCTGTAGCATGCGTAAATATTGAGTTTCATGGACGAAATTTGATAGCAACACGTTCTTTTAGTTTTCCTATTTATTCATTCTTTATAATTCTGTGGAAAAAATAATTCTTCATTTTTTCTAATGTACATAGTTTGTAATTTTTCATTGCTGCAAGTGTAAGATCTCGCAAGCACAGCTCTTCTTTTTTTAAAGCGCAGCCAACTTCTCTGACGCTTTTTTAGCCTGAATACAAAACGTTTAGTGTGCAAAAAGTGGAATAATATTGGTTAAACAACTGCAAACATCCGCCAGTGCACTATATTCTACGGTAGCATGGGAATTGTGCAACGTTTTCATGGCCCACATCCACGGTTTTCGTTTAATGGACTTCCTTACTTATAGATCAATTATCAAAATATCAGATCTAATCAATTATCCACTGTTTTTTTTTGTCTAGAATTTGCCCAGTCATTGTTCTGCCAACACGTTTTGCTCTCACACATTTTCAATTTTCGTCCATCTGTCCTCTTTATCGTTATTCTTCTCCATTTCTATTCTTCCTTTTTTGTTCGCTTCGTGGATGAAAAGTGTGGACCGATAGTCCTTTCCTACGCAGACAACTTAACCTATCATATTAAGAGTGGAGGATTGATGGGAGGAAATATTGCAAAATTGCAAAATATTGCAGGACAGCGGAATATTTCTTCTCGAATATTCGACTTTTGACATCAGTATTGAAATTATAGGATGCTGTACAGAATGTATTTAGGTAACGGAAGTGTGAATGTTATTGACGAAGTTTGGGACTCTGCCTATTTTTAGGCCACAAATTTGCCAAAACGAAATTCTGGAAGTTTATTTGAAATCACCAACTCATTTGCTTCCGAATGGTGTTTTCAAAATTTAATTTTGCCTGTTCCCATGCATTCCGACGGTTTGCGACGAATTAATCCGTCTGAGACGGATTTAAGCAGAGAAGTTTTTTGCTGTGTTGTATTGATCACCTTTTTGAGAGCTTGAAATGAATGATTTGATCTACAGTTTAAATTTGAGTAAATAAGTAAATAAAAGTAAATCTCTTTACAAATAGACAGACAAAATTCTAAGCCTATTCCTCGTTGATTCGTTGATGAGCCTATGATTCGTTCGATGTCCCAGTTCAATCAAAGGAACCATTCAAAATGCATGTGGTGCGGGTCCCGGCGTCGTCAACAGACATTCCTCCTTTCGACGTCGTTCCTCCTTTCGATTCATCTTAGAGTTTTTGGCGAGCAACAAAACCGCCTTCGAACTTTAGGGTCCTTTCAAACCAGCGTTACAGATTGGTTCGTGTAGGTTTTCGACCTCTAACTGGAAATCAAATTAATTAAATTCAAATTTATGATAATTTTAGTATTAATGTTATCAGAAAATAATGAAATTAGATCAAACTACTAAGTAGTTAAAATCTCAAAATTAATAATATTTTTTCATTATTATGTATTTTGCACTAACTACTACTATTATTTAGTTTTTATAGTTTATGCGTGCTGTCCAATTTTTGATTTTCTACTATATTTGTAGAGGAAATATGATGGAAGGTAATGAAAATGAAAGTTTGAAGAGATGAGAATGAAATAAAATGAATAATGAAATAATTTAATGAAGCAATAGAAAAATCAATGAAAGAAATGTGTCCAAGCTCCTCTGGAAATGAAATTGCAAGGGAATGTTCACTTATTTATTTATTTTATTATTTATTTTTATTAGCTTCAGTAGAGTGACTACTCATACTGTAAGTCTTCTTAATTTTACTTGATCTTTTTGCAATTTCGGAAGCAGCGAAGTTTAATGATCGACTTAGTTTTTGGTTTTCGGCTACTCGACACGGCTGAGCTCCATCAGGACTCTTATTCGAACAGAGTTAGAGGATCTCGACTTCCGTCTACTCTTTGTTTTGCTGTCCGTGCTTGTTTGATATTTAAGCATTCCTTTCAAGATTAGTGCTGTACTTTTTTTCATAATACGATTGAATCCTCCTTGCAGTCAATTTTATTCAATTTAACTGGAGTCCAAAACCTCTGCTACGCCTTTGATTCGGATAAATCTTTGACTATCCCTGTCCTACCCAGTGGAAGGTGCAATTTTATAATTCTAAATGCATCCAAATTAATTTAGAAATGTTGATGCTAGCTTCTGCCCCTTCTAACTGGAAAATTTGTTAGGATTCTCTGTTAAATGATAACGACGGTCATTCAGCTAATGAATTTATTAAAAACGGAGAAGAATTTGGAGTTGAGCGGGTTTTCTTCAGATGCAGGGATGCTTCGAAGCAGTGTCGGTGTCCAGACAACTTCTTTTGTCTCCACATGGGGGCGCCGCATAGTTTGAGTCCCGGGAGAATAATTTCTCGTGAAAAGCCGCTTCATCCCAGCAGCTCTCGATGCTTCTACGCTCGATGCCAACAAAATAAAAATAGTTCCATGATCTTCTCGAATCAATCGCTAACTGATATATTTGTTCTTCTCTGGGTATCGATTTCTAAAAGTAAATAGCATAGGGCGTTATTTATTTCTTGTTGAAAATCCTAGCCTTAATCAGTGCTAAGCGAGAAGGTACGAATACGAGCGAGGAGGTGCGAGTTGAACCGCTGTTTTCTCCGTCTTCTCTGGCCTGGAATTCCTAATTGAAATCTTCCTTAAGATAGTGGGGTAATCAAACCCTCAGGGCGTTACACAGCATCATCATCGGCACCACCACAACATTTCGACGATTCCAAGTCTCGCGTGCTCATTAGAGGTATTAGATGAGTAATGAATAACAAACTCGCTTGAAAACGTACTCTTTCCCTGCTGCTGCTGATTCTATCCTTTTAGTTCAAGTTTTCAAAGAATGTTCATTATGAAATGTTCTTTCAATTTTGAAAAAAAAATCCGCCAGAGCAGGTAGTTCCTCCATTTAATTACAGCTTCTATGAAGATACTTTTGATAAACAGCAGTGGTCGGAACGGCTGGGGACGCTACCGTATCCGATTTCAATTATCTGAAAAAGTCATCGGTAGCTATGTTTTTTAATGCACAAGGGAAATGTCCAGAGAGAGCCATCCATCAAACACTGTTGCTTGATTTTTACATCCCTTTCGCCAAATTTTCTCATTTATTTTCTCTAATGGATTTTTTATTCCACAAGTATCATGTGCGTAAGGTTTAACCGTTGCGTATCGAAAGATGTCTCATGAATTCATCCTAAGTTTTTAGCTCTAATGCTTCTTCGAGTTCATTTTGTTGTTTTTTTAAAGAAAATTCCTTCTTACTGCAAGTAAGCTCTCTGGAAGGACCCCACACTTAATCATCCTTAACATAATCACTTACCTCACAGGGCCGAACTTTAATTTCATCCTGACAGTACGTGATTGAAAGCACTTTTAGGCTGTTTCTAAGCAGAATCAGCCTAGTCTAAGCTGTTTCGAATCCACTTTAAAGAGCCAGAATCGAATTTCTCCCATCCAAGGCTTAACTGTTCCAATCGTCGTAGCCTGCTGAAGGTCTTATGTGTCCTGCAGCATATTTTCCGGTATTCCGGGCTGACCGCGACCGATTTCTCATATTTTGGAGGTTAGTCGTACATTAGCCAACCATTCTGTTTGTAGTACTTTAAATTTCTAACACTCCAATCTATTGCGGTCCTTCTTCGATCGATCCTTTAATCCTGTCACCGTATTACTGTTCGGTTGACAATTCTTCACTTATTTGCCTGCATTGTCACCTTCATCAGCGGCGGATACAAGAATTGGTTGAGTTATCAATCCCGCAGTCTATTTTGATATCTTTGTATAAGTTACACAAAAAAGCCCTCTATTTCAAACAATCACATTTTTTAGATCCAATATACGACGGCTTCCGATTTTTGTTTGCTCAATGAACTCATATGAAAGGATTGGAGCGGCTAGCGCTTATCCTCCTGATTAGGACGGACAAAGTAGCAGATCATCCCAGACACATTAATTTTTGTAGGAGTTGAGAATCTCAAAAAGTTGCACTTCTGAAAGGGGACGGGCATGTCTTCATTAATTCCAATTTGAGACTCACCGCATGCTTCCCTTCACGTCCGTTAAAGGCATCACCCCACGAATCTGAGGTGGTGCAGATTTAGGGGGGAATTTAAAAAAGGGGGGGACATCCGTCCATTTCTCTCCGGTAAGTTTCTAACGCCGCGTCCTCCGGGTTGGAGAAGCCCTCCATCAATTTTTATCCTGCCGAGTGCACTTAGATGTAGAGACAAATTATTTCTTGCGATCATAAAATATACGATGGAGCCCGATTTCATGCATTTCCTTCTTCTTCACGACATGCATTCTCCTCCAGGGAATTGAATCCGAAGGGTCGAAAGTGGCACGCAAGTATAAGGAATCACTTTCGCTGCAGTTCTCTCGAAAATTCTCCCGAAAATCCAGTAGTTCGTATAGTTTTTGTTTATGACATCACATAGAACACCCAGAGTACAAGTGATATCATGGTGCTATCCATTTTGTTGTTGATTGAGAAATTTTGTGCTCTCTTTAAATCTTGTTTTGGTCCGACTAGTCTAACTTACAACTCTTGTCATGTCGTTATGACATGGGACATGACGGGACCCAAGAAACATGCCTAGTTCTTGCTCTTGTTCTTCTTTACCTCTATTGATACACGTATTTTACCCATCTTTATTTAAATATGATGCCTAAGGTGAATATATAGCATAAATAACAAAACAACAATAATAATAATAACTCCATACTATAAATAAAAAATATGATCTTTCTAGTGTCGTGTCATTAGTCACAGTACTCCCAGGAACCAATGTTCCTGGAGAAGATTCGTTTGTTGTCGATGGGGACTGCTGTCTTTTGGCTAGCAAATCTAATTTGAATTGTTTACATAGTTGAGGAAATTTGATTCTTACTTCGTCGGTGCACTTCTGATGCAGCGCGTGGACAGTGGCGCTACGATCCACCCACTCTACTCGTACTTTATCTCCGTTTTCTTTCGTCTACTTTTATTTGTATTAAGTAATTTTATGTAGGTAAAAAGTAATTCTAGGTGATCTTTTCTCGATGAGACCCATAGGCAGAAATACACGATGGCGTTCTTAATCGTTATTTCGTATGAGCACGACTGATCTTCAGTTAACGAACTGAATAATCCTTGTTCATTAGGGAGTCAGGCACTACGCTCGGCGATTTAAGAGGTTTAAAGGAACAACGAACACATGTGCTCTCGCATGTGCTTGCGTTTGCCCCTTAACTGAACCCGGAAGGGATCTGAGGATTATTCTCTCAGAGTGGCTGCCTATTTCCAGTTTTTTTCGCTTTTCTTACTTCTTTGCCATTAGACAACACTAAATTCTCTTAAATTCAACACAGATCGTTTATGTCTTTTTAAAATAATATATGGTACTGATAATAAAATAATAAACAAAACAAATACATAATATAAGAACAGGATAATATAAAACATCATAAATATAATAATAAAATACGACAATAAGCAATATAAAAGTAAAAAATATTAGAAATAAAACCGGAAAGAGCTTGCAGTGGGAAATACCGTCTTCACAACCGACCCACTTCGACACTGCCAGTGAATAAGCAGGCAATCCTTTTACTCCTCCGCAGCCACAAATTAGTTTCAGATTTCTAGCGGAGACAGCATTAAGCACCTTTCGGCACCTTTGCAAACCTTGAAATAATTGTCTAAGCCTATTTATTTATTTATTTATTTATTTTATATTTATTTATTTATAACTTGCTCATAAATTGCAAGTTGAACGCGCTGTTACACAAACGCAGAAGCTTCAATTCTAAAGATAGGTTTCTTTCCGAGAAGTGCTGGAGAATAATTAGCTAAAAGGAGCGGTTGCAACTGCACTGCGATAATTTGTGCGATGCTTGTTATTTAAAACAGAGGTTTACAAGAAAAATTCCAATAGCAGAAATAAAACAATGAGTTGATAGTGGTTCAGAAAAGTCGTTGATATCTTGAGAAAATATCACTTAAAATGTGATCCTTGAAAAAACTTTCCACTCGAGAAAAGTGCTAGTATTCAGTGGAGAAAGTTGTTGTTTAACTCAACAACGACAATACGGTAGGCGTAGGCGTTTGGGACAATTAGTTGTTACGCACGTAATCCAATTCATAGAATATTCTGCAGAGAAAAAAAAACTGACGAAGACCAGAAGAGAAGTGCTAGTACAAAATCGCTACCACTGATAATACCAACGGTGGGACCTAATCCCCTATAACCTCTACAGAGGTACAGTTTCCGACAGTAGAATTTACAGGGATCGACGTTAAAAAAAGGTTCAAGTCCTACATTCCATGAAAGTTAAAAAGCTCCCAGCTTTTTCTCAATTTCTACACCATTTACAGATTAACTTCTTCAGAACATCTTTGGAGTGTGCTTGTAGGTAATAGAAAAGCGTTTGACTTTGTTTCTAATTGTAGGGTACGGTACCTATCAACGAAAATTTTTTTCAAATGAAAGCACATTTGTCATATTCTATCACAAGGTTTTCGTATTTCTATAGAAACGTAGTGCCATCTACGATTTCGTTAGTTTTGTAGGCAAAAAAGTGTACTGCTCTGGGAATTAGAACAAATTTTTCATCACTTTTTCCTTTTTTTCATCTTTTGTACTTTTTTAAATTTTGCAATGGAAGAGTTCACTTCTTTCTTTCGAAAACTCCAGTTTTAAAGGCATCACCCCACGAATCTGAGGTGGTACGGATTTCGTGGGGTGATACCTTTAAAGGAAAAGACTTAAAGCGCCTAAACGTCGGTCATGACGGGGCATCGCTTCTAATGTTTCGGAGTATTTTCCTGAAAAGCAGATGCACTCAACATTTTACTGCAGTTTTCCAGACTCTTGTGGTTACATGTGCGAGACAACACACTTCTTTCCGTAGTCTTATCCTGTTTGCGTTGTTTGTGTAGGAGAAACACGCAGATATCCTGGCTCAGGAGTTCAATTTCAAAGAAAGATTCTCTGAGTTCATAGAAAGTTTCTAATCTCTAACCTCACGAAAAAAAGTTACAAAAACAATAGGTTCTCACTCTTTCACTGTTTTTCTAAGTTTACCGAGTTCAGGTCTTGGAAGATCCCCGTAAAACGGAAGAGTCATCCGAAAACAAATTTGTCACTGAATCTCCGAATGCATCGTTACCGTCGACCTAATAAATGTTGAGAAGATGAGGTCCCAAGTGTTCTATATTTCAGGCCTATTTACCTTTTATCGACCGTATCCAGTGAACAGAGCACTTTGATAAATTTTATACGGCTAATTCATTCTTCCTTAGTCGTTTTGCAGTCAACAAATAAAACTTCCATGAAAACTAGTGATGCTAGCGTAATTTGTACGAATCGAACACGACCGCGTAAAATCAGTCGATAGAAATAAAGTCGATACAGGATCGAATAAATAATAAACAGTAATAGATAAACAAATAAGGAAGGTGAAATCATTTGTAATTAGGACCAAATAAAATAAGATAGTCTAAATTTGGTTAAAATCAGCAAAACAGTAGAATCAATAAACTGAGAAAATCCTGTCATTCATCGATGTCGACCGTATTTACTACCGTCTGGGATGATCCGATAGGTGAGTGTTCGTCACGGCAACCAAAAATCAGACTGTGTACTTTTCATGCACGTTTTCTTTTCAAGTTTTTGGAGATATACAAAAGGCTACACATTTTAACTTTTTCATTCTCCTTTTCTTCTATGATTCAAAAAAAAAGTCAAAATTTGCCCAGTTTTTCTTCGCAATTTTTCGTTATTGTTGTTGAAACCACGAATGGTATTTTTGAAATGCTGGGACCAAGAAGTTGACCAGTTGTAGTAGAAGAACTCACACATTCGTTGAGTATTGTTGCCCCGGATAGTGGAGTTATTCCAGAGAAGGGGAAGAAGAAACGAATACACCGACTCTGTAGACTTACCATTTCCTCAACTGAAAAAGTCCTTTCATCTTCCTTGAATCCGACTCTACCGCACGAATCGTTCGTGTTCTCCAAACAAGAGACAACAGCTGATGAGTCAAAACTGCTCCCTCATTTGTTGACGTTGGCGAAAAATCTATGCTCAGGAGGGCATCAAATTATTCGTGAAAAAAAAACAACCGCTTGTAGGAGAGCTCCGTGGAATCTGTCCATGTCGATGTTGAGGAGTGCCTTGCAAACTTATCACGATTGCCCCTCCATTCCGCTCTTCCTCTTTCGACTACGAAGCGTGTTCTGCGCATTCCGAGTGCATTCTGCAAAGAAACACATAGAATTATGAACGGGATCTGCTTTCGAAGATTGATTGCACTAAGAATGCAGAGCCACCGTAAGCTCACCCCATATTTTCGTCGCTGGGCAGCTCTGCAGTTTCTGCACGTAAACCTGCACCTTAACTATATTTTCCACGAACTTGCTATTTCCTTCGTATTTTTTCCATTTTTAAGCCAAACCAACAAATGAATGTTTTGTGCTTCTGCAGGCTAACTCCGAAAAATTTTATCCGTCGATGAACCAGATGTTTCTTCATACGTTGTTTGTCGTCAGACCTTTATTGCTCCTTTTTGCGCGGCTTATGAATAAATAAGCCAGCATTGCAGAAATGCATGGTTGCGTGATAATTTCCACTCTCATTCGTCTTCGAGCCTACTAGACTACTAGATGGTCGAAAACAGAGGAATCACATTTGTTTTATTTGCTGTCTAATTAAAATTTTGATTTGAAATAAGTTCCGCTTGGAAAAGCTCCGAAAACAGCCTTTCTACGCAGAAATTTTTCTTTTCTTTTCATGAAATATGCATCTGACATGTGTTCATTGTGATTCATTTCACAACACTATGGCTGAATGTGTGACAACTTCCGCGTGCACATTTTCTTGACGCCATCGAAATTACCCGTCCAGTAGCAATGAAGCGTACGTCAGACGAGCACGAAGCCATGCGACACAAATTGCCTCCTTAGTGATGTCCACATGTTCGATGCAACCCTGACGAATGCGTCTAACTCGTATTCCTGCAGGCTGCACGATTCTTTGTTGACTCATTCAAGAACTCTTCGTTCTTTTTTGTGACTCTTGGTGCGTGCGCTTTTAATTTCATCCGTTCTCCTTTCCGTATTTTTATGTCTTATTTTTCTCGCCTTGAAAATTCGATCCCCTCTATTACACGAAATATGAAAAATTTATATTGCGGTCTTGTTGTTGCGAATCTCGGAAGAATTCGCATGTCTATGTAGAATTCGAGAAGACCGCATACTACATTGAACTTTCATTTTTCCACCATCCCCGAGTGTCCTCCAACTTTGGGGCGAGATGAACTTGAAAATCAGGTTACTGTAGACGTTATTGTGAGTTCACGTGAGTGCATTTTTAAGTGTCTAAAAACTTGAACTTGACTTTGATCTGAACAGATATAAATAAAAAAAGTGAATAAATAAATAAATGAATATTAAATATTATATATTTTAGCTTCCTGTAAGAATACTTGCAAGTTCACCTTCGAAGCCGCACAGTTGAGAAGGAAGTAAAAGCAGCGTCCATTTTGCCAGCATTTGCTTGACATCATATTTTCATGCTGAAAGAAAATTCCGAATATCATATTCCAATACCGACACCTGAGCTCATTGCAGCGCTCAAGATCCTGATTGATATCAATGCTGAACTGGTATCCAATGCGTGTGTGCTCGACAGAATAAGTACCATTCAGGTGGCACAACTAACACCTTTTTTCCAATCATTTTTTTACATTCTTCTAATTCGACTCCCCAACGCAAAAGTTTTGTGACATATCCTCGTTGTGGGGTACACTCTCCACATGGAAAGATTTACGGGAAGCGGGGAAGGGCTCCGGCTGTCCAGGACCCATGACGGTTCTGATCAAGACCAAGGGCCCAAATCGTTTTAGCGATCATGCTCGAGAACCAGTTGTAGAGCTTATCCTCAGTTCCTGCGGCAATGTTCAAGTAACTGCGTGAACTTTTTCCCACTCCGCGTGGATATGTGACTTATAGTAGGGTCAAGACGACATGAAGCACGGTGCAACTGCGTACGCGGCTTCTCTCGCGGCGTTGCGGTGAAGCGTAGCGGTTAGGAGGGTACCGGAGCCCTTGTTGGCATCACCAATCACTGCAGTTTGCGATGGTTCCACCTCGGTTCCAACTGCTGCCTCCACCGCGCCGTTTCGCGCGCGTACGCAAATGCACCCGGCTTCATGTCGTTTTGAACCGACTGCATTTGAGCGCGCCAGTCACCTCTCCACGAGTACGTAGCAGCGCCAGGAAAGTCATATGATCGTAAGGCGCGATCTAGACTTCTACTTGTAGCTATGAGATCCGAAGGTAGACTGGGTTTTCTTTTTAAATAAGCGGATAGGACTATTGATCGGATAAATCACGTTCGATTTCACCCTTCCATGCTCTGAAGAAGGCGAACTTGCCGGAACTTTGGCGAATACTAAAGGATTATAGCAACCTCGCGTACGGCTCAAGTTGAGAGCGTTAGTATGAAACATAAAATTCCTGACTTTTACGCAATTTTTCCATGAATATTTTTGATGCAGCGCATACGTTTTAGATGGGAAAACATCTGCTATGAATTTGACTACTAAAGCCTCCAAGAATTCGGAAATTATTGACATGAAGAAACTGTTTTCCGCCGTTTTATGTAATATATTTTAGACTATCCAGACTAAACTTAATTGGAATTTTACAGGTAGTTCCATAGCTGTGAAAAGCAGTTTCTACCAAGTATTAGTACTTAGTTGCAAAGAAGAGGACGAAGAAGGAGTTAAAATGGACTGAAATTTCGACTGATGCATTTGACGGCGTTACTCCTTTTGTTTTCTAATAGTGTACCTGCGAGATTTTTTAGCTGGAACCTTTATTTGCCTGACGTTTCTGCTTTTTCGCCGTCTTCAGAGGCTAAATGGAGGTTGATTGGAACAATCCTACGTTTATTCTCTCAAGTGCCACACTACCCTCACTCAGTTTTCCGATTATCGTTCAAGCTAGTGAAAACGGAAACCATATACACTGAAAATAGCGTTGCATATTGTTCCACTGGATGTGGTGTGTAGATGTAGATCAAATCCTCTGTATCGTCGCTGGTGATCCAGACACAGCGATACTCATTTCCTGGTACACTGAACAGTAACAAGTGCTTGCTACGAGGCGCACCACATCCGGTGGAACAATACGTAAGACTATTTTCAATGTAAATGGTTCCCGTTTTCACCACCCTTGAACGATTATCAAAACAGTGTTAGGCCTCTGAAGACGCCGAAGAAGTCGAAACGTCGAGCAAATAAAGGATCCAGCTGAAAAAAATCTTGCAAGCACTGCTGGAAAACATAGATAAAAGTATGAAAAGGTTTCAAGACACGTAAACGTTTGAACTAAGAACTCTTTCATTTCCTCTCTACGCATAGATGAGGAGAGAGAGGAAATTAAAAACTAACCAAAAAGGAAGAAGACGGAGTAGACGCACAACTGCTGGACGACGTGCAAACAACTTTTTCTTCACTTGTCATTCGAAGTAGCAGTGGAAGAAAAATGAATTGAAAATAATTAAAGTGAAATGATAATGAAAGGAAAATGAAGAGACGGGAACTTTCTCGTACCACCCGAAATCCAAGCACTTCTGGACCTAGAAGCTCTGGCTACAGATGACCTCGAATTTGTTCTTTCACAGACACGACGCCTCCGTTGCAGTGTACCCTCTTTCTCTGCTTTACACGCCCACTCTACTTTTCCCATTTTCTGCCGAACCGAAAGTCTGCTGTGTGAGTTAACACATTGTGTACCTACTGTATGTGCGTTAGCCAGAATTTTTCTCACAAAAATCATTCTATTCCTGGAACTCATCTTTCGTAAACATTAACCGATCATCTTCGTTCGACGCAAGAAATGTTTTAGCATGCTCTAAAGTTTCTCCTCTTGTTGTTTCTTGGACTTTTCTGAACTTTTTCTTGACGAATCCACAATTTCTCAACCATTAATGTTACAGGCAAGCCTAATTCATTTCATCTTTCTTTAAAACACTCCAACGAAGGAAGCCGTGCACTCTGTGTGAATGTGATCCAGGTGGAGGTTCTTCTTTCACCGAGACGTAGAATTTAGCCCAGAAAGTGCAACACTGATTATTTAATACCAACGCTATAAAATTATTATTTCTTTATTATTTGTTTATTTTATTACCAGTTAATGACTAGATCTTGGGTTATTCAGAGTTATTTATTTAGGGAAACCACAATTCATAAGTAGTAATCCGCAAATTTACTTCATGTCCTATAAGAAACCCTTGCAGTTTTGCTAGATCTATGATCCTGGTCCCTGGAGAGCGTTCGATCCACGTTTATTTTATTGATGTGTTTTAATCACGGGCATGAAATATTTTAATGGTAATAATAAAATTGTACGTAGATGGTAAAGTAGGATCTCAAATTCTCATTACTTTTGCATCAAAATCATCAAAAAAAAATCAAAAGTACTTTTTTTGCAGAAGTGCGATGATTTGAACCGTGCCAGCATAAATCTGCAGAATTTTTCTCCTGCTTCATGGATCCTATCTCAGGACCTAAATGTTCCCAGTCTATATTATGCCGGGGCGGGTGTGGCGCAGTCGGTTAGAGGTCCGTTGTAGCCACACGGTCGAGGGTTCGAATCCGCCCTAGTGCTCACCAAGCCTTTCATCCCTGTGGGGTCGATAAATTGGTACCAGACTTGTCTGGGAGGATAAAAACACTGACTTGATCATCGGCTGGCCCCCGCAAGTCATTGTACAGGCCAACGCGCGTTCCAAAACCTCAACGATTACGAATTCCAGTAAAACGCGTTGGCGCATCCCAAGTGGATTGATACGCCAGTGACTTTATCCTTTTTATATTATGCCTATTTGATGGTCGCGCGCTCGCCTGAGGGCACAGGGCTAGTTTTTATGCCAGCAACGTCCGCACTGCTTTAGAGAACGGAAGTCATACATTGTTTCCGACGTTTCTTTAATGGATAGTGAGCTAGTAGGTGATTAAGCGGTCCCGTTTCTAAAGAAATTAGGCGATTCAGTTTACATGCATCTGTTCATTGGAATTTTCTGAACCACGATAGAAGATTGAAAAAAAACTACCGATCGTAAATGTGTATTTTTTTAAAATTACTTCTGCAAGGAAATAGAGCCTTCAGTGAGCTCGTCAATGTTTTCCGGATCTACATACATCTGCTTGCCCAAACTGTGCTGTAGAATAATAGAGGAGACCATGATGTTGATTAAAGAGAAACGCATGCATCGAAAAGAAAATTATGCAGCAAACTCTAATTTCTGCGGAGAAACGTCAATTACCGGATTCGATCAATTTAATTATTATTAATAGAAGATGACGAAGTCAATTTAGTGTAGCCGAAGTCTGTGCGATCATCACGAGTTTGAGAGCCTGTACAAAATGTTTTTCTCAGGGAATTTAGCAGAAACGTGAAATGGATTTTTCATGAGACCTTTTTTTTATAAAAATAAAAATACGTCTTTGTTTTCCATAAACCATTTGGAAAAAAAAACCTACAAATCATTCATTTCCTTAAAAACAGCATAATGCTATGACAAATGTTATAGATGTATTGAATTACATGACTTAATCGACGAGTTAGCATTATCGGCCGATGCGGTTGCTCGCAACATCGCCAAGTGCTATTATCCTTGAATACAGCTCTGTCCAACTTTCTCGATCTACAGCAAGAATTCGCACGGAATCCATCCATTCGTCACTGTTTAATTCCCTGTATTACTCGGCGTTTTGCTTAACTGCCTATCGACACCGAATGACCCGAATATCTCAGATCCACATTGCCAAGCAGTTCGGCGTAACGAGAATAAGAGTTGTTACCTAGCATTCCACGCTCCCTTTAATTATTTGATCTATTTGAGTTGGGCTTTGACAGTATGCTGAAAAGTATCACCTTTTCGCAATATTTGGGTCAATTCTACCACATAAACGGGTGGGTGTAGCGCAGTCGGTAGGAGGTTCCGTTGTGCATGCATCGATCGGAGGTTCGAATCCGCCCTAGTGCTCACCAAGCCTTTCATCTCTCCAGGGTCGACAAATTGCTACCAGACTTGTGTGGGAGGATAAAAACATTGACTCCTGCAAGTCATTGTATAGGCCAGTTTCGCGTTCGTAAACCTTGAACGATTCTGAATTGAAGTGAACGTGGTGGCGCATCTCAAGCGGATTGATTAACGCCAGACAGTTCATCCTTCATCCTTTTATCTACCATATAACTAACTGTACAAGTTAAATACTTCATACACCCCGAGGGCGTATACTCAAATCCTCGATCGCATTTAGTATAAGCCACCGGCCACCGCGCACAGGTGGCAATTAGAATCGTATGCGCAGCCTCAACTACAGGCAGTATTCTTGCAAACCTCTTTTTTAGGTTCTCTCAGATCCTCTCCACAAAAACAAATCTTGCAACTTTTCTCTAGTGGGTAATTCTCTTCGCAGAAGTTTTTTTTGTCGATTGCCCTCTTCAACTCGTGCACATCTCTTATTAAATTATTCGGTTCAAAACCGAGCACATTTTCGCAGGCACGTAAATGCATTTCATCCTTAATTCTTTTCCCATTCTTTGCATCACAATTTAAATTGAAGTGAAATCTCGTGTAAAGTTTTTCGTTCTGAAAATTTAAACCATTGCGGGCGCGATTCCACCCATTTCCCTTAAGGCATCCAGAAAAAAGGTGTAGGGAAACGTACCAATCGCACCGGACTCGTGAGAAGCACCTCACGAATTGTCACATTTGCGATAGCAGTCGCCACCTTCGCAAGAGAGCGGACAGTCAATGGACTGCCGGGGCTTACCTTCTCGCTCACTTGCACAGCGCGCCCATATGTTTCCAGTCCCAAACGTATTACGTTGCTAGGTGCCTCGTAGGGGAATTCGGTGCGATAGGGTCGTTTTCCACGCCCTTTTTCCGAAAAATTAGGAGTGAGTAGGCGTGATCGTGGTAGTATTCGTAAACCACAGCCCTAACACTACCTGATCGTGAAGAGATCCCAGCACCTTCAATTTCATTATATGCCATTTAAACTAAAATCTACAAAGTACCTCCCCGCCAATTTTATCGCAGCGAATTTTCAAAAGCTCTCCACAAAGAATTCAAAGTTAATTTTGGGAAAAGCAGGACCTGATATTTTCATTATTTTTAGTTTTTCTATCAAAAAGAACCCATCGCGTCGGATTAAGATTCTGAGCCTTCTGTCAATCTATTCTTCATTTTGCAGAGCTTAATCTCTTTCCGGTTCCTGTCCATTTGTTTACAAAATTTAAGCTCCCTCTTCGTCGCTAAATCCAATTCTTTTCCAATTTTTCAAGTTTTAGCTACTGGGATTCTTTTCTAATTTCCTATCTCTTCGTTCCTCAATGTTCACGTCAATTTACAGCTATATATTGAGCCAGATAAATCAAAATATCTAATAGATGGTACCGCCCAGATTTGGTTCGTTTCCCAAGTAATATCTTAATAGATGATTATCCATGTCTATTTTTCATCTATCATTTCATTCATTTATCTAGACCTAGACTTGTCAGAATAATGACTACGGTAGCACCGAAGCCTCGAAATGCTTCAGGGTAGGCCGCTTTCTTGTCTCGAAGGATCATTCTGATCACTTTTATGATAGGGCCGTAATTACGAGAATTACAATTACAAATTACGATTTAATTACAAGATGAATTCTTCGAATTTCACAAATTTACCGCACCTAAATATTGATGTAGTGAGATGCAAAAAAAAAAGCGGAGCAGTCCATAGAGTCAAAGTACTGAATGTTGTTCAAGAACAAAAAACAATGTAATGAAAAGGTGCTCTAGAGAATCGCTGTAAAATCGACTTTCTCTTGCTTTGATGAGTTGATGCGCCTTGGATTTCCAGGCACTTAAAGATCCCTACCTTCTCACATTTCAAACAGACGAACCTAATTACTTCGGCGATCATCCGCATTTCTCGTGGAATCGATCAAAAACAGTATCCTGAATGTCTGTTTTATGTTCTGCTTGGAATTTGATGTGAACAAATATCTTTTACATCATGTCTTTTAGAAGCATCTCGAGGAGAGTAACTTGAGACGACTAAGTTTACAAATTAAACCCCTAGGGCATAATCACGTCACTTTCCGCTTGCTGTTTCTTTTTTTTTACATGGCCGAGCACTTAGGAACAGCTTTTCAGAATGGCACTAAGCATGTCAAGTGCTGACTCGCATACCGATCTCTCGAAGTTTCGATGTTTGTGTGGACTTTGTCATGTAGTAGTAAGTTCTTCATTTTTATAGAATTTTTACGCTCTTACGGACTTTAAGGTACTTGCTACTGAAAAATTAGAGTCGTTAGTGCAAACACAAATTCACAGCAAATCAAAATTGTACGTCGTCCGCTGTAGAAGGGAAGGATTCGATAGTGGTTAGATAAGATTAGGTTCTCCCATGGGTTCCTCTACACGGTCCCTATCATTTAAATCTACAACAATCTCAGCCCTAGGCCAAAAGAATCAACTTCTATCACATTCTTGGATGAAGACTATTGAGTATGCTGCTGAGCATACTATTTACTGGAATGCCTTTGATATGAATAAAAAGTAAAAAATAACAAAAAAGTAGGAAAGAAGTTATGGGAGAATCTAATACATGCGTTCCCGTGCCTATGGTAACCTCTGGGACATGTGCCTTCTCTAAAAATTTACCAAGTAGTAACGCAAGTGATGGAATTAGTTCCTTGATACTTTTAAGAGCGTCCTAAACATAGTGGGTCGATTTCACTTGTACTCCTTCAATTTCTTCTCTTTTAGTTCTTTGCTTCTTTCCTTTCACAGAACCCAGAAAGTATAGCCGAGGGAAGTGGAGAAGGCGTTCTCATTTTCATTCTCAGCAACAATAAGTATGATCCTGCAGATCAATTAATTGGCTGTACTTGAGCAGAGCTTAAAACGGGAGCTACCAAGCGCAGAAACATTGGGCTCGTATATTGGATAACATGAAAACTGGCCTAAAATTGAATTACATTCGAAATTTGAACTAATCGTGGTTGAGATCTCACGGTTGGAAGCAGCAAGTGTAAAGCTGAAGCACGTAGCAAAAAAAGAGACAGAAAGTGGCTAACGCCTCATAACAAAAGATCAAAACATGACAAATGAGAGAGTGGTGTGAGAATGTATGCTGTGTGAAGGGGAAGGGAGGGGGGAGGGGGAATGGAGGAGGAGGAAAGTACCGCACGGCTGATGTGATGACCATACGTTGGTGATGTGCGAGTTTAAAGTCAATATTTCCACCAGGCATCCACCACGCTTCTTTTCCTCCAACGCAGGCACGCAACACGGTTAAAAGCATCGTTTCACGAAACTGACAATGTCTGGATCTCTACACGAATAAATAGGGATAGGAGTTTATTTCAAAAGTATGGGCATGATCTCGTTTAATTCTACCTATTAATCCAGAAACATGTGTTCATAGTAGTCATTGGTGCTCCCGACTCTCCAACGATGCAACTTATTACGCGGAAGAATGCGGGCAACTCCGTCGTCGTCCATTGTCGACAATCTAAAAGATCAGTAATTTAATCCCAGTATAATTCGAGTAAACAGCAAAAATTCTCCAACCTGCATACACAACCGCAAACGGGCTGTAATCGTTTTATTACATGTAATGAGTTGCATTGTTGGGTGTACGGGATCACACAAGACTGTTTTATGTGCTTTCCTGCCTAGAAGTGAACTGAGAAAGTTTGAAATTCCTTCACGCTCATACTCGTAATACCCGCCCCGTCCTTACATATCTTCTGGAGAGAGCCCCTATATCCGTGGTAAGGTGCCCTTAAAGAGATCTTTATACGTGCGTGCCAGCGAAAGTGGATAAGTAACTACCGTTTAGGAACATATCTCTCAAGTATTACTGGGAGCAACCTTATCTTGGTTCAAGCCTCTTCCTTGGGGACGTAATAACCCAGTCTTTAAACTATTTTTGCACATAAACAATGTTTCGTGCAGATCTAGAACTAATGGTCATGAACAGTTAAAAAGGAAACGGTGAGGATAACAAAGGCTCATAAGTGGGCTGATCAAAAAACCGGGAAAGAGCAAAGTCAAACCCATAGAGGTCACCAACATCGCAGCAATGGCTTCACGATCTCCGCTGACCACCAGCATCGCAAACACGGCATGAGGGTCCGCTGCTCACCTTGGTTTCTGATCATAACGGACTTTTTCCTTTTCCTCTCCTCACACTTACCTAACGTAACGGACAATAAAAGAAGAGTGGTATGGGTTGGACATCTTAAATACCGCGCGTCCGTAAGGAAGTACTGTAGGGGGAAGCGCAACCGGATGCCGCATTCGCCGGCAAAGCATCATTCCCTCTATTTAGGCTCATGTGATACTAAGGGCTACAGGATTTCCGGAGACTAGAAAGAGAAGTGCTGGAGAAGAATCTTCGGCAAAACTGATATTTTCCCGTTTGAAGCGTACATGCTGAGTCTAAAATATGCATCGAAAAATTGCATAAAAGTCAAGAATTCTAGATCTTATACTAGGGTTCTCAATTTGAGCCGGACGCGAGGTTGCTATAATCCTTCATTATTCGCCAACGTTCTGGCGAGTTAGATTCTTCATCCTGAAGGGTTGAAATCGAACGTGATTTATCCGATCAAAAGTCCCATTCGCCCGACAAAGAGAAGCTCAAGTCTACTTTTGTACATATCTCATAGGTACAAATGGAAGTGTGGATCGTATCTTATGATCGGATGACGGGAAAAATGTAGTTAGGGGGGCGGGGTGCACTCAGTGGCGTCTCTATCTTACTTCTTTCTCTTAGTAACTTAAGCTTACATGTCACAGATCCTGTGAGACTAATGCTTAGGCTTTAAAGGCCCAATTGTTTATCGTTTACTTCGAGAAATAAGGGTACCACTGAGTGCCCCCTCCCCCCTCCTACATTTTATCCTATATGAGATGACTAGCGCCCTCGAATAGCAATCTTTAATAGGGGGCGAGTAATGAAGAGGAATTCCACTTTTTGATTTTTTTGGACTCTTGGAGTAGATCCAAAACGCTTCCGATTCCGCGCGGTGATGCTAGTTTCTTCAATATCTTTTTATTCTAGATTTGTTCAGGACAATTCGTAAACGAAGTATTTGTTTCAGACGGGCACACAAGCATGTCTGGTTTGGTACGTAGCGTCATCGGTGTTCTCGTTGATTTTTGGCATGCGCTCCACCCTCACATGGCTCATAGTGCCAATTTGTGTTGTGATTCTCGGAGTATACGCTTTAATCAGCAAACGACACAAATACCTCTATCCATTTCTCATCATTACGGTAGGTTCCTCAATAATCCTCAAAAATCCTAATACAGTTTCATTCCCTTTCAGATTGTACAACAACTAGTGTGTATGCTAATGGCGACCATTATCCTGCTTTTCTCCCTCGTCTCATTCGAGACTATGCGTCAAATTATAGGTGAGATTTTTTTTTGTAACAATAATTTCTCCAATTTTCCGCTGATCTCCTGTTCATTCAGGTCACTCACTCGACTTTGATGCTCCACCATCTAGAAGCGTTGCGTTGGCTGTTATCGGCGGAACTGTGGCTATTTGTTTACTGTTGTCTTTCGTGCACATCTGGCAAGCCGTCATCATCTACAGGTATCTTCTTCTGTCATCGCGTACAAGGAGATTAGATGTGGTAGTTCCTTACATTAGCCCAAGCTCAAATCAAACTTGTAGATACTTTGATAGCCAGAATAATTGTCGAAAAAATTGATGTAGTGCTATATTCTTCTTTGTTATAGTGAGGTCAAAGGACATGGAGCTCGGTGCGGTTGCGTAAGTGGCTGGGCTCGAAGCGACACGGTGGCGCTACCGGCTGAGATCGAGACGAGGCCATTCATCGCGAAGTGCAGCGGCTAGCGATGCTAGCAAGAGTCCCTCCCTCCTCGATCCTGACCGCTGCGCTCCACCGCATCGCTTCGAGCACAGCTGCTTACGCAACTGCACCGAGGTTGACGTTCTTCTGACCTAATTGTGTTAGATTACCCACTACTTAAAGGCATCACCCCACGAAGCCGGAAGATTCGAGCGCGCCAGTCTTGTGCGGCCGCGCCGCACAAGACTGGTGCGCTCGAATCGAACTTCTTGTACAAAATGGTGCGCCAAAACGAATGAAGCCGTATCTTCCTGGCCGTTTTTTACGGCATTTAGGAAGAAATGGACGGAATCACCTCCCTCTTCTCTGTCTCCCATCCTGTATACGAATACTCCACCTGAAATCTGCACCACCTAAGATTCGTGGGGTGATGCCTTTAAGTCTCAACACCATCTCCAATATTTGATACATTGAGTGATGAAAATCATTCTACAAAAAAATCTCATCGTTCTTAACTGAAAAAGTTCCACAAAAAAGTACAATCGATCTAAAATAGGCCAAACTCTCTTTTTTTTTCTTAAATGATAGAAACTGGATTTATCTACAAGTCTAAACAATTTCTCTGTTATGTGGTCATAAACACAATTAAACTTTGCAAGAAAAGAAAAAGTAGGAAAAAATGACTTCTGATGGTGTACAATTTGACAATAAGCGAAAGCAGTGTATGGTCGGGTCGAAACGACATGAAACACGGGGCATTTGCGTACACGCTCGAAACGGCGCGGTGGAGTAGGAAACGAGATGGGACCATCGCAAACTGCAGCGATGAATGGTGCCAGCAAGGGTCACTCTTAAAGGCATCACCCCACGAATCTGAGGTGGTGCAGATTTCAGGTGGAGTATTCGTATACAGGATGGGAGACTACGGAGAGGGGAGTGATTCCGTCCATTTCTTCCTAATTGCCGTAAAAAACGGCCCGGAAGATACGGCTTCATTCGTTTTGACGCACCATTTTGTACAAGAGGTTCGCGCCAGTCTTGTGCGGCGCCGCATCTTCCGGGCCGTTTTTTACGGCAATTGGCAAGAAATGGACTGAACCACCCCCCTCTCCGTAGTCTCCCATCCCGTATACGAATACTCCACCTGAAATCTGCACCACCTCAGATTCGTGGGGTGATGCCTTTAACCTCTACGCTCCACAGCACTGCCTCGAGAGAAGCGGCGTACGCAATTGCACCGTGCTTCATGTCGTTTTGACCCGACTATAGGTGAGCGAAGATCCGAAACGTATCGCAAACTCGATAATTAAAGCACATTTCATTTTTTTCGATCACAGATTAAGTTGAACCTTGCAGAAAACGTTGTGAAGAGTGAAATTAATCAATAATAAGTAATTGAGATTTTAGCAGTAGTAATAATAGTAATAATAATATTATAGTAATAATAACTAGATAAATATGAGTCTCATAATTGATAATCATACTAGTAATATTGATTAAATAGTTAATTAGTTATTAAGTTAATTTAAATCGAATTGTGGATCTTCTTCCAGGTGTTTGGAGTACTACGAAGAAGTATACGGTCAAGTGGACGAGCTCTGGTCACAAGGAGATACGACAACAATCCTCGAGTCGCGCATCGACATCAACGACCGATGTCACGGCGGCAGGCCGTTCGAAGTGCAAGTTCACTGACCACTTCTCTCTCTTCGGTGGCTTGAATATAGTTACTGTATGCAGCGCAATAGTAAGCAGTAGGGTCTCCAGCAAACGGGTTACCTGTGACGAGTTGTTTTTTGTGTCAGTTTTTTCGAATATGTTGAATTACATGAGTATATGTTTGTGCGCCTGCACAATAAATTGTGAATGCTGGGTCGTTGTTTGCGTCATATCGCACAAAAATTAGCTCAGATGCTCCGCAAGCGATCGTAAAAGAAAACTCGTCAGTGATAAAGAAGTTCACACATTTCACCCTCTTCCTGCACCTTTTTTTTGGAACCGTTTTTGTCTTTCAATCATATTCGTTCGTTATTTTCAAACCAATAGTACTCAATATTTATCCAGTCCTGGGATGAGTGTTGGATGTACGGTAATACTGTACTTAAACATCCTTCTCTTCCAAAATATCACTAACAGAAACGAAGTCCGCTTTGAGCCCTATCTCTTCCTTTTCGAAAACATCCACAATCGATGTTCTATATAAAGATTGAGTTTCCTACCGTCTTGAAAAGCTCAAGGAGCTCACAAAAATTGCCTTCGTATGCAGTTTTAGTTAGAATATTGAGAAGAAATGGCTTTTTTCTCATGTCAATTGCTGTTTCTTAAAATCAAAAGATCTCTTAATTTAACAGTTCCAGGATTGAGGACCGACTGGTCGATTAAATAGAAAAGTCTATGAATTACCATGTTAAAAGGGATGAAGTGTCTGGCGTTAATCAATTCGCTTGGGATGCGCCCCTGCGTTCGCTTCAATTCAGAATCGTTTGAGATTTACGAAACGCGTGTCTAGCCTATACAATGACATGCGGCGGCCGCCGATCTATCTAGTTAGTGTTTTTTTAATCTTCCCAGACAAGTCTGGTACCAATTTATCGACCCCGGAGGGATGAAAGGCTTGGTGAGCAGTGGGGCGGACCTCCGATCGATGAAGACAGTGGAGCTTTTTACCGACTTCGCTACATCCACCCTATAAAAAAATGCAGCGAGCAATTTTCTCAAGTGATTCTAACCCTGCCAAAACAGGTCATAGGATGAGAGATGATTTTCATGTCGCGTGAGCTCCATGCGTAATCGTTTTGACTTGGTATTCATCTCCGGGAATTTTCCTCGTTACTTTCCAATAGTGACTGTTCGACTCTTCTTACCTTACGTATGTAAGGTGGTCCTCCGTCTTTGATTAGTCGATATTTTTTGAGTTAGTGAACCTCAAGAAACTTGAAAAGGTCGCAGTCCACTGAAGATGGCTTAGATAGAAAGGTGGACTAATTAGAACAGAAGATTAATTTTTCAGAGGTTTTTTCAGCAGACAAAGGAAATTAACGTTGAATAACGTTGCTTTTTCCTTTATGTTCTAGAATGACATGAGATCAACTTTTCTCCTATATTCTGTATTTTACCGCAGTACTATGCACATTCTCAAGAAGTTTATAACAACTGGAGTGTAAGATCAAAAGACAACAAACGCGGTGTCTTTTTGAGCAAAATTTTCTGATCATTTCGCGTGTTCTTTGTCGTCTGTTCAGTGCATAAATCTCCGTCAGTTATCATGAACAACATAATTCCTGTCAAAAACAATAAAGTTGAAAAGAATAAAATGTCTGGCATCAACCAATCCGCATGGGACCAGCAAATTCGACTTCAATCCACAATCACTTGAAGTTTACAGGCGTGTGTCCTTGTACGCAAAACTTAAAGATGACATATCCAAAGTAACATCACCTCAATTACCTGTGCTCCTGCTGCTCGAGCAAGCAAATGTAATGCTTCCATTTGCCCCGATCGCGCCCAAGTGTTGCCAACTGGCATCTCTTCTAGCGAGGAACTCGAAGAGCATCGTACTCTTCTTTGAAGGATTTCGTGAAGAGGTCTGACCATCGGGTCGGCGATATTCCTGCGGTGCGTTTGATGTCACCTGGCATCCAGTCGCTTACGGCTCTGGTCCAAAGGTTGTCGTTGAGACGCATCACGAGTCCGGCCCACCTAATTTTGCTTTCCTTAACATATGCAGCAGGGTTTCTGATATTCGATCGGTGACGTAGGAATGAACTTCGAATCCCTTTTTTCACTTGCGTAAAATGGGTTACTACTAGCATCACCTTTTCAATTCCGCGTTCTATGACGCTGATCGCATTTTTCTCCTGCTTGCAAAACGCCCACGTTTCTGAAGCGTAGGTCACAGCAGGAGGAATGGTGGTGTTGAATAGGTGAGCACGGAGCCGGATGTTCTTGGTTTTCTGCACTACATCCTCGATGCTCTTGAATGCTCCCCAAGCCGCTCGTTTCCTTCTGCCCAGCTCGGAGGTCAGGTCGTTCATCATGTTGATTTCCCGACCTAGATATACCTAGCTTCTGATATGTTCGTTCCCTTGAGCTTAAATGCAGCATCAGAAACCCATCATAAGTTCCTCATAAACATCGCTGAAGACCGATCTTTTAGCACGTTTCATCAAATACGGTCAGCATCCGTTCTCCCTGATTGATGCTTGATGTTATAAGAACGATGTCAGTGAAACGAAGATGGTGTGAATGCCGGCCGTCAACTTTCACTCCAATGTCGCATTCCGAAACTCGCATCACACTGGCACTGAATATTTTGGGAGAAATTTTGCCACCCTGACGAACCCCTCTCTTCACGTTAATTATGACATCATTGTAGAATAGGTAAAATTTTGGTCGTGAAGTTGCCATCTAACTCACCAAGTACCTTTATGTATGGAGTAGGGACGCCTTGGTTGTCTCCATGACCACTTCGGTCTCAGCTGTATCAAAGGCTTTCTTTAAATCGATGAACGTGAGACACAGCGGCATCTTGTACTCTCGCGATACTTCTATGAGTTTGAAACTGTGTGTATGGGGTCAATCTTACTGAACCCTTCTCGGAACCCTGCTTGGGGACATGGTCGCATGGCTCTCCTTCATCTAATGTTCTTTCTATCCTGTTTAGGATTACTCTTGTGAAGAGCTTGTAGATCACAGACAGTAAGCAGATTGGACGATAGTTGCCGATGTCTTGTGGGTCTCCCTTTTTATACAACAGCACGATCTTGTTGGTTTTCCGTTGCTTAGGAACCTTGCATTCGGACAGATCACGGGCGAAGAGCTTCGCCTGTGTGTTGATGAAGACTGGCGGTAGGTACTTCAAATGTTCAGGCTTGATTCTGTCGAGACCGGCTGAAGTGCGATTTTTTACAGACATGATGGCATGTCGGACTTCGGAAGGGAGGACCTTTGGAATGACACGTCTATCCTCCCTCAGATGGTGAGAAGGCTAGTGACGCGGCTGTCGAAGAGATCTGAGTGAAGTCGTGAATCACCTTTTCCATCTCCCTTCTCGATGCTGTAGTTGGTCCATCTGTGGTCCGGAGAGCAGCCATTGTTGTTTTGCGATTGGAGGAGTTCCGACGGGCGTCGGCGTAATGCTCCGTCCCACCTTTGCAGCTTCAGCCAACAAATCTGCTCTTCTCTCTTTGAGATCTTCCTTTATCGCATCTCTGCAAAGCCTTCCGAGCTAGGACGTGAGTTCTTGGTTGCCTGCAGCTCCACACTGACGTATCAAGTTCTAGAGTTTATTTAGTTAATTTATCAAGCTCTAGAGTTTTCAGAGACTCTTGGTGTCTCTTGGTGGTTTTGAAACTCTTCGCTTTCCTCGTACAGTCGTGAAGATGTTCTACAAGCCGTTGATATTCGTCGTCGATGTTGTCTATGATTGTATTTTCTCAAAAGGCGACAAGCGGAGCGAATGCTCCCAGTCGATGATGGTTCTCTGGGAGTTCGCCTAGTGAACTTCACTACTTTTCCTCCCTTCTGTGTGAAAGAAAATCTTTCTCGAAGAAGGCGATCGTCCAATTCTGCATAAAACCTTGGTACAACAGCGACATCCGTCAGGCAAAACCTTTTACTGGCTATGTTGTGGTCAACTTCATTATGATACTCTCCATCAGGTGACTCCCATTTCCAGCGTAAAGAGGAGGGTTTCTGGAATTGCGAGTTCCCATGGATGGTTTTAGTCGGCATAGTAAACTCGGAAAGCCCCTCTCCCTACTCATTCCATTAAAGGCCATAGGTACATGAATGGCCATGAATTTTGGCGATGAAATCACCAATTATGACCTTGCAAAATGTATGATCTCCGTAGAACTTCTCCAGGTCCATATAGGAAGCTTCGACTTCTTCTTTTTGGTAGCTTGATGTTGGAGCGTAAACGACGAAGATTGTCAAAGCTGGTGTTGAACCACATCCTCCCATCTGTAAACGTCCGATTCGGGTTGTAAGTTGTTCGAAAGAGTCGATGTTTACTGTGATATTCGTGTTGACGAGGACACCAACTCCTCTACTGCCGCATATTCCTTCTAAGAACAATTCCTCTCCAGTGTCATACACGGCGTCCAGTGGGTGGCGTCGCCTCGTCTCGGTCAGTTCGATGACGTCGTACTTACACTTCCTGGCTTGCATCATCATCATCTGATGCAAGCCTTCGGGCGTTGTAGTTACAAATCGTCATCGTAGTGCTTTTCCGTTTCGGTAGCCTACATGACTCCTGCAATCCCGTCTTTCTTGGCGCAACTGTACCAGGCTTTCCTCCGGGATCAGGAGACTCTTTTCTGTTACTGTGTTTTGCATAAAAATTTAAAACCCATGGGCAGGTTGCAAGCCTCTAGTCCCAGAGTTTTAGGAGAACGTTGCGCTCTCCTGGAGTGAGTAGGTGGAGCTTATTTGTTGGAGGCGACTCCAAACCGCCTCCATTGCACCTTCCAGTCACTTGATTGCATGTTGATTGCCAAAGTAACATAATACATTAAAAAGTCGGTGGAAATGAATGAAAGTGGGCTCCATGTACCCCGCACATAGAAAAACAGCGAGAACTGTACGAGATTACGATAACTTTAATCGGTGAGTGTAGCGTGTTCAAAAATTTGTCAAAGATTTGGAGTACCCCCTCCCCCCTCGGGACATTTATTTCGTTTACCAAATGTGGGTGCCCAAATGTGTAGAAAGCGAGAGTCACTGCCTATTTTCCCACTTCATAAACCTCAAACATACCAGGTTTTCTTTCCCAGCTCCAAAAGAAGATAATTAACTGTTTGTATTCAGTAGGTGTCTTGCAAACGTGCAGTTTGATTGTTTTACTCTGTGTATCCACTGTTTCTATTAGATTACATCCAGAGAGGTTTTAGCAGCGCTAAAATGTCGGGAACTTTGGAAATTTAATCGACAAAGGATTTTGTTCATTTGTTTCTTCGTCCATGATTGGAAATGTTGTTCTAAGCGTCGGAGATGCGTACAATAAAAGGCTTCTCTCCGATCGCCAGTTATGCTAGCGCAAGACCGAAATGGGCTCGCAAATCATAAATTCGAGAGTTTGCTAACGTAAATGCTCCGGAGATAACCTAAAATAGCACCTACTGATAGCGTTTTGAAGCGTAACATCAGTCTTCGTGAGGCGTTGTGCATTTATGAACCGACACCAATTTTAGACCGTTCTTTCCTACAATAACATACTCCTGAGCACGAATCTGCTCCTAGGTTTCATAAAAAGGTGAGCTTAATGTCATATACAAGGTGATGTACGATATTTTAGAGAGTAAGCAAAATGCCATACAATTACCATTATGATATGGCCACAAGCAAGGCAAAGGTAATATTCAAGCTATTATTTCGATGGAGAGGATCCGTATGGAGAGCCGTCTATGTGGAGTATTTGTTCTGGTTAGCTGCTTACGGAATACTGTCGTGCATATATCGCTTCGCTCTCACTAAGGAACAACAAGGGTGAGTTTCAGAGGGTTACTGATACCAATAACTGGGACAATTTCAAGGATGCCTTCAGTGTTCACAAAGAATCCAAGAATGTCATAAATTTTCACGAAGATAATCTTAGACATATCGCTTAAATAATGAATAACTGACGCCGAATGTGTGCTTGACTGAGAACATCTTACTATTAGCAAAAAAAAAGCAACAAAACTTGCTGAAATGTGACTTTTGTTCACAGTGTCGAAGTCTTCAAACTTGCAGTTTTAATCCTAGGTGATAATGTTTCCGAATAAAATCCGTAACTTTCACGCTGAAGCTTCTATCGGAACGTTTTCCTACGAGCTCCATCTTCGAGTAGTAGTAGAATATGATAAACTAGATATAGTTGGGTCAAAACGACATGAAACACGGACCGTTGCGCAAGCGGCCGCGCTCGGAAGCGGTGCGGTGGAAACAGCGGTTGGAATTGAGGTGGGACCATTGCGAACTGCAGAGGTGAGTGGCGGTAGCGTGGATCTTTACACGATCCCAACCGCTACGCTCCGCTTTGAGCGCAGCCGCTTGCGCAAATGCCCGTGTTTCATGTCGTTTTGACCTGACTATATGTATAAATAAATCTAATTATTTCTGTCCATGTTTTGAAACAGTTTTAAAGATTTCTTTCTACTTTAAAAAGATTGAATAGGCATGCTGGATCTCGTCATCCCGCAGAAATGGGAGGAGAGAAGTTAATTTGTAGAAGTACCAGAGATCACAAAACAATGTTGTTCTCATCATGGTCTTTGACTCCGCATGAACTACTTTCCAAATCAGCTCGAGAATAAGTCACAGTACCACTAAAAGCCCAGAATAGTATCCACGTGGAACTTGGATTTTAGAGACTTCGAGAAATTTGCCGAGTTCTGCGACAAACGACTCAATTACATACCGATGAACTTCATGCTTGGCTTCTTCGTTACTATTGTTGTGAATCGCTGGGTGACACAATTTGCAAATTTGGGCATGATCGACAAGTGAGAGATACTGTATTTAAATTATTTTATTGATATATAAATCAGATACAAACAATGTTAAATTAACACTTATTATTTTCCACTACATTCACATCCTTCTGAGTTGACTGGGTACTTCAGTATCGCCTTGTTCACGTCGCAGCTTATTAAAGGTAACGACGAACGCGGCAGGAACCTCCGTCGAAATATTGTCAGGTCGGTGGTGGCAACAATTTCTCATTGATCGTATTTTAAGGCCAAAACGACATGAAGCACGGTGCAGTTACGTAAGCGCCTGCGCTCTGTGCGGCGCAGAGAGTAGCGGTCAGGATCGTTGTGGAACCTTTGCTAGCACCGCCTATCGATCCAGTTCACGGTGGTCCCACCTCGATTCCAGTCGTTGTGTTCACCACACCGCTTCGAGCGCGGCCGCCTGCGCAGCCACACCGTGCTTCATTTCGTTTTGACTTGACCTAACGAATACGAAAAGCTCCGAAGGGGTTGCGATGACCGACGAATTCGTTCCAGATACTGTGTCGCTTCTCAATGTCTTGTATTTCGTGACATACATCTTGGAGTGAGAAGGAGGTTCCCAACATTGGAAACAATGGTTGCGGCAGGTGAGTTTCCACCATCGCATCCTGCTAAACTGAGATTTTTACGTTTTTGTCCGGTTCTTTGTATTCTCTAAGGGCTTTGGGAAGTCTGCCTCACTTTTTGCAGATATAACTCTGGAGCGGAGGTCAACTTTTTCTGACTTTTCATACGATATGATTCATACTATTCAGAACCCAATCAATCTTCATTAATTATCAAATACTATAAATTAATCGAATAATAGTACGAACTATATTAATAATTAATAATTAGCAAAGTTAGTCATACAGAACAGACTCTAAAAAACAATAGGTTCCAGCCTTGTCTGTGAAGAAAAAAAAACAGCGGCTTGCTCCCGCAAATCATTGTATAAACCAAAATCGCTGGGTTCATAAAAACCCAGCGATTCCGAATCGCAGTGAGACGCGCTGACGTAATCCAAGCGAATTGATGTGCCAGTGACTTTATCCTTAATCCTTCCAGGATTCCTGCAAAAGCACGAACTTGAGAAATTCCTGGAGTGCAAGAGTCGATACGCAAAATACTGGTTACCATTTAACTGGGCTCTTCATCTCCTCAACGTTGCACGTGAGGAGAAAAGGCTTGACGGTGACATTCCTAGGGATGCCATCTCTCAGGTGATCCAAAAACAAGTCCAGTGAATAACAGCAACTGAGAGAAGACTAAGAACTTCTGTTTAGGAAATTCGAGCCTTCCGAACAGGTCTGTCGTTAATTTGGACCTACGATTGGGTCCCATTGCCGGTGATGTACCCACAATTAGTTTTTATGGCAGTTCACGCATATTTCATCGTTTGTGTGTTCTCAAGACAGTTTATTATTACTCCTACCGCAGCCAACTACACAGTTGTTAGTTTTTTTTTTTAATATTTATTATGAAGAATTTGAGTTGATTAGCAGATTCTGTTGTTCAGGTGGATCTCTACTTTCCTTTCATGTCCTCACTTGAATTTATATTCTATGTGGGTTGGATGAAAGTTGCTATGGAGTTGCTGAATCCGTTCGGTGAAGACGATGACGATTTCGATTGTAATTTCCTTCTTGACAGAAATCTTACTGTATGTCTTTTTCATAAAGACCCGTAATATCCTCTTCCGAGTTACTAGTGGGAAATATTTGAGTACAGTCTGGTCAAAAGGACTTAAAGAACGGTACAGCTGCGTAAGCTTGCAGTCTAAATCGAGTTGGGACCCACACGCAGCCATGAGTTCAACCGCACTGCTGCTCCACAGCCTCTTACGCCACAGCACCGAGTTTCAGATCATTTTGATTCAACTGTGCTCATTTCCAGGTAAAGGCAGTACATTACTAAGTTCAAATGGCTTTCAGATCTCCCTCACAGCTGTCGATGACGCCTTTGATGATGTGCCCGATATTCGACCGGATATGTTCTGGGAGGACACTGTTTCACCGCTTTACTCACAAGAAACAGCTGGCAAATCAGTGAACTTCTATGTGGGAAGCGCAAATAGGGCAGAGTAAGTTCCTGCTTGTTTTTTTTTTTACAGTTTTTAAGTGTCTGCTCGCATCCGTTATAGACTACCCGAGGATGTCAAACAGATCATGATGGTACCTCATCCAATCAATGAGAAATTCGATCAATACATCAAAAATCCTGTCCGTAGACGGAGAACTAGCATTGTCTCGGTGATGAGAACACCACAACCGGAGTGAGTGTCAGTTTTGACTACTTGGCGGATCTATCCGTGGTTTGATGTTCTAAGTTCTTTGCCACACCGCTCAGTTGTTATCTTTATGGCTCATAAAAGGGCGGCAAAAGACAAAGATCACTGCAGTTTTTTTTTTGGAAATTGTTAGGAACCAAAAGGAATTGTTAAGATGTTAAAGCCAGCCATTTGCAAATATCTCCTAAAAAAGGAAGGGAGAACAAAAATCTTCAAAATTATTATCTAACTGCTTGCCATTTTAGAAGATCTGAAAGAGCTCGTTCTGGCAGTTACCTGCTCAATCCACTGTCAGCTTTCCAGCGAAAACCAGCCACTACAATGTTAGTTCCATTTTTTTTTTCAACTACGAACTTCCCAATTTAAAAAAAAAGTAGCACCAAAAAATCTCTGGTTTAGAGGTATGGAAGAAGCGGCTCGAGTAAACACGAAACCGCGGTCCTCTACAGATACTGGGGATGCCCATCAAAGAACTGCCTCTTACCTTAACCCCACATTTGTTGTGGAAACGGGTGAGTCTTCAGTCGCAGAAATTTGCTCCGGCAGGGAAAATCTCTCGCTCAAGAGATGCATCAAATAGATATGAGTGCATAGAGTCAACGAAGGTATTCAAGTCGGTGGATGCAACGCGTGTGCGACAACGCATGCTTCTTCCCTGCTCGACACCACTCGCTGTTTTCTCCGCCCTGTCTCGAGGGAACAAGCATTGTGCTCATCCAGTTGAACACATTTGTCGCTATGTATCCACATACATGTATTCTGCTAACATTCTTTAGCCAAACAACGGAGCTCCCACAGACTGCCGCTGGTCAAAATGAGTATATTTGAGTAAAAGTAGATGGAGCTAAGTTTAAAAGTTCTCGTGTCCTAGAACCTCTGGATAGTTCTGTCGATTTTTTTCTGTTGGTGTAGGTATGAGATTTTTTAAATTGAACCTTTAGCAAAAAAAAAGAACCATTGGAGAAATTTAAGAAATCTAAACCTTTGGAACGTCAGGCTAATAAGGATTCCACCTAAAACAATACAGATACACTTAGAGAAAATATAAATGAGACCAAGACCAGAGGCTGGTTAAAGTATGGTTATTGTCGTAGTTATATTATATATAGTTATAGTTTAAGCGGTGCGGTAGAGCGTAGCAGAAATATTCGTGGGGGACATCTGATAGTACCATTTATTGCTGTAGTCCGAGTGATGGTCCCGTCTCGAACCCAACCACTAACCACCACATCGCGGCGAGCGCAACGGCTTACGCAACTGCACCAAGCTTCACGTCATTTTGTTCATATCGTGACTATCTGCAACCTCGCAGACATCAGCAAAGATAACTCGTAATTGCTGGCACATGCCCTAGATGAGGGATAATCATGCAGAGGTCTCGAAGACGTGAAATAAAATGCATTTAAATCCAAATAAGTGTTACTGACGTGACGTTTTTCTGGAAATACACCAAAGCAGACATTTACATTGAGGAATTGGTTTCCAACCATTTTCTTTGAAAAATTGCAGGTGACGAGAATGTGCCACAACACTTAGCAGTGATTGGAGCAGGAAACGGACATCTCTACGTTGGTAGGTGGACGTGCGTATTAGTTACTTGGGATTGATCCTATAATACTTCTATGTTTCAGGAAGCGCCAGAGATCATATCTACCGCTCCAAATCGTTCAACCACGGTGAAGATCCGAAGAATATATAGTAACAGCTTACCTGTTCAATTGCTTGTGTTGCACAAACTCTTTTAATGCTCAACTATTCGGGTAGACTTGATATCATTTATAATTAAACCGTTTGTTTCTCCTATGTGATGAGAGTGTTCCCTCGTTCATATCGCTTGTATTATTCGTCTTCTTTTGTTCTTTTTTTTTGCCGTGGGATTACATCCGCTTCATCGCTCGCAAGAGAAGGAAACGAATCTTTCTTTATTTAGTTTAGATATAAGTTCCTTTTTTTCGTTCATTTCAAATATCAGTTTAGGTTCATATGGCTTCAGTTTAGAACACATTACCGCATGATTCAAATTTTTCTCTTTTTTTCTCAAGAAGTGAGGTTTTTTTCGACGTAAAGCCATGCATTTGTGGTTTTCAATCGATTACTATCAGGCCTTTTTGAGTCTGTTGGTGGCCCTTCAGTGGTAGAAGTTCTCAGCTAACAAGGAAAACAACCCTGGAGACATGAAACGAAATCGTTCTTTGATTTGAAACATTTCGGACACTCATGATGGTTGTAATATTCGATTTTCGATATCCCTCGTCACTTTAGTCTGAAATTTTGATCATTGATGAGATGTACACGAGGTATCAACTGGTTGACGTTTGGGCAAACTCTTCTTCAAAGCTTGGAACAGAATACAACTTGTGATGGTGGTCCTGGCGAAATTAGACTCACCCAAGCTACTGGCTCCGAAACACTAGCAAGGCAGTGCTTCTACATGGTTGCATAAGCAAGACTAGTGAGACGGAAGAAAACAGTGAATATCCACTTCTGTGGACGGAAGCTGCGCCGCACAGTAGGGACTGTGCCAGAAGAAAACAACGAGTAGCAGTGCGGGCGACGGTTGAGAAATACTACCTAATACGCCGATGTAACTAAATGTCCTTCTTCTGAGGCTAGATAAAAAGTGCCTAAATCTGTCAAGATTTCCATTTATTGCCGGTTTCTCTGCTAATTCCATCCACGCATGCCTAATTAATTTACTATAATTGCATTTAATTGATTAAGCGAACTAGACTGACTACTATTTGCGAAAGGTTGTGGATCTACTATGGTTGGCATTAAAAATTGCGCGTAGTGATGATATCTATAGGATAATTTCTTCCTACTCAAACGCATGTATCTTCTATTCTAACAAATTTTACCTTAAAAGCATCACCCCACGAATCTGGGGATTATGGATACGGAGTCGTAGATTATGGAGAGGAGGGTGACTCCATCTGTTTCTTCCTAACTGCCGTAAAAAACGGCCCAGAAAATACGACTTCGAGCATTCCGGCGCGCTATTTTCTACAACGAGTTCGTTGGAGCCAGCTTTGTGCATGCGCCGCATCTTCCGGGCCGTTTTTTACGGCAACTAGGAAGAAACGGAATGGACGGAATCACTCCTCTCCGTAATCCACGAAACCGTATAAGAACTCTCCACCAGAAATCCGCACCACCCAGATTCGTGGGATGCCTTTCAAAAAAACAACACTGGTTGGAATAGGAAATTAATTTGTGAAGCTGCCTGACAGCTATTTAGATTTCAAACTTCACAATATAAAAAAGAATAGAGAAGGCAGGTCCTGGAGTAATTTTTTACTCTCTTATCATTTTTGGACGGTGAAGTCATGGTGCTGTTCAATACCGCCAGTGACATAAATAAAAATGGAAATGAGATGAAATTATTAATTTATTTCAAAAAGTAGTTCTAAAATAAAATAACAAAGTATAAAGTGTCTGGCGTTAATCAATCCGCTTAGGATGCGCCCTCACGTTCACTTCAATTCCGAATTGTTTGAGGTTCACGAACGTGTAACTGGCCTATACAATGACTTGCGGTGGCTAGCCGATGTGTCAAGTCAGTGTTTTTATCCTCCCAGACAAGTCTGGTACCAATTTATCAACCCCGGAGGGATGAAAGGATTGGTGAGCACTGGGGCGGATTCGATCGTGTAGGAAGCGGAACCTTTGACCGCTACACTACACCCGCACCAAAATAAAATAATAAAATGATCAATTACGAACGCTAAAAACAGTTCGCATTACCAGAAGGAAAACACAGTATCCTAGAGAGAATTAATTGCCACAATGCCATACGACTATCAATAACAAGAATTTGAACGTTTCCTTTTTATTACGTTCTGTCTCACCCAAAAAAAAAACTACATTCGTCTGATTAGAAATGCAACCTATTACGTTTAGTTTATCCATGACAGAAAGTAAAACATGACGTTATCGTGGTTACCTCTACAAATATTGAGATATTTTTATCATTGGTAAGTGATAACCACGTCAATATTTTTGCTTTTCTATATGACTGTTAACTACAACCTGTGTGTTTCAACATCCCATCCATGGACACTTTTTCGACTTCTACTAAACTGGAGAGGCAGTCTTTGGAAAGCTGTAGGGATTGAGACTATTCTTTGGCTAGTGTTATATTTACTTGTTAATATGTTTCATCGGAACTTTCTCACGGATGACCAGCGAAGGTGACTTCCTTTTTTCTTTGCGTTCTGTTTTGGGTCATACGGTGGTAACAAAGAGCGTCAACCAGAAGCACTTTATAGATAGCAATTTGTTTGTCCATCTTTTTATTTATTTATCGCGTCATTTTATTGTTTTCAGATAGTTTTTTTTTGTTTTCTGTGTACTTTCGGGTCAAAACGAAATGAAACTCGATGCAGTTACGTTGCGTTCGAAGCAGTACGATGGAGCATATCACCTGTCACCTGTGCTCCTGTTGTTCATCGATTTGCTCGAGCGGGCACCAGTAATACTTCCATTTGTCCCGATCACGTTCAAGCGTTGCCCACTGGCATCTGTTCTCGCGAGGAACTCGAAGAGCGTCGTACTTTTCTTTGAAGGACATCGTGAAGAGGTCTGACCATCGGGTCTTCCTGTGGTGTGTTTGACACCGATGTCCATCTTCTCTCAGATGGTGAGGGGGCAACTTACGCGGCTGTTGAAGAAATCTGAGAAGAAGTCGTGAATGACCTTTTCCAACCCCCCTCTGATGCTGTAGTTGTTTCATCTGGGGTCCGGAGAGCAGTCATTGTTGCTTTACGACTGGCAAAGTTCCGACGGGCGTAGCGAATGCTCTGTCCCGCCTCTGCAGCTTCAGCCAGCACTTCTGCTCTTCTCTTTGAGGTCTTCCTTTATCGCTTCTCTCCAAAGTCTTCCGAACTCGGACGTGGGCTCCTGGTTGCCTGCAGCTCATGCAGCTCCACGCTGAAGTATCAGCTCTAGATTTTTGGGAGACAGGTGTCTCTTGGTGCTTTTGAAAATCTTCGCTTCCCTCGTACAGTCGTGAAGTTGTTCAACGAGCCGGTCATATTCCTCGTCAATGTTGTCCATGACGGTATCTCCCCAAAAGCCGACAAGCGAAGTAAAGAGCTCTCAGTCGATGATGGTTCTGGGAGCTCGCTTAGTGAACTTAGCGGCTTTTTCTCCTCTCCGTGTAAAGGAAAATCTTCCTCGAAGAGGACGATCGTCCGATTCCGTTTAAAACTTTGGTACAACAGCGACATCTGTCAGGCAAAACTTTTGACTGACGATGTTGTGGTCAATTTCATTACGATACTCTCGATCGGGTGACTCCCACGTCAAGCGTAGAGAGGGCTTCTGGAATTGCGAGTTCCCATGTATGGTCTTCGTCAAGATCAAGAGATCAAGAGATCAAGATCGTCTCGGGAAGCCTCTCTCCCTGCTCATTCCATTGAAGGCCATGTTTCGATGTGAAGTTCCCCAGGCGTTCTTCTGGAGCCGATTTTGGCGTTGAAATCACCAATTATGACCTTGTAGAAGGTATGATCTTCTTTGTAGAACTTCTCCAGGTCCATATAGAAAGTTTTAACTTCTTCTTCTTCGCCTTCTTCTTGATTTTGGAGTGTAAACGGCGAAGATTGTCAAAGCTGGCGTTGAACCACATCTTTTCATCCGTAAACGTCCGATTCGGATTGTAAGTTGTTTGAAAGAGTCGCTGTTCACTGTCATATTCGAGTTGACGAGGACACCAACTCCACCAACTCCTCTACTGCCCCATGTTCCTAAGAATAGTTCTTCTCCAGTGTCATACACGGCGTTCAGTGTTTGGCGTCGCCACGTTTCGGTCAGTTCGATGACGTCGTACTTGATCTTCTTGGCTTGCATCATCAGATCTTCGATGGCCGCTTCCTATGCAAGCGTACGTGCGTTATAAGTGCAGATCGCCATCCTAGTCCTTTTCCGTTCCGGCAACCCCGTCCTTCCTGGCGCTACCGTACCAGGTTTTCCTCTAGAATCAGGAGACTCTTTTCTATTACTGTGTTTTGAAATTTGAAACCTATGGGCAGATTGCGAGCCTCTAGTCCCATGAGTTTTAGGAGAATGTTGCGCTCTCCTGGAGTGAAAAGGTGGAGCTTATTTGTTGGAGGCGACTTCAAACCGCCTCCGTTGCACCTCCCAGTCACTTGATTGCACGCTTTTGGCCGGATCGACGTGCTGGATACGGTAGTATTATGAGCCGATCCTGGTACAGCAGAAACAGGGAGTCCATCCCAGGAATCCACCTACGTTTCAGGGCAGGTACAAGGTCGCTTTTGGTCCGCGATTAGCCGCGTGGGGACGCGCAAGGTGGCTAATCGCGGGCTAATCGTAGCCTCGCGACTAACCGGCTGTGTTCCCTCTAACGAGTGTGATCCGTTGGCGATGGAGCGTAGTTATTAAAATTGATGGAGGAAGCTTGCTAGCCCTCCCTTCGCTGCAGTTCGCGATGGATCCAGCTCGGTCCCAACTATTAGCTTCACCGCGCCGCTTCGAGTGCAGCCGCTTATGCAACTACGCCGAGCTTTGTGTCATTTTCATCCGACAAATAATCCACTTACTTATCCAGAAAGAGTCCTCAGTAATCCAGAAAAAAGTGTGCGAAACGGCTTCGTATAATCCCTTCTTCCCTATGCATGCAAGACGATAGCACAAGTGCACTACAAGTCAGGTCGCTTTGACCCGAAAAGGTGCTCAAATTTTTCGCCATTGAAGGGAGCACGAATTTTATTGCGTTGGGATCTCTATGAATAGATCTCCACGAATGAGCGTCGTCACATCCAACTCGCTTTATTAATCCAAAAAAAGTAAGTGAATCAGCTTTGTGTGATTAAATCTTCCCTTTGTTTGCAAGACAATAGTACGTCAGACCACTGGTGACTCTTCCAGCGACATCTTTATATGTGCGAGTTCACAATAATTCCAGTGGTTTTTTTTTCAGGACTCTTGAGGATGTTGCAAAACAATTGGATCAACATCTTCATGACATTCCAATAGACTTTATGCTTGGCTTCTTCGTTAGTATTATTGTTACACGATGGTTGACCCTTTTCAACAATGTGGGCTTGATAGAAAAGTGAGTGTGTTCAAATGCGAAGAAGTAATGAGAAAAAAAAGGATAAAGGATAAAGTCGCTGGCGTATCAATCCACTTGGGATGCGCTAACGCGTTTTACTGGAATTCGTAATCGATGAGGTTGTGGAATGCGTGTTGGCCTATACAATGACTTGCGGGGGCCAGCCGATGATCACGTCAGTGTTTTTATCCTCCCAGACAAGTCTGGTTCCAATCTATCGACCCCGGAGGGATGAAAGGCTTAGTTTGCACTAGGGCGATTTCGAACCCTAGACCGTGTGGCTACAACGGACCTCTAACCGACTGCGTCACACCCGCCCACATGAGTTAGAAAAGTACAATGGAAAATCCCATTAAAAGTGCAACATTATGGAAACACGGGAAAGCACTTTTTCCAAATTCTAGAGCTGTATTTGCCTTAAGATTAGCGTATTAAAGCACCCTTATGCACGAGCTGCATCCAACATAGAGCGGTCAAGAATGAATAAGACTTCCAAATCCAAAAAAAAAAATCTAGTCCGTAGTTTATCAGTCCATTTGAAAGGAAAGCGATTATTACTCGAGTTTTAGGACTACTAAGGGGAAGTGAGTGGGGTTACGCTCGTTTCTGTAATCTACAACCCGATCTCTACTCTGCTGTTTCCGTGCCACGTAAATTTCGTTATATGTCCTTAGCCAGTCCTCACAAAATTTTGGAAATTCAATCTAGTTCACGAGTTTCACGGTGATAACTCACCACTTCCCTCAACTATTTCACTCACGTACCTCGTAGGAACCAAAACGGTTTCCACGCCGTTTGTTTTTCACAACGATTAGGGAGAGAGCAGAGCAACCACACTGGATTCCGCAGTCCACTACCTGAACTCTACGCTCTCGCTGTGGGTTCCGTCAAAATCGTGTTACGCTGCCTTTATTTGCTCCACTCCTAGAAAGCGTTGAACAAGACTGACTTCGGAAGATTTCGTGCTGGTTGGTAAATTTCTAACATTGATTTTCTTTCGTTGAGTTCTACGTTCTTCTAGATCTCGTTAGTCTTCTTTTCACTAAAACCTAACCTTCCCAATATTTATTCCATCGTAGACCCTTAAGGTCGATGAACTTGCTGTTGTTGGTTTTGCTCTACCACGTTTTCCTGACTACTAATACTAATTAACAAAGCATAAGGGAAAAAAGAACTCAAAAATCCAAGGAAGAAAATTAGCCAAAATTCACACACTTTTGCATGCATAATATCCAACATTTCCATATTTTCAGTGTGGCTCACGTGATTTCTTGTTGTGTCAGAGGCTCGGACGATAAGACAAGACTGAGGCGGACGAACATCATCAGGTGACAAATAATTAACGAGTTTTCCCTCATAATCCTCATCTTTTTCGTCTCTGAGCTTACATAATAGTTGCAGATATTGTGTGGTGGCTCAACTTCTTGCCTTTCGTGATATATCTGTGCCAGTTCGAAAACGGTTTCCAACTAGTGAGGCCATCGTCAATGCTGGTGAATAGCCTGTCCTCTGCCCTGTACCTTAACACAAGTGCAATTTTCTGACATTATTCAGGGTTTTTGTTTCCACACGAAAATGAGGAACTAAAAAATGTGAAATGTGTGGCGACTAACATGGGGAAGCACGGATGTCTTTATGGAAAGACGTGGATACCAGTGCAGTGGGCCGTTTCTCTTCTGAAGTTGGCACGATACAAAGATGAATCTATTTCGAGTGACCTTCTGCTAGGAAAATGCTTGGAGGTGAAAATTCAAACCTAAAAAAACAAGTATCATCAAGTGTTTTGAACCGAGACACATCTGGAGCAGAACTATTCAGGCTTTCAAAACTACATAAATGCTTTCGAAGAATTTCTATAGTCGACGCCAAGCCTGTTCAACTGGATATATATAGTCGGGTCAAAACAACATGAAGCACGGTGCAAGCGGCGCTGTGGAGATGCGGGTTAGATTCGGCGTGGGACCATAGCGAATTTCAGCGATGGAAGGTGCTGGCAAGGGTCCCCCGGATCCTTGCCACCGCTCCTTTGCGCCGCCTCGAGAGCAGCTTACGCGACTGCACCGTGTTTCATGTCGTTTTAAAGGCATCACCCCACGAATCTGAGGTGGTGCAGATTTCAGGTGGAGTATTCGTATACGGGATGGGAGACTACGGAGAGGGAGGTGATTCCGTCCATTTCTTCCTAATTGCCGTGAAAAACGGCCCGGAAGATACGGCTTCATTCGTTTTGGCGCACCATTTTGTACAAGAGGTTCGATTGGAGCGCGCCAGTCTTGTGCGGCGCCGCATCTTCCGGGCCGTTTTTTACGGCAATTAGCAAGAAATGGACGGAATCACCTCCCTCTCCGTAGTCTTCCATCCCGTATACGAATACTCCACCTGAAATCTGCACCACCTCAGATTCGTGGGGTGATGCCTTTAACCTTACTATACAAGGATCGCGTATACCGTAATGTATTCCCTTTTGTGCCTGGCACACATTATCTTTTCACTTCAACCTGCTAGGAGGCCACGTCATCCTCACTCGGTTCAACACATTTACCACCGACTATATGCTTCTGTGAACAGGAAAATATTTAGGAACTTCTACGTTTCCGCACTTGTCTACTTACGCTGAGGAACTACGACTGGGTTCCGATTCCTATAATGTACCCGCAGCTTGTTTTCCTTGCTGTTCATCTCTTTTTCTTCATAGCAGTTCTTTCTCGTCAAGTAGTACCAACTGACTCTTCATCTCTTTCATCGGTGAGTTCAACACGACACAACAACGCCTATACACAAATAAGTGGTACCGACATACTCTTCCCACGCTATTGCTATTCCGCTATTAGACCGACTGTCAAAATACCAATAAACTATTACGGTTTCACCTAAACAGTTGAAAATGTGAAATTATGATGATCTACTCTCAGATTCTGAAATTTTGTAACATAAGAAGATTGCGTGGGCTTCTGTAAGCGTTACTTAAAGTGAGCTATTTGAGCGAGCGTAGATCCTCACTCTTTTTATCTATTCTCCTGACTAATGTATGGAATTCTAATACTTAGGAGTATGATGCGCAGTGATGCTGTTAGATTATTCTTTTTTGGCTACTGAATAAGTGTCCGTCGCATCAATCAGCTTGGGATGCGCCAACGCGTTTTACTGCAACTTGTAGTCGTTGAGGTTTTTTTTACGCGTGTTTAGATACACAATAGCTTTTGGGGACTTTGAGGGGCAATCGATGTATCAAGTCAGTCGTTTTATTCTCCCGGACAGATGTGCCTCTGTCAATTTACTGTCCCCGGAATGATGAAAGGTTTGGTTGTTACTACAGCGGTTTTGAACCATCGAACGTCCAGTCACTGCGGACATCTTACTGGATCCCGAAATAGAGACGGAAATGTCCTCTGTAGTGCGCACTATCATATGAAATTAGTAACCACAACTAGTATAAGCGGAAAAATTCAGTTCCATCTCTGTTGATCTTTCCTAAAAATGATTTTTTTATTTTTTAAACTTTAATATCAACAGTGCCACACACAGTTATAGTAGGGTCAAGACGACATGAACCAGTTGCGTAAGCGGTTGCTCTCAAAGCGGCATGGTGAAGGAGAAAGCGGTTGGAATCGATGTGGGACCATCACGAATTGCAGCGATGAGTGGTGCTAGCAGGGATCCTCCCTCGAGCCTGACCGCTACGCACCATCCGTACCGCTTCGATACGCAACTGCATCGCGCTTCATGCCGTTTCGATCGTACTGTGCACCGCTTGTATGCAAATCTGGAAATAGAGTGGATTGGGGTAGACTTGAATATGGTAGAATTCGTTTCGGAATTAATGGCTTGGCAGGCATAACGCGGTTGGCCATCTAGGATGCGCCAAGTAGCCTTGCAACATATCCGCCCTTGTCCCTCCAGTGAGAAAAATTCGCTGAAATATAGAAACCTTATCTAACTGCTTACTACATGACTTACTTGACTTAATCGGCGGGCTGATGTCATCGCCTGACGCGATTACCCGCATCTTCGCCGAGGTGTGCCGTCCTTGAACACAGCTCTGCCCAACCTTTTCGATCTTCTGCGAGAGCTTGCACAGAATCAATCCATTCGTCGCTATTCCATGTTCTGCGAAACCTTACGTCTCGCCTGAACTGCCTATCCACGCCGAGTGTCCTCAGGTCCCCTTTTAGCGCCTCAGTCCAGAACTTCCGTTTTCGGCCAGGTGGCTTCTTCCAGCTCGAACCCGGCAAACTCCCCAGAACTCGTTGAACAAGGCGATCTGCCGGTCTCCTCAATATATGACCAAAGAAGCGAAGACGATTTACTTTAGCCGCTTTCGAAGACGAGGGAAGATGTTGATATCTTCCACGTGTCATCCGCCGGTAAACCACATCAATTTCTGCGTAAAGATCTTCATTGTGGCATACCCTAGGCCGTCTAAGCATCTTTCGTTCCGTGCAGTCAAGCCTCTCCATAACCGTTGATGGTGCTGCCCAAGTCTCCGATCCGTACATCATGATGGGGCGAATATAACTCGGAAAACTCTAACTTATACGCAATTAACTAAGGTTAGGAGCACAAAACAAACGTAGTTACAGTTTCTGTTCGTAGTAATCAACAGTTGACGTGGCAATAAACAGTGTTTTGCCGAGTAGTATGAATTAAACGTTCTACAAAGTTATTATCAAAAACTCATTTCAGCTGGACGCTGTGATACCTCTCATGTCATGCTTGCAATTTACCTTCTACATGGGATGGTTGAAGGTTGCAGAAGCTTTACTTAACCCCTTTGGGGAGGATGATGATGATTTTGAGTGCAATTTCCTACTGGACAGGAATCTCATAGTGAGTAACCGTTTGACCAAATTCATGCGCTATTCCAAAGTCGTAGGAAAGAACTTTGTTTCAAGTTTGAGGTCACATTTTAGAAGCGCTAAATTGTTGCGTAATCTGATAAAAAGCAATTTTTTTGGCACAGCCGCCGCCTTTTTTTCGCCTCATCCTTGTTAAAGAAATTTCGCATGAGTACATTACTTTTTCTCCCAGAACAATTGGATCTACTACTCGGTATACTACTTGATTAGGAGCAATATAGTGCTTGTTACACCGTTTACTTCTAACTGCCGATTATTCTTAAGGTAGGAATAGCTATCGTCAATGAAGGTGACTGCTGCCTTCCCAAACAAGAAAATGATCCGCTTTGGAAGGTGCCTATGGAACCTCTGTACAATAAGATGCAAAGAACGGCGAACCCTTTGGTAGGATCTGTGGTTGGTGTCGAGTGAGTTAGCCTCATTATTCATATTATATGGTCCGTGAAACTTTGTTAGAAAACATAATGTGTCACAAAAGAAAACACAAAAGAAAACTGCAGGCATTTCTTCAACAACTGTGAGAGTAGAGGGTCTATTTCTCTCTTAACTATTTGTTTTAAAGGCAGCGTATCAGCATTTTGACTTGCTGCAGAACCCACAGCGAAGGCGTAGAGTTCGGATAGTGAATTGCGGAGCCCAACGTGATTCCGCTGATCCCTCCCTAATCGCGTAAAAAGCGGCGTGGGAACCGCTTTTGTTCCTACGGGGTACGTTAGAACGCTCCTCTATGTACACGTTCCGGTCCCATTAGCACCCTATTAATTGGTTTCGTTTGAACAGGCTGGTGAGAAGACATGCAATAGAATACATTTTGGCAAATGGCGTTTCTGGACTGTCTTTTTACAGTCCAGTAGAAATGAACGGAACCGCCCCCGTTTCCACAATCTATGACCACGCATTGCAAATCTCCATGGGAAACCCATATCACTTCAGATTCGTGGTATGCTGCCTTTAAGAACACAAAGTTGTTATTACCCCTTTATTGTACAGCTTCATCAAAAAAGTGATGTGGTTTTTTTTTCAGCTGCATAGATTAAAGTTAAGGAGAAGGTAGGAGGATTTTGGGAAGGAGGTAATGGAAATGTACCAGAAAAGTGAAAAGAGATTTTAGGAAATGAAGGGGAGTACAGCTTACATAAGCATAGGGAAGCATAACTTTAATTAACCCAATTTTATCTCAAATGAGTGTAGAAAGATAAAGGTAGTATAGAACATTGTGTTCTTTGCGGGATTCACCAATAGTTTCCCCTCAACATTAGAATCTACTCGACAGTTTTCAGGTTTTCATTTCAAGAAAGAGAAACAAGAACTGTGTCATCAAGTGGAGCGGACTATGAAACGGATTTTGTAGCTATCTAAGTGAAGTTCTACGTACAATTTTCAGCAACTTTCACCAGACTTCATGGATTTGTTTGATTGACAAGGAAACGTCCTCCTGTAGTGTTGATGATCAGTGAACTGTTTAAGGTTTCCTAATCGTAGCTTTTGTTTGCCCTCACTTTTCTCACATATTCTCAATTGTTTTGTTGTTCAATACTTTTACTTGCAAAGGTAGCCACCGCTTCAGCATTTTTGGCTTGAACATTCGTGGAAATATTACACTATGCACACATTCACAACTGGAATTAATTTTTTTGTTATCGATCTGAACTGGACAGGAATCTTGAAACCACGTCATTATTTTCATTTAATTGTTCTAGATGTCGGCCGTGCAAATGCTGTTGCCTGTCCCAATTTACTCTTGTTGTTAGCGTATGGAGAATTTACCTAAAGGCAGCATACCACGAATCTGGGGTGGTACGGATTTCAGGTGGAGTATTCGTATACGGGATTAGAGATTATGGAGAGGGGGGTGATTCCGTCCATTTCTTCCTAATTGCCGTAAAAAACGGCCGGAAGATACGGCTTCGGGCGTTCTGGCGCACTATTTTCTACAAGGAGTTCGACTGGAGCGCGCCAACCTTGTGCGGAGGCGTATCTTCCGGCCCGTTTTTTTACGGCAATTAGAGAGAAATAGACGTAATCACTCCCCTCTCCGTAATCTACGATCCCTTATAAGAATACTCCACCTGAAATCTGCACCACCTCAGATTCGTGGGGTGATGCCTTTAAATAATAAACTCCAATGAAACCTACCTACATATCCAACCATGTTAAAGAGGAGCAGAAGTCCCAAAGAAGTCTCAGTTAGGAACATTCCTGCCCTTGTATTGTTCTCCTTATTCTTCTTATTCCTTAACTGCTTGTAGTTTCTCGGCGTACGAACAAAATTCGACGGATTTTTTCGTGCACTCCCTCCTCGATTTTGGTTCGTTATTGTTGAGTTGATTTTACTACAAGCATAAACTTTATTCGTTTCTCTTATGGGCCCTTTCATCAAAGTCTAATGACGGAATAGAGAATTGATGCCATGACATTTCTCAGAAAAAGGAACTGTTTGAAACACAATCTGCGACGTCCTCGTATACGTTCATGTGGAAAACAAACCTGAGTGAGATTTTTAACTACAGAGCAAACTTTACTAGTTTTTCTTTCACGAAGCAAAACAGTTTTGAGTAATAATTATGACAAAACGCCTAGTCTCGTGAGGCAGAATCGTGAGATTCCTGTACTCAAAACGCGCGGGAACCATCATTCTGCAGACGACACCCATGTGTCGATCCAGAGCAAGCAGAAATGTTCTGCACATAAGATCAATCGACTTCATAACACTTCAACAACATCTCCATACTTATCAACGACAACGCGAACTTCTACTCCCACTAACACTGTTCACCAAACTCGTCAGTGCAAGGCTTCACTGTTCCTCAATGCACATCGGGGGGACTGATCATCGGCACAACAGAAAAACATGACATGATCGAAGTGTACAGCGACACCGTCTGCATCTCCAATTACATTAGTGAATCGGAGATCTTTCTAGCAACTTTCATCATTCTGTTCGAGTATGCCATCACAATATTGTCATGGATCAATGGCTTTGGACAAATCTACGCAAGACTTGAATGGGTAGGACTACTGATCACTGAACTGCACAATTTGCTGGGAACGCCTCTATAATTCGTAGTGCTGGACAATTACAGAAATCATAACGGTCATCCCAGCCTCGCTACTTACGCTCGTCCTCTGCAGACTCCGTCTGCTCAAGGAAATTATCTGCTCGATAAGCGGAGAAATCAGGCGCAGCCGTCACCGAACCTGTACTATCCCACAATTTCCATCAGTATAAAGGAAAGAAAATCATCCTAACTATAGTTGGGTCAAAACGACATGAAACACGGACCGTTGCGTAAGCGGCCGCGCTCGCAACGGTCCGTGTTTCATGTCGTTTCTCGAAGCGGTGTGGTGGAGACAGCGGTTGGAATCGAGGTGGGACCGTGGCGAACTGCAGAGGTAAGTGGCGGTAGCGAGGATCCTTACACGTTCCACCGCTTCGCTTCGAGCGCAGCCGCTTGCGCAACTGTCCGTGCTTCACGTCGTTTTGACCCGACTATACTTCACTTATCAGTGTTTCTACAACTGACATCATCCTGTTCAGATACGGTCAGGATTACGAGTCCATCTCAAAAAAAAAATTTCTCCGCAAATTCAACGGCGCCATCGAGGCGTGTACTGTGGATCTGAATGTACTGAGGAGTGACAGTATTTCATCTTCAACCTACTGGACGAGAGACATGCCTCCTACCACGAAACTCCAATGAAAAACCAGCTGGAACCATTTATCTCCGACTTCAACAAGTTGCTTATTAATGTCAACAAAAAAAAAACCGCATTACTTCACTCGCGGCCGCAGCTTTCACACAAGATTGAATAACCAGTGTTCGGGAACTCAATGCTGCACCGATGAAACTTTATAAAATGAGCTTGCTGCGTGGAAGTGCTGCTCCTTGTTCGATTCCAAAATATCGGTATTCTTGGATTTCGGTGACTTTGGTTACTTACTAGCCATCATGTTCGACAATTGATGCCGATACCTTGTTTTTGGAGCTATCAAAGGGGAACTATGTCTGACGGTTGTTTTGGTGTTGCTGAATACCACAATTACTAGATTTTTATTTGGCACTTTTCATTTTTTATTTGGCATGGAAGAATTTGAGAGCGAAACCTCTCTTTTATAGCATTTTTGGAGCCTTATCTCCTATATATAACGATGGCGAAATGACAAATGTCAGAACAATACTCAGAACACTTTCTATGAGTATCAGCGTTTTTCAGAACACGATTTCCATAAAGAATTCAATACAATTTGTACGGTTTTCTATGTACAGTATATAAAATAGCACAGTATGAGCAAATTCACATGCACTTCAAGTTCCGTCGCCGGACCTTCTCAATGAGTTGTTCAAAATTATTGTCCGTGTAGATGTGTTGCATATCTTGTGCGATCGACTCCAACATGGAATGGTTAACTGTGACAGCATCAGCGACTTTTTTCTGAAATGTCTGCTATATTCCAACTGTTTTCACTTTTTTTTTAACTCAACCCTGGCTAAGACGGAATGGCATTGACTGTCTGGCACCACAAAATTGAAAAACTCTGTGAATAGATGAATTTTGAAGGTAACGTTTGGCATGATTTGCTATGTTAGGTTCCTTCTATAATTCATTACGGTCCGAAATGACGTTTGCAGATATTTCAGCGAAATTGCAGAACTGCGGAGAAAATGTGATGAACTGAAGGCATCAGTATAACCGACAATGCAACTCTTTACACCTACAACTAAGTTGACCGAGTGGAAGCACAAATGTTGGATTTGATTATTCGCATTAGTGTGAGGAGTTCTTTCGTCGGGTAATTTCACCAGCACCAGCAATCAACTTTATCTTCCCGTTTAATCTTTTCAATTTAATCTGTGGATGTAAGTAGTTGACTTTTTTGGTAAGTCGATAGCTCGTGGGTCCTGCTGCCTCTGATTCTTAAACTCGTAAAGTCCTTTTTTTTACCTTTTCGTTGTGGTACTTGACAGCTATGCACCGAATTCCCTCTCGTAGTAAGAACATTGAAAATTTCCTCAAATGTTGCCTTTGATTCAAATTCTTGAAGAGTTATGGAGCATAGTTATTCCCAAATAATTGCCCATGGGCACTACTAGGTTTCAAATAGCAAAACAGTATCAGAACCACAGAATCGGGAAGGTCGCAGCGCAACAAACCAATGGGCGTTGAGCAGGAACCCCGGAATAGATTGTACTCCTTAGAGAATTATGACAGCAAAAAAAAAGAGCTATTTTTCAGAATGACAAAGAAGGAAGCTTTTGTGCAAAACTTAGCTCGAGTGAACGTTTCACGATCAAATCACTTTCTTTTGATTTGGAGCCTCAAGGATTTAAAGTTTTGTTGTTATCGACTAACATAACTTTGAAAACGTAAACCAACACACCCGCATTAGAATTTGCACTAACGAAAAACTTCCGAATTAAATAAATTCTGTTAGTTCTTCACCACACAGCAAGATCTTCATCAAAATCCAGCGATTTCAAACAGCAAACACAAACAACCTACAAAGAGTACCTCGTCTGGAAACGTCGTTCTTCTAGTCTCCCTTAGGATCTCGCGCTTGAAATTTCAAAACAATATCAAAATATGTCAGTGTTCTCATTTAAACATTAACGGACATATGTCACGCCAAAAACGGACCCTCCTTACCGTGTATGAAACAGAGTACAGCTCAAATCCCTGAGAAACAGCTTCTCTGGCAATATCTTCAGGTTCAGGCCCTTTATTGCTCCATCCATCGGTGAAAACTATCATCACCTGAAGCAGTGGCTTTGAGGAACATTAGTAAAAATTTGTGAAGAACAATAAGGAACGCTAGTTCACCCTAGTTGCAATGCCAGGCCTTGCTCCTTCTTTTTCGCTAGTTTGTTTGATTCCTTCTTTGATACCAGCACCTAGAAATGCAATATTCAAATGGTTCCACGATCGATCCCTTTCAAACTAAATTTACTGAACAACTTGATCGAATAATGCTGTGGAGATGCTGTCTGTACAATTTGTACATGAAAGCCTCTCTTTTTGAATTCTCATCAGACCTTAATTAAGCTTCAGCTGGTAAGGACAATTTTAAACTGAGAATTTGAAGTAACAGCAGACTATTACGCGCTGTGTGATTGAAAATGCTGTATTTGGAAGCTAAATCTTAGCTTGGCCGATTTATGGATATGGAGGGAACCAGCAAATACTGGGGTTGACTAGCTGATCGCTATTGAGGGCTCTTTAAAAGTCTTCTCGCTTCCCTCACTTCTCAACAATTTTAGGTGACATTAGGGCTGGCGACTGGTGTATGTAGTCCTACAGCGGCTCTCAGATTTTCACTGATGTTGTGTCACCCAAAAAAAGAACAGGATTTCGCAGTGATACCTCCACTATTCACACCAATATTGTAATCTGCAAAAAAGTTGAGATTAGACCTAAAAAGTGACCGATTGCATCACGACTTCACGATTAGATCCGTTGTGTTGTCGTGTGAGTCGTTAAATGCAGCAATTACGCCATACAAAGTTAAGCGCGTTGGGAACTTTCCGTATGTGGATGGGAAGCGTTAGGAGCATAGTTCACGAGTATTATATGCGCTGCCGCGCTCAATATCGCCTAATTATAAAAAAAACCGTGGACTACGACCTTGTCGCCCTGGACTCCTCTACTGTCTTTTAAATGTTCTCACATAAAAATGGCATCTAATAATCAATCTAAGGCACCTAATAACGTTCCACGTCTGCGAAAGCAGGCGTACGCACCGCATCAGACCGGGAGCAAAGAGAGCTAGCTAGTGTCAGCAGACCGTTGGTTGTTCGCATGCACGCGCACGCAGCGCGTAAGCCTGCCTCGTGCGGACTCGGACGCGGCGCGTTATTAGCTGTCTCGTATGGAGATCCGGTCCCACACGTTTCGTGCCCTTTTTTCTGAATGACTAAAAGATTTAATTGCTAATGCTGGCCACGAAGGAGGAATCATGACTTCAGAGAATTTGTTTGCAAATTTTTGAACACGACTGACAATTTTCTGATCCTACTGTAGCTCTAAATTTTTGTAAGCTTAGCCGTTTACAGTAATTCAACACGAGATAGCTAATGTAGTTATATGTCGTACACAACAGAATCTATAAAAGAAAATGGCTTCCAATCTAGCTACGTTTTCTATATCATTTCCATTCACATCCTAGAACATTCAGTTATCCGCTTTTGTATGATATTGCAATAGAAAGAATTCCAAGAAAAAAGAAAGGTTCAAAAGAAGAGGATATACTTTCGAAGGCATTTTCTGAAATGTACTTTGAAAAGTCTGCAATTAAATCTGCGATAATAGTTCTAAGAAGAATCTACAACAGGAATTAATTTGTGAAGTATGCGTTTTCTTTGCCTATGCGGTAGAATGCTCAAACAACTGAGTAAATGAACTGGATTCGGATGATGTTTCGCAACGAATGTAATAGGATTCATAGTCCTGTTCAACTATATTCATATCAATTAGAATGTCAAAGCAAGGTTAATTTTTACCCTTATCGAATTGTTCATGTGCTCACATTTCTTACAAATCCATAGGTTGTTTTTGTTTAACTTTAACTTTAATCTCAATCAGGTGGATGGCCACTATTAGTTGACAGATTCCTTACCCAGAGCTCTTTTCCCCATTATTTTCCTCAGCTATTAATTGTCCTCTATGAAACTTTCTCTCTACAGTAAATAGTGGAAGGGTCCTTCGTCACCCCCGTTGGTCAACATCGAACTAATAAAGGAAAACTGCGGTTTCGTATGCGAAGGCGTAGTTTCCAAGGGCTGCCCTTGTTCGACATCAATGACTGCGGACAGATGACACGAAACTGGTTTCTCGAACGCACACACACAGTGTCCCTTTGACTATGTGATAATGTCCTCCACCCGTATCATTTTCAACACGTGCACTTCTCGAAAAACAATAGAAACCTTGACCTCAACTATCTCTCTCAGCTGCCTTTTTGAACAAAAGACACGTTCGAAAAGGAGTGGCAAAGCAATGATATTGATGGCTGCCTATCACGAGGTAAACAACCGCAGAAATGCCAAAATAGAGAGACTATCCAGAAGTGGAAACTCCACCAAAGATCGGTCGTGAAAGTTCGCGAAGTGCGGACAAACCTATTGCAGTCGTGCCTCCGCTTGTCTCAAGCTGTGCGATTGCATGGAGCACTTCGGGTTGTGTTTTGTATCGCTTGAGATTGAATTTTGTACGAGTTTTGCCGACTGTTGCAAACGTAACGACCGCAACCTGAACGATGGATGAAATTTTGAGACTCGCATCTTTAAACACAATAAGCAAGTCTAAACAATTGCGATACAATAGCTTCTATTCATCGACCATTTCTTTGTTTCCAGTCTGAAGCTTTGTAAACTTGTTGAAGACAGCCCGTAAAGTTGGCTCATACAGTAAGCATTTTCTTTATTATTACTACCAACTTCCTTTGTATTCTAATTTACAAGAGCTTTGCATAACCATAATTCCAGTTCCCAGCATCCCGTCGGATCGGATTATCATGCGTGAGCATGAAAAGCAAAGGTAAAATGATCCTACAATGATCTACAACGATCCCCCTGTGAACAACTGTCGTCTTCATATTTTCATATCGTTCTTGCGACAAGTCGTGTGCGTCTGCCAACATCTCTATTATAGCTCTCACTTGTGTGTAGTGCGGTCCAATCTTAAGTGCACTGATCAGTTTTTGCGCCAATTCTTTGTAGAACCTTATGATTGGATCTGTTGTAGTCGAGAAGTCCATGACCAGTACGAGGTCCAATTCGCAACCTGAAAAAAGGGCAGTGACAGTTGTGGGTGAAGTAACAGTCTTTGGAACGAGATCAGTGACGCAAATTTTTGTGTAAAGCAGCCTGTAAAACATCAACTATAGAAAATAACTGTACCAGTTATGGGATTCGTGGTGGTTGTGGTTGTCGTGGTAGTGGTAGTTGTTGTTGTGGTGGTGGTGGTAGTAGTTCGACATTTCTCCTGAAAATTGAACTCATTATTTGAAAAGTAGGTCTATCAGAGTTACTGTGTTAGTTATTGGTTCATTTTCACATTCCAAATGTTACAACCTGAAAGTTATGTGCACAAGACAGTATCGTTATGTGAGACACAAAACACATAAATCACGGATAAATGATTCATTCGACATTTTTGTCGCACCTGTGCCTGACGAAGAAGTCGCTTTGTGATGTCAGTGGCCAACTCCCTACCTCGATGCAGAACGATATGATTCACATTACCAGTGATGTCGAGTAGTTCTCGTCTGGAACGTCATGACGTAATCACACAAACAGCGAAGGAATGTGGGCATGAGTTCGGTGAACCACAAATGTGGTGGTGTAAAGAATGAGCAGGTCATCATCTCTGTTTTGCTCTTCGCTGTCGAAGAATTGGAAAGTGCATTTGATTTCTGTATGGGTGTAGTGGATCTATCTTTCAAACGTCTCACTAATTCGTAAAATTCTAACGTTGTTCTGAAGCGGAGTTCACTCTTACGGTATTGGTTGCGTAAAAATGCTTGTTAGGCTCTTTCCTCGTGTTGATGTTTTTGAGAGGTGATGCAGATACACCTTTGACTTGTTATTACAGTCGATCTGTCACCTACATTGCGTTATTCAGGTGATACGTTCACACGAGTTGAAAATTCGGCATTTCTTGCCGTATTTTCAGTGTCCGAGAGAAGAATTAGTGATGGAAGAGATTGAGAGAGAGGTAAAAGAGTGAAAACTACTCCAAATTCCTTTAGTGATCATCTAAATGAAAGTAAGCGCTAAGGAACTGATTTATGGTCTTTTACAGAAATGCGTATCAAGTACAAGTTTATACATATGAATAGTCGAAATTACGAGTCGAATAACTAAGCGCGCTTTACTCATGGGAAAAGGTTTGAGATTGAGGTAACCATGTATTGTTGGGCATTTATTTCATCACAGGTTCTACGTACACATTTGAGAAATCGCATTAACATGGAGACATCCATAAAAGTATGTCCTTCCTTCAGTTAAAAAGAAGAAAGAATGTTTTGGAGCATTTTTAGCCTCTAGAAATGTCTGAGACATCGAATTATGTGTCCTTCTAAAATGCAAGAGAAATATATCGCAACAAAAAATGCTAACATTGACCTAAAGAATTAAACACGTTAAATTTTTTTGTCCTTTCCTTTTGTGCTCTAAAAAAGAACTTTTTTTGCAGTGAAAAGTTTGTAGGTATGGTGTAAATTTTCAACCTATTCCAAAAATATTTTCATCAGAGAAATCTGTTTCTTCTCAGAAATCCTTTCCGTATCTTAGTTTTCGCCAAGAATTGAGTGCTTTAACTGACAGAAACATTAAATTTCAAATCAATTTTGTGCTCCAAATAGGAAAAAAATTAAGAGTCTGCTAAGAGGGCAAGCGTTTGTTACTTTTCTCATTAAGGAGAGTTCACGAACTTATCGACTTTCTCAGGTTCTCCCGTAGCCGCAGCGAATATCCAGGTGTTGTACTCACGTTGTAGGCGTTGCCCCGCCTCTTTTGGATCATCAGCCGATCTGAAATCGAAGTGGAATCTTTTATTGGTTTTTAAGTCACCACAAACATTGCAGTTCTCTATTCACCTTCCATCGGTGACTACCAAAACAAGTGTTGAGATTGTTTTGTTTCGTTGATTCATTAGCTGCTGAGCCACTTCAAGAGCCTGTAAATGATAACTTCATTTTAAATAATTAATTTCAAATAATAACACGTTATAAAAAACAGGGCCGAAGCAGATCGATCACATACCCTCTTAGTACTTGTCGTCCCACCTATAGCTCGCAACCCATTTGTGATTCTAACGAACTCTTCGTTGTTTTTTGCGAAATTCCAGGGAAAAATTTCTCTTCTATAACTTGGACCTGAGTATACCACCATCGCAACCTGAAAATCGCGAATACTAATTTTCCGTAGTTTTTTTTCCTTTGCAATTTTCTTCAGTAAGAATTTTGTTTTCACCCTGTGCTTGAGAGGTCCAATTTGAAGCTCTTCGGAGACATCTATGACAAATTTTCGACTCTTGTTGAAACCTCCTTTTACTGAGTCTGACCTAAAGCAAACAAAGTACCAGGTCAAGTAGATTTCCGCATAGTATTCATCAAATTTAAAATTTTTCCACTCTCTTCTTCGTTTTTATCCTACGTCAAGTTGCGTCTCATCTAATAACGTAAAGTGGAGCTGTTCAGAATCTTGACTTAAGCTTTTTTTCTGAAGTTCTCGTGTTTTTGCTGAGAAAAAACAATCTTCTGCTCATTTTTGGATGAAAAAGTCTTCTTGGAGTTGGATATGGGCCTAGTGATGATGCTTCGCGCATGTTTGTTCCTGGGTGACTCACAGATAGTACTAGTGATTAATTAGTGTCACTTTTTAAGGAGAATACTTAATAGGTGTTAATTTTTTCCTCGTTCTTGTCTCACTTTCATGAAAGGAAGGAGTGGTTGATATGTTTTGGCAGCATTCAGAAATCTGCACACCACACAGACATGTGTTTATTGACTTATGAAAATCCGTCTTACCTGTCCAGAACAATAAGCACATTAAGTTCACAAGCAACAGGGAACAGTGGGGTGGTCTGAGAATACACCGTGGCCAGCACGGCCACAAAAAATATCTGAAAACGAAATACATGAGATATGTCAGCTTCCTCCATGCATTAGCCATAATTCGGCTACACCAAACAACTGAAACAGCTGAACCAGCCGCTTTCGCTATCAGTTGATGTTGCTTGTCGGGGAAAACTGGTTGACTGATCAAACTCAAAGTAGTTTTTGGCTCACAAAAATAGTTGTTTATTGTTTACGATTGGTAGTACAGGCGAAAAAGTTGAAGCGAAAACCGTTGATGAGAGAACAAAACCATCAGAACAACGAAATTCTCTTACCGTGACATGAACATACGGTTGCCGCAGCTGCATGGTAGCGGCGAAGAAAGAACTATCGTTGCCCGTCGCACCAATCACTTCGACCAGCTGAGGACACACCCACCATGCCAGGTTTACAAAGTTCTCAGACGCTAGGCATTTTAATTACGATGATGAACTTAAGAATCATTTAGGGTTCGTACGCACCTTTGGATCCTAGAGATCTCCGATGGATTCCAGCCGTTAACATGTGCAAGCACATATATCCTCGCCGTGAAAATTGCTCCGAACATTTTCACGGATTCTTTCGCCTCCTCTTCAATGCTAGATTTGAAAATTTCAAAATCAGTGGGAGGCTCAGAGAGGGCTTGCTAAATTGAAATCAAAATTGTCGTCTTTATGTAACCACGTCGAACCCGCGGCTCCAGTGAATTCATTATTGTTCTGAGCAGTGACCGAAAATTTTTTTAAAGTTTTTGTTTTTATGTTAAAGGTAGATGCTGGGTCCAAACTGTTGCACAAGGTGCTTCGTCTTGAAGTTTTAAGAGACAGGGAGAGAACGTTACCCATTTCACGTCATGCAGAAGACAGGAGCGGACAGGCATCACCTCTAAAAAGTTCTCAGGTTCAACTTTCTGTGCTCACTGATACTCTACTAATTTTTCTGACATGACTCGTTACCATAAATGGTAGGTCCCATTCTCATTTCATTTCATTTCAATTTGTAGAATATTGACTGAGATCACATTTATTGTTTATTTGTATTCATTCCTTGCCTCTTACTACGGGCACGCCTTTGAGCGTAATAAATAAATAAATAAGTAAATCAATAAATATCCTTTGAACTACAATATATTTCAGGTTGGAAGTTAACCAACGAAATAATGACTTTATTCGAAACCACAATAAATGTCTGTAGATACAAAATTTGCGAAGAGATGCAAACCGAACTAATCTATGCGAATAGGTGCTTCTTGAGTGAAAAAATTCAAATAATATTTTCCGGTAAGTTTCCGGAAAGGCAGCACACCGTGAAATTGACTATATTAGGGTCTCCCATGTGTAAATAGATAGGGTTAGAGGTGTAGGTCACGACTATGGACGCGATCACGCTCAACTTCCCCCGAACTGTCCTGAGAAACGGCTTGATGATCGAATTTTCCTACGAGGCACCTAATAAAGTGTCACGTGTATATGAGCGGGCAGACACGCTGCATCTGCCAGCGGACAGCCAATGAGCTGTTACCGCTGACGCATATGCGCGTCTATCAGCGAGCAGGGGAGTCATCGTCTATTGCGTATGCTCTTGCGTACGTCACGTCGTTAGATGTCTTGTGAGAAAATTCGCTGGCAGCCCCATTTCTCAAGTCATTTTTAAAGAAAATTAGATGGAAATAGGTGTGATTGCTTTCAAATTTTAGGGCACATTTTTTCATGAGGAGATCCCAACATCGCCAAGATTGCGGTATGCTTCCTTCAATCGATCGGTAGGGTAGGATCGCTTTCTGTCCATTTCTGCAGTCATACTTTTTTTGCTATTAACTTTATTTTGTCCTGCCAACATTATTCGAAATATTCAATAAACTTCTCCCCTTTCTTTTTTAACGAATAAAATACAATGATTCGCCGACATAAAATGACGTGAAAGTATTATCATTATGATAAAGACAGGATCCAACACAAGTTCAAGTACACTGCTTGCTACCGTTTGCGAAGGTGTAGGTATGCACGTGCCTCACTTGAAAGAAGACGGAGGTGTACATTCCGAAGAAATCTTACGCATTTAACCAACACAACCACGACACGATTGCGAACGTCACATGTACATTTTGATAATTTTTTCTTAGAATTATTGCAAGGTGCCGGTGCACCATTTGCGCAACTGATCTCGCCATATAACGCCTACGCACCCATGGGACGCGGAAGCCGTCCCCCGTACTACTTCGCTGAGTCATTAAACCCATCCAGGAAGTTTTTTACGTGTACACCTTAATATAACGCCGTCGCTTGGGATGAAAACCTTTCGTCAACAACCATTTTTCGCTGAATATATTCTTTGCTTGGGAAACGAAGTCTTGTGCAATGTAAGAATCAGCACACCACAAAATTGACTATGTTGGGATCTTCAATGAACAGTATAGCGTTCGGAATGTAGGCTACGACTATGGACGTATTCACTCCAGCTCTCCTAATCGTCCTAAACAACGTCCTAGGAACTTCTTCGATAGCGCACTACCTTAGCACATCCTTGCGCCGCATCCTTGACCGTTTCCCAAGCCGTTTTTCATGACGGCTAGGGAGAGTTGAGCAGGATCACGCTTACACCCGTAATTACATCTTCGTCAAGTTCCTAAAGTGCTGTCTTATATGAATTTAAAATTGCATTTTAGTATGAGGGTGAAATCTGGTGTGAATCTTGTAACAGTGGTGCACTTTGCAGTCCACTGTACCTGCATAACTGTTGCAGGTGACTGAGAAATTTCAATTCAAAAATTTCAAAATTCGAAATTTCGGGAACATCGTTCTCTCACAGAGCTAGAGCAAATAGAACAACAACTAGACACACGTTTTCCATAGGCATAACATAATTTTGCATTTTTGTTTGTAATATGATGCAATGGAAAGCCAGTTTCTAGGTCAAGGTTTGTGAATTGTTTCGTTCAATTTTTCTTCCAGTTTGCCGAGATGGTTTCAAAACAGTCTTTAGGCACACTGTGTAGTGACGAATGTACACGTTCCAAGAAATTAAGTGCGCGAAGCATTTTGCCGTGAGCGAAGTCAACCACACAACATTCCGTGAAGATTGAGTCAATAACGGTGAGTTGTTGACCAAAGAACGTATGCCGCCCCGTTGGGTTGTTCAGGTGTTGTTACTGGCACATCACAAGGAATAATCAGGTCAAAATAACTTTCCTGAGGCTTCTTGCAGTCGCATAAGCAGCTGCTCTCGAAGGGGCGCAGTGGAGGCAGCGATTGGGATCGAGGAGACCCTCGCTGGCTCCATTCAGCCATGCAGTACGACTGGGGTTATTATATACTCTGAAACTCTTCAAATATCAAGAAATTGCCGTTTTGATTCTCATTCTGTTGACAAACTTAGCTCAGGCTCAAGCTTCTTATTACATCAATTCATGACAAGTATTATTATTTATGCGATTTTCAAGTGTTTAATTAACAATATAATCAATAATAAACATATTATTCATAAATACCCTACACACAATACACCTGAACTGCATGAAGAATCTTAATAACTTTGCTAAGATATGAGTATCTAGTCTGTTTGTGCGATCCCCTTGACATATATTTACCATATTCACATATATAGGATCCACTTCCCGGCTTAACGTAGCTGAAAATAGCTGGCTTTTCCTTGTGAATTTATTCGAATTCACTCCTCCTTACCAAAGAGCCTTGAAAGTGAATCCTCTTTTTTCTATCTTTCTATTTTTCTATCTTTTTTCTTTTCTTTTCTATTTCTATCTCTCTTATTCATATTGTGACTTCAATTCTTCCTTTCGTTTGAAGGTAGAGACGGAACGGAAACCTATTAAAATCCCTACTCTTACACCCTTGCAATTCTATTCTATGATAAAAAAAAATATCGTCAGAACTAATCCCACATTGATCGCAACCCCAGACGTACCGTGTCGAGCGCGTATACATTCAGTTGCACTGGACTTCAGGTCATTTTGACTCGACTGTGCATTCTATTTGTATGGAGATTTTTTTTTTCACTTATGATGAGACTGTGCTGTGCGCAGTTCGAAACCATGCAAACAGAATATTTTCAGCAGAAAGCCCTTTGTGTAGAAGATTTTTGCTTGCTTTCAGTACCGCCCACTACAAAGGTTTCCTGATCACTTAAAATAAAGACCTGAACAGAATAGAATTTTTCCCTGTCACATGCAAAGGGTTCTCTGAAAGTATAGTTGATAAAATCATGTCGAAAAATGCCGTTAATATTGCGCTTAAGATTTGCACTAAATCAAGATGACTTTGCCTTAGTATGACGGGGAGCGTATTATCATAAACCGTCAGTCTGCGTTTTGAAGGCAGAATCCCCCAAAGTTGACGATGTTGGGGTCATTCCACGAAAAGATAATGTTAGAAGTGTAGAATATACGTATGAGCTCGCCCACACTCATGCTTCGTGATCATCCTGAAAAGCAGTGTGGGGAACTGCCTTGCTGTAGGATTTTCCATGTCGGGCGCATCATGACACCACCTTTGAGCAAGCGCATGGCCTGCGTGTGTGTTGTGTCACGAATGCCCCATAAAGAGGAGCCGGTGAGCGACAGGTTAGTAGCAGTCATGTTTCAAGGAGAGCATTTTAACCGTTATGGGTATGCTAACCTGCAATTCCACAAAGTTGAGTGATTAGCCTTTTGACTACACGATGGATTGAAAGTTTTTGTTTAGTACAACCACAAAATCCACAAGTAACAAACTTATCGCATTCTCATTTGAAATACTTTTTTTTTCTAAAGTTTTCGAAGGTGGAGTACCTTTACTTTTTGAACTGAAAATCCAAGAAATTGTGATTCATGGCTCTTTTCTAGCCATTATCTTTTGACGACGAATCCTTCTTGCAAGTCTTACTGATGTGACATACTATTTAAAAATGGCAATTACGTTCTCAAATTTCGTTGCAGAGAAAACATGTCATGATGTCTTTTAGTTTCAGTCGAACACACACAAAAAAAAAGAAAACCGAGTGTGAAAGTTTGCTATACGTCAAATCGTCACATTAGACTAAGTCTTTTCCTTCTCTCTTTTTTTTTGACATTTTAATTTTTTCAAGGTTTGCATTGTTCAGAGTTCTTTTGTTTCTTCGGTAATTTCTTCCATATGGATTATGTTTGCTACTTCGTTCTGTATGTGTTTGTAGATTTTTTTTGTCAAGAATTAAAAATTTTTTAGTGTTCCAGTTTTCATGTTGTTATGAAAAGAAAACTTCGTTGTGTGAAAGTACAGTAAACTTTTGTTCCGTTTTTTTTTCTCGCGGTGTTCAAGGTGAAATTCTGAACGCGTTTTGTTCCCGAGAAAGTGAAAAAGTGAGTGGGAAAGGACAGATCTCACGATTTCAAATGAGCAGGTTGATGTCAAAAGGCGAGTTTCACGATGCTCGGACAGTGCGACAGTCAGATAGACTCTTCAGATAGGTTCGCCTATAACAGAAGGCAGAAGGATGTGGTGGTTGTTCGACACCCCAGTTGGGTACGTTGGCGCCAGAATTCAGTAGAACATACCGCATGGTGTCACTTAGATGGAGGGAAAGAGAGGGCTATAAAACGGGTCCACTCGTCCATCCTCTACAGGTTACACTCGTCCGCTTTAGTAGGAGCTAGCTGTTTATGTGATCTGACATAGGTCTTTGGTTTTATAAGTATGATGATTACTTTAGCGTCACTGAGCACTATCTAACACAATTCTGTGTTAATTGTTGAGAAAGAAGGCGAGTAAAGCTTCGATGTTATACCGGTATAAAAGGAAGGGTTATCATGTCATATAATAACGTACTAAGCATTGCCCATGTTCGACTGTCTTTGAATCTCGGCATGTTGAAACGTAGTTTTTAACTGATTTTCTTGAGCTGTAGCCAAGATTGGTATCGGTCTTTATTAAACAGCGGCTAACGTTTCGGCGTTATCGCCTTCGTCAGAGCCTGGAAAACTCAAAGCCATTAGTGACCTATCCCCTCAAGCGCCTCATCACCCTACAGAAAGCACCCAAACGGTAAGCAAACTCAACGTACTAAGCGTTTATATGTACGTTTGTGCATGTACGTGTGTGGATCGGTTCCTACGTCTCTCTGCTCACTGGAATTTCGATCCGCCCACATACATGCATTCCTTCCTTTCTGGCGCCAGAAAGCGATCAAGATAGGTCCAACAGAGTAGAATTTGTGCGTCGACACCGGAAAGCACTGGGAGTTAGTTGCACAGTCGACGCGATGGAACAAAAACTGGAATAAGCGCAATTACTGGCACAGCAGTACCCGCCAATAATTCGAAGTGAGTTTGCCAAAAAATGAGTGAGTCTTTTCGTAACCGTGATAACTGCATGTGTTGGGTTTCATCCCTCTGTATCCTTCCGCACGTCTATTCCTCCGCATGTCTGCCTCAGGCTGGCAACAACCTTTCTTCAGAAGTTGGAAAAAAGCCATAAGAACAACTGTTTAAATAGTAGCTAGCAGATTACTTGATCTTACGTAGAACCTTAACTTTGTTAGTGTGACGACGACGTCCACGCCATTTGATGTTAGCATCATACTATGTTAATTGTTCGAAAGGACGAAAATATCTAATACTTCGAATGTTTCCAAATTCTAGCGGTGCTGAAAGAAAATTACTAGATTTTTCATCAATGCTTGAACATCCTTAAAAAAAAACCAAGAACGCTGCTACGAGAGGAAATTTTGCAGCAAAAATTACTGGAAAGTTCTATTAATTTTAATTCTGCTTAATCAGTGATGGCGAACGGAACGAAAACAACAAGAAGTCTGAAGTCCGGCGTATGTTCAGATTGGTAATTAATAATTGACTTACGTAATTTGGCAGTTAATTCGCTTAATGCTCCTCAGTTAAATGACAAATGTTCTCGATTGTTATTTCGCTTTTCCCATTGAGTTAAATCAAACATCTATCACTCAAACTAATCCATTAACTATAAGCATTCCTTTTGGGTGATTCATTTGTTTCTCACACAACAACTACTTTGCAAGCATCACGGGTGTGTCCTCCATATAGTCAAAACACATTCAAGTGATGGACTTTGTACCTGACTGCGTAAAACATCTTCCTTACAATTTTTCCTATACTTTTCTCTGAGAAAAATTTTGCTGAAAAGTTAAAAGGACGGTGCACCGGTTCTATTTTTTCTTCGAAAAAACCACCGAAATTTGCTAAGCAAGCACAACTAAATCTGATGAAAAAAAAATTCAAAACGTGAAAGCCTTCAAAAAGGAGAAAGTGAAAAGAAAGGAAAAGTAAGCGAAAGAGAGAAGGAAGGAGAAGGTAGAAAAACTCTTGAACTCTCCTAACACACTGCATCTTTCATCCAGTATTTAATGCTGAATTTCTTTCATTGCATTCAGAATATCAAATCTTCTGCTAGCTAGCTCCCTAATCATGAGCACGCACCGCTTCATTCCCAGGAAATAATACCCAAACATTTATTTTTCGGCAACGCATCAGCATGACATTATCCTGCTCTTATTTGACGCGTTACTTATCATCGTACCAGGCAATTGAGGAAGCTGAGGCTATCATTCACCACATTTCCTCCATCTTGTCAGCAAATATGGCGTGTATTCAGCTGTGTGCACAATTTCAAGCGTTCGCATCCCTCCCACTTCTTTCGAGACTCTAAATCCGTCCACTTTTTATCCGCACGCATTTATTGCTACTTTATCTTGACAAGTACTTTACACACATATCATCTATGCGAACTAAGTCTATTAATTGCTCTTACACTTTCCAAACGGAATCATGGAAACGCAAAACTCTAGGCAAACATGCCGAAACATCATTCTGAATAAATTCTCTCAGCAATCTATGTAGGATTTACATGAAATAAGAAAAAGAACTAGAAAATCAACAATAAAATCACTGTGCTAAAAAAAAAAACCATAATTCAATCTATAGTATTGAAAAAACATATCAGCCAACCGCTTTCAGTAGAGAACTAGGAAGAAAAATTGTTTCGTTTGTGGAAATTGTAAGAAAAATAATGGCACCCTGACATCATTACGGTTAACATTCGTTACTTCTGACTTCTGACTTTTTACAGTTGAAAGAGTTCTCCTGGTTTTCTTCCAGCAGCCCTGATTCACTTAGATGCATTAGCTGGAATGACATATTGCAATCACAATTACTCGCACAGGACAAGAAATACAGTTTCGTCTAGACGGATAACAATAAACACGTGTCCCTACAGAGTTAAAAATACTAGCAACTAAACTTCTGAACGCGTGATATAGATCCGACTAATCTCTAGGACCCCACTTCCTGAAAATTTCCCTTGGAAGGTTTTAGGTTTTAAGGTATGATGTCTCGACGTTTTTGTCCTTATCGAAGGCCCGAATATGGGTCAAAGATTTCTGGCTGTCCATATCACATCCAGTTCCTCACCTTAACCTCCTATGCTTCGTTATCGTTCATATTCATTCATATCGTTTATAACAAGAACAAGCTTCTCCCTAACGAGCGAAGCTCTTGAGCCACCACGTTCGTAGATTGTCACTAAGGGCGATTGAGAGATACATATTGTACAGTATCCTCAGAATCCTTAATTAGTGGTGTCTGAGTCTCCCTATAAACCAATTTCACAAAAGAGCAGTCAATCAGCTGTTGTTTAGCTTAACTGAGTGCTCAACTCAAACCGTGCGGAATTGGAATTGATAGTGCAGGCAACGGAAAGAAGCTTCCTTTCAACGCTTTCTGCATCGAACCAATTGTTTCGATAACTCTTTACTACTTGGAATCCCCTGTGATCTAAAGGAGTTATTTTGTGTTGGAATCTGCGGAGAACCAGGAAAGATAGTGCGCAATATGTCCGAAATAAGAAAACGTAAAAGAATATCATTTTAATTTGGCGCAAATCAGATTTGCTATATCATTCAGTTCTAGTAAATGCTGATCGAAAAAAAAATACAACACTGTTTCTCGTGTCAGGATGATCGGATGTTTGTGGTCAGCATATATGTATATGGACATAAAAGGAAAGAAGGACGAAGTGTCTGGGGCACCAATCCGCATAGGATGCCTCAGCGGATTCGACTTCAACGTGGGATCATTTATGGATGCGCATCTGTTTTCTCGATCAGCTTGCTGGTGTCATTTCTATAGAAATCACAGCATTTGGAGCTGGATAAGTTGTCATCTGCCATACGATCCTCCATTGCCTCCATCCTTTTCATCTGAAGCACGAATATCCCAATCTCTTTCGTCACTCTTTGCTAGATTGAAAACGAGAAAAAGCGAATATGGAAAATGCACATTTTCGAAGCACAAGCTCAAAAAAACATCCGCCATCGCACTTTGAGAGAATGCATCGAGAATTTCTTTTTTGATTAAAAAATACAATTAATAAATGACGTGTCTTCATTGAATGAAGTTCTTCAGAAGTTTAGCAAAAATAATGTTAAAATGGGTAGCGAATATTTTGTAGAATGTCTGCTGTAGTTCACATAATAGCGTATCCTGCTGTTGATCACGCCTTTCCTTTATCTGAAAGTGAAAAATCGCCACGGATTAACAAAATCATATCGCGAAGTCGCGAAAATTTGGAAAAAAAAACGAAAAGTTAATGTTCGAACCAAATATGGAGAATTGGCTGATGCACATGTTCGAATTTTCGCTTTTGCTGCTCTCATGTTTTCCATTCTCTGTAAGATGCACTTGATTTCGTGCGTTGGGCATTGAGCATCGAAAGAACTCAAGTCTCTCGGATCTCTCATCCTGTTCTTACTCCAACCTTTTTTGATAGGGATACCTAGTTCCAACCTACAAT